>NC_064925.1:363265761-364465761 GCF_023897955.1 Schistocerca gregaria | reverse complement strand
GAAGTAAATTAGACTAAATAATGTTACAATATTATGCATTTGTAACTACTCCTGGCATCATAGTGATTTAAACCTACTCTAACCTTTCTAATACATACAGGTCAGAACTAGAAGGTACATCAGTTCACGCAAATTGTTTTGATCGTATAGTATCGTCTCTAACCTCAGAAATATCCTGTTTTGGCAGTCTGTAAATAACAATCTAGCCAGTGAGAAAGAAAATATCTACTGCTCTTGTATTATTTCACCTCTCACTCTTACTATTTGTGGATGGTGTGTGCAAAGAATGTCGGTACGCTTCCTTTAAAGCCGCTAATTGCAGCGTCACGCTCATTACGTTAGATGTATGTGAGAAGAAACAGTTGTTTCTTCATTCTCCTTGCAACGTACGAGTTCAGCATTTTAAGAGTAAACACGCTCATGATGCGTAACTTGTAGCAATCGTAGCATATCTTTCAGCCGTCTGTTAAACCGTTCTGTTACGCTCTTGTGGTAACTCAACAAACGCGAAACGGTTCGCGAATCTCTTTACTGAATGTTCTCTACCTATCCTGGTAGTTCAACTTCTAAGGTATCTAGACTGACGTATAGTCAGTTCCACAAAGAAGTGCACGTCTTTATCTGTATGAAATAAAAGACATAAATATAAGTCTACATGAAAATAAATGTTATTGCTAACTGAGCAATTACCTAATAGTTAATCAAATCGCCGCCATCGTCGATTATAGCTTCGCACCTGTTTTGGCATGCTTTTCACGAGATTTATAGCATGTTCAGTCGGTAATGATCTACATATGGTCCTGATATTTTATGACAGCTGCTTCAAAGTATATATCGGCTTTCTTTTAAGCTTCATCTTAATATACAACCAAACATTTCGATCGGGTTTGTATCCGAAGACATCGCAGGCCAATCCATCGTGAAGACCGCATTGTCTTGTGTCCACCCAGTACAGAGACGGCTGCGATATTTCAGATCATTATCCTCTCGAGTCACCCAGTTTGCCTCGTTCGAACCAAACAGCTTCTTAACGGACCTCAGAAGGTATTTCTGATAAATATTGCACATTTTTCAGCATTTAAACTGGCTGTAAATAAGAGCAAATACCCAAAACTTCGATAGACAAAACAAAACATTCAGCTGTCACACCGGTTATCTGTAAACTGCGCAAAAGGACGTTGAGTTCAGATGCGAGATCACTACCAGAGATGTCACTGCGGACGTTAAATTTAAAGTTATGGCGTACACTTGCTTGTGGAACTGACTGTATAAAATACTAAATAAAGTGGGGGCTGTTAAACGCTTCCCTCCTTAATTGAATTTCAATGTCAGTGGATTATTATAGTGAATCTCAGTCTTTTACATTCTAATGATTGAGTTTATTCACTCAATCCATTTTAAATATCTCTGCAGAACTCTGTTTAATGGTTGTGACAGATTCCAGTGATTCATTGACGTAAATATGGACGAATAATATCTGCTGTTTATAGTATTTGCTTCATCTTACGTGATGTTTATTTACGTCTTTGATTAGTTGATATTGTTTACTCCTAACATTATCTGCAGAAATTCCTCCATTTAATTACACTATGGAGTCCTCAATGAATTGCTTAAGAGAGGTGTATATAGGATGTCATTCACATTCATCGAGCATAATATCGGTGTTATCACACTCCCCTGCGGTAAGCTCAATGTTTCTGACAATTGCTCTTCTTTGAAGGCGGGAAACCGAAGAATTGACTGCAGAGAACATAACGATAGATAGAAATTAACGTGCAAATAAGCCGCTATTGCTCGTATACGTCTGTTTTTTTTATATTGAACACTTTACATTAGGCATAAGCATCGTCAGATATTTGTTGCTGTGATGCCAACACATTAAATATTTAAAGCTGAGCTCGGTATCATCGTCCATACTAAGAGCGGAAATGACGAAGTGTTTTTTTTAATTCTTTTACATTCTTCGAAAAGACGACGTACAAAAAAGTTTAGATTTAGCGGAAAATGTAATCTTTCGCCACACCTTTGTCCTCTAACCACAAAACAAACGTATTCGCTCACAGGAACAGATCAGTCCCTCTTTCTTATGGGCTTCTCGCCTACACGTCATGTCTGAACTACCTCGTAACTTCCTCAACTACAGTTAAGAGTACTTGCTACATCACCATGTATCACAAGTACATATATCAGTATGCTTTGCCGTACTCCAACGTAATGTTCTGCGATAACCTCCAGAGGAAAAAAAATACCCAACCAAGCAGATGTTCTATCCAGGTAATATCTGCACTGCCAGTGATGTATTCGCCATGCCATGTCTTGGGCTGAACGAGTGAGTATGTGTCGAGGTCAGTTCCTCGCCGAATGGTCGCGCGGATTCGTTACAGCAGAGATATCTCACTACAGAATATCAGGTTTTCTTGCGAGAATAGGAGGGTTGCGCAGTGTAATGCGGTTTCAAAATGGGCAACTAGTTTTAAAGTCTCATCGAAGGCGAATTCGTCAGAAACGGAGCTCAAGCCGGGATTTGGGCATGGGTAGTAACGGAATTCAGTAACCCGTTAGAGGGAACCATACCAGCGTTCGCGTCAGTCAGTTTACTGGAACCACGAAAAGCTGAATAATTCTGGATGAAAAAATGACTCTGACCACTATGGGACTTAAATTCTGACGTCATCAGTTTCCCTAGAACTTAGAACTACTTGTTGTTGTTGTGGTCTTCAGTCCTGAGACTGGTTTGATGCAGCTCTCCAAGCTACTCTATCCTCTGCAAGCTTCTTCATATCCCAGTGCCTACTGCAATCTACATCCTTCAGAATCTGTTTTTGTGTATTCATCTCTTGGTCTCCCTCGACGATTTTTATCCTCCACGCTTCCCTCCAATACTAAATTGATGATCCCTTGATGCCTCAGAACATGTCCTACTAACCGATCCCTTTTTCTAGTCAAGATGTTTCACAAACTCCTCTTCTCCTCCGTTCTATTCAGTACCTCCTCTTTAGTTATATGACCTATCTAATCTTCAGCATTCTTCTGTAGCACCACATTTCGAAAGCTTCTATTCTCTTCTTGTCCAAACTATTTATCGTCCATGTTTCACTTCCATACGTGGCTACGCTCCATACAAATACTTTCAGAACGACTTCCTGACACTTAAATCTATACTCAATGTTAACAAATTTCTCTTCTTCAGAAACGCTTTCCTTGCCATTGCCAGTCAACATTTTATATCCTCTCTACTTCGACCATCATCCGTTATTTTGCTCCCCAAATAGCAAAAATCCTTTACTACTTTAAGTGTCTCATTTCCTAATCTAATTCCCTCAGAATCATCCGACTTAATTTGACTACATTACATTATCCTCGTTTTGCTTTTGTTGATGTTCATCTCATATCCTCATTTCAAGACACTTTCTGCGAGTTTAGTGGCTTATCCACGGTGTCGTCTCCACTCTGATAGTGCCGTTGCAAGTGAGCCAACATTCCAGCATAAAAATTCCTGGAATCTTCAGTTTTCTACAGCCATGCTGCCGACGATTTTGAGAAATCATACACTTTCAAGAACACTGAACAGTACATTACATAATAGCTGCCCGTAACGCGTCCTTAAGTCGAATCCAAGAGGGAAACTTGACGAACAGTGAGTAAATCATGTCATACAGTAGTTATACAATGGACGGCAATAAAAGGATGTATGACTTGGAAACAAACTTTGTTGATCTCTGTAACACATATACGAGCGGACCGATATCAACGCTTATTTTCACTTATTAGAGATGGTTCGCGGTTGGCTGTCACCTATATATTATAAAGTATCAACTGTGTATAGGATGAATCGTGATTAACAAAGAAAACCTCTTCTTTTCTTTGTACCGGCGTTGCTTCCGTATGATTATTAACGAATGTGGCGTACTTAGGTGTGGCTGGATGCCCTTCCTGTCGCCACCCCGTAACACTCCGGGACGGAATATGTGGACCCCAACTGTTTGCGTGTAGTGCTGTTCAAGTGAATGTAAGCGAAAGCGTTCTAAATGTTCGCGAATCATGTAACTGAGGTGGGACTTGGGAACCAGCCCGGTATTCACTTAGTGGGATGTAGGAAACCACCCAAAAACCACATCCATGCTGGCTGGCACCATGACGATCGTCATTAATCCCCCTAGCGTATTCGATCTGTGTCCGGCGAATCTCCTCATCCCAGAAGCGGTGTTTAACACCCACGTTTAACCAGGTGTGTGATTAACAGTGAAGGCAATAAAAACTGTCTCTGTTGATCCACTGTGGGCATGCGACAGAGGCTGATCAAGTATTTAACAATCAAATTCTCGAAACAGCCGTCAATTGAGATGTTATTCAATTTTCGCTACCAGTTTCGGCAATTAATTATGCAATGTTCAGGACGGCAGTCGTTTTCGAAGGAAGTAGAGCTACGAATTCACAGCGTCCAGAAGCATATGGCCCTAGTATGCCAGTATCGATTATTTTCGAGAGCTGTAGGGCCTGAAGATGGTATAATGAATTACCAAAACGGTAGCGAAAATAAAATAAAATAACATCTTAATTTCAAGACTGTTTGACGAACTTTGTTGTTAAACAGTCAAAACATCCCAGCAAACCTTTTTAGTAAGTCCTCGTTTGATTGGGCTCAAATTGACCCTATGGACCATCTCGGAAAATGTAGCAAAAATGTTCAAATGTGTGTAAAATTCTAAGGGATCAGACTGCTGAGATGATCGGTTCAGAGACTTACACAGTACTTAAACTAACTTATGGTAAGAACTACACATACACATCGTCGAGGGAGGACTCGAACCTCCGGCGGGAGGGGCCGCGCAATCCGTGACATGACGCCTTAAACCACGCGGCCGAGACTGTGTCACGGTACCATCTAACGCGCTTGTGTGTGCCAAAATGGAGAGGTTTGTTTATAAAAAAAACCATTCAAAAACCATTTATAAGGGATCAAATCACAAGATGGATAGGTTGGGCTGGAACTACATTTTGGCCTCCAAGGTCACGTGACCGCACTCCTCTGGATTTTCCTGCCTGAAGTCATCTTGAAAGCACTCCTGTTGATAAGGGTGAAGAACTGAATCAGCAAATTGTACAGCCTCTTATGTAGATATACAACACACTCAGCAGGTGTTTGAAACAATTCGTAACTCACAGCAAAGAAGAGTTCAGTACTGCAACGACAGATGAAACACCTTATTTGACAAGGACTAGTGTACAGTGAATTGTAACATGTGTATGTTGAAGCAGTATCTTTTGTTGAAGTAAGTCTTGCGTGAACTTTGAGCCCAGTCAGATGCGTATTTAATTCAGAAGTGTACTTTTCAAATACTTTTGGACTAACTAGGACAATATTTCATGCTGAAGTCAACATTCACATATGCCTAGCGTGCGGACCCATGTGTACTAGAACGTTTTAGCTTCTATTATTGTATACTTTACCCTGAGTCAGTTTCTGCTATTAATTATTTTCACCCTGTATTAGCATATCGTGTGGATGATTGTATAGTGTACCCTTGTGTTGATTTTGCTGTCAATGATTATGAAACAAAAGGAAAGAATATGGTAAAATCCCGAACCAGTATACAGTCTACTGGTTTGAATAGAATCCAGGACTGCACTGTGGGTAACGGCCCTAGGTGACGGGAGGTGAGTCTCCATCAATAGTGTCACAAGTAAACCGAGGAGAAGTTTGGGATCTAATCCTTGACGTTGCAAACCAGGAACTTTAAACCTGCAGCTTCCCTTGTCGCCCAACATCCTCCAGGAAGATTTCTTCCATCATCAGTAATCGATTATGCTTACCCTGTATCGAGCTCCATCACACTCGTGTGTGTTGTGATCTGAGCTACTCTTTCTCTGAATTATAGGTGGAAACTCGAGGTGAGTCGCAGCAGCTCTCAGCAGAAGCACGAAATGGAAAATAATTTTTCAACACACATTAGCGACAACACTTATCCACAGCGAAAAACGCCACATATCGCAATGATCGGAGCTGGGTCGCTTTTGGAGGAGATGGGTTAGTTTTGATTATTTTTTTGCTTTGGTTTTATTGATCTGGTGGCCTCCCATATTAGTCCCGTGAGAACGAGGGCATTCTTTGATCATGACTCAGATTTAAGAATGGCTTTCCTGTTCTATCTGAACCGCCCCTATTCTCAAAACAGGACGCCAATGTCTGCTTCTAGCAGTTGCTGCTTCTGTCGTCGTCGTCGTCGTCACCGTCGATTTTAAATTCAAAACCCATTGATACTTACAGGTGTATTCACAGTCAGGGAGCTTTCCAGGGCCCAGTATTCTGACGTAACACCGTCTTTCTACACTGGACATTATACAAGAGATTCATGGGCTTGCGAAACTTCACTACTCTGTAATACGTGTATCTGTGAAGCGACACCAATACAGCTCACCTTTTCACCTAGGGTCGATAGAATGCGTGTTACCAGCTACGGAATGCGGCACCTGTTGAAATATCGCTTGGTATCCTTGCGAAGGAAGGTTGCTTTACAGGGAACGCTCTGGAAACTCTGACCCAATCATTTATTTTAGGTTGCATTTGTCGACCGAGTAATTCAGTAGTTTCTTTTAACAGAATAATATTGATTTCAGTCCATAGTGATCTTCATGCTCACGGGAGTATATAATAAGCTGGAAAACAAATAGTTTATTAATCTCAAGATACTGTCAAATTACCAAATACTTTAATTTTACAGAGAATTGCTTAATTCTGAATGACAACATCATTTTAACAGCCCTTAAAGTGCTGATAATCGACTTCCCCAAATTCAACTTAGTTGCTTTCTCTTGCAAGGTGATGCACGTTTTGGTTGATCGTGTTTCTCTGGTAATCTCCAACTTTACAAACACTCGTTGCCGTTTCCGCATGAACATCTTATGTCTGTAGTCCTACTGGCACACGAAATGAAACAATACTACTTGTACGATGAATAAATAAGTAGCTTCGGAAAACGCTTTAGACTGCTTTACAACGGATGAGGAATCTGCAGTATAACCTCTACAGACGAAAGTCTCGACTTTTACTTTCAGCAATCACTGGCTATAGAAGTGGGAGAGATCCTCTCCGGAGGACGAGCATCTATCGCAGACTTCTTATACTCCGTCCGTCACCGACGCTCCAGCAGCCGAGGTTAATGGTTTACGAAAGGAAAGGGGCACCCAGGTCGTGCTGCTGAAAGAACACGCTCGACCAGTAACAGCAGAGAGTAAGATATGACGTACTCCGATGCAACCGTTACCTCAAGGTAGGCCAGGGGCGCAGAGGCTGGGATGATGCAAGTTTCACGCTACACATCTCTGTACTGCAGCTGTTGTCCACACGTGAAAAATCTTTTTCGTAGGTTGTGCAACGATCATCATCGACTGGCAGAGATGAGAGGCTGAGGTAGGGAGCAAATCTGTAGGATACGTGAAGGCTTTAATATGCTGTGAACACAGTTCCAGTTTGCTTCAGACGCATCCGTTACACACATTTGTACTACTGGTTCAACCATTAGTTTGAAAGCATCAGCAGATTTATAACCCACATGGTGGGTATCGATCGTACGCTTGAGTTTTGCAAGGTTGCACCACTATACCAAGACCAAAGGGACAACGCGTTGTGTGCTTTATTTTCCCAGAGATGTGAGAAGGAAATTTTTATGGGTATTTTGAAGGTGACATTCTACATATAGGTGTTCCACGTATGACCCTCTGTGTCTGACATTGCGCTGGAACCAGCAACCGCAACGAAGTCTCTGATCACTGTATAGGCTGTGGCCCAGTCCTCGGGTTATGTTAGCTGGTTTCTTGGTTGTAACCGACAATAAGCTGGACGAGTTAGGAGTGGTCTTGGAAAGTACGCGAAGATGTTGTGCCATGTAGCAGTTTTGATTGGTGTGTCAGTCGCATCTGCCCACACAACTGTACACACACTGAAGCCTTATAAGTAAACAGTAGGGGTAGACTGACTAATTCAGATGATGATGCTGAGTGTCAGTGCTGCAGCTGACTATTGCAGTCTGCGAGTAGTGAGGAGCTAGATCTTGAAATGCTCTTTCTCCTGAAGAAATGTAACTTCTGTTTTCGGTGATGTTTATTTGCAGACTGAAACGGCGAACAAAAATTTGTACCAAGGTTTGGATTAGAACCCAGGTCTCTGCTCACCAGGCATATGCGCTAACCACTACACCAACCTGACACAGTGGCTCGTAAAAGTGCATGGACTACGCTATCAGATCTCTTTCCCCAAAGCGTACAGTCCTGCAGAGCCACTGTGCTAGAGGGGCATAGTGCTAAGCGCATCTGACTGGTGAGCAGTTGACCCAGGTTCGAATCCCGGCCTTGGTAGAAGTTTTCATTCATTGCTTCCTTCTGCATATATACGAGGGTTATCCAAAAAGTACATTACGTTTTGGAATTAAAAATAAATAAAGTATTGGAATTTTTTATTATATACAATTGAAAGCCACACTTAAATACTACTTTTCTACATAGTTGCCATTTAAATTAAGGCACTTATCGTAGCGATGGACGAGCTTGGAAATTCCTTCGTCGTAAAATTCGACCGCCTGCGCATCAAACCACGTGGTTACCTCTTCTTTTGGGACAGAAAAGGTGTGATTTTTGTGGATTTCCTGGAAAGAGGCACTACAATAAATTCTCAAAGGTATTGCCAAACTCTGCACAACCTCAGAAGAGCAATACAAAACAAGCGTAGGGGAAAGTTGGGCTCAAAGATATTGCTGATTCACGACAACGCCCGGGCCCACACGGCAAATGCCACTCGTGAAGTTCTCGAATCTCTTAAGTGGGAGTTGTTTCCTCATCCACGGTACGGTCCCGACCTGGCACCGAGCGACTTCCACTTATTGCCAGCAATGAAGAAGTGGTTGGCTATGCAGCTTTTTGATGACGACGCTCAGCTTCAAGAAGAGGTAACCACGTGGTTGAAGGCGCAGGCGTCCGGATTTTACGACGAAGGTATTTCCAAGCTTGTTCATCGCTATGATAGGTGCCTTAATTTAAATGGCAACTATGTAGAAAAGTAGTATTTAAGTGTGGCTATCATCTGTATGTAATAAAAAAATCCATTACTTTATTTATTTTTAATTCCTAAACGTAATGTACTTTTTGGATAGCCCTCGTACATCATAGATGTCTGAGACTTGAAAAGGTTTCTGGCGTTGGTGTGAGGCAGGAGCTCCCGTTTTGTTCGATGCTGAAGTGCAATTCCAACACAGTTGGAGAGCCTATGCTGTACTGTTCGAATTTATAAGGTGTACCAAGTGGGCTGAGGTGTGAATGGGAATTTGGGTTGAGGAGGGAGGTGTGCTAGGGAAGTCTGTGCTGTTGTGCAAAGCCAAAGTGCCAGTGTGGCATACTGACTACCACATCGACCAAATGAGAAGAAGACCTGGTTTCGAAACACGCCCTTGGTACAAATGTTTGTTGGTCGCTTCAGTTTGCATATGTAAATCATACATATTTGAGACTGAAAAGTTTCTGGAAACAAAAAGTTTAATTTGATTGCTCTTATTGGGCTACTTGAACTCAAACAATTATCAGTGTTGGAGTTCATGAAAACCTCATCAGTTACAGCAACATGTTGTGCGCTTTGTGAAAGCATTATTATTGGGCGAAAGTATTAACGTCTGACAGGTATGTGAACAATATACTATAATCTTCTTTTCGGAGAACTAACACATAAAAAAAATACCCATGGTATTTCATGCAGGAGAATGCTATGATACTGTTGTGAGATTTTTTGACAATAGGTACGTTCTCGTATCACTGTCAGAGATGCATTGATTGTTTGTGCTCTTTCATCGTGATGCACGATGCTTTTGATATGGCTGATGACCATTTTCAGAACTCCAGCGTCTGCTGTTACACGAGTTTACACGCCCTGGTAAAAACAGCCATGCTTCATCGCGAAAAATTTCCTAGGTCACTGTCTCCATCAAGCACAGATTACAACAGTCAGTTCCAACAATAACGTCGAGCAACAGCAGCTAAACTGGACAATCGATGCTCTACCATTGCTATGTAAGCTTTCCGTTTTAGTTTGACCACGGCTCTGTCAGCAGGTTCCACTGACACTCCAGTTTTAAATGCGCAACGATTTTCTCCGAGTTCCCTCGTACGCCGCTCTTAAGTCGCACGGTTTCCTGCCACAGTATAAGGAACGGTCCACGGCCTATGCGACAATTGGAGGCTCCTTCACAGTACCCGTTCCCATACAACACCTGACACGGTGCTTGCATCGTACGTGAAACATCGTAGATTTGCTTCAATCAGTTGGAAAAACCTTAATGAAATTGGTAGGTCCAGGAGCCAAATCAGTTAAATGTAGATTAGAGCGCGCGCGCGCGCGCGCACACACACACACACACACACACACACACACACACAAGCAAAGTACACGTTGCAAATTATTAAGAGAATTGTTGATCGTGCATCCTTCTCATCTGACTTTCCGTATATCTTTGTTTGCACAGTCTACCTCATATTGTCAACATATGCGCATACGACATGTACGATCAAGCCTCTAGAATTATTTAATAATGTCTGAAAATGTAGACCCTAAAGGTACTGAAAAATCAAATTTCACAAGAACAACCAATCTTTCATGCCCATTTAATTTAACTGAGCATGTCTGCAATAGACATTTTAACTGAAAGTCTCATAATATTCCTAATATTTTACAGTAGAAACTTTTCTCTACCGATCTTGCCGAAGAACCGACTGCACCCCGTGCAGCTTCCTAACAGAGAGAGAATGTTTAAATAAAAGTTAATTCACATTTATGATCGCAGATTCGGATTGTTCACAAAACTACGAATGACGGAGGTTGATCTAACTATTATTACGAAAGGCGGTGGAATTAATTGTGGAATAAATGGTATCACACCAATTATCTCCAGCAATTAGAGACTACCGTCGGCTTGCCTAATTAGAAGGCTGTCTTCTCGTGGGGGCGGAATAGGGTGGCCGAACTTTTACTTGGAAATCCAAGCCACGGCTACTTCGCGGAACTAGAGTACCGCCTTTCTCGGAATGGCCCCCTCTTTAGTGCACCCAGCTACATGAAGTTTGGCTTCGGTGGCCGGAGCAATCAGTAACTGCCACTCTGGTTTGGTTGGCCATGGGGCATCCTTCCTGCCGGCGGACGCATAGACCACTGTGGTGCTGCGTCGGGCGTTAACAAGTGTCGAGAAAGGAGGTCGCCATATCAATCGGTCGCAGTTTATGGTTGCAGCACGTTGTTGTCCTTGCTATGGCGAGTGTTGCCCCCCCCCCCCATTTTCAGGTCCGTGTGCATGCTTCCTGCATTTTGCGACAGCTATGAAAAGCGCAGCCAGTGTATACGCAGCTTTGATTGGTAATACTGCCGCGAGTATTTCGGTTATGATTCCATAGTGATGCAGCCGTTGGCATTCGGATTGGTAGGTGTCATAAAGGTCGACGTGCTTTCGCTATAGGTAATTGGTGCTGCCCCTCATGGGCCCCAGTCACGTAGGTTCTTCTGGGAGCGCCCATAAGCCCCAACATACCAACATACCAGTAATCATTTTAATGTAGCCCCAGTACACTTTCTCTCTAGACATGAGCTGACCGAGTTATACACAAGCTCCTTGCTTTATTTGTCTTGAACTGCGGCAAGACATTTTCGTGCCAGATTTCGTTTAATTACGGACGGAATAACTGTTTTTATATTGTAACAAGCTATCTCCCATTCCAATGAGTTTTTCGATCAATGTATTTAAATTTATACCAGTCTGTCTGTCGTCTGCTCTCTATATTTCCCCTGCTGTCGCCTATAAATATTCTTTTTAGCTACCAGAAACGCATACTAGACGAAACAAAGGCTTTTGACGGCATGGTAAAGACAACAGGAAATTAGCAGGTGAGGTCAAGTGTTCCAGCTAAATGGGAATCAGTGGGCAGACAGTTACAATAACTCATCAGTTCAGTTTTCAGAAACCTTGTATCTACAACATTATCTCTCAATTTTTCCTTCGCATCTGATGAAAATTCCGAATACTAAAGCAGTGCACAAAATTAGGACTCGGAAGTTTTAAAGCGTTTCTCTTGAAGAGGCGCTACTCTCCTGAGACTTACTCCATATACACTCTCACGCCCTACACTTTTTTCTAACCTTCGTAATGTTTCGTAGAATTGCTCTTAGATGTTTAGTCTCCAAAGGTTTATTGTCAATGCTTTAAATGTATATTTCTAGTAACGCGTACAATTTATATGCATTATTTTGCATTTGTCTTCATACAGTGCGAACTACTTTAGATCCTTGTGGGTTATGCTGCAATTATTCGGAGATGATAGGTTAAAAATAACTAACGTGTGCCCACTTCATCAACGTATCCTCGTAAGTACTGCGGAAACCACAGTACTCTTTGTGGCGGAGAATATGTAGTGTAACAGACCCTTCACGCCGGCCGTTGTGGTAGAGCGGTTCTAAGCGCTTCAGTCCTCCACCGCGCTGCTGCTGCTGGTCGCAGGTTCGAATCCTGCCTCGGGCATGGATGTGTGTGATGTCCTTAGGTTAGTTAGGTTTAAGTAGTTCTAAGTTCTAGGGGACTGATGACCTCAGATGTTAAGTCCCATAGTGCTCAGAGCCATTTGAACCAGACCCTTCGCTTCACCTTCTCCCTGACCCCTCCCTGAACCCCTCACCCCCCATTTTCTCTTTTCTAATCCAGTTCCGAATGGTATGTGATATGTGGAAAGAACGATCGTCGCCACGTCTGCGGAAGTCCGAAAGTATAAGCTATACGGTTCTTGGCTCTTGCCATTACGTAAAATGTAGGAATTTTAGAAGTAAACCGTTTCTGTAGCATCTCTGTGGGGAATATCTGTGACGTACTCGCGCTGACTGCACATATAAGTGATGAATAGAGTAGCTCTGCGAGAATTTTTCATCTCTTCCACTCTTCTTGTTGACGACTACACACTGACGAAAAGCACTCAAAAATCGGCCGTACCAGCGGTTCTTAGGCGATCACCTCAATGGAAGCGTTAAACTCCATTAATTTTTTCCGAAGAATCTGACAAGTGCACAGCTTAGTCATCTAGAGTTTAATTTAACCTTTTCTTATCCGAAAACCTCTCGCTAATCCCGATATAGTACATTTTATATAACGTAATTGTCTGTCGTTGCGACGTCAGCTCTGGTTAGTATTCACTGATGTTACATGTCATCTGTCAAGTCTTTTATGTATAGGAGGAAGGAAGTCACCTTGCGTTCTTGCAGCATTCCAGCCTACCTTTGCGCATCCACAAGGTCGTTCCCATGGAACATAGTGGATGACTTTGGAGCAACTCCTAATACGGAATGCAGCCTTACTTTCCTTGAGTATAACACTGGTTTTAATTGTCATTTGTCCTTTAAGTAGCTGGAGGTCTTCGCTTTGTTTCCCTGGGACAAAATATCTTAGGCTCTTATATATCACTGACGCATAACCTTAAGGGGGAGACAAATGAAAAAGACACAGATAGGAAAATAATTAAGTGAACTATTTATTATTTCAAAAATAATTTCCATAACTGTTAATATATTTATCCCACTGTGAGACGATATGGCCGTTGTCTTCATTGAAAAATGTTTGCTGTTGTCTGCGGAACCATGACTCACCCTGTCGTTCACTTCTTCGTCCGAAGCAAATCAATGGGCACGAATATCTTACTCCAGGGCTTCAAAAATATAGAAATCGTGTGGGTGGAGATCGGAACTGTATAGAAGATTGTAAGGGCTTCCCAGCGAAGTTTCTGCAGAGTACTCGTAATTCATGTCGGGGGATCTGGATAGCTAAATCATTCGCTCGCAATCGTGAACAGTCGTACCCCCACTGGGCACACGGTCCTCCATAAAAATTCCATCGCTTTTTGGGATCATGAAGTCCATGAATGGCTGCAAATAGTCTACAAGCAGTCGAAGATAACCATTCCCAATCAATGATCGGTTTAGTTGAATCAGAGAATCCAGTCCATTCCACGTAAATACAGCCCACACCATAATGGAGCCATCGCCCACCTGCACAGTGGCTTGTTGAAAACTTGGGTCCATGGCTTCGTGGAGTTTGCGCCGCACTCGAATCTTACCGTAAGCTTTTACCGACAGAACTTGGGATTCATCTGACGAGGCCACTGTTCTCCAGTCGCCTATGGTCTTACCGATATGGTCATGAGCTCAGGAGAGGCGCTGCAGGCTGTGTCGTGCCGATAGCAAAGGCACTCGGCTCGGTCCTCTGCTTCGTCTGCTGCCATAGTCCATTAACGTCAAATTTCTCCGATCTGTGCTAACGGACACGTCCCATATTGATTTCTGCAGTTATTTCACGCAGTGCGCAGTGTTACTTGTCTCTTAGCTCTGGCGCCGGCCGGAGCGACCGTGCGGTTCTAGGCGCTACAATCTGGAGCCGAGCGACCGCTACGGTCGCAGGTTCGAATCCTGCCTCGGGCATGGATGTGTGTGATGTCCGTAGGTTAGTTAGGTTTAATTAGTTCTAAGTTCTAGGCGACTGATGATCTCAGAAGTTAAGTCGCATAGTGCTCAGAGCCATTTGAACCATTTTTTTTTTTTTCTTAGTTTTGGCAACCCTACGCTAACTCCGGTGCTGTCGCTCGTTAAGCAAAAGCCGTCGGCCACTGTGCTATCCATAGTGGGAGGAAAGGCCAGAAATATGGTATTCTTGGCTCACTCTAGACGCTGTGGATTTCGGAACGTTGAATTCCATAATAATTTCCGAAAAGGAATGTCCCATGCGTCTAGTTTTGGCTACCTCTCCGCGTTCAATGTCTGTTAATTCCAATCGTGCGGCCATGATCACCTCAAAAACTTCTTCACATGAATCACCTGAGTTCAAAAGACAGCTCCACCAGTGCATTGCCCTTTTATACCTCGTGTACGCGATTCTATCATCATCTGTATATGTACATATCGCTATCGCATGACTTTTTTAACACCTGTGTATATCATTAGTTTTTCAGAATTCAAAGTATTTTCAAAATTTCACAAAATCCAAAGCATTTTTTGAGTATAATTAGCTACTTGTGTCCACTATTTTCGAGGACGTCCCTAAACTAATGAATATATTCATAGGCACACTGCTGATCATTAAAACTGCAACATGCTGGTCGCTTGTAACAAACATCAAAACAGCGATAAGTGATATGCATTCTTATATATCCAAATTGTTAGTTTTTCATAACGACTGCCCAAAGTTGGTTGGAATTAAGGTAAGCTTGAGTAACGCCGTCTGCGTTCTGTGTATAAGGAAAGATTACGTAGAGAGTTTCTCATTACGAAACTGGTATTTGAATGGTGGTTGTCTGTATGAAGATACCTGGTGCAAGAAAGAAAATAGGGTATCGCACACGTCGGAGTTCGATAGCTACAGGATTTTTACAATTTCTCTCGCCACTACGCATAAGAAGATAAGCTCACCACACAAAATTACTGATCCCCAGGAGATATCACAGTGTTACCGTGTAGCTCTGAATCCAGCTTTGATAGTAGGCGCAGTTCGGAGAACAAGATGTTGCACATTTTTCTTCCTCTTATTCAGTAAAAGTGATCATTAAACCCCTTAGATAAACAAATCGCGTGATATT
Source organism: Schistocerca gregaria (assembly GCF_023897955.1). Taxonomy (NCBI): domain Eukaryota; kingdom Metazoa; phylum Arthropoda; class Insecta; order Orthoptera; family Acrididae; genus Schistocerca; species Schistocerca gregaria. The sequence continues at coordinate 364,450,125 of NC_064925.1, read as the reverse complement.
GATTTCTACGTTTCACCAACCGTTCCAAGTAGTCTCTGGCATTTTCTGTGGCAATAAGATCTTATACACTACTGGCCATTAAAATTGCTACACCACGAAGATGACATGCTACAGACGCGAAATTTAACTGACAGCAAGGAGATGCTGTGATATGCAAATGATTAGTTTTTCAGAGCATTCACACAAGGTTGGTGCCTGTCTCGGCACCTACGACGTGCTGACATGAGGAAAGTTTCCAACCGATTTCTCAAACACAAACAGCAGTTGACTGGCGTTGTCTGGTGAAACGTTGTTGTGATGCCTCGAGTACGGAGGAGAAATACGTATCATCACATTTCTGACTTTGATAAAGGTCGGATTGTAGCCTATCGAGATTGTTGTTTATCGTATCGCGACATTGCTGCTCTCGTTGGTCGATATCCATTGACTGTTAGCAGAATATGGAATAGGTGGGTTCAGGAGGGTAATACGGAACGCCGTGCTGGATCCCAACGGCCTCGTATCACTAACAGTCGAGATGACAGGCATCTAATCCGCATGGCTGTAACGGATCGTGCAGTCACGTCTCGATCCCTGAGCCAACAGATGGGGACGTTTTCAAGACAACAACCATCTGCACGAACAGTTCGACGACGTTTGCAGCAGCATGGAGTATCAGCTCGGAGACCATGGCTGAGGTTACCCTTGACGCTGCATCACAGACAGGAGCGCCTGCGATGGTGTACTCAAAGACGAACCTGCGTGCACGAATGGCAAAACGTCACTTTTTCGGATAAATCCATGTTCTGTTTACAGCATCATGATGGTCGCATCCGTGTTCAGCGTCATCGCGGTGAACACACATTGGAAGCGTGTATTTGTCATCGCCATACTGGGGTATCACCCGGCGTGATAGTATGGGGTGCCATTGGTTACACTTCCCGGTCACCTCTTGTTCGCATTGACGACTCTTTGAACAGTGGACGTTTCATTTCAGATGTGTTACGACTCTCTACCCCTCATTCGCTCCCTGCGAAAATCTACATTTCAGCAGGATAATGCACGACCGCACGTTGCAGGTTCTGTACGGGCCTTTCTGGATACAGAAAATGGTCGACTGCTGCCCTGGCTAGCAAATTCTCCAGATCTCTCACCAACTGAAAACTTCTGGTCAGTGGTGGCCGAGCAACTGGTTCGTCACTATACGCTAGTCACCACTCTTCATGAAGCGTGGTATCGTGTTGAAGTTACTTGGGCAGCTGTACCTGTACACGCCATTCAAGCTCTGTTTGACTCAATGCCGAAGCGTATCAAGGCCATTATTACCGCCAGAGGTGGTTCTGGGTACTGATTTTTCAGGATCTATGCACCAACATTGCCTGAAAATGTAATCACAAGTCAGTTCTCGTGTAATATACTTGTCCAACGAATACCCGTTTATCATCTGCATTTCTTCTTGGTGTAGCAATTTTAATGTCCAGTAGTCTTATTTACCGAACCAGCTGACATACGGTAGGGCACCAGAGTGTTCGTCAAAGCGAGATTATATGTGAGCAGCCCTGTGACCAAGTGTTTTGGCACCGTGGAAAACTAGAGTGGCCATTGCGCACTCATCCTGAGGATGTAGAAGAAAGGGAAACGTAAGGTCACCGAGAATGACGAAAAAAACATCGTGGATCGTGTTCACGGTGAACTGAATGAGCGAGCTCAAGTCACGGCACTAAAAGTGCCCCAAACCGCCACAGAATCACGTACGATGTGAACTGCACTCTCCAAACACTGCGGGTCAAATGCCTTGGTTCACTCGGCGCGTCGCGCCATTTGGAAAGAGGCAAAGCCGCAGCTCTTCAGTGAGTGTGGATACTGTCTGCAAACTGTGTTGTGAATAGAATCGGGAGTAAAGAAATAATAAGTAGAAGCGACACGCGTGATGCTACAGTTTGTATGAACAGCATATAAGTAGTGAGCGATAAACTTGTTTCATTTCCATTACATTCTAAGGCGATCGGCAGCGAGAAAAAGTGTATAATTTGACGAAATTGAAATTACGACATTAGCCGCAATAACAAAATAAATCAATCAATCAGTCAGTGACGACAAGTCGAAATTTGTGCCTTACCAGGACGCGATCTCTGATTTCCTCATTTACGTGAGTGGTCGCCTTAACCAACTTTCTTTCGAGTCATTGTTCTCATCATTTGGTCTGAACGGACGTCACTGACACCCCTTTAAGTTCTTGGTAGAATACCTCACTCAGTTTTTTGTTGTTTGTTATTTATTTATTACAGAGGGCAGCCAAACTCGTTGTGGCAACAAACATTCGGGCTAGCCGAGCACGCTTCACGGGAAACCCAAATTCCCAACTTGTGGCACACTACATACTCAGCGCCTCCTGTTCATTACCGTCATTGCTAGCAGCCTCACTCTGATTCCCGCAGGAAGTCGGACGAAGAGTACATCTGCACGGATGAATATAGTCCGCATATTTGTTCGTCGTCACTGATTTGTTGAGTTAAATCTTTTACGTATATTATACGCAATGGAGAAAATAACAGTGATCGATCGCGAAATCCATCATTTTATTACGTTAGATCTATATTTCAACTATTACATAGTCATCTCCAGTGCATATAACAACAGGTGATATTATTTCCAAAATGTCACGTAATAAACATACTGGTTCGAGCAGGACATCCAGGAGTCTAACATGTTCTACACTGGCCAATATTGTCTCTTACGTGACACTTTGGACTAATATAACCTGTTGTTGTATGCACTTAAGCACAGTTGAAATCTCGATCTGTTCTAATAAAACTACTGATTTCTTTGTCGATTACTGCTCTTTTCTCCATTCTCCACATTCAACGTTGGCTGCGAACAGAGGGATAGTATGGATTGCAATCTGATTGTAATATTAAACCTCTTAAAGAGCAGATTACGACAGCATTTAAAATTTTTAAGCAAGACAAATAAATTTATTAAATAGTGAAAATCCAATTGTTGTGGCCCCTGGTAGGGCATCTGCAACTAACATCGGGTTCCGGGAGAGCGATTTAGTAATACTGATCTTTTTATGATCTGGACATTGCTGTCACTGGTACACCATTCCTTGTACACAAGTTAGAGGCTAGGCGTTTTGGCCGGTCGGAATGGCCGAGCGGTTCTAGGCGCTACAGCCTGGAACCGCGCGACCGCTACGGTCGCAGGTTCGAATCCTGCCTCGGGCATGGATGGGTGTTATGTCCTTAGGTTAGTTAGGTTTAAGTAGTTCTAAGTTCTAGGGGACTGATGACCTCAGATGTTAAGTCCCATAGTGCTCAGAGCCATTTGACTTTTTTTAGGTGTTTTGCATTGACACAACAAATCGGACAACTTCATTCACAAGTGTGTCTACTGGCACGCCAACGCGATAACTCCTTCCTGTTTTTCTGTTATGTCTCCACGCTGACCCGTCATACTGGTCTGATTCCATACAGCCGAATGGCACACACACGCACTGTTTCAATGCCATGAATTCTGAACGTAAGCGGTGCGGGCTTACATGACCGGCTGGTTTTTGTTCCGTGAGATTATGAAGGGAAATCAAACATGACAGATGGAGAAAAGTAAGCGAGCTGTTTATTATTTGAAAAGTAATCGCCATAACTGTTAATTCACTTACAGTCAGTGTCTTCACTGAAAAAAAGGTTTTCGGTTCTCTTCGGAATTATGATTGTACCGATGAGTGTACCTCTTCTACATCTACATCTACATCTACATCCGTACTCCGCAAGCCACCTGACGGTGTGTGGCGGAGGGTACCCTGAGTACCTCTATCGGTTCTCCCTTCTATTCCAGTCTCGTATTGTACGTGGAAAGAAGGATTGTCGGTATGCTTCTGTGTGGGCTCTAATCTCTCTGATTTTATCCTCATGGTCTCTTCGCGAGATATACGTAGGAGGGAGCAATATACTGCTTGACTCTTCGGTGAAGGTATGTTCTCGAAACTTTAACAAAAGCCCGTACCGAGCTACTGAGCGTCTCTCCTGCAGAGTCTTCCACTGGAGTTTATCTATCATCTCCGTAACGCTTTCGCAATTACTAAATGATCCTGTAACGAAGCGCGCTGCTCTCCGTTGGATCTTCTCTATCTCTTCTATCAACCCTACCTGGTGCGGATCCCACACTGCTGAGCAGTATTCAAGCATTGGGCGAACAAGCGTACTGTAACCTACTTCCTTTGTTGTCGGATTGCATTTCCTTAGGATTCTTCCAATGAATCTCAGTCTGGCATCTGCTTTACCGACGATCAACTTCATATGATCATTCCATTTTAAATCACTCCTAATGCGTACTCCCAAATAATTTATGGAATTAACTGCTTCCAGTTGCTGACCTGCTATTTTGTAGCTAAATGATAAGGGACCTATCTTTCTATGTATTCGCATCACATTACACTTCGCTACATTGAGATTCAATTGCCATTCCGTGCACCATGCGTCAATTCGCTGCAGATCCTCCTGCATTTCAGTACAATTTTCCATTGTTGCAACCTTTCGATACACCACAGCATCATCTGCAAAAAGCCTCAGTGAACTTCCGATGTCATCCACCAGGTCATTTATGTATATTGTGAATAGCAACGGTCCTATGACACTCCCCTGCCGCACACCTGAAATCACTCTTACTTCGGAAGACTTCTCTCCATTGAGAATGACGTGCTGCGTTCTGTTATCTAGGAACTCCTCAATCCAATCACACAATTGATCTGATAGTCCGTATGCTCTTACTTTGTTCATTAAACGACTGTGGGGAACTGTGTCAAACGCCTTGCGGAAGTCAAGAAACACGGCATCTACCTGTGAACCCGTGTCTAAGGCCCTCTGAGTCTCGTGGACGAATAGCGCGAGCTGGGTTTCACACGATCGTCTTTTTCGAAACCCATGCTGATTCCTACAGAGTAGATTTCTAGTCTCCAGAAAAGACATTATACTTCGTCCAGGTCCGCAGCTCGAGGTCTCTTGGTGGCGTTTTTGCTTCCCGAGCACGGGATCCCGCGTTCAATTCCCGGCGGGGCGAGAGATTTCCACCTGCCTCAAGATGACCGGGTGTTTGTATTGTCCTCATCATTTCATCATCATTCATGAACGTGGCGAGACTGGACTGAGCTAAGGTTGGGAATTTGAACGGGCGCTGATAACTGCCCAGTTGAGCGCTCCACAAGACAAACATCATCATCATCATCTTCGTCCAGCCCACCCGGCTAGCCGCGCGATCTAACGCGCTGCTTCCCGGCGGATTAGTGTCGAGGTCCGGTGTGCCGGCCAGCCTATGGATGGTTTTTAAGGCGGTTTTCCATCTGCCTCGGCGAATGCGGGCTGATTCCCTTATTCCGCCTTAGTTACACTATGTCGGCGATTGCTGCGCAAACACTGTCTCCACATACGCGTATACCTTAATTACTCTGCCACGCAAACATTTGGGGCTACACTCGTCTGGTATGAGACGGGGCGAGCGTGGGGGGTGGGGGGTCGAACTGCACAATAACCGTGGGTTCGGTGTTGGGCGGCGGTGGGGTGGGTGGACTGCTGTGGCCTGTTGTGGGTTTGTGGACCACTGAGAGCTACAGTGGGACGGAGCCCCTCCATAGTTTCTAGGTCGCCGGTTCAGTACACCCACATACAAACACACCTCTTCGTCCGAAGCAAATCAGCGGAAACGAGTGTCTTCCTTGAGGACGCCAAACATTTGGAAATCGCATGGCAGGGGATCGAGACTGTATGGAGGATGTGTAGGGCATTGCAGCGAAATTTCTGGGGCGTAGTCGAAAGTAGGCCCGCCAACATGTTGCCAAGGCTGTTTCGACTAAGCTGCATAAGTTTCGCTGGGAAGCCCTCATACATCCTCCACCCAGTCCCTACCTCTCCCGATGCGATTTCCCTATTTTTGGACCCTCAAAGAAAGCGAATTTGCTTTGTACGAAGAGATGTACGCCTAGGTGCAATCATGGTTCCGCAGGCAACCACAAATAATTTTCCATGAAGGAATTGACCATCTTGTCTCACAGTACGATGAATATATTAACAGTTATGGCGATCACTTTTAAAATAACTAAAAGTTCACTCACTTTCTTACTATATGTCTCGTTTTCAGTTGACTGCCCCCTGTGCCTTAACTAGCTCTCCTTTCTGTGTCCACAATAGGAGATTAGAGACCCACTTGCTTCACCTATCCGAAGCCATACCGCCAATCTTTTAGGTGTAGTTAAATCAGTTATTCGTGCTACAAATCACTGCTGCCTCAGACAGTTCAGTCACGCCTCGACCACTCCGTGAGAGCAGCGACAGGTGATTTACATATGAATCGAGCCCTCTACAGCTAGAGTGCTCCGTACGTACATCTGGCCACCGGAAGCAGAGCCCGTCGGCCGGAGACGCAGCCGTCGTGTCGTTTCATTTTCACCTGGCACAGGTACTCGGCGGCATGTAAACATTGGCTGGGCGACGGAGAGGGAAGAGCGGCAGTCACTTTCTCTGGTGCGACTCCCAGGCGGCAGCAGCGGCGCGCTCGCTCGCTCGCTCGCCGGCAGCCGTATTCCCGCTGGGAAAGCCACACAGCCTATTGTGATGGCCGACGAAAGTGACGGGAGCGATGGTTCACACGTCCGCTGCCGCCGTCTACAGCTATTCTCGGCGTCTTTCCTCCGGCATCGCTCGTTAACTCGAAGCGATTTCTATCAGTATGGCTGTCTTTCAGTAGACACTCGTTCCATTGGTATTACTGCAGCCTGTTACTGCTTGTGACATTGGTTTCTTAAACAAAGAAGTACATAAATCAGATACCGAATATTCAAGACCTGCTGCAGAACGCTTTTTCCTCAAAACCACAGCGTCCTCGTATTTTTCTTTCTTCTTCGGACGGAAAAAGGCATAGCCGGCCACGGTGGTCTCGCGGTTCTAGGCGCGCAGTCCGGAGCCGTGTGACTGCTACGGTCGCAGGTTCGAATCCTGCCTCGGGCATGGATGTGTGTGATGTCCTTAGGTTAGTTAGGTTTAAGTAGTTCTAAGTTCTAGGGGACTAATGACCACAGCAGTTGAGTCCCATTGTGCTCAGAGCCATTTGAACCATTTTTTTTAAAGGCATAAACAGGGTTTAAATCCACCCTGATCAAACATAGATCCACTTTCCTCAGTCGCAATTAGGATCACGCAAGCCGACAAGGTGGCGTCCAACTGAAAGGCTTGCACCACGCGACTGTCGTTTCTCTTGAGGGACTTTCAGCCAGACATGCCTTCAACTAGGGTTATTTATCTATCAACTTTTCGATTTTTCGTATGTTCCCTACATTACGTAGGCATGGATTTCTTTTAAAAAGTAACAACTACCTGTCTTGTCTCTGGACAGTTAGAACTTTTGTTTTCTAATGATCTAATTGTCGACGGGACGAAGATTCCTTCAGTAAGCTATCTGGAGGGGAGCAGAGTGAGATCTAAGCAGTTGACCGGACAGTGTCCTCTATCAGTCTTTGAACCCTGTCTGCGACTGGAAACTGCCCATCACCCCTTCAGCCTAGGCATTTTTTCATAAAAAAAGAAAAGAAAATGGGCTATACTCTTCTAGCTAGCAACGGAAAAAAAGGTATGACAGGTAGCCGTGAGTGAGAGAAGGGCAACAGTCCTTCCCCTCGCTCCTTTCCGTTCCGCAGCTGCCTTTGTCACTTGTGCTCGCCAACGGAAAAAAATGTTCCCCTTCTACTAGAGTTTATTGTCTAGGCACAAAATGGCAGTGCATAGTGCACAATGATCAATATGAATACTTCATTCATAGTTGTAGTTGAATAAGCATGAACTAAAGTATACTGCATGACAAAGAAAGTGAAGCACCAGAAGACATAGTCCAATGTCACAGTATTTGTACGCGTACACGCCATCGGTGGTAATGTATGAGGGGGGATCAAAAAGTTCCCGCTCGAAGGGCGTACCGTCCAGAATCCGTATGCCAATCAGGGAAAGTCGCCGAGAGCATTGAGGTAATCACCTCCCGACTTACCAGGTTGAAAATAACAGTTGGTGAAACACGTGCCTTTCTGCGTGAAAAAATTCCTAGATAACTACTCCACATTCCAGTCCGACAGGAACAGTCGACCCTTAAACTCTTTTTAAAGGACCAAAGGTTTGATGAGCCCTTGAGGCGAGATCAGAATTACAGGGCTGGTGCTCGGAATATCTCCCACTTGAGTTGGCGTAAATTCTACGTAACGACATTTGCCATAAAGGACGTGTGTTATCATGAAACAGCAGCATCCCATCACGGAGCTTGCCCCACAATTCCACAACTGGTGGTTTTGCATGGACATGCTGCCCCACATCCATTCTTCATTCTCCGATGTATATCTACCAGTGTTTCCTGCAGCAGTCAAGAAGACAATAACAGCACGTTCGTCTTATTTGGACCATTTGGTAAAAACGTCTCCATAGTTCACGTTTACGCATTTAAGCGCAGAAACATTGGGAGGACGCGAATGCCACACTAATCACTTGCCTACATGTCGGTGCTTATATACCAGAACCGGTGTCGCACTACGCTGCATATACCCTGCAGCAACGTCCTCAAACGGAAAATTTTTAGCTTTTTGATCTTGTAGGAGTCAATGTGCTTTAAGAAAGAAAACATGTTCAAAGTAGGCTGTAATTGTCAGTGCGGTTGTCAGTGCTATTAGCTAATTTCCAAGCACTTATCACATGCCTCGACTCTTTGATAGCCCCTACAACTTTGTGTAAATGACTAGAGTTGCAATTCTCTGTGACAAGTAGAATGTCCACCAGTATGCATTAGTGTTGTTCGTGTTCAGTCTTGTTACAAGGCCTGCTACGGTATATGAGGGCTGTGATCAGCGTCATATGTTGAATGATCATTGTGTAGGGCACAGAGATGTTGCACACTCGTGTGAGACAACGTCGTCAGCCCCTGAAAGGAAATTCCTCATGGTGGATACCATCTGGCCAGCTGGTCGAATAGTGCAATATCCAGATTTGTGTGTCATTCGCATGTGACAGTGGCCCGATGTTGGACTGCATGGAAATGTGACGGCAAGCAACTTCGTCGTCGATGCTCTGCCATCTGAGAACGATTAACGAACTCCCTGTAACATTCTGTCTCATCGAGCACCATTGGTCAGAGACTACCTTCAACCAGACTTGGGAATTACTGTCCTATGACAGCCTGAAGTTCAAAAGCAGAATGCTAATGGCTGCATTTGGTATCGTGACAGGAAAGCATGGACTGATGATTGGCGTCGCACTGAGTTTAACGATGAATCGCGATTCTGTTCTACCGCAGCTAACCATAATCGGCGAGCAGGGTGGCGACCTATGTGTAAGTCCAATGCTTCCAATGTTTTGGAGAGGCACAGCTGCGTTACTCGTGGTGTCATAGTGTGGGAAGCCATCTGGTATGACTTCAGGTCACTCTAGGTAGTGACTGAGAGAACGCTAAAGGCAGAACGGTACGTCACGGACAGGCTGCGTTCTCCTGTGTTGCCTCTCATGCGACAGTAACGCGGTACCAGTTCTCTACAGATCAAGACTAGTCCGTATATGGTACGTGTGTCTGCGAATTGTCTGTGTGATGTTGAGGTACTCCCGTGGCCAGCGAGATCCCCAGATCATTCACTCATGGAAGTGTGGGAGCAGCTCTGAAGTCAGTTCTGCCCCTGTGCCAATGTCCGAGACGTCCAGGACGAGTTACAACAGTTATGCTTCAGGACAGGATACAATGGCTGTGTGACACACTTCCCAATTGAATCAGTGCATGTATCCAGACCTGAGTGGGTGCATCGCCACGCAGCTAAATTCTTTGTGAATTTGACTCAGGCCGGCCGTTGTGGCCGAGCGGTTCTAGGCTCTTCAGTCTGGAACCACGCGACCGCTACGATCGCAGGTTTGAATCCTACCTCGGGCATGGATGTGTGTGATGTTCTTAGATTAGTTAGGTTTAAGTTGTTCTAAGTTCTAGGGGACTGATGACCTCCGATGTTAAGTCCCATAACGCTCAGAGCCATTTGAACCATTTTGAGCCAAATATGACTCAGTTTTGTGAGCGCTGGAGTGACATCACATACACTCTTGAAGTTTCATTTCTTTTCCTCATTCTCTCGTGCTTCACTTTTTCTGTCAGGCATTATATGTATCTTTAACACCACACACAACCTTACACACTGAAGCTCCAAAGAAATTGGTATGGGCATGCGTTTTCAAATACAGAGATATGTAAACAGGCAGAATACGGCGCTGCGATCGCCAACGCCTCTATAAGACAACAAGTGTGAGGCGCAGTTGTTAGATCGGTTACTGCTATTATAATGATAGGTTATCAAGATTTAAGTGAGTTTGAACGTATTGCTATAATCGGCGCACGAGCGATGGAACTTAGCATCTCCGAGGTAGCGATGGAGTGGTGATTTTCCCCTACGACCATTTCATGAGTGCAGCGTGACTATCAAGAACCTGGTAATACATCAAGTCTCCGACATCGCTGTGGCCGAAAAAAGATCCTGCAAGAACAGGACAAACGACGACTGAAGGGAATCCTTCAACGTGACAGAAGTGCAACCCTTCCGCAAATTGTTGCAGATTTCAATGCTGGGCCATCAACAAGTGTCAGCATGCGAACCATTCAACGAAATATTATCGATATGGGCTTTCCGAGCCAAAGTACCACTTGTGCATCCTTGATGATGGCACGACATAAGGCCTTACGCCACGTCTGGACCTCGTTTCAAATTTTATCGTGCATGTGGACTTGTACGAGTGTGGAGACAATCTCGTGAATCCATGGACCCCGCATGTCAGCAGGAGACTCTTCAAGCCGGTGGAGACTCTTTAATGGCGTGGGGCGCGTGCATTTGGAGTGATATGGGACCCCTAGTAAGTCTAGATACGACTCTGACAGGTGACACGTACTTTAGCATGCTGTATGATCACCTGCATCCGTTCATGTCCATTGTGAATTTCGACGTGCTTGGGGAATTCCACACAGGGCAATGCGACACCCCACACGTCCAGAATAGCTACAGAGTGGCTCCAGGAACACTCGTCTGAGCTTAAACACGTCCGCTGGCCACCAAACTTCCCAGACATGAACATTATTGAGCTTATCTTGGATGCCTTTCAATGTGCCGTTAGAAGAAATATCCCCCCCACCCCTACCCCTCCTTCGTACTCTTCCGGATTTACGGTGAGCTCTGCAGGATTCATGGTGTCATTCCCTCTAATACTACTTCAGACATTTGTCGAGTCCATGCCACGTCGTGTTGCGGCACTTCATCGTGCTCACGGGAACCTTACACGAAGTTAGGGAGGTGGTGGTGGTTGGTGGTGGTTAGTGTTTAACGTCCCGTCGAGAACGAGGTCATTAGAGACGAAGCGCAAGCTCAGGTTAGGGAAGGATTAGGAAGGAAATCGGCTGTGCCCTTTCAAAGGAACCATCCCGGCATTTGCCAGAAACGATTTAGGGAAAACACGGAAAACCTAAATCAGGTTGGCCGGAGACGGGATTGAACCGTCGTCCTCCCGAATGCGAGTCCAGTGTGCGCCACCTCGCTCGGTCCGTTAGGGAGGTGTACCAGTTTCTTTGGCTCTTCAGTGTATTACTTTCTTAACACTTGCCGTGAAGGCATTTGTCATTTCTCGCTGACAAATGAATGCGATGCCTGCTTGTCAGAGGTGGAAATTCTTGAGGAAAGTGCATGTAGATGTCAAGTCAAGAAACAGACAAGAAAACTCTCTTCATGATATTTCTTCCCAATAACACAAAATTGGATCCAGACGAAAAAAACGCTTCACCAGTCGCATGCATAGTGTCATAATTAACGAAACATTTGTCTCTACATCTACATCTACATCCATACTCCGCAGGCCACCTGACGGTGTGTGGCGGAGGGTACCCTGAGTACCTCTATCGGTTCTCCCTTCTATTCCAGTCTCGTATTGTACGTGGAAAGAAGGATTGTCGGTATGCTTCTGTGTGGGCTCTAATCTCTCTGATTTTATCCTCATGGTCTCTTCGCGAGATATACGTAGGAGGGAGCAATATACTGCTTGACTCTTCGGTGAAGGTATGTTCTCGAAACTTTAACAAAAGCCCGTACCGAGCTACTGAGCGTCTCTCCTACAGAGTCTTCCACTGGAGTTTATCTATCATCTCCGTAACGCTTTCGCAATTACTAAATGATCCTGTAACGAAGCGCGCTGCTCTCCGTTGGATCTTCTCTATCTCTTCTATCAACCCTACCTGGTGCGGATCCCACACTGCTGAGCAGTATTCAAGCATTGGGCGAACAAGCGTACTGTAACCTACTTCCTTTGTTGTCGGATTGCATTTCCAGCAGTTACCAACTCCATAACCATGCAAACAGCGAAAATGACAGTCACTATTCGGGAAATATCAGCACATTCAATACGTGCGATAGTAGAATATATTTACGCCGCTTGCATGTAAACAAAATAGACGACGTTGGCGCAGTTGTATTAACGGTAATGTTTTTAGATCTGCGTGAAATTTTCTCCTCTAGATTACGTCTCAGTGCGCGCCTTTAAGATTTACAGACTCATCATACGTGCATTTTTTTTTCGGCCGCAGGCAGTAATAGCTATCTCTATAGGAATAGATTTCAATTTATCATATATATCTCTCATTCTTATAGTCATTGATCTAGGAAACAAACTAACATTTTCGATTGTCGATAATATTTTTCTGTCCATCTCTTCAATAGAAACGGCAAGGAAGCTGGGTCGAAAAGCATCCACGTTTTATGTTATTTTCAATTTACACATTTTTTTCTTATGGGATCAGATTCACCTTTAAGATAAAATTTGTAGGCGATGGGGATTACCTATAAGAGAAAGATACTTGTACATATGCAGAAATTCATAATGATTCTTCAAACGTAGTTCCTTTACATCAGAAACACTCTCCTAACAAATTAAATAATTAAACAATGTAGATTTCTCCATTGTTAATTAAACAGCCTGCACTCTTAGTTTTCCCACATGTCAGAAGTCTCTGACCGAGATTGTGTTATTTCATATAACCCGAAATGAATATTTCAGTTTCAGTTATCTCTGCTAATATAATCATCGGACGTTGTAACGTTTCGAATACTACAACAATGTTAATAATTTAAACGTATCTACTGTTTCGATTATTGATGAGCAACTGGTGGGAGTAGATCGTTGCCGGAAGACATTTCTATATGTACTACAATAAAATGCATCACATATTTAAGGAGGAAACAAGTTTAATTTCAAAATGGTAGAGAGCAGCTATCAGTCGTTGTTTCTGTTCTAGCTTTAATGAAGCAGATTCAGATTTCGGCCAGTAACTAGCCACTATCTCTGGAGTATTTCAGAGTTGTTATACACACTCTTGTACGTCTACACGTGTTGTTCTGGCTCCTGTCACTGTTCATTAAAGAATATTGTGTAATGAGGATAGGTTTTGCCGAGGACACGTCGGCTGGCTGTGTGGCGCCATAAAAGTAGCATTTGGAGAGCCCCACAGCCAACCGACGTGTTCTTTGCAACGTTTACCTTCATTACACAGTAGTCTTTAACGAACTATGACTGGTGCCAGAAGAACAGATTTAGACGTACTAGGGGACGTATGACAACTGAATTACTGTACTGATAATGACTAGTTACTAACCGAAAACTAGCTCTGCCTTAGTAAAGCTGGAACAGAAACGACGTCTGTCTGCTGTTCTCTGCCATTACAAAAGCCATGTCAAAGTTGTTGAGCGCATTCCACTTTCCTAATGGAAGAGAATTTGAACTAATTTAATGTTGCCTCCTGTGATTACGCTCAAAAATGGTGTAAGCACTGATGCAGAAGTGGAAAGTGGTGGAGAGGCAGGTACATGATGAGTTCGAATAGCTCTTTGTACGTTACCCGTAGGAATGCTGACCACAGGGATGCAGTGCAAGAAAAACCGATGGTCACCGTGGGGTGGGGTCGCCACCCCAGCCGACCTTGCGCCACAAAAACAGGGGGATCCACCAAAAACTGTGCCAGCGCATCACAGTCCGGCATTGAAACAAAGTAATCTCCGTTTAACATAACGACTGCTTCCTAAATTCAAGACATAGAACAAAGAGAGTCTCCCACTAAGCCGTATTGAAAGATAAATTACTTTTTCAGAACTGCAGTTGATGTAAAATCACAGTAAGAGATAAAATGGCGTAGAAGGAGGTACCGACTCCTGACTTCATGACACAAATAGGGTTGTGCGAGCTGGTCAGAAGACGATACCGAATGCGAAAGCACCTTGTCTTGAGCATTCAAGAGCAAGCCATCGGCCTCAACACTTGCGAGTTCGCAGATGGTTTTGATTACGGTAATGCATATCGGAGGTGAGATGTTGTGTATCAGTTACCTCTGCCCATCGACGTTGGTTTTTCCTATGAAGGAGAAATTCGTGGCCTAGCGATTTTCGTGCAAATGCACAGCCGGAAGGAAATGTAACACGCTTAAGGACTGTGTCCCGTGGCAGCAGGGTATACTTCGTGGATATAGAGCGGTTACAGTGGTCCTTATTCATTTGTCACGGTCATCGGCTATCAGATGGCCCTCTGTTTTGACCCTGCAGGAAGTAATCGTACTAAGTTTGAAGGTGAACAGTGTTTGAAGCATTCAATCTAGCGTTCAACCGTGCCCCTCCGGTGAGAACGTGCTCCTTTTCAACAACTTCGGTGATTTAAACGATGTCGCATTATGGTCCTGTGGGAAGCTGGGTGGACATATCGACGGGTTGTTCCACAAACGGGGCACAATATATCGGCGGTGTGTCGCTGCTTTCAAAAGTGACCTGCGATACATTCCCACGCCCAACAGACCAGGTTCTGGATGTCCGTATAGTACAGATGCACATCAAGACTTACGCGCTGTGAGAGCAGCGGTGGCCCACCGAACATCATGCAGAGGAGAAGCACACGCAGCACTTGATGTGACAGCAAGGACCACAGGCAACCGTCTGGTTGCTGCAGGACTAAAATAACGTGTTCCTCTGGCCAGTCTACCACTGACACGACAAAGCACGGCTACTCTGGTGTCGTGAAAAACTCGAATGGAGAGTCGACCAGCACTCTGTTGTCTTCAGTGATGAGAGTAAGTTCTGTGTGTATGCGAGTGACGGATGCACACGAGTACGGCACAGACTTGGTGAGGGGCCTGTCCCGCAGGGCACAGGTCCTACCCCAGCATTCACGGTGTGGGGGGCCATCAGTTGCCACTTTCGGTCATATTTAGTGATTATTAGGGTAAAATAACCAGTGCTGGCTACATTGCACAGGTTGTTATCCCCTGCCGCTGCCAATTTTTTCGACAGAAAGGTGCCGTGCTTTTTCAACAGGATAATGCCCATCCACATACGGCTGCAACGCTACGTCCTCGCAATGGTGTACAACAATTGCCCTGGTTAGCAAGAACACCAAATCTGTCGACAATGGAACTGGTGGTGTGGGCCATGGTGAGGCGGGATCTCACTCGTTCTCCAGAGTCTGCAAGAACCATTGCCGAATTGCAACCAAAAGGGCAAGGGGCTTGGAACAGTCTACTTGATGATGTCATTCCGCACCTTTACTATTGTTTGCATGCAAGAAAATACGCCTGTGTTACCGCCGGGTAGAGTATGCCGTGTTTTGAAGCGACTGTCTGGACACCCTTTATTGTGACATTTGTGCTGCATTTTTTACCATGGCGTAATTACCGTAAGATATAAATAGTGCTTCCGAAAAGATAATCAGAGTTGTATTGTAGATAAGGGTGTGTCAATTCCATTAAAATGTATCCTCACTTAGTTTTGTGTATTCCGTGTTTGGAACCCGGTATCGACCACGGCGTTTTTATAGATTTCTCAAAAACATTCGATACGGTGCCCCACTGCAGACTGTTAACGAAGGTACGAGCACACGGAACAGGCTCCCAGATTTGAGACTGGCTCGAAGACTTCTTAAGTAATAGAAACCAGTATGTAGTCCTCGACGGCGAGCGTTCATTGGAGACAAGGATAACATAAGGGGTGCCCCAGAAAACTGTGATAGGACCGTTTCTGTTTTCTGTATACATAAATCATCTGGCCGACAGGGTGGACAGCAATCTGCGGTTTTCGCTGATGATGCTGTGGTGTACAGGAAGGTGTCGAAGATAAGTGACTGTCGGTGATACGAGATAACCCAGACAAAATTTATAATTGATGTGATGAATGGCAGCTGCCTGTAAAAGTAGAAAAATGTAAGTTAATGCTGATGGGTAGGAAAAACAAAGCTGTAATGTTCGGATACAGCATTAGTAGTGTCCGGCTTGACACAGACATGTCGTTTAAATATCTGGGCGTAACGTTGCGTAGCTGTATGAAATGGAACGAGCAAGTGAGCATTGTGTTAGGGAAGGCGTCTGGTCGACTTCGGTCTGTTGGGAGAATTTTAGGAGAGTGTGGTTCATCGGCAAAGGAGACCGCGTATGGGACTCCAGTGTGGCCTATTTTTGAGTACTGATCGAGTGTGTGGGCTCAGCATCAGGTGGAATTGAAATAACACATCGAAGTAGTTCAGAGGTAAGATCTAAATTTGTTGCAGGTAGGTTCGGTCTGAATGCAAGTGTTACGGATGTGCTTCGGGAACTCAAGTGGGAATCCCGGGAGGGAAGAAGACTTTTTTTCAAAGAACACTTTTGAGAAAGTTTTGAGAACCGGCATTTGAAGATGACTGTAGAACGATACTAATGCCACCTACATACATTTCGCATAGGGATCACGAAGGTGGGATACGAGAAATTAGGGCTCATACGGATACATATAGGCAGTCGTTTTTCCCGCGCTGTCTGCGAGTGGAACAGGAAAGGAAACGACTACTATTGGTACAGCGTACCCTCCGCCATGCACCGTGCGGTGAGCGGCGGAGTATGTATGTCGATGTAGATTTAGATGTAAAAGCTGCAAGCTGACTGCTGGTGTATCCACTGTTCGATACGGCAAGGTGCAGGGTGAGGGGGTTATTGTGTCTGAGCAGTACAAAGCATTTCTCTGTCCGCTGGTTTCCACAGCGTACGGAATCCGCACACGCGAGCACAATACAACAGGATTTTAAGCACCTATTGCACACGCCTTATAGCGTCACAGTACCTACGCGTCGAACTTCTTATGTTTCATTACGAATTACACAGTTAGATGTGCTTTCCCTTTAGCAATCGACCCACTGTGCACTCGACAGCAAAACTGATGTCCCTGCCTTACATGGGCATCAGCAACGCAAGTGCGGTTTCAATACAGGATCGTGCTAGACTCGGAGAACTGATCAGTTCCTGTTCCTCACCTCCCGTTATGAAGTGTATTTTCTTGAACGAAGACTAGTTTTGCTAAGGGTGTCACGACCAAAACAATAATTGCCCTCTGGACCGCATGAAATGCTTCGAAATCCTTATGCGACTTCGGCGCACCCGTCACATCGTGGGGAAAAACTCTAATGCAAGTAGCGGTCAATCCACTGCTGCCTCATGTTCACGTGTTGTCTTCGGATGTCGCTTAAACAGCTCAGCAAGCAGCAAGAACAACTGAACAGTTTCTGTTAGTATTTGTTGGTGTTGTGTTATATACGAAGCCTGGTTTGTTAGAGCCCTCCACGCTAGCCTATCCTGTGCAAGTTTCTTCAGCTCTGCATCATTTCTACAGTCTACACTCATTTGGACCTACCTACGTACTACGGTCAAAAATTGGTCTCCCTCTACAATTTTTACCCCTCACACTTCCCTCCATTACCAAAATGACCTTTTCTTCGTGCCTTAGGTTGTGTCCCGTCAATGCGTGCCTTCTTATATTCGATCGGGGCCATAAATTTCGTTTAGCTCCATTTCTAGTCAGTACGTCCTCATTAGTAATCCGATGGATCCATCTAATCGTCATCATTCTCCTGTAGCACTACAATTGAAAACTCTTCTTGTTTCTATTGTTGATCGTCCACATTTCACTTCCCTATAAGCCTACACTGCTAAATGCAGCTGTCAATTATGGTAATTTTAAGACATTAGCAGCAAACAGCTACTGAGCAAACGTAGGTAAGGACAGAATTACCATATTACATATTTTCTACGAAGGCCATCGCCTTGTGGACGGTACGTGCGATCGCCCCATTCTGTTGAAACCAGGCATTGTTAATTTCGTCCTCACTCAGTTCACCTAGGAAGGACTAAAGAAGCCGGCCGGTGTGGCGCTGCAGTCTGGAACCACGTGACCGCTACGGTGCAGGTTCGAATCCTGCCTCGGGCATGGATGTGTGTGATGTCTTAGGTTAGTTAGGTTTAAGTAGCTCTAAGTCTTATGGGACTGATGACCTCAGCAGTTAAGTCCCATAGTGCTCAGAGCCATTTGAACCATTTGAAGGACTAAAGAATGCAGGTGCAGTACCGCTTAGCATCTGTGGTGTCCTGAAAGAAGATCGACCCAATGATGCGTTTACTTGTGACGGCGCACGAAACATCAAACTTTTTGATCATGTAGTGGACCTTTCATTTATGCGGATTATCCGTAGTCCAGACACGACTATTTAGGCTATTCACGTAACTGGAGAGATGAAGCCATGCCTCATCCGTGAAATTGTCGTGCAGGAAGGACAGAAACCAGTTGCAAAAGTTAAGATGCGCCGGGCGATAGGTGTCTCTCAGTTCATGCCGGATCAATATTTTGTACGGATGCATGGACAGTGACGTCATGAGAATCTTGTGAGCGGAACCCACAGACGCTTAGGCCTGCTGAGCTAGTCGTCTAACCGATTTCTTTGGACTTTGCAGCAGTATATCTTGCACCTCCGACCCCTTCACTTCGGATGTGGATGTGGATGGCCTGCCTGATTTTGGAGCAATATGAACGCTTGCGGTGTTTAGAAACTTGGTACAGTATTGTGGTTAGGCATCTTCACTCCTGGGAACTTTGCTGCAAATGCAGCTTCTATTGCTGAGGTGGAACTTGTGTCCATTGAAAAATACATGCTCCACAAGAGACACTCTTTGTTCAATCGTCAGCATGATGAGCTGGATCACAATGATGTCACACAAGACGTTGGTCTTCAATCATACCGGCCCTGCGAACAAATAGAAATACCTGGTCATATGTGGTTCAAATGGCTCTGAGCACTATGGGACTTAACTTCTAAGGTCATCAGTCCCCGAGAACTTAGAACTACTTAAACCTAACTAACCTAAGGACGTCACACATATCCATGGCCGAGGCATGATTCGGAGCTGCGACCGTGGCGGTCGCGCGGTTCCAGACCGTAGCGCCTAGAACCGCTCGGCCACCCCGGCCGGCTTTATGGTTCAAATAAGTTAAACAAATGAAAATTTTGTATTAATAACTGACAATCAAATCAGTATTACTTAGCACACTGCAACACAGTACTGTATAGTGACCTTCTGAACACCCGGTATTTTCACTTCTATGTTGATACAGATTAAGTAAGGCGACCAAAGGCGAAAGTCAGAAATAGTGTACCTGATCTGTTTGCGTATAGGGTGAATTTTGTGTCCAAGTGTGAGAAAGCGTTCTAAGTGCTTGCTTAGCGGAACAAGGGAACCAGCCCGCTACTCACCAAGTGTAACGTGGGAAATCAACCACATCCAGGCAGGCCGGCGCCCCGATCCATCGTCATTAATCTGCCGACGGACTCCACCCGGGACCAGTGTACCACTCCGTCCCCGAAGCGGGGTCCTTAACATGCATGGCTATCCGGACGGGTTGGTGTTTTCACATATTTGTCATTTCTATGTTGCAAACGAAATTGTGGGGTGGTGGTCCATTTCATTAAGCATTTTCCGCTCTTTCCGTTCAAATTTAGCAGGCTATTATGATCTAGAAGCTAAGTGCTAATTACAATTTTTATTTCTGATGATACGAGTATTACAAATGTTAATATAACAGTGAGCTAGCATGTGACAAAATATTTGTTTTATACACATCGTCTTTGCTGTGCGCGAATTACTTAACAAAAGACTGTAAAGAAGCAGTCTGATATTTCAGACTGCTGGCCGACTGTTGTGTGATCTTACTAAATGCTTACTGTTCTCTAAGAGTACGTCACATGTTTTGAAACCATCCACTGCTCCTGGTGTGCATTACTGAGTCTAGGACCTACAAAATAGATAAAAGTACGGCACGAGCACTTGTCTGCTGATCGCATTAGATTAGATTTGATAGGATTTAGGTTTCGTTCCATAGACCCAAAAATGAGAAGATTCTCTTGGGTTTAGGACAAACATAAAACATTTGCATATAATACTCAGTACCCTGATCAATTGACAGGAGATTGTCAAAATAGTAATACATTACAGTATACTAGAACTGCTAATATTTACATAATGTTAAGATATTCATTTATAGAGTAAAAGGAGTTGCCTATCATAAAGTCCTTCAAGCTCTGTTTAAACTGCTTTTTTCATGAAATCACGTTTTTAATTATTGCTGGCAATTTACTGAAAATGTGTGTTTCTGAATATTGGACCCCTTTTTGGGTATTTATGTAGATTGTTCTTATTCCTGGTATTCATACTATGCATTGAGCTATTGGTTGGTAATAGAGATACATTACTTGCAACAAATTTCATTAAGGAATAAACGTACTGAGAAGCAGTGGTTAGAAGATAAAGTTCCCTAAATAGGTTGCTACATGATGTTATTGAATTTACACCACGAATGAGTGTTATAAACACACTTTTTCACGCTAAATGCTTTTGCTCGATTTGACGAGTTACCACAGAATATGACGCCGTATGACATAACGGAATGAAAGTAAGCGAAGTATGCTAGTTTTTTTATATTTACGTCTCGTACATCTGATATCATTCCCACTGCAAATGCAGACTTGTTTAGGTGCTTCAATAATTGTGTGGTATGTCCTTCCCAACTGAATTTATTATCGATTTGTAATCCTAGAAATTTAACACTGCCAACCTCTTCGATCTGCGTGTCCTCATACGTTATACACGTGCTGCGAGGAAATCTCTTACAGGTTCTAAACTACATAATGTGGATGTTTTTAAAGTTTAATGATAGTGAAATAGCTTTAAACCATTTATTTGTGAGTGAAAATTTGGTTAGCAGTCATTTGTAAATCTGTACTAGACTTGCTACTTATTACATCGCTTGTATTATCTGCAAAAAACAAACTTAGCCTCAGGCTACGTAACAGACGAGAGGTCATTAATGTACACAAGAAAAAGCAATGGACCCAAGATGGAACCTTGAGGGACCCTCACGTAATTAATTCCCAATCAGATGAAGACTGACTACTTACTGAACAGGTATTTCGCTGCGACACCCTTTGTTTCCTATTAATTAGATACGACACTGAATAGGTAGAAGATTTTCCGGGGTGCCAGTAATTCAATCACGAGTGAAAGCTGTTCTTTCGCTCCCGACAGGGCTCCAGGCATCGTGGCGCTCGGCTCGTCAGCTTTTACTTGCATTTAGTTTACGCTTGTACATGCATCACTTCTGAGGGTAAGACGTGAATAATTGTAGGTAATCGCATTTTTCTGCAGTACACTACACTGTCTCAGTGTAGTAAGTCTATTGCAGGTACTCCACAAGACCGTAACTGGTTCCACATTACACCATCTTCAGATGACCTTAGAAAGGATATGAGCCTGAGTGTGTCATCATTTTCTCATTACGCAAATACATTTATTGTAGTACTCGCGAAGTCGGTGCTCTCAATACTGAAGTAACACTGCTCTGCAAAGCTTTAGAACGAGACAGATCAAGTGGCATAATAACTACTCGGTGGAAACGAGTGAAAGTGTGGGAGCATCTTGGTAGACGTCTGCCAGCTGTGCACAGAAAGGCGAACGTCGCATAGCATGTCTGCCAATCAGCTAGCAGTTATGCTGCAGTGTTGTGATGTTCTTCGTTGCAATATCACGTGCACGTGTTGCTTTCGAACCACAGGCACTGCTTCTCCAAGGAGAAATGATCGATGGAGATTAACAGCGGATGAGCGGTACATTGTGCAACAGGCAAGGACGGGTCCACGTCAAAAAGCGGGTGTAATTGCAACCACATTTAATAGGACTGCAAGGTACGCAATACTACTCTCTACAGTGGCACGATGTTTGCATGTGTGGTCTCTCTGACACGAAGGCCAGTACGCTATGTTGCGTTGACGCCCGCACGCCCGTGGCACCTTTTGGGATAGAGGCAAGACTTTAAGGACCGCGCCGACGAGGAGTGGAGTCTTGCGTTCTTCTAGGATGAAAGCAGATTCATTCTGAGTAGTGATTCTGAACGCACTCTCATATGGTTAGAGGTGGGAAACCGTAGTGCTCGCAGGAACATTGTCGAACATAATCGGTTTGGTGGTCCACATGTTATGGTGTAGAGAGGCAAATGTTGCATGGGTATATTGACTCCAAATATTTGAACACGGTATAGTCATCGGTCAACTTTACTGTGACACTATACTCCTTTACCGCGTGCGCCTTGTCAGTGGCGCATTCGGAACTGACTTCATTTTCATGGATGACAAAGCGCTACCGCACCAAACAGCGCAGTTCTAGGAACAAGAAGCTATTCGGCGAATACACTGGCCTGGCCATTCTCCCTATTTAGATCCCATCGAGCAAGTGTAGGATGTATTGGGAAGATGCACTGCAGCGCGTCAACATCCATCAACGACCATTTAGTAGTTGTCAACCTACCACAAGAACTCTTTCCTAACCTTGGGGCCAGCATGGGGGCACGTTGCAGAGCTTGTCTTGGTGTCCATGGTGATCACACACGCCATTAAGTACCATATATCGCTTTTGTAGTATCCAGGGGACATCACTGTAATTATTTCCTTTGAATAAAAGTGTCGTTTATGATCGCTTATTGCGTATTTCTTGCACTTACCTTCTGTACTGTACCGTCCTGTCCTACCAATTTTCTCTATATATGATCCACGTTTCACCGAGATATGTTATTTGGCAATGATACATCACATGAAAGTCACTTTCTTCTTTAAGCCTGGCCCACTAGCGTATTTAATAGCTTGCGTGAGAGCTATGAATGATTTTACGGGCAACAAAGAGTTATATACGAGGACTATAGAGAAAGTAAGTTCAGATCGGTCACGAAACGGAAACAACTGTAAAGCGTCACATCGCTCTTT
Organism: Schistocerca gregaria; assembly: GCF_023897955.1. Classification (NCBI taxonomy): domain Eukaryota; kingdom Metazoa; phylum Arthropoda; class Insecta; order Orthoptera; family Acrididae; genus Schistocerca; species Schistocerca gregaria. Next base: position 364,426,978 of record NC_064925.1, on the reverse strand, counting down.
TCAGTTCTGAGCGCATAGAGCGCACGTAAATAGTGTCTCCCGCCAAGTACGAGGGCCTGGTGAGAAATTTCGCCTGAAGCTATGCAGCCCACGTAACAGAACTGTCATGCCGTTACTTCTTCATGACAATTCTCAGCTGCACTCTGCAGGTGTAATGAAGTTCCTCCTACAGCGTTTTCAGTGGGAAGTGTTTGATCACCCACAATACAGACCTCAGTTGACCCCCTGACCGCTGACTATGACAACAACATTTTGGTACAGACAACGAGCTGTAGACCTGCGTAGAGAATTAGTGGAAAGCACTCGCGGCTGCCTTCTATGACAAGGGTATTGAAAATTGGTACAACGCCACAACAAATGCCGGAGCGGCAATTATTTAGATAATTAGCTGGAAGTTGTGGCTAGCTGTTGCAAATAAAACATTTTTGATTTTTACAGTAGTGCCCATTTTACAGACGATCGCAACTTCCTTTCTGGATAGCCCTCCTATTTTCTAACTTAAGACACTGAGATTGGTTTTTCCACTCCGTTTCGTGAAAACAGACTGTCAGCTTTGCTCACAATTATTCCATAGATAATGTACTTAAAAATTTTATCATGTCGCGCTATTTCGTACATGACTAACGAGTAAAGGTAAATTCCACTTACTCGCTGATAACGTTTTATGCAGACAGTCTACCAGCACAAAAAACATTCTAAATCATTTTGTGAAAGTCGTTAACGAAGCAACGATTTCAGTGCGTTTATAATATGTTTTTTCTAGGCATATAAGTATTATGAAATTTAAGAAATGTTCAACGTGCATTATGAATTGTAGCAGTTCACTAAATTTCATTTCCTTCTGTGCCACACTTCCTTCTTGATAACGAGAATGTAGAAATGTTCAATAAAATATCGCAATGTTCATACACGAAAATTATCTGATTCCCTTAGCTTGCAAATGTCATAATTTATTTAAAGTATTTGGCACTGACCCTCACATTTACTACATTGTGTTTTTTTAAATATTTTTGTGTCTAATTTACTGCATGTTCTCAAGAATCTGTACTATATATTAGTACTTTTATCTTTTTACGACTTTCCTACTTGAAATTCATTGTTTCCTAGGTTAACTAGTATGCAGTAGTTTTCACATCTCTCTTAATGCCAGTTTCCAGTTATATTAAACCTTTCTGATTCATCAACTTCTTATTCAATAGATTTTAGATTAACTGTGCGACTGATTTTTTAAAGTAGTTACTGGTATACAAACTGTGGACCATATACAAGATGATTTCGTGATAATGTTACTAACTTCCTGGATGAGGAGGGAGAGAAAAGGAGATTAGAGGTTAACGTCCCGTCGACAACGATGTCATAGAGACGGAACACAAGCTTGCGTTAGGGAAGGATGGGGAATGAAATTGGCCATGCCCTTTCAAAGGAACCATCGCGACGTTTACTGAAGCGATTTAGGGAAATCACGGAAAACCTAACGAGGTTTGAATCGTCATCCTCCCAAATGCAAGTCCAGTGTGCTAACCGCTGCACCACCTAGCTCGCTTAGTTTTGGGATGATGGAGTAAATATGGGCTCTTAAATGCATACCTTAAGAACTATAAGGACTACTTCGTCTTAGATACTATGAAATAAATGTATTCTACTGTAAACTCCATTTTTTGGTAAGCGGTAGAATGGAGCAAAATGTGAAAACATCGTCTAGTAGACATGGGCTTTAAAATGCAAACCTTGAGAGCTACAAACACTTGACTGATAGAAGAAGTGTTTTTCACAGTAACAAAAATGAAAAAGTTCTCGTAGGTTTTTCGGTATGCACTTTAGAGCGTGTACTCACTGCTTATTCTTTCTTGTTTTGGTCCATACTAACACCTTTAAAAATATGAAAAGCAAAGAGCTTGCAGTAGAAAAGGTCTGTTTCACAATAACAGAGATGAAATGCCCATAGCTATTAAGGTATGCATTTTACAGTCCATGTTTATTAGAATTTTTTGATGCATATTCCATTCTCCATAATCCCTGGAAGTTTGTAACAACGACACAGAATCACTCTGTATGTCCTATTCTTCTCCCTCTTTTAGTTTAGGCCTACTCAGGATCACAGGGCTCATTTTGACTCTTTACACAGGTCTTCTCTTTCTTCATCGCCAAGAAAGCTTTCATTTTCTGGCGGTAAGCGAGGTCTGTCCACTTCGGCCTGCTGATTCATGTGCTCTTTCTGCTGATAAGAGCCACTAGGAAATCCCCTTCTTATGTACATGGCAGTCTTTGAGAAACAGCTTGCTGAAATTGAATTTCGACATCGAGGAGTTCGTCCACACATGGAACATCCCCTTCTTAAGCATGACGGTACCAGATCACACACGAGCGCTGCGACGTCTGCAAAAATCCCATACCTAGTATTCACTATCGATCATCCTCCATACAGTCCCATACGATTTTCAAGTTTCCAAAATTTCGAGGACTTCACTTTGTTAGTGATGAAGCGGTGCAATCAGAGGTGAGGTTGTGGCTCTGTCAACAAAGTCAAACATTCTATTATGACGGTGTCAACAGACACAAAGAAAAAACTGTAGAAGATAACGTTCATTTTATTTAAAAAGCCTTCAGAATTTTCACATAAAATAATCGGGAAGCATTACTTTTCATCACGCCTTCGTATTCGAACAGCCGAATTAGAAATGTTGTAGCTATCGTGTACTGTATAGCCCCAAATCACCTACAAATTAAACCGTGTATTCTCAGTAATAAACAGTGTGTGAAAACTACGTAAAACATTACTTGTGTTCTTCATTGTTATTGCAGTTTTAATGGCTAACAGAGTACTCTCTTATTGCCGATCGGATACACGCGCACGTTAGCACGCCGCTTCCAGGATACGGAAAGACCCCGGCCCGCGGATTACCGACAGGGCTGACCAGCATGGATATGGTTTACTAGGCGATTCCCGCACCGACTGTTAACACGCCTGCCCATGAAAATACGGTATAAAGACCAGGAAAAGTAATGAAGAGAAGTGTACTTTCTTATCATCGTATTTTCAGGTCTTTCCAATCATCCCCAAATCTAGAAATGTAAGTGAATGGTACATAAAGGGTGGTCCATTGATCGTGACCGTGTCAAATATCTCACGAAATAAGCGTCAAACGGAAAAACTACAAAGAACGAAACTCGTCTAGCTTGAAGGGGGAAACTATGTGGCGCTATGGTTGGCCCACTAGATGGCGCTGCCATAGGTCAAACGGATCTCAACTGCGTTTTTTAAAATATGAAACCCCATTTTTATTACATATTCGTGTAGTACGTAAAGAAATATGAATGTTTTAGTTGGACCACTTTTTTCGCTTTGTGGTAGATGACGTTGTATTAGTCACAAACACAAGGCTCACAATTTTAGACGAACAGTTGGTAACAGGCATGTTATTTAAATTAAAGTACAGAACGTAGGTACGTTTGAACATTTTATTTCGGTTGTTCTAATCTCATACATGTACCTTTGTGAACTTATCATTTCTGAGAACGCATTCTGTTACAGCGTGATTACCTGTAAATAACACATTAATGCAATAAATGCTCAAAATGATGTCCGTCAACCTCAATGCATTTTGCAATACGTGTAACGACATTCCTCTCAACAGCGAGTAGTTCGCCTTCCATAATGTTCGCACATGCATTGAAAATGCGCTGACGCATGTTGTCAGGCGTTGACGGTGGATCACGATAGGAAATATCCTTGAACTTTCCCCACAGAAAGAAATCCAGAGATGTCAGATCCGATGAACGTGAGGTCCATGGTATGGTGCTTAGACGACCAATCCACCTGTCATGAAATATGCTATTCAATATCGCTTAAACCGCACGCGGGCTATGTGCCGGACATCCATCATGTTGGAAGTACATCGCCATTATGTCATGCAGTGAAGCATCTTGTAGTAACATCAGTAGAACATTACGTATGAAATCAGCATACATCACACCATTTAAATTGCCATCAATAAAATGGAGGTCAATTATTCTTCCTCCCATAATGCCGCACCATACATTAACCCGCCAAGATCGCTGATGTTCCAACTGTCGCAGCTATCAAGGATTTTCCGTTGCCCAATAGTGCATATTTTGCCGGTTTACGTTACCGCTGTCGGTGAATGACGCTTCGTCGCTAAATAGAACGCGTGCAAAAAATCTGTGATCGTCCCGAAATTCCTCCTGTGCCCAGTGGCAGAAGTGACACGACGTTCAAAGTCGTCGCCATGCAATTCCTGATGCATAGAAATATGGTACCGGTGCAATCGATGTTAATGTAGCATTCTCAACACCGAAGTTTTTGAGATTCCCGATTCTCGATCAATTTGTCTGCTACTGATGTGCGGATTAGCCGCGACAGCAACTAAAACACCTACTTGGGCATCATCATTTGTTACAGGTCGTGTTTGACGTTTCACATGTGGCTGAACGCTTCCTGTTTCCTTAAATAACGTAACTATCGGACGAACAGTCCAGACACTTGGATTATGTCGTCCAGGATACCGAACAGCATATATAGCACACGCCCATTGGACATTTTGATCACAATAGCCACACATCAACAAGATATCGACCTTTTCTGCAATTGGTAAACGGTCCATTTTAACACGCGTAATGTATCACGAAGCAGATACCGTCCCCGCTGGCGGAATGTTACGTGATACCACGTACTTATACGTTTGTGACTATTACAGCGCCATCTATCACAAAGCGAAAAATGTGGTGCAACTAAAACAGTCATATTTCCTTACGTACTACAGCAATATAAAATTAAAAATGGGGTTTCCTATTTAAAAAAAGCAGTTTTACCTATGGCAGCGCCATCTAGCGGGCCAACCATAGCGCCATCTGATTTCCCCCTTCAAGCTAGACGAGTTTCGTTCTTTGTAGTTTTTCGTTTGACGCTTATTTCGTAAGATATTTGGCCCGGTCACTATCAATAGACCACCCTGTATACAATAATATAACAATAATAACACGACTTTGTAACATGTTGTGGAATGTAGTGTCATCCAAAGGAATAAAGTGAAACGAATTGTCCAGCGCTGCGGAGAAGGTCGCCGTGTGTAACTGACACCGCCTACGCGAGCTAGAGCGTGTTTGAAAAACAGTGGTTCACTTGTTAAGTGCCGGCGATTGCGGCAAGTGTCAGGATCAAATGTGTTACGGGATGCCCCTGTTGCCACGGCACGTTCTCCCTACCTTTTGAAAGAGGGGAAATGCCGCCTTCGTTCCTCCCGCAGTTCGACGGTGAAAGCGCTTTAGTGTTGGGAACTAATAGCACACCAACAGCCGGTGTGCTTAGTGCCGAAGCTGATCGTGGTTTATGACAGTTAACGAGCGACTGTACCTATTGTCCCACGCAGCTAGGGACCGCCCAGCGTTTACCCAGCAAGCGAGAGGGGAAGCATGGAGCACAAAATGGAAAGCAAAGTGAGTACTGGCTCGGCGATTTGTAACACTTGCGTCCCTCCAACCTAACAATGGGAACAATTACGCCAGCATCCCTGTGAACAATTCTTCCTTTTTTTCGAAAGTGACTGAATCTGTTCCGTATTTCGTGCTTTTGAACGGCATATGAATGGGAAGCAAGTAACGTAATTGTACACTATAAACAGTGAAAAGAATTCACAATCATGTCGCCTCTTTTATAAAGCTGTTATCATTTGGGGGTGACCAGGCACGCTTAAAAATTACAGGCCTACTGTAGGTAGAGTCTGCAGACTCCCCTTCTTATTAATTTCGCTATTCAAGTAGTTTCCTGCAGGGACCTAGATACAAACAGGCGTATACGTACAGGAGTCATCATTGTCGTAAACATAAACGTTCAGTTATTCGAATGTTTTATTGAACACTAGCTGAGCATCAGCTTCTTCGCTCGCGTTTTTGACTATGGTCTGTACAGACACTTTTTTTTAAATCAAATTTTTATGTTGTTCGCAAATCGTAAAACCTTCTAAGCTTTTCAAGCAGATTAAGGCCTTAGAAGCGTGGTCCTTTGGGAATGCACTTATGACCAAAATGCGATTCCGGTAGCTGGAATCGTAGGCTGTCGTTTATCATGCCTTTTGCGTCCATGTGATGTTTTCACATAAACCTTCATCTCCTAACACATACACTATGCGATCAAAAGTATCCGGACACCTGGCTGCAAATGACTTCATGGCGGCCTCCATGGGTAATGGTGGAATTCAATATGGTGTTATCCCGCCCTTAGTCTCGACAACAGCTTGCACTCTCGCAGGCATACGTTCAGTCAGGTGTTGGGAGGTTTCTTGGGGAATGGCAGCCCATTCTTCACAGAGTGCTGCACTGACGAGAGGTATCAATGTGGGTCGGTGAAGCCTGGCATTCGCTTCACAACTGCTACAATTTCCTCGGGCAATAGACCGCACCGCTTGAACTGTCAACACTAGTGGCACTGCTAAGAGTATCCTACGACTTCCACATCGGTAGCAATGGATTATACACAATGCTCGTGACTACTTTGAAGATCAGTAAAACTTTAAAACACGTATCTATTTTGTACGAGCTGTAAATAAACAGTTGCCACCATTAGAGTTCCAATCCTCATATGAGCAAATTTAAACAGGCAGTTCTGATAACGTAACTCCACTACCTCTGTAACATAGACCACGCAACTTCCACGCATTTCACAAACAATTGCGACTAACGTCTGTAATGAAACAGAATTCCATCCATTATGGTAAACTTCAGTTCTTTTGGAGCGAACCCACATGAACAACAAACACAGCAGACCTTCCGAGAAAGAGAAACTAGTCGCACCATTGCAACTTTGACAAAACAAGGCGTAGAAGCCACAGAAAGAGTTTTACCAAAATATTTGATGAATCGATAGCGAAGTGGCTCTCCGAATCTCCACACGCTTGGCACAGGCAAGTTTCCATAGTCCTATCGCCGCCACAGGCAACCCAACACGCCGCCATCACGCGATGGCGTCTATGCTCTGCAAAAGCCGTTTACTATCGGCTCCAGGCAGCGGAGGTAAACAGGCCTCGCACCCCGTAAGTGCTCTTTTCAACTCGAATCACAAATTCTGACTGTCCTTCTTGGTGGTGGTCAAAGCCTCTCGCGCGGAGAACCACCAAAGGTCGTGCGTCGCTACAATGATCTAGCGATCGACTGACGGCTCAATTCCAGCTGACTTTTTTGAACGTAACTGAAAATTCTCTATAAAATGCTGACACCTGCGTTTACTTTTCATGTGCGTTGTTTGCGAGGCATATTTACTGCCCAGTTGAGCCCACGGAACGAAAGTCATGAAGACTTTATGCCCTGGTATCGACATGACTCCTGTTGACAATCCTTACCAGCTGCGAGGTGGAACTGCTCTACGTCACACATTCATCCACCGGCCGCGACACAGTTCTGCATTTTCCGTTGATACCTATATGAACATCAGTTTATGATCGATTTTCATAACTCCTTCGCAGTGTTCCTTTTCTTTTTTTTCTTAGAGTATTTATGAAACTTGAAAAGCATACAGTGTCAGTTTGATATAAGTTATATAGTGATGTCTTACTTCAAGTTTCCACACTTGCTTTGAGGCGGTGTATGTTATGTGAGTAGATAACTTGAATGTTAAGTATGTCAGTGCATTATTTATCACTTCCTCTGAAATCTAATCCTCATCTAGAAACAGTCCGTATACCGTAAACTCTACAAAGTGTTCATTTCTGTAACACCAAGGCTAACGATAGTGGAATTCAGAGCGCGTTGGATTTTGATTCACTTCTGTGAATCCATCTACGTCTAGGTGATTACTCTACTATTCACAATAAAGTGCCTGGCAGAGGGTTCAATGAACCACCTTCAGGCTGTCTCTCTACCGTTCCACTCTCGAACGGCACGCGGGAAAAACGGGCACTTAAATTTTTCTGTGCGAGCCCTGATTTCTCTTATTTTATCGTGATGATCATTTCTCCCCATGTTTTCGCAATCGGAAGGGAAAACTGGTGATTGAAATTTCATGAGAAGATCTCGTCGCAACGAAAAACGCCTTTGTTTTAATGATTGCCACTCCAATTCACGTGTCATGTCAGTGACACTATCTCCCCTATTTCACGATAATGCAAAACGAGCTCCCCTTCTTTGTACTTTTTCGATGTCATTCGTCAATCCTACTTGATGTGGATCCCACACCGCACAGCAATACTCCAGAATAGGGTGGACAAGCGTGGTGTAATCAGTCTCTTCGGTAGACCTATTGCACCTTCTAAATGTTCTGCCAATGAATCGCAGTCTTTGTTTTGCTCTTCCCACAATAATATCTATATGATCGTTCCAGTTTAGGTTATTTGTAATTGTAATCCCTAAGTAGTTAGTTGAATTTACAGCCTTTAAATTTCTGTGACTTATCACGTAATCGAAATTTAGCTGATTTCTTTTAGTACTCATGTGAATAACTTCACACTTTTCTTTACTCAGGGTCAACTGTCACTTTTCGCACCACACAGTTATCTTATCTAAATCATTTTACAAGTCGTTTTGATCATCTGATGACTTTACAAGACGGTAAATGACAACATCACCTGCAAACAATCTAAGACGGCTACTCATAATGTCTCCTACGCCGTTCGTATAGATCAGGAACAATAGAGGGTCTATAACACTACCTTGGGGATATTGCTTCTGTTTTACTCGATGACTTGCCGTCTATTACTATTGAATCCAAGTCTACATATTCAAAATGCTTGTCAGGTTCGTCCACAGAAGTATAATTTTGGGACTAGCTTGGATCCATCGATCTCTTCATTCTTCTGTACAACAGCGTTCTGAAATTCTTTGCTAATTGTAAGCACAGGAAGTCGGCAGGTTTTGGCATAGAGGAAGTAGAATGATGTGAATATTTGAAGAACCTTGCAAACGCCAAGGTAGCAATTAAAGCATTCATTAGATTTAGGTCGGTTTCGGTAACACTATGTTGACATCTTTGGATTTTATGCTTTATAACAATACATCACCTCTTTCATCAGTACTGTGAGTCGCATTAGACCACGTACGTCTGAGTCTGACACTGACTTACATATACGTTTTGTAACAGCTCTTACAGTAGCAATGAAACAGATGACGTAATGTTATAAAGCATAAGATCAAGATGGCGGCGTAGTCTTGCCGAAACTGGTTATCGGATTCTAATAATTTCTTTACTAGCGATCTTGGCTTCTTGAAGGTCCTGCGGAGTCCACATGTTCGCTGATCGTCCCCATGTTGATACAATGTCATGAATATAGTGTATGATGTGCATTAAGTTCCTGTATGTTTTAAATGTCTATTGAGTGCGTATTAATTTGGAGAAGCTCTGTACTTGTTGAACTGGGGGCAAAGCGTTTTGGCAGAGCTTGAGAGAACTTAGGGGCCGCACACGTAGATACGAAATCCGAAGCCTATGTCTTTGAAATGGCCGCATTACACACGTAACACCTAGAGTAAATTTCGCTGTGTCGCTTGCCGTTGTAGAAACGCTACAAAGGTTGTCTGTTTAGCACGCAGTTTGTACTCATTTCTGTATTGAAAGTATACAGACGGCGCTTAAAGGCTATAAGCCCCCTCCTTCATTCATGAGGCCGAGAGTGAAGTGTACATAACCCGTGTCTAGCCTTGAGGAAGTGGCTGGGCGTGAATCACGTCAGCTGGTAACCAGACGGGTTCTGCGGCTTCGAGTTACCGCGGCGTGCGCCAAGAGGTCAAGGTCGTGCGCCCTCGACCCGCTGGCGCTTTCCAAAGAGAAAATCCTCCGGAGCAAGCGGCGTCTCCACAGACAGTTTGTCCCCTGAGCGGGAAGCACTTCCTGGAGTGCACGAGAGTGGCGAAAGCTCACGCTCACACGTACGTGATCTCTGGAACGGCTCATCATCGGACGTTTTCCGACCTTTTACTGATGACACAGTCTTCCATCTCTGCGTATTTTCTCCTCACTTGCACGAATCTCGGCGTATGGTATTCCACGTATCCAACAGCACGCAACAGTACTTGTCGCGTACTAAACTCTCGCTCGCTGTTTCAACACTGCGCAACAGAATTAAAGGATCACTTTTTCGAAACGCCGTAGCTGCTTCCCATTTTGACGTATAAGTTTGAAATTCGGTTTAAAGGTTCCTACAACCTTCCTCTGTAGAGTTGGAAAAGCGTTGCGCCTTGCGATTCAAGTTTTAAACAGCAAGGTGTCAACACAGGCGAAAAAAAGGCCACATCCTAGAAGTTAATGTAAGTTTTAAGGTGGATTAACAATGTCACATTGGCATCAAATTTCACCACCATTCCGCCCAATGCCACTGTGGACGTGTCATACGATGGGAACATCGTCACAGCCCCTCCTACCCACATTTCACTCCTTCTTTTGATGCCTCTGCAATGGAGGTCAAAACTGGACCTCCCAGCATTGAAATGGGTGGCTGAGGAAAACAATTCATAGACACTGCCGCTTAGAATCGAAAGACCATAGGGTGTGGCACAAAGTGTGTCAATGAAACCAACCCTTTTCCTTGGGCGTTGATTCCCAAACATTTCATCGTCGAAAACGATAGCTTGCTTTGCGATGGGCAGCAGGAAGACGTTCTTGACAGCATTTGAAACTGCTGACGCCCTCGGGCGTTTCAACCCTTCTGTAAGGACCTCGTGAGGCTGCATCCCCACTGAACTTCAATTTTTGATGTAATGTACAGGGTGGAATCACTAAGGCCTGTTCAAAACCATTTTATGAAATTTGGACTTGATACGAAGCAGAAAAGGATTCTTACGCTATTTCTGCTCTCCTGTTTTGCGCACTCCTGTGGCGTGATTACCGGAGAGTACGAATTAACATGTGCGTGAATAAAACAGCAAAAGGTTCCTCTAAAAAGACCACAGTTCGGCAATGCCCCAGGTATCACCCACGCAACTTTGTTGAGCACATTAAAGATGCACCTGTCAGAAACTTCGACACCATTTCAGCCTGGGGACTACTCTAGAACTCGAAGGTGGACAAACATTACCAAAGGGTTGTCGAATAGGTTGCCTAACCCCTAGGCGTCACAGCAGCCGGCAGACTCAACTGGTGTTGAAATTTCTAAGTGTATTTGTAATGTGCTCAAAGAAGGTGCGTGTGTGGAAGCAGTGGTGTTACGGTACTGAAATCTTTTCACGCACGTGTTAGTGGGGCACTTACCCGTAATCACGCCACAGGAGGACGCAAAACAGGAAGCAGAAGAGCCTAAGTACTCTTTGCGTTACAGAACCCGAATGTCTACATACTATATACGAGAGCAAAAACCGAAGTCGCAGTGAACTCCAAAGTGTTCGATCACATCAAATGGGAATGCAGCCCACATTGTCATCAAGGAAAGGTTGAAACGTCCGAAAGCGTCAGCAGTTTCAAGGGTTGTCAAGAACGACTTCGTATTGCTCATCGCAAAGCAAACTGTCGTTTTCGACAACGAAATATGTGGGAATCAAGGTCCAAGGGAAAGAGGTGATTTGATTGACGCTCTTATGCCACCCTCTAAGGCCTTTTCATACCGATTCTGAGCGGCAGTCTGTCTGAACCGTTTTCCTCGATCACTCATTTCAATACTAGATGGCGCGGTCATGACGTCCATTACAGAGACGTCAAAAGAAGGAGTGAAATCTGGGTAGAAGGGGCTGTGATCACCTTAACTGCGTGTGAAACGTCCACGGTGGCATTAGGCAGAATTGTGGTGAAATCTGATGCCAATGTGGCACAGTCAACCAACCTTACAACTCACATTAACCTCTGACCTATAGCCTTTTTTTTGCCGTATGTGTCGACACTCTGCTTTTTAAAGCTTTGCAGATCCCGAAGGTTACGTCGCGGGGCACCACGCTTTTCACCATTACAGAGGAAGTTTGTCGCTGTCTTTGAGTCAAATTTCAAACAAGCGTCCCAACGTGAGACAACTACGGGATTTAGAAAAAGGGATCCTTTAATTTCGTTTATAGTGTAGTAGCAGCTGAAATACTGGATACTCCGGGGAATGTTCTACCAGTCTTTCCCGATTTCTGATTAGGTAGTTAAGAATAGTCTTTTCCCTCCGTACAGCATAGGTATTTTCAGTTTTTAATAGGGTAACATAGGATCTCATCTCACATTCTTATAAACTGTGATCTGCCAATTATTACGTCACCTTTTTATGTTGAAATACGTTACTTTTAAGACAAACGGTGTGTAATAGTTATAGGCATATAATACATACATACATACACTGATGAACTGAAACGTTATCATAACTGCCTACCACTACACTGAAAACCGTGTGATGGCATTACGGACACGAGACGCGGCGAGCAAATTATATAAGCGAAACAGAGACGGATCAGTACTCATTATAGCGACGATAGGGGTCAAGAAATGGGGCAATCTATTGAGATAAGCGATGACAAACAGCGGATGATTTCGGGCTGGCAGCTGGGAAAGAACCTCTCGGAAATGGTGATTCTAGTCGGCTGTTGGTGTGCTATTGTCGTGAGGATCTATAGAAAGTGCTTGAAGGACGGTCAGACAACGAGGAGACAAGATGGTGGACGTCCACGAGTAACGACAGGACTTAAGAGGTCGGAGGCGTGCTCGTTCTGTAAAGCAGGATGGTTGGCGATCTGTGGCTGATTTGTCGACAGGGTACAATGTTGTTGCAGCCGAAAGAGTTTCAGAGCAACCGGTCGGCCCTCCGCAGCAGACGACCTCTACATGTTCCAATGTTTCCTCAACGACATCATCATTTATGACTGCATTGGTCAGCTGATCAACGAGACTGGATCGTGGACCAACGGAAACGTGTTGCCTGGATGGATGAATCACATTTCTTCCTACACCAGTTCAATAATCACGTCCGGCTACACCGTCATCTAGGCGTACAACTGCTTGACAGATTGACCACATCACGCACACAGGACAATGGGTGCATTATTATGCTGTCTGGTCATTCACGTAGCCTTCCGTGGGACCTGACTTAGTAACCGAAAGCACTGAGGACTAGTTGAACATTTTTAAGTCGCATTTGTATACTTTCTTGCTTCATGTCTTCGGCGACAGCAGTGGCATCTTACATTAGGATAACTGTCCTTGTCACAATGCCCGAAAGTGCGACATTGCCTTCAGCAGCATGTTAGTGGTCTCGCGTTGATGCCTTGGGCATAAAACTCGCCTGATTTGAACCCGATGGAACATATCTGGGATACTATCAGGTTCCAGTTCCGCATCCGCTAATCACCGGCCGATAATTGAGTGACCTAGTCCCACATATTTCCGAAAACTACTAAGGTCTATTAAGCAGAGGTGAGGAAATGCAGCCCGAAAACAAAGGAAGTAGTTTACAGTACACTTTTTCGCTCACTGCTTGAATACTGCTCATCAGTGTGGGATCCGTACCAGATACGGTTGATAGAAAATATAGAGAAGATCCAACGGAGAGCAGCGCGCTTCGTTACAGGATCATTTAGTAATCGTGAAAGCGTTACGGAGATGATAGATAAACTCCGGTGGAAGACTCTGCAGGAGAGACCTCAGTAGCTCGGTACGGGCTTTTGTTGAAGTTTCGAGAACATACCTTTACCGAAGAGTCAAGCAGTAAATTGCTCCCTCCTGCGTATATCTCGCGAAGAGACCATGCCGATAAAATCAAAGAGATTAGAGCCCACACAAAGGCAACCGACAATCCCTCTTTCCGCGAACAATACGAGACTGGAATAGAAGGGAGAACCGATAGAGGTACTCAAGGTACCCTCCGCCACACACCGTCAGGTGGCTTGCGGAGTATGGATGTAGATGTAATGATTTGGCTTTCAGTGTGTAATTCACATAATAATGAGTCAGAATTCAATGCAGTTTCTTCATAAAATATATTTCGATGCTTAATACTTCGTCGTAAAATGGATAACGTCTGCATGCACTCTAGAAATGACAAGTTCCAGTGAAGTTACCTTGCCTGTTTGCTAACGTATTACAGGTAAACAGTGTTTCTTGGCGACATATGAAGGTAACATGGCCAAAAGAAATTGCAAATTCGACTTTAGAAAACTGTCATGGATTTGTTATGGAAACAACCCCCATACCAGCTCTCCGGAATATCTTCCTCCAGCAAGTTATAAAGGAGAGGTTTCTAATGGAAGGCATTAGGGAGGGTCGTGAGTGTCGCACCTGGATTACCCAGTCGGTAAGACAGCGACTGCGGAAGGCAAGGTCGAGGTGTCAAGACCCTGTTCCGTACAGTTTCAGTTTCTCAGAAAGTTCGATAAATGAGCTCACTCCACTGCAAAATGGCAGTTCTGGAACGTCCTTTATAGGTTAAACTGTAACGCTACATATGATGGATGAATTCAGTATCTGCATGTTACATTTTTTTAGAGTTTTTCCTGTCATTTGCAATACTAAGCAACTAACCTAGAGCGTGGTAACCCAACACTATTTTCAAGATGCCTGTAAAACGGCTTCCCGGGGCAACAAAACTTTGATTTTCAATATCTCAAATAATTAGGGAACGAATTTAAAAACTTACTCATTAAGAGGCTATAATCTGATGTTCCAGGCTTAAACTGTAAGACAAGCATTACAGTTGGAAAGTACACACATGTCTTGAGACTGTGTAACTCGGGGCGCACAAATACCCAGTCTATATCCATCCAGAATTTGTAAATGTTAGAACTTAGCAACTTCCGACGAACTTAATTTCAAACCTTTACGAAACTTTTTCTTGCTGTCTCCTCCCCTCCCCTTCCATAAAATGATGAAAGGAAATAAGTTTACTACATTTTCGCTGTTCATGCAGTAATACGTCAGCTTAGACATGACGCTATAATTTATTACTTCTTCACTACTAACTCTGCTCGCAATAAATTTTGAAGACTACAGTCATATGTACCAGTCAACCTACCTGCAAAATAATGTCGTAATATGACAAACAGTTCAGGAGATATGACGCCATAAACATTGAGCTGCATCAAAAACTAGCTTTTGCTGTAATGAAGGCTCAAATTACCAAGACTAAACTTACACAGTGTTTTCGAATTAGAGAACTTACCGACTTATAACACACTTTAAACATAATTTCACATCATTTCCAAGCTTTTTCTCAGTTACATGCTAAACGTCAAATACTTGACACGGTAACTCATCTGTAAAGTAATCAGAAGTTTGAAGCCGTTTTATGCGTGATAGTTCCAGTTTTAAAAAATCAGTGGTTACTGGTTTATATATAGGCTAGATAGCAATAACATCAAAACTTTCTGGTTCATGGCATAGACGGAAATACCAGAACTGATAATAAGTCACTTAATGTGATATTGATAATGGAAAGTGAGACTGTCTTCACGTAACTCATATGCTTCTACTGATGACGAGTAGGCTTTACTAGAGCACTTAATTAAATTAAGGCATATTTTCTCTAGCGTTACAGGTCTTCCTCTGAGCAAACACTGATGAAGATATCGTGTTAGACGGAAACGGAGAGAGAGGGATGGCTATTACTGTGTAGTTCACCTTTACGCTTTCGCTCTCCTTTGGACGAGTCAGCGTAATGTGAAACAAAAGGATATGGCTAGAAGAGTTTCTATTTCCTCACATATAGACTACTTATTTAAAATCCCCTAGGCAGAACACAAATTATAACACAGAAAAAAAATTCATTATAAACTGCAGAAGAGGTCACGTGTATTTCATTATCTCTGTCATCCGTATTCGGATACTTGTATAAGGTCGACAGCTTCTCTAAACTACAAAAAAGAAGTGACAGTGTTTACATAGCTTCGGATGCTCACAACCTGGAGAAGGTGATGGTGTTAGCACAAGAGTCACGGCACTGTCATTTAAGATAAGCTTTGAACAACACAAGGATCAGGTTGCATTTACTGGTGAGCTATTTGAAACACAAACAGTGTCTGTTAAACAGGTTACTTGTAATGAATCTGAAGGTGAAAGTAAATCTGTAATTAATTTCAAATGGCAAACGATGATGATTCTGTTCAGAGAACAGCGAGTAGTTAACTACTTTCTTTAACCACTATTATACAACAGCTTTCAAAAGGTACTGAACAACGTCGACTTATTGTGGAAGGTACTTGGAGGAACACTTTTATGGACAGAAGCCATGTCCATAGACCAAATCTAAAGATGCTAGTGAGCATTGAAAATATGTTCGACGTAGGGCCATAGGTTCACCGTCACGACTGACTGCTGGTACTTTTCAGAATACATTTGAAAAAACGTTAATGGAGTCAGATATGGATTTAAATGGTACGATATAAGAAGCGTGTGAAGAAGCACTCATTGTGCGAGACTATTTACAGCGAATGTTCAATGAAAAGAAAGGGTTTAGTGTGCTGTTGAAGACAAGGTCAGGAGAAACGAAGTAATAGATGACGGTAGTCGCGGTACTGGCTTAACCGACTTAGGGAAACCATAAAAAATCGAAAGCTCGATGGTCGTTTGGGGATTTGGACACCACTACACCCGAATACGAGTCTCGGGTCTTAGCCATTGTTCCAAGTCGCAAGGTACGTCATTCGATACAAGTGAAATTAGGCGTGTCGTCCTAGCGGTGACAGACACTTTTATAACTTCTCACGATTTTGTTAGTATCATGTATGCATTAGCTTCAATTAAAATTGCTTTCCGATTTTTGTGGGCCGTGGAGGAATGTACGTGTGTCCAATTATGTCTGTATTATATGTTTCCTTTACCTTATATTAAAGAAAATTTTGGAGATCTCTTCGCCATTAAAGCTACTCACATGTCTTACTGACTACAGCAATTGCCGTTGGAAATAAGCGTGTGTGGCTCGTGTGGCTTAGTAGCTAACGTTGATGCCTAAAAAGTTCAATGCTACGTACCAGTGTTGCATGAAGTCTGCAGCCATGAACGCCCATCCTCAACAGTTACAGAAATTTTTAACAACATGTAATATCAGACCATAAAAGGAATGCGCTCATTATGTTTATCTGTGACATTTTATTCAGCTATCTGCCACAAAGAAATTAGGGTACTGCGTTATCACAAGGAGGCCTGGATTCAGAACCCCTTCCGACGCTCCATATGTACCATTGTTTCAGTAAATCAAACCATGTGAGATACGATAGGTTCATCTGAAAGGCCCACGATCGATGTTCTGCCCCATTCATATTCAATCTGCTCCTGTGTTCCGTCATTAACGTTATCATTGATGGGACGTTGAACTCTAATTGGCGAAGACAATCGCCCGAGATTACAGTTTGCTTAATTCATACCCGATATCTCCCAAACAGTAGATGCACTTGAACGTGAAGTATACATTATACACTTCAAAGAGGCGTACGACCCCTTAGCAAAATGTTGACTAATAAACTAGATAGATTATATGAAATACCGTCGCAGATATGCAACGTTACGTAGAAATACTTTTCACCAATAGAATCCTGTGCGTCATACCGATGGTGAATATTCGATAGTGGTGAAGGTGAAACAAGCCGCGCCTCAAGGAAGCTTGATACGACTTTTAAACTCATTAGGACACATGAGCGGTTTCGATAAGTTAGGGTAAGTGGTAATGGCAGCTGTGTTTAGAAATGGGTAATTGCAAGACACAGGTTATGACAAACAGGGAGGACGCGGTAGTATCGGCGAACGTCCACAGTGCGTCATATCGTTCAAATTTTTGGGGTAGGTGGTAAAGCATTATGAAATGGGGCGAACATTTAAATTCAGCTGTAGTCGATCGAGTAGTAGACTTAAATTTGTTTGTAGTATTCTGGGAAAGAGCAGTATTTCTACAGAGTATGTCGCAATGCTCTAGTGCTGCAAATTCTAGACTATTATTCCAACATTTAGTAACTCAATCACGTACAACTGAGAACAGACGTCAAACGAAATCAGAGATATATTGCTAGGACTGTAATATATAAGGCTATTCGGAAAGTAAGGAATAGTAGGTCGCGAAATGGAAACCACAGCGAAAATCAAAACTGTTTTATTTGCAGCCTTTAGCTACACCTTCCAGCTACTTCTAGTCGTCGCTCAAGCTTAGACGTCTGTCGTAGGTTTGTACCAATTTTTCAATTCTCTCGTTATAGAAAACAGCCGCTTGCGACAGTGCTTTCGACAATTTTCTACTCTGTATTGCAGATCGTTGTCTGTGTCAAAATATTGTCTCCATAGCCAGCGGTTCATTTGAACAGAGATGAACCTGAGGTGTATCCAATTACGGACTGTATTGTGGGTGATCAAACATTTCCCATCGAGAACGCTGCAGGTGCATCTTCAATGCCCCTGAAGAGTGCGGCAGAGAATTATCGTGTAGAATGAGCCGCATGACAGTTATGTTATGTGGATTGCATAGCTTCAGGCGAAATCTTTCGCCAGGTCCTGGTACTTTTCGGGAGACGCTAAGTTCTAGCCATATTTACGTTCTCACTGTGAGCTCAGAACTGAAAAGAGCGACATGATGCGATCGACTGTCTTACTAGACACAGTGCCCAACGCATCTGTGCCAAACTTCATCAGATTTTCACTGCATTTTCCATTTCGCGACCGATCTTTCCTTACTTTCCGAATAACAGTCTATTATAGTATTTTCTCTACCTTCAGCAACTGTAGTTGCATGTAATGAAATAATGAGCAACCAGCTGCATAAAAGAAATTTAATTTCCTTGCCGGTTCCGGGAACTTAATGCCCTTCTTCAGAAGGTTGTGCCTATCGCATTATTTGCGAGTGTCAGTGATAATGTGCATACAGTACAATGGCATGGCCGTAAAATTATATGCGGGAGCAATAAGTAATACAACACTGAATCCATTTATATTCCTTATTTCTCTTGCATATATTTTTAGGACCATGGCATTGTGCTATATGCACTTTATTGGTGACACTCGCAAATAATGCGATAGGCATATCCGTCTGAAGAAGGACACTAAGTGCCCGAAGCTGGCGAAGAAAATAAATTTGTTTTATGCAACTTGTTGCGTATTATTTGATTATATTGTAATATATCTGTAGAGCCCGTAGAATGGGTCACAAATATGCTCACAGATTGTAGATGGTAATCTTTGCAAGAAGGATGTTGCAGTTCTCACGAGACCCTGTTGTGTAAATTTTGAGAATGTATATCATAGGAACTGTACGACAAGTTTGCCGCCACAGTGCAATGCACTGTCCGATCAAAAGTCCATCGAACGCCCACTACTGGACATTAATATGGGATGTGTCACCCTTCGCCTTTGCGACAGCTGGCGCTCTGCTGGGGACAATTTCGGTGAGGGGTCTGAATGTCTGTGGAGGAACGGCAACCCGTTTTCCTCAAGAGCCGAGACCATAGAAGTTAACGATGTTGGGAGCTGGATCCAGAGGGAAGCTCTCACTCACTGCAAAGGTTCATGTCTGGACGCTGGAATGGCTGGTCCATTTCAGGAATGTTTTTGTCCACAAACCACTGTCTCACAGGTACTGCTTTATGATAGGGCACATTGTTATGCTGATACCATCATCGTCTCCGAGCTGCTCCTCCAGTGTATAGCAGTACACAATGCAGTAAACTTTGTTCATATCCTGCACTTCAGCGCCTGCATTAGCGCAATAAGGGTACCACACCCTAACCACGAAAAACACACCCACATCTTAACACCACCAACTCTCTGTTTTACTGTTGGCACTACACACAACATTTTCCAGGCATACGTCAACCCCCAAACACTTCCAACGGATTGCCACAGGACAATGCGTGATTCGTCACTTCAGAGCACTCCTTTCCAGCCATCCACTGTCCACTGGCGTCACTGTTTACATCACCTCAAGCATCGCTTACAACTAACTACAGAAACGTGTGGCTTGCGAGGAGCTGATCGACTGTTGCACCCCATTATTTTAACTCACTACGCACACTCATTGCGGTGTTGTCCTAGCTGGATTGCTGATAGTACTTTGGAACTTGTAAGCTCCCGCTTTCTGCTGCACTGCGATATAATTCACGTGATGGCGTATGCCTAATGATATTTTACAGTAAGTAAGGCTGCGGTTACCGAAGGAAAATAATACCGCTTAGTAGGAGGAAAGTGTACAACAGACTCTTCAGAAGGAAGAATCTATTCTAAGCCTAATATACATACTGATAATAATTTTGAAATGGGTGGAATATAGTGCAATCGCTCACGAACCGCACACGTGGGAAAGGGTACTACGCAACATGTTTAATACAAAAAAATACTGTTAGGACCGTTGCTGTAAACGATATATATAAATGATCTAATAGAAAACGACGAATGCTCTGTAAGGCTATTCGCAGATGATGCAGTTGTCTGTACCAAAGTAGCAACGCCAGAAAATAGTAAGAGAATTGATGAATGGTGCAGGCTCTGACAGTTGACCCTGAACGTAAATCAATGTAACATATCGCGCATACATAGGAAAAGAAATCCACTACTGTGCATCTACGCTACTTCATGACAAACTGCTAGAAACAGCGTTTGCCGTAAAATACCTAGGCGTAACTATCCAGAGCGACCTTAAGTGGCATGACCACATATAGCAGATAGTGGGAAAAGCAAACACTAAACTCAGATTCATCGGAAGAATCATAAGGAAATGTAACTCATCCACGAAAGAAGTGGCTTATAAGGCGCTTGTTCGCCCGATTCTTGAGTATTATTCATCTATCTGGGATCCCTGTCAGGTAGGACTGAGAGGAGATAGAGATCCAACGAAGAGTGGCGCGTTTCATCACGGCATCGTTTAGCTGACGAGAGAGCGATACAGAGATGCTAAACAAACCCCACTGGCATACGTTACAAGAGAGGCGTTGTGCATCACGGAGAGATTTACTATTGAAATTTCGGGACAGCACTTTCCAGGAGGTTCCGGACAACATATTACATCCACCCTCATACATCTCGCGTATTGACCACGAGGAGAAAATTCGAGAAATTAGAGCCAATACTGAGGCTTACCAAAAATCATTCTTCCCACGCACTCATCGCGTGTGGAACAGGGTTCTAGGAATCAGATAATGGTACCGAAAGTACCCGCCGCCACACACTATTAGGTGGCTTGCGGAGTATGATGTATATGTAGATAAAAAAATACTGATTAGCAAAAAAAGGGTAATTAAACAGTCGCCAGCTACCAGGGCAGTGAATATCTAGAATCTTAAGAAAAATAATGACAAAGAAAATTAAGCAAATAATCAGTGGGGTGGCAACAGAAAGATATCACGCTTTTCCACAACACGAGAAAATAAATGAATCAGAAAGGCCTGAGTTTGCTGTTACTTATTCAGAAATACTAAATTGTGTAAGCAAAGTTAAAAGAAGTTGCTGGTTAGTAAATCACTGACTCTAACTGAAACTGTGTTACGAAAACTTTGATTTCAGTAAGCTCAGCGGAACGCAGTGCAAAGTTTGGAAAAAGGTAAGCAGTTTACTTTTAATTACTGAACGACTGAGTTGAATTAACTTTAAGTGAATGAGCAGCTGATTTACTTTTAACATAGGAACAATGAAGTACATACCAAGCCAGCAGAAGTCACTAGCTAAGCTAAATACAGAATAAATGAAATTGTGCACTCTCAATTTCTGCTGAATTTTTAGTTATTAGTTTTGGCAGCGAGCTTTTATGTTACTTTAAGTGAGTGAAGTTAATGCTCAAACTTTCAAATTAGTTAACCCTCTATTATGCAATACAAGAATGAACAGTTACTGAGAAAGAAAAATTTAGACTGAAAGTCGGTCATTAGCAAACAAACAAAACTGGAAGTAAATAGTTAATCAATTATTACATTTTTACGACACTCTGTGATAGCATGGAAAGGAAAAGGCCTTTGCTTGGTAATAATGTTTGAGGATAATGTCGTCACAGGTGTCCTCTTGTAGGACTATTGCAAGTTATTATTCAGAAAGTTAGTCAAAGTTTATGAAAGAAATGTCACTGGGAAATACCTCTACAACACTAGTTATACTCTGTCAGTTAACAGGCTTACGATGCTGTATCTCTGCGGACAACGAAGAATGTAGTCGACGACAATGTTGAGCTGCTACTGCTGGCTGAGAACCACGAGTCGTCTCTAGAAACACGGATAATTATGGTACAGGCAGTGGCTAGATTTGCAGGTTCCTCCGCCTGTCCACTCCGACCGTGCTCTCAATACTCGCGGGTTAACGAATAAGGTGTGCCTACAATGGCGCGATCACAGCTGCACATCGCGTCCGTGGGAGCGCCCTACAAACACATCACACCCTTTCACTCTGGCTGTTCTGCCTCCTCTCTACTCGCAGCACGACAGAGACTCTCCATACGTAAAGATAAACAACGGAACAGCTACTGCCATTTCGTCATTGCCATCAGTACATTTAAACAATGTTCCCTTGGCTATTACGAGCAATTTACAATATTTACTTTATACAGTGAAGCGCCAAAGTTACCGGTAAAGGCTTGCGTATTCAAATACAGAGACATGTAAACAGGCAGAATACGGCGCTCGGACAGCAACGCCCACATAAGACAAGTCTCTGGCGCACTTGTTAGAACGGTTACTGCTGCTACAGTGTCAGGTTATCAAGATTTAGAGTGAGTTTGAACGTGGTGTTGTAGTCGGTGCACGAGCCAGCACCTCCGAGGTAGGGATGAAGCGAGGATTTTTCCTTACGACCATTTCACGAGTGTGCCAAATATCAACATGAAATCTCCGACATCGCTGCGGCCGGAAAAATCTCCTGCAAGAACGGAACCAACGGCGACTGAAGAGAATCTTTCAACGTAACAGAAGTGCAATCCTTCCTCAAATTGCTGCAGATTTCAATTCTGGTCTATCAAGAAGTGTCAGCGTGGGAACAATTCAACGAAACATCATCCATCTACATCTACATCTACATCCGTACTCCGCAAGCCACCTGACGGTGTGTGGCGGAGGGTACCCTGAGTACCTCTATCGGTTCTCCCTTCTATTCCAGTCTCGTATTGTACGTGGAAAGAAGGACTGTCGGTATGCTTCTGTGTGGGCTCTAATCTCTCTGATTTTATCCTCATGGTCTCTTCGCGAGATATACGTAGGAGGGAGCAATATACTGCTTGACTCTTCGGTGAAGGTATGTTCTCGAAACTTCAACAAAAGCCCGTACCGAGCTACTGAGCGTCTCTCCTGCAGAGTCTTCCACTGGAGTTTATCTATCATCTCCGTAACGCTTTCGCAATTACTAAATGATCCTGTAACGAAGCGCGCTGCTCTCCGTTGGATCTTCTCTATCTCTTCTATCAACCCTACCTGGTGCGGATCCCACACTGCTGAGCAGTATTCAAGCATTGGGCGAACAAGCGTACTGTAACCTACTTCCTTTGTTGTCGGATTGCATTTCCTTAGGATTCTTCCAATGAATCTCAGTCTGGCATCTGCTTTACCGACGATCAACTTTATATGATCATTCCATTTTAAATCACTCCTAATGCGTACCCCCAGATAATTTATGGAATTAACTGCTTCCAGTTGCTGACCTGCTATTTTGTAGCTAAATGATAAGGGACCTATCTTTCTATGTATTCGCATCACATTACACTTGTCTACATTGAGATTCAATTGCCATTCCGTGCACCATGCGTCAATTCGCTGCAGATCCTCCTGCATTTCAGTACAATTTTCCATTGTTGCAACCTCTCGATACACCACAGCATCATCCATATGGGCTTTCGGAGCCAAAGGCCCATTCATCTAACCTAGATGAAAGCACAACACAAAACTTGATTCCTCACCTGGGCCACTCAATACCGACATTGGGCTGTTGGTGACTGGAAACATGTTGCCTGATAGGAAAGTCTCGTTTCAGATTGTAAAGAGCGGATGGAAGCTTACGGGTATGAAGACAACCTCATGAATCCATCGACCCTGCGTGTCAGCTGGGAACTGTTAAAGATGGTGGAGGCTCTGTAATGGTGTGGGGCGTGTGCAGGTGGAGATATATGGGACCTGTGATACGTCTAGGTACGACTCTGTCAGGTGACACATACGTACGCAACCTGTCTCATCAACTGCATCCGTTCATGTCCACTGTGCATTTCGACGGACTTGGGAAATTACAGCAGGACAGGACAGTGCGACACCCCACACGTCCAGAATTGCGACAGAGAGGTTTTAGGAACAGTCTTGTGAGTTTGAACATTTCCACTGGTCACCAAACTCCCCAGGCATGACCATTATTGAGGATATATGGGATGCTGTGCAATGTGCTGTTCAGAAGAGGTATTCACCCCTTCGTACTCTTGCGGATTCATGGACAGTCATGAAAGATCCATGATGTCAGTTCCCTCCAGCACTACTTGAGACATTATTCGAGTTCATACCACGCCGTTTTGGGGTACTTGTGCATGCTCGCGTGGGCCCTACACTATATTAGGTAGGGGTATCAGTTTCTTTGGCTCTTCAGTGTAATTAAAATCAGTTATATCCATTCACAAATAAATACATGGTTACATCCGTTACAATTTAAATATACTTTCTGCAATAAAGCTTACAGCTGCAGCTGTGGCCGAGTGGTTCTAGGCGCTTCAGTCCGCAACCATGCTGCTGCTACGGTCGCAAATTCAACCCTGCCTCGGGCATGGATGTGTGTGATGTCCTTAGGTTAGTTGTGTTTATAATTCTACGTCTAGGGGACTGATGACCTCAGATGTTTAGTCCCGTAGTGCTTAGAGCCATGTGAACCATTTGTAATAAACCCTTCAGATGCAGAATTTGAAGTGCAGTACAAGGTATCTGCGGATATTAAACAGTTAAAATTTTTGGATGGTGGAGAAGTTAGTTTATCTGCATTTTTTTGTGTTACAAACTCACAAGTGTTTCCTTTAATTGATTTCATGCGATTTCTTACAATTAACCTCCTCAATGCTCGACGGCCTCTGTCCGCCAGTAGGTGATGTCTGCCTGGTCTTGGTTTATCTTTGATTGTTCCTTCGTGTTTACACTTCACAGTTACACCAACAACAGTCGCCTTGGCAAACTTCACAAGAGTTGCAGTGTCCCTGATGGATTTGTTACCAGATAACATCCATTGACTACTCCAAGCTCGAAACTACTGAGCTCTCCTGATCGACCAATTCCGCTGTAGCTCCTTCTGCACTGACAACACCTTATTCCTCTTCTCTTGCCATCTAGTGCTCAATTTCACACTACACAGAGTGTCCCGATACTCTAATTAGATGATCACGAGACTAGTGTAAAACAGACTAGGGATTAATATTTTTTCGAGCGTAATGACCGAATCGCATTGGATAAATCTTTGATATTGGGTGGAAGTACTCACCACCATACACTTTTGCCACCCTTTGCGGACTATATTTAAGTGAAGGTACAGATAGGTCAGTTACTGCAAGTACAGGGATATGTAAGCTATTATTGTGTCGACATGTCATCCGCCACCGGAACGGACGTTTAAGAGGTGCGCTACGATCGAAAGTACCCGGTCGCAATTACAGGGAAAAACTTTAGACTGTTCCAGACCAGCGTTAGAGTGATTTCACAAAGATCGACACCGTGACGTAGTTTTGATCTCACCTGAAATGGCAGAGTAAGACCTGCTAGAGCCAGTACTTTACACGCCCTCATTCGCCACGCCTCTGCAAAGGCGGTTATGTTGCAACAGGGCAGAAGCTGGGTTCCTCTACGGCTAATGCCACGACGGACCTGTCCGTCACGCGCTTTCAGTTTCATGCACCGCCGTAACGTATCTCGTTACGTCACAGACTCCCTCGAGTTATTAATGGCCCTCTCGCGAATGTTGTGGTGAGAGAGAGCTGCCGTACAAGGAACCTTGTCACTCTTGCCGCAGGGCGTAGCCTCTCTGGCTACTTAGTAGCGGTCGTCGTGTTCGCCGACGAAAGCAAACTACAGTCCTGATGCAAATACGGCAGTCCGAGTGGTAGCACTCCTGTTGTTATTGTCTTTGCATATACATCGACGTCTATACTCTTCAAACCAATGTGAAGTGCTTCGAAGAGAGTACTTACTTTTCTACTGTGCATTATGATATCTTTCTGTCAACATCTGGCAATATTTTTCAGCCTTTTTTTCAGACGTTACTTAATTATAATAGCTGCATCAGCAGAAAAAACTTTGACGTCACTATTAACAGACCTCTATTATCTGCCAGGTACTTAATATACAGTACAATCAGCAACGGTTGTAACACACTTCCCCTGGGGCACGCTATCAACTTTCGTTAATAAGCGTTGGGGTAGTACCGTTTTGTTTTGGAAGTCAAGAAACAATGTATCGAAAAGAATATTTAACATATATCGTGGATCATAATTCTGAGCAAGTAGCTTCCAACAACCGCCTAGCCAGAAACTTGCCTCAGCACTTCTAATCCACGATTTATGTTCTATTAGTACCTGGAGAATGTGCCGCAAGATCAAATTAATACAGACAATGTATTCGATCTAGAAAACGTTTATATTATTACCGTTCAGCCCGACTTGGATGGTAGGACACAATTGCAAAGAAAATAGACCGATCTCACGCGTCACTGAGATAAGCCGCAAGTCTATGAAATTTCATATGTACTCTGTGAAAGTTGAGCATACCAGTAACACCTTTTCTTTCTCCTTCTCCTGCTACAGTTGCCAAAACTTAGATCCGGAAAAACTCTTCAAAACATTCACTCTTTCACATCATAGGCAGACTGCATTCTACACTTCAAATTTTTTAAGGCTGTGTTTTCTTTCCAAGCTTTCTTTACACTGCTGCAGGCCCTTCAGCCAGAGTATTCGATCTCCATAACTTCCATCGTTCATTTGAACCATGTTATATCATCTGACTGCTATATTCCAAATATTTCAAATAAATTGTTACATTTTCGTTTAAACTTCACACACGATGTCATGATCATTTTTAATTTCAAAGACATGTATTTCACTAGTAAAGACATTTTGTACAAGGTCTGTCGGAAAAGTTAGAGGTATGCTATTGTGAACAATAACAAAAATTAGATACAAGCAAAATATATCTGCTTGAATTTAAGATAAATTCCACTGACCACAGAACAGTTTTAGGAATGTTTATAATATTGTGTAAACTATTGAGGAATTTTCCTTTGGCGAGCGATCAGGACAATTGGTGCTACATGTTTTTGCTTGTCCGTCCAAATGTGATGGAGACAACTGAGCTATGACCGTCTACGCCTCTCCAAGTGGAACTGGGATCACACGATCTCATTCTTGTGATGATGATTGCATAAAGTTACGGTGTCAGTCAAAAATGTTCATCGCATCTCAAGCAATTGCCCTCTGCTTAAGACCACGAAGAGATTTGCAGTTTACCGTAATTATTGTGAATGCCGTAATGAACATTGTGATTGTAAGTTTCTTTCACGGCAGTTTCATAGACAGTAATCTATTTTGAGCCCTATTTATCATACTTATTCCACATTATCCGTCGTTATGCTTGTTGACAGGTGGTCATTTAATGGACGTAATGTTGAATTAGTTACATAACGCCGACAATATGTTTTATGGAGATGATGAGGGGTTGGGGGATGGTAAGGGGAAGGGCTCCTGGTATTAAAAAATGGTTCAAATGGCTCTGAGCACTATGAGACTTAACTTTTGAGGTCATCAGTCGCCTAGAACTTAGAACTAATTAAACCTAACTAACCTAAGGACATCACACACATCCATACCCGAGGCAGGATTCGAACCTGCGACCGTAGCGGCCGCTCGGCTCCAGACTGTAGCACCTAGAACCGCACGGCCACTCCGGCCGGCTCCTGGTAATACAAAGTATGACTGTTGAGTAAGGTTGTCGAGTTGGAGAGGATAGTGTTGGATTGCGTAGCTGCGTATAAGAATGAATTAAAGGATGGGATGTTCGTTTAGGAGGCTGATGGGAATGCAGCTAGTCTAGGAGGGAGCGGGGGGGGGGGGGGTGTATAACTTGCAGCATTTATTTGTGGTGCAAGGAGTAACATAGATTCTGGGTTATAGGAAGGATATGTCATGTGGATGGGTTCTTAGTCTGGGATGGAGAAATGTTTAAATTTTACGGCGAGTAAGAAGATGGAGTGTTTGAAGAAGGAGAGAAGATTATGGGAGATACAAGAGGTTGTTTTAGAAGGTGTATGGTTCTTGAGCTGTCTCAGTATTAGTGTGGGAAAAGGCGATCGGATGCGAAAAACGAGATAGAGTGCACGTCGTTGTAGTATTTGGTGGCGAGAAACGAGGACCATGCATAGTGTGTGTTAGTGAGAATGTAGCGGATGAGGATTTTTGTATCTATGAATGACGATCGAGGTGTTAGTCTGATCTGGGTATTCTTTCGGATGGTTGCTAGATGCGGATTCCAGGTTAGTTTTTGATAGTGTACGAACAAGGTATCTTAGAACTTTAGTTCGGTGGATTGAAGGATTGTGGATTTGAGGGAAGGGTCTCTGGGACGGAATGCTCGAATTGTTTTTGACTGGGTTGTCCTGTGGCTGATCCGAAGGCACCGCTGTTTACGGTAGGAGGCGAAGTTGAGGTGAAGCTACAGGGATTGATGGAATGAATGTTGATAGTCGATCGGGACTAACAGTTACCTTCCATTTTCCAACTCGTTCGAAAGCGATGTTAATATATTTTCCAACCGTCAGGCTTGCTTGGTACATCTCATGCATCGGTATGCATGGTACATCTCATGCACCACCCTAAAAGTTTTCTAAATTTGTAACCGAATATCAAGGAAATGCATTGCACTGTTACACAATGACATGTTATACAGGCCTAGGCCGACATATTCTTCAGCTTTGTGTTTTTCACTGCTTAGCACATTTAGATTCTTGTTTCTAACCGAATGTCCTTGTATTTGTTTCTAATACTTGTAATATTGTAATGATCCAGTCACCGAATATTTTAAATGCACCTTCTCGTAACACACAGCTTTATTAATTGAGGGAAAAGATGGAAGTCATTCTTTGAACAGCATGCAATCTCAACCAGTGACATTTAAGTATCTATATCTGCATTGTTGTGCTCATTGAGAAAGTTCTGTTATCGGTACTACAGTGTTTTGGATGTACTTAGTTGTACTGATCAAAATAGCAATGAATATATTTAACACTCGAGGTATACAGAATTCCACTATACCTTAAGGACGGCAATATACACACTGCTTATTTTTTCTTTATTCTCTGGAACGGTCCCTCAAGTCTTTTTAATCACGCAGAAATTTTTAATTCCACATACATTTTAGTCATAACGTTTTCAAAATTTTGCTTCACATAATTCTGAGGTCACTTGCTTCTAAATTCTTAAAGTTTCTTACTTACTCAGTTAATATAGAACAAATTTTGTGTGCAATTTATCATGTATATTATGCTTATGTGTACTTCCCGTATACCTCTAACAGCCTTTTCTGATTTGTTCTTAGTGGCAGACTTTCCTTGTACATTACTTTGCAAAAAAATGCAATCACCGTTGCGTCCTCGATTGGTTAAGTGAGGAGTGAATTTTCTGAATCCTGCATGGGACACCCAGGGTTTTATCATTCATCCAACCTCCCGTCTGCCCTCGCTTGTGAATGTAACATGTCAGTAGGTGCCTGTTGCGCTGTTCCCAACGTTTACAACCGTAACAGTCTCGCAATAATCTTTACCTAGAACCAACAACTATGAAGGTCGATGGTGATCATATTTGTTTTGGCACGATTAATGTCTGTATCCCAAACGTACCAATTAATGTTGAATGTAACTGTTTACAATGAAAATTAAAGTAAGAAAATAGTTATAAATAAGAAGTTCCATTCTAAATTTGTATCAATTTTCAGTTTTACTGATGTTTACCGTTTGTGGTTGTATAAGAACCATCATGGGATCAATTTCAAGTTCACATGAGTAGTTAGTCTGCGTAGGCGTCGTATTATTTCTAAGTGGCACTATGCCAAAAATTCTAAGAACGAAACTGTTCAAAAATGTAAACCTGAGTTCACGTTAGTGTATGCACATGCAGGAAGTAAAGGACTTTAAGCGAAACACAGCACAGTTCAGGCTGTTGTGCTACTCACGATACGTGTAACTGACCTGGTGAATAACGTCTGCAACCCTATAAGTCTCTTTTTAAAGGACAAAGACTTCTAAGGGGGGGGGGGGGGGGGTGACTTCATGTAAAACTTATTATAAAGTGCAGCAGACAGATTTTCAGACGATAAAACTGGGTGCTAAGATTGGCAGCTAGCTGTGCATACAAATGAATTTAACGTAAAGCGAGTGCTATTGGAGATCCGTCACTGGTAAGTCACAGTCTTCAAATTTATGAGAGTTACTGTCCGAGGGATTTATGTCGGAAAGAATGCGTAAATTTAGCTGTGGTTGGCAGAGACCAGACAGGTTTATTGAAAGAAACGCGGTGGCTTCCAGAAACCACTTTAAACCAATATTTGAACATTGTCCGTCTGTCTGGGGCGCTTACCATACTTGAATATCGGAAGAGCCAGGAAAAAATTCTAATCTGAGCAGCATGACTTGTCGCTAGCTGGTTTAGTCAGCGTAACAGTGTAATATAAATTATCAATTGGCAGTCGTTACCTGAAAGACTCCGTGCATCGTTGAGAGGTTTACTCGAAAAATTCCGAGGACCACATTTCAGTACGACTACAGGCATATACTGTTTTCTCCAACATACCTCTCTGATAACATACCTGTCTAATAATGGAGCTAAAATTAAAGAAATACTGCTTCATACTGAAAGGTACCGACGTCTTTGTTTCTCGTCTATGATACGTCCAACTGAGTAAGTATAGGAGAAACATTAGACTGGTGTGCTCTGTACCCAAAGCTACACGCCGTACTGCGGTTTGCAGAGTACAGACGTGGATGATGATATGGTCCAGCGCGCCAGTTGGAATAAAGTAAACAGCTCAGCATTTACCTCAAGGGAACCTATGAAAAACTTGGGACTTGGTAACTCGACACAGATACTAAACACGACACTCTGGAACAAGAGCCCATATTCGATACCGCACTGCAGGCAATCCTGCTTCTATATAACCAGATTAAAATGTCTAGTTAGTCTACACTTCACATCTTGGAACTTAGATCCACCAATCAGAGCTCGCAACGTCACAAATGGACTACTCGCCAGTGCGCGACAACAAAGCGGTGAATCACAGTGTTCAGGTAGCGCAGTGTACACATTTAATCGCTATTTGGACACAGTGGAAAAGGCGACACGGAACCACTGCTGGTGATCTGCGATGAGCGTGGCGCATCGAATTTCCCCTCTCAGGACACTGGCTTTGCTGTAGTTGAGAACACTAATACTGTTGAATGGGGCCTCATCCATGAACAACACCAGTGCAGAATGTTCGGCACTGCGGTGCTACCCTGGATAATTCAGTGACAGAAATGAAACATGGATACAAAATAATTTTGTTCCATTGCCTGATCAGCAACTTTTTGAAATGGTTGAAATTGATGTATCGTTCCTGCTATACCGGATATCTTAAAGCGAGCGGCAATCCTTCGGGCAAATTGGGTACGCGTGCAGCCTACACTGCCCCTGCACACCTTAGCGTCAGCAACTCGCCCTGTCACAGTAACTGACGGACAACACGTGGCGATAACAGTGCTAGCAGAGGCTTCCACGCTGCTCACCTTATTGTGTTAGGACGAACTCGAATTCCATCGTAGGGACCGGCACCGCCGTAGTCAGCCTTCATCGTTGTTCCTTTGGCGCAATCAGATTCTATCCAGGACAGACTTTTATGCCCGTCTGCTGGTGTGATTCAGGACAGCTTAATGAGACTTGCAATATTTTCCGTACAAGTATATTTGTTTATGAGGGTCGTAATCGTGTTAGTGGTCGGACTCTGGAATCACCATACTCTCAAGTCTTCATACCTGTGAGACGCTGTAATTATGAGTTTGTTATTATCGTTGAAGCAGACGTTTCCGTCGTAAATGAAATTTTTAATCTTTGATCACTGTGTGTCAGTGTGAGCTACAGATCCCACTCAAGTTGCATTTCGTCAGAAAATTGACTGGTTATTGATTATACAGGGACGTTCTCGCACACGATCTAATGCCATAGCCTCGAATTCTATTGCAATGAACTGCAAAATAGTGGTCAACTTCGTCTACTCTTTTTAACTGTCGCCAGCCACTGTGGACAAATCACGTTCTACCCATGTTGGAAAATCGTTCCTTGCTGTGGGAACCGTATTAATCGATGTGTAGCTAATTGCTGACATGGCAATGCTATAGACAGCATATCGAAAGTCAGATGACGAATACCAGGTTGGCGCAAATACTGGCCGCACTTCTTCTTCCCCCAAAGTCAGTTATGCAAAATTAGGAAGTGGCCCTCCTGAGCCACCACCATAAAGGCCCGAATATTTTCGCGTAACAGAAGCTTCAACTCTACCTTTTGTTCCTTCGGTGCTGAATTGTAGACAGCCTTACTCTTATATCTGGTGATGTGACTTTTCAACTACATGTGTTGATGCTGAGTAACTGTATAAGGAGACCAGGTAGCGAGATCAGCTGTCTTCTACTCAGCTCCTAGGACAGAAGCAGTGAGCCCAGTCTGTCTGCGTTTAGAGCAAATTCTGTGTGCAAGTATGAGGAAGTTGCGTAGCTTGTATCTGAGACGGGTCACGGGAACAAGCACACTACTCAACTAATGAGATGTGGGAAACCGCCTAAAAACAACATCCATGATGGCTGGCATACCGACCGCTCGTCATTAATACGCCTGGCGGAATCGATCTGAGGCCTGCATACCTGCCCGTCCGGTAACGGTTGTGTTAACACTCAAGGCTAACCGGGTGGGTAAACTGCAGCTAATGTCGTAAACTATACGTTTAGAGATTGTCTCGGAAAACACTACGTAACTGAATTGTAGAACGTTTCAACAGTGCTGTTTTGTCAAAAAGTGACATTTTGAGCCCGTGGCTGTGAACAAAATATAGGTTGACTCTTACACAGAAGATTACAGCAACAGAAGTGGCTGGTTGCTGTAAACTTCAGTGTAAGAGTCAACCTATATATGGTTCAACACTCATTCCAGCAGGAAAAATTAAAAAGCCATCAGTGAGCCTTAGCTGTGAGTGGACTCTCTCTTCACGGTGCGCAGTATCACCAAACGTCAAATGGTCCATGACCAGCTGAATTTCCATCACCCCTTTTGACAGAAAGGAAACACACTATGGGAAGACAATGACGAACATACTGACAGTCATGAAGCAAATACCGCCACTCACATACAAAGAGTTGTCAGTGAAGATAACATGACAGGAATTTTTCTGAAGTGACCTTCTTTCTTCCTCCCTCTGCCTCCTACCCCACTACGAAATTAAGGATGCGCCTTATATTCCAACCAGTTGTTTCAATCAGAGTTTATTCGCCATGATTCGTACTCGATTGTTAAGCAATCATGCTTGCGCAAAGCTTCTTGTGCTTCAAGTTTTTTTTTCCCGCATATCATTGTCATCAGAATAAAGTAGGCCACGCGTCTTACTTGGGAGATGTTTCCAAATTTAAATGAGTGTCATTACAAATAACAGTACTGTGTGGTCTGAGACAGTCTTTGACTATGCACAAACTACATGTGCACAGAAACGGTGACAATCCCAAAACTAGCTTCGTCTGCAAATAGTCTGTAATCACCTGACTTGACCAGAAGGAGAGCGATCTCTGCATCAGTGTAAAAAAGCTTCCAGAGGAAACGTTTTATTGCCCTAATCGCAGTTGATACAGATCCTGATTAAGAATACAAATAATCAGTTTTCAGATGCACAAATTGTATTAACTTCTTGACTAGTTTCGGCAAATTAATTTACCATCTTCAGAAGATCATACAATTAAGCTTACATCGGAATGTAGTCGTCAAGCAAACTGTGAATGATAGAGTCCTACAAAAAAGTGGTATAGAATAAGAATTTTTTTTATTTCAGTTTTAGAAGATTATACGTTTCAGCAAAGTTATGTCATATTCAGATCTGCAAGAGTTACAAATGTTTTACAGGGATTCAACAACTGGGCGTATAATTCAAGAAACCTGTTATAATCTCCTATCGCGTGGGTCGGAAATGTATTGTAATTGTTGAAACCTTGAAACGTGCTGCTAACACTAACAGATCTGAAGACGGCAATGTAACTTTGCTAAAACTAGTAATCGAGATGTATGTGAACTACAATGTGGGCAATAAAACTTCTATTTTGGAAGCTTCTTTTACGTTGCTGGCAGCCTGTCCTGCTGTCAACCTGCACTGCATCCCTGTAGTCGGGAGAAGCAAAAATAAAGAGCTTTCACTGTGAATAAAGGCTTGCCTTGTACGTAATACCAGGGTAATCTCAATAGTAAGATCTATTTTTTTATAAGCACATAGACCTGTTTATTTCTACAATGGTTTACATCAATTCACAGCTTGAACATTCAGCTATTTTTCGACGTAATCACCATTTATGTGATGCATTTTTGTAGACGCTGTGGCGCTTTTTGTATGCCCATGTCATACCAACTCGCCGTCATGCTGTTCAGAAGGTTATGAACCTCTTCCTTAACCTCGTAGTCGGAGTTGTATTGCTTTCCGGCAGAATGTTCTTTTAACTTAGAGGACAGGTGACAGTCACTGGGCGCCTAGTCAGGACTATAGGGTGGGTGGGTGACTATGTTCCACTGAAACTGTTGCAGGAGAGTAATGGTTTGCCGACCGATGTATGGGCGAGCGTGGTTATGGAGAATGTGTACGCCCTTACTCAACATTCCTGTTCTCCGGTTCTGAACTGACCGTTTTTTTAGAGTCTTACAGTGTCTGTCAGCGTTAATTGTGGTCCCAGTGGGCATAAAGTCGACCAACAATACACCTTTCCGATCTCAAAAAACGGTTGTCATGACTTTAGCGGCGTTTGAATTTCCGTGGCTTTGGGGTAGAAGGATGCCGCCACTGGCGTGACTGTTGCTTGGTATCAGGTGTAAAGTGGTATGCTCAGG
This sequence comes from Schistocerca gregaria, assembly GCF_023897955.1. Classification (NCBI taxonomy): domain Eukaryota; kingdom Metazoa; phylum Arthropoda; class Insecta; order Orthoptera; family Acrididae; genus Schistocerca; species Schistocerca gregaria. The sequence continues at coordinate 364,392,041 of NC_064925.1, read as the reverse complement.
TTTTGTCACCCGTGACAATTGAGTCCAGAATGTTGTCCTGTTCGGCTGCAAGGCAGTGAAGAAATGTGCTGGAAGCATCAACTCGTTGCCGCATGTCGTCCTCAGTCAGCACGCGTAGCACCCATCTTGCGGACACCTTCCGGTAGTTCAACGTTTCCGTTAAATTCTGTGAGCGGTGCTTCCGGAAACCTCAGGAACCAACGTGCAGAGATCTACATCTACATCTACATTTATACTCCGCAAGCCACCCAACGGTGTGCAGCGGAGGGCACTTTACGTGCCACTGTCATTATCTCCCTTTCCTGTTCCAGTCGCGTAAATTCGCGGGGAGAACGACTGCCGGAAAGCCTCCGTACGCGCTTTAATCTCTCTAATTTTACATTCGTGATCTCCTCGGGAGGTATAAGTAGGGGGAAGCAATATATTCGACGCCTCATCCAGAAACGCACCATCTCGAAACCTGGACAGCAAGCTACACCGCGATGCAGAGCGCCTCTCTTGCAGAGTCTGCCACTTGAGTTTGCTAAACATCTCCGTAACGCTATCATGCTTACCAAATAACCTTGTGACGAAACGCGCCGCTCTTCTTTGGATCTTCTCTATCTCCTTTGTCAACCCGACCTGGTACGGATCCCACACTGATGAACAATACCCAAGTATAGGTCGAACGAGTGTTTTGTAAGCCACCTCCTTTGTTGATGGACTACATTTTCTAAGGACTCTCCCAATGAATCTCAACCTGGTACCCGCCTTACCAACAATTAATTTTATATGATCATTCCACTTCAAATCGTTCCTTACGCATACTCCCAGACATTTTACAGAAGTAACTCCTACCAGTGTTTGTTCCGCTATCATATAATTATACAATAAAGGATCCTTCTTTCTATGTATTCGCAATACATTAGATTTGTCTATGTTAAGGGTCAGTTGCCACACCCTGCACCAAGTGCCTATCCGCTGCAGATCTTCCTGCATTTCACTACAATTTTCTAATGCTGCAACTTCTCCCGCATCCAGTGTGATCCGCTGATCTTCACGCATGCTTTTCTCAACCTTCAACACTGTCTCCTCAGAAATTGGCGGTCTCCCGCTCCTTTGTTCGTCGTGAATTTCGGTCCGACCAGCAGCAAACTCTCTACAACACTTACGAACTTTTTTGACATCCATGCATGACTCACCATACACTTCCGTCAGTTGGCGATGGATTTCAATCGGCGCAGTGCCCATTGGGTTCAAAAACCGAATAACTGCGCCCAATTTGCACTTGGCGGTAACATCCAACGGGAACTCTATTCTCAACGGCTGCCAAGCCAAGACTGAGGCCTCATAGCGGCGTGCGCAAGTTTACACACAGCGCGTGAAGTATTCTTCATAACAGTGTGACCAACTGCCACCCAAACAGAGTTCTGTACTTACAAAAAAATAGAAGACCTTACTTTTGGGATCACCTTCGTATATGCTAACTTGCTTGATATCAGAGGTGCACTAGCTGAGCCTTTACAGTGTCGAGTTGATGCACTGCTCTCCCTAATTGTACCACTTGATGCCGCAATGACCTTTCACACTTCCTTAGAAGGGAACAGTAGCCTTCGCTGTTATTTGCTCGCCGTCACGCGCCAGATTTCACCGCTCCACGCACCGTTCATTGAGCGGGAGTGCACCGGCTGCGGCTGCGGTAATTCGCCGTGCGGCTCCGAGCCGAGCCAGGGAGAGTAATTAATGCGGCCGCAGGCGACAGGTGAAGCGCGGCAGGCGCGGTGTCGAGAGGGCGCTGCCCTTTCCGGCCGCAACCGCAAAACACGAGCAGGCGAGGGAGGGACAGCGCGTCATCAGACCACAGACGCGCCAGCAGGGCAGCGGCTCTAACGGCGCCGCGAGCTGGCGTCGGCGTCCTGCGTCCTTGAGACGAAGACGCTAGAAAAAGTGCTTCCAGTGCTAAAGCTCGACATCCATACGTTGAAGGGCCAAGGAAACCGGTATAGGCATGAGTATTCGAACACAGAGATATGTAAACAGGCAGAATACGTCGCTGCGGTCAGCAACGCCTATATAAGACAACAAGTGTCTGGTGCAGTTCTTAGACCTGCCAGTGTTACTACAATGGCAGGTTATCAAGATTTAAGTGAGTTTCGACATGGTCTTATAGTTGGCGCACAGCGTCTCCGAGGTAGCGATGAAGTTTGGATTTTCCATTACGACCATATTACGGGTGTACAATGAATATCAGGAATCCGGTAAGACATCAAATCTCCTTCATCTCTGCGGCCGGAAAAATATTCTGCAAAAATGGGACGAACGACGATTAAACAGAATCACTCAACGTGACACAAATGCAACCCTTCAGCAAACTGTTGCATATTCCAATCTGCGTCATCAACAAGTGTCAGCGTGCGAACCGTTCGACGAAAAGCCACCCATATGGGCTTTCGGAGCCCTTTCGACTACCCTCGCTCACTGCACGACACAGAGCTTTACGCCTCGCCTGAGCCCGTCACCACCGACATTGGACTGTTGTTGTCTGGTTGGCCAAGTCACGTTTCAAATTGTATCGAGCGGATGGACGTGAGTGGGTATGGAGTTTAGCTTTTACTGTTTGTGAAGGGGCTTTAGGTCTTTCTATTTTGGTTTCAATAATTCGGTCTCATGCTAATGATTTTTTTAAATTCTTTTGGTTTGTCTTTATGCTAAAGTATTTATTTATAACTGTTTTTCTGATCCCTCTTTGTTTATTAAATAGTTGTTGATGGTTGGTTCCTTCTTTGAAGTTCCTGTTTAGTTTTGTTTTTATGATTTGTGTATATTCATATGAATCCATGAACCCTGCATGTCCGCAGGGGAGTGTTCAAGCTGGTGGAGGCCCTGTAATAGTGTGGGGCACGTGCTATTGGAGTGATATGGGACTCCTCATACGTCTAGATACGACTCTGACAGGTGACATGTACGTAAGCATCCTGTCTGGTCACCTCTATTCATTCGATGGACTTCGGCAATTCCAGCAGCACAATGCGACACCCCAAACGTCCAGGATTGGTACAGAGTGTTCCTGGGTCTCTCTTCTGAGTTTAAATGCTTCCGCTGCCACCAAAATCCCCAGACATGAACATTATTGAGCATATCTTCGATAAAACTTCCTGGCAGATTGAAATGTGTGCCGGACCGAGACTCGAACTCGGAACCTTTGCCTTTCGCCTGTAAGTGCTCTACCAACTGAGCTACCCAAGCACGCACACGCCCCGTCCTCACACCTTTACTTCTGACAGTATCTTGTCTCCTACCTTCCAAACTTTTTCTGGAAACATCCCCCAGGCCGTGGCTAAGCCATGTCTCCGCAATATCCTTTCTTTCAGGAGTGCTAGTCCTGCAAGGTTTGCAGGAGAGCTTCTGTAAAGTTAGGAAGGTAGGAGACGAGATACTGGCAGAACTAAAGCTCTGAGGACGGGGCGTGTGTCGTGCTTGGGTAGCTCAGTTGGTAGAGCACTTGCCCGCGAAAGGCAAAGGTCCCGAGTTCGAGTCTCGGCCCGTCACACAGTTTTAATCTGCCAGGAAGTTTCATATCAGCGCACACTCCGCTGCAGAGTGAAAAACTCATTTTGGATAACTGGGTTGCCTTGCAACGTGCTGGTCAAAGATATCTCCATCTCCTCGAACTCTTACGGATTTATGGACAGCCATGGAGGATTCATTGCGTCAGTTCCCTGCAGTAGTACTCAGGCATTAGTCGAGTGCATGCCAAGTCGTGTTGCGGCTCGGCGCACTCGTGGGGGCCCTACACGATATTAGGCAGGTGTACCAGTTTCTTTGGCTCTTCAATGTAGTTCTACGTAGCATAGTGGAGGACGCCGATAACACTCAAACAATAAAGGATTTCACGACTGGATTACTTACTTGTTTCAGTTTTGCAGCCTGTGCGTTTGTGTCCATAAAACTGATTTATCCTGACGTTTCGTCCAGAGCCGTGTTGAATATGTTTAAGATGTTTCCTCCATTTCTCCCTACATTCCTCCATTTTGTCCTTTAAGTTAATTATTCCTCATTCTTGTCGTACGGACTGATTTCAATATAAGATCTTAGAAATCTTATTTCTGCCGACTGTATACTGTATATTGCATCTTTCAGTTCAAGTTACACTTTTATTGAGCAAGAAAGACACAGTCACTGTTATGTGAAATTTTAATTTCTTGCCTTTCCTCGTCTTGTTTCTTAAGGTTTTATTTATAGTGTCCCTATTAGTTGATTTTATTTGATTTTATTGTGTACATCATAATCGTTATTCAGGTTGATACCACGCTTTAAGTATCTAAAACTGGAGGCATGTTACAGTTCCTTGCGTTCAGTAACAATATTCATCAGACTGGAAGTTGTGAGCCACAGCTTAAGTTTTAGTAGTGGCTATTTTCAGATTTTTATTTTATCATTATATCATATCACATAATCCTCAGTATAGATGTTAAAGAGTGGCAATGAGAGGCTATATCGATGCCTGACGCCTTGATTTGTAGCATTTTTTCTTTGAACAGTTTGTGTAAACGTTAATAAGGCTACTATGAATCTCTCCAGTTACAGACGGACCATACTGATATAAGAGGGCTACTCGGAAACTAAAGTTCGATCTGTCACGAAATGAAAACCACAGTGAAAATAAAACAAAAATTTCTTCGCAGCAGTTAACCACACCTTCCAGCTACCTCTCTAAGTAGTCGCCGCTCCGACTTAAACATTTGTTGTGGCATTGTACAAACTTTCCAGTACCATCCTCACAGAAAGCAGCCACCTATGCTTTTCCACTAATTCTCTACCCTGGTCTGTCTGTCGTTGTTTGTGCAAAAATGTTGTCTTCGTAGCCAGAGATTCAAGTGAGCAGAGATGAACAACGGAGGGCTATATTGCGGGTGATAACTTTCGTCGAAAACGCTGCAGGAGCGTCTTTATTGCCCCTGCCGAGTGCGGCTGAAAATTGTCTTGAAGAAAGAAATGCATGACATTTATGTTATGTGGGCTGCATAGCTTCAGGCGAAATATCTCACCAGACCTACATATTTGGCGGGAGACGCTGTTGTTTTAGGCATTTCTACGTGATCACTTCAGGCTCTGACCTGAAAATATCGATGTGAGGCGATCGACAGGCACGCTAAAGACACTGCCCAACTCATCTGCGCAAAGTTCCATCGGATTGTCACACTGTTTCCATTTCGGGCCTAATCTGACTTACCGAATACGCCTCGTATGTGTAAAGTGACACATGAAAATTTGTGCCAGCACCAGGAATCAAGCTAGGGTGCAGAAAATCCCGTTTCGATTCTTGGTCCTCGAACAAATTTTTTGCCACTTTGATGAACTTCCTATGCTTCGTTCACGACACCTATCAAGAATTGCTGTTTACATGTAAGTTGTGTTTGATCTGAAAGTGAATCAATACATAAGTATCCTCAGAAATTCAATGCACTTCTGTTCAGTGGTTTTGTGGTTTATATCCATGATCCTAGCAACACGAAATAACACGTACTTCAATACTCTACTGAAGTGTGTAAGGTGTTTTCAGCGCTATTCAACGTGAAACCACGCTATATTTGTATTGTGATTAATATCTACATACAGACTGAAATATGTCTGCATAGGAATAAGGAAGGACTCTTCATTGTCGCCCTTTGCTAAGAAAAGAAACCGGTTGACATCTGCGAGACATGTAGGCCACTGCCTGCACTAGCCCGGAGGAGAAAGTAATTTACGTGTAATTACTAGTAAAGAGCAGTGTGGTCGACTGGAAAGTGCTCGTACTCGTCCCTGGACGGGTAACGCACTTTCTTCCAGTAGCGTTACGCAATGCGGCGCGTCTGCCGAGTTAAGGCGATGGCGCGAGAGTGAAGGAGTAGCTCGTAGCGGTGGTTGGAGGGGAAGGGGGCACGCAGGGAGGGGGGGGGGGGGGGGGGACTGTGGACTTTCTCTGGCACGGTGACCGCAGGAGCCGGCGGCGCGTCGCTTTCGTTCGGGGCTGCTGGCCACTCCAGCCATGTGTCATACAGTGGAGCCTAAACATATTTTGAAGCATTCGCAGTGGTTCATTATCAGTGTTCAGTTAAACAGAGTAACTGAATCTTCTGCCACTATATACTTACGTTGGTCATTCCCACACTAATGACACTTATCAATTTTTGCAAAGACAACATATGCAGGAAACAAAATAACACAGTTAAAATTTCAGTTGCATACTGTCGTTTTTCCACGTAAACACCACTATTCATTTGCCAACGATGAACAAGTGCCTGCATGCTGCACTCCTGAATTAGTTTAGGTTAGTAACCATGTCACAGCTTTGACGGCAGTATCTGAAAATACTGACTTCGCACTCCATCCTATGTCTGAAGTAGTTATTTAAGACTCTACAGTGTATGTGGTAGGCCAGTCCATCCAAATTTGACACTGAGTTCCACAGTTCCAAAACTATTCTCGAGGCTGGGATTATGGTACTGAAACGAAAGTTTGTCTTCTTCTCCGACTTGACTTTGAGAATTCGGGCTTCAAGCCTGATATGTGTCGTCTTGTAGCGATCATCAACAGTTGCCTTAAGCTCCAAGACATTGAGCAGAAACACATCATACTTACACCAGAAGACTGTGCACTCAGGTGTCACGTTTTTATTCAGTTATTAATCTGATCGCGGTTGATGGTAAGCCGAATATAACAGTTATCTTCTTAGTTACGGAAGCTCAGTAAATTTTACTCAATAATTTCATTTATTTTTGAACGGTAGTTGCAAGTTCATATTTTTGAATACGAGAAAGATCTCCTATGACGAAAGTAATTAACTTCCTCCTGATATCTTGCATTTAAGGAACTCAATTATTGGCCTCCGATCGGCACTGTTTGTAGGTACGTAAAGTTTTCTGAACATTCTCAGTAGTAAAATCCTTCGATTTAGGCAAACATGTGATTAAACTTTTCACAGACACGTGGAGTGGCTGCGCGTTTTGAGGCACCATATCACGGATTCCCTCGGGCATGGGTGTGTGTGTTGTTCTTAGCATAAGTTAGTTTAAGTAGTGTTTAAGTCTAGGGAGCGATGGCTTCAGCAGTTTGATCCCTTAGGAATTCACACACATTTGAACATTTGAACAAACTATTCACCAAAATCAGTCCTACATTATAGTCAAAATATGCAACGACTTCCTTTTCGCAGCTGCTGCACTTGAGTTTCGTAATACGAATCTGATATAAACAGCAGCTGAGATATTTTCTAACTTCACAGAAATAAGACTAGCCGACTTTCGATAACAATAATTTTTTTTACTTGGACGTTATATCTGAACGTTTCTCTACAAGAATACAGCGAACAATGCAATGACCCCACTTTTAAAATAGCGGTGGAACGTCCCGGGACAAGACTCGCGCGCTTCTCAGGAGCGATAGCTAGCGACCACGTACTCGGCGCTGAAGGAAGGAAGACTAGGGTTTAACGTCTCGTAGAAATCGAGATTATTGGACGCCAAGCACAAGCTCATATTATTTTTGTGAAGGATGACTCTTTCTAAGGAACCATCCCGGCATTTCCCTCGAGCGATGTACTCGTAAGGGAATCACGGGAAACCTAAATCTGAATGGCCGGATGTGGATTTGAACCACCGTCCTCCCGAATGCGAGTCTTACTTACGGTAGCACCATCTATCTCGGTCGCTCCACTGACCAACAGAACAGGAAGAAGACCTTACGTGATACTGTGAAAAGAATGTCTGGCCATCGATAATTCCATTTCTTTGGGTTGTGCTCCGTTTCCAGTGACCTCCTCGTCGATGAACGGTCAACTTCAAAATCTAGTTTCAGTATCCTTCTTCGCTTTCTGTTTCAATGTTTGCGGTACAGACCCACAAAAATTATGGATTATTTAAGTTACTAGCTACGTCATAGTTATTCTTTAGATGTGAAATTGTACACCCTAAAGGGGATAGTTACCGTGGGAACGAATACAAGGAAAATGATGGAAGTTTCAGCCTGAGACGAATATCGTTAGAATGTAGCTCATTAAGCTAAGTAACTTTCATTTAAGCAAAGTATCAGACATTCAGGGTAGTGATGGAAAATAGGCAGCTATTTACTTTGTTTGACAATGCTATTAGTACAACCTTGTTCTGGGACATTGCTCGCTTTCAGTGAATCGCAATGCAGTTTTACTGTCATATATCATCAGAATGCGAGTTACAGTCAATAACGAATGAGTAGCAAAACATTGTTTCTACGGATGTATAAGAAAATAACAAACTTCTTTTAGAAGCCGTTCCCTTGTTATTCAGTTTGTAACCAAGTTAACGCCTGGGAATCTAGTAGACATATCTTATAAGTACAGAATCTGTGTGTTTTTGACATAATTCCCCTACTTAATATCCTACATGAAAGGTAGTGTTATGATTGAGATCCCCGATAACACAGTGGTGCTGCAAAATCTGGAAGACCTAAAATTAATATAAGTCACTACAAAGTCATTGTGTCTCTGCCAGTGCTATTCAGTCCTGGCTATCTTCTAACATAACTTCACGCCACTGGCATCGTAACGTGTCTGAACATGGGACATGCATTCGGTAGGAGCGATGCTCGACTTCCGTTACGGCATCCAGATTTAGGTTTCCAGTGGTTTCTCTAAATGGATTAGGGTGAATGACACTTTCATTCCTTTGAAAGAACATGGTCTATTTCTTTCTCTGTCTTTGATGTATCCAACGTTTCTCTTTGTCTACAGTAAAGCCGCCAACAATATGATGTTAAACATTTCCTTCGCTAGTACCACATATTTCTGGCCATTTCGTCTCACAAAAACATTGCACAAACATCTCTCTGTAACCTCACAACAAGTAAATAATTTAAATATAAGGTATTTTTATGGAAATTATCCATAAATCCTGAAAAGGAACCGTAATTTCTGAGGACTGATAGAGAGAATTAAAAACCTTTGCTCACACTGGAACAGTATGTATCTCTCACGTACATAGCCGGCTTTCTCGCAGGTCATCCCATCGGTGCAATCAAATATTAAGTCCTGATATAATCATTTTACGAGCTATCAGAATGGGACTGAAATCGGCAGATGTGACATAAATGTAGAAACAAACAAAGGATTACAATTTCAGAAAAATTGAACGATTAATTCAAGAGGAAGACCTTTACAAATTGAGAAAGTAAATAAAGCGCTGAGCCTCCTCTGGCCCTATGCAAGCAGTTCTTCGGCTTATCATTGATTGCTAGGGTTATTGGATGTCCTCTTGAGGGATATGGAGCTAAATTCTGACCAACTGGCACATTATATTGTCAAAATCGCGAGCTGGTTGGACGGCCCTGTCAATAATGCTCAGTTGGGGAGAGGTTTGGTGACCTTGCTGGCCAAGGTAGGATTTGGCAAGCACGAAAACATGCAGCAGAAGCTCTCGTCCTGTCCCGGCGGGCATTATCTTGCTGAAATGTAAGTCTACGATGGCTTGACATGAAGGGCAACAAAACGGGGAATAGAATATCGTCGATGTGCTGTTGTGCTGTAAGTGTACCACTGATGGCAACCAATAGGGTCCAGCGTATGGGGGGGGGGGGGGGGGGGAGAGGGCGGGGTGACAGTCAGATTGTAGTCAACCACTATCCGGGCGTTTCCAGACACGTCGTCACTGGTCATCGGTGCCCGACTTGATGCGAGACTCATTACTGAAAATAATTCTGCTCCAGTCAACGAGATTACAGGCAGAATGTGCCCGATACTACTGAAAATTGGATTTCTAGTGTACAGAAGTCAATGGTAGTCGGACAAGGGACGCCGTGAGCTCGGTCCTTTTTCTGTGAGCCGCCTATTAATGGTCCCTGTTGTCACTGAAACACCAGCTGCACCTCGGAACGCTGACAATGATGAATGTAAGGCCCTGAGTGTAACGATTGCTTAATTCTCATGTTCTGTCGTCTCTCTAGGTCGACCACTTCTTTCTTGTCGCTCTATTCAGCCTTGGTTCACCATTCCTGCCAACATCGGCGAATGGTGACATCGCTTCTATTCAGATGTCGAGCGGTTTTCCTATTACTCCAACCGGCTTCTTCTAGCGCAGCTACACGTTCTCTCTCAAATGCTGACATCTGCTTATATTGTTCACACGTCTGTCAACGAGACATACTTACTGTCGAGCTCAATACACAGAATAAAATTAGCAAAGACTTTATGTTGTGGTATCTACAAGTCCACCTTTTACTATCCTTGCCAACTGCGCAGTGGAGTTGCAATGTAGCCCCATACATTCATCATCGAACGCCAAAGTTTACAGTTTTGCCTTTTTCAGCCAATACCTGTACGAATATCCCTTTGCGACCAGTTTGCGTATTTTCTTGGTGGTTCATCGTTTTTTCTTTCTTAAGAGTGTATTAGGTCTTGTCAATTTGCAGGACGACAATCTGTCTCTGCCATTTGTAACGCTCCTGCTGTTTATGCTACCTGCCTATCTTGGCTGTTGGAGTAGTTGCAGAGTTTCGCACGTGGTACACTGACGCACCATCATGTTTGGGGTCAGCCATTACATCTCTAAAATAATCTAAGTTCTCGTAAATGCTAAACGACGTTCATCTTACACACAGTTCGTAAACGACCACAGTTTCACTTTCTCTCAAATGCTGACATCTGCTTATATTGTTCACACGTCTGTCAACGAGACATACTTACTGTCGAGCTCAATACACAGAATAAAATTAGCAAAGACTTTATGTTGTGGTATCTACAAGTCCACCTTTTACTATCCTTGCCAACTGCGCAGTGGAGTTGCAGGAAGACTGCACTGTAGTTCCTTCTCTAGATTGTCGCACAGTTGACAAAATGGTAGATATCGAAATAGACGACAGAGGGATAGAGAAACAATTAAAATCGCTCAAAAGAGGAAAGGCCGCTGGTCCTGATGGAATACCAGTTCGATTTTACACAGAGTACGCGAAGGAACTTGCCCCCCTTCTTGCAGCGGTGTACCGTAGGTCTCTAGAAGAGCGAAGCGTTCCAAAGGATTGGAAAAGGGCACAGGTCATCCCCGTTTTCAAGAAGGGACGTCAAACAGATGTGCAGAACTATAGACCTATATCTCTAACGTCGATCAGTTGTAGAATTTTGGAACACGTATTATGTTCGAGTATAATGTCTTTTCTAGAGACTAGAAATCTACTCTGTAGGAATCAGCATGGGTTTCGAAAAAGACGGTCGTGTGAAACCCAGCTCTCGCTATTCGTCCACGATACTCAGAGGGCCTTAGACACGGGTTCACAGGTAGATGCCGTGTTTCTTGACTTCCGCAAGGCGTTTGACACAGTTCCCCACAGTCGTTTAATGAACAAAGTAAGAGCATACGGACTATCAGATCAATTGTGTGATTGGATTGAGGAGTTCCTAGATAACAGAACGCAGCATGTCATTCTCAATGGAGAGAAGTCTTCCGAAGTAAGAGTGATTTCAGGTGTGCCGCAGGGGAGTGTCATAGGACCGTTGCTATTCACAATATACATAAATGACCTGGTGGATGACATCGGAAGTTCACTGAGGCTTTTTGCAGATGATGCTGTGGTGTATCGAGAGGTTGCAACAATGGAAAATTGTACTGAAATGCAGGAGGATCTGCAGCGAATTGACGCATGGTGCACGGAATGGCAATTGAATCTCAATGTAGACAAGTGTAATGTGATGCGAATACATAGAAAGATAGGTCCCATATCATTTAGCTACAAAATAGCAGATCAGCAACTGGAAGTAGTTAATTCCATAAATTATCTGGGAGTACTCATTAGGAGTGATTTAAAATGGAATGATCATATAAAGTTGATCGTCGGTAAAGCAGATGCCAGACTGAGATTCATTGGAAGAATCTTAAGGAAATGCAATCCGACAACAAAGGAAGTAGGTTACAGTACGCTTGTTCGCCCAATGCTTGAATACTGCTCAGCAGTGTAGGATCCGCACCAGGTAGGGTTGATAGAAGAGATAGAGAAGATCCAACGGAGAGCAGCGCGCTTCGTTACAGGATCATTTAGTAATTGCGAAAGCGTTACGGAGATGATAGATAAACTCCAGTGGAAGACTCTGCAGGAGAGACGCTCAGTAGCTCGGTACGGGCTTTTGTTAAAGTTTCGAGAACATACCTTCACCGAAGAGTCAAGCAGTATATTGCTCCCTCCTACGTATATCTCGCGAAGAGACCATGAGGATAAAATCAGAGAGATTAGAGCCCACACAGAAGCATACCGACAATCCTTCTTTCCACGTACAATACGAGACTGGAATAGAAGGGAGAACCGATAGAGGTACTCAGGGTACCCTCCGCCACACACCGTCAGGTGGCTTGCGGAGTATGGATGTAGATGTAGATGTAGATCACAATACCCGAAAAGAAAGCAATGCACATCTACAGAATTTTAAAAATATATTTAGTGAAGAGACATGAATTCCATCCAAAAGAAAAAGTGAAGAGATTGAAAAGTTAGTGGCACCTAATGAGATGGGATTTACATATGAGAGCTTGGTCAGGAGTTGAAGTCGAATACCTCGTGCTTTCTACCGATTCTTTCTCATCCAGTCTTAGAATATACAATTAGCTAAGGAACTACTGTTTGATACCAGGAATATAAATTTTGTCCAGAATTTAAATCAGTGGAATATAGACTAATAAATGTATGCTGTAGCTGTTAGAAACCAATGGAGTGAGGTCTGCCCAACCCTCTACCTTTTTCTTCTCCTCCTCCACCCTATTCCGCCCTACATCTATAATCACATCTTCCCCTCCATAAATACTCGGCAAATCACCATACGGTCATGGCAGTGGATGCCTTGTACCGCTGCTGGTGACTCTCTTTTCTGTCCCACTCGAAAATGGAGCGAGGGAAAAACAACCGTCTACATGCTTCCGTAGGAGCCCTAATTTTATCTTACTTGCCCTTCAAAGTTCTTAGCGAGATGTATGCTGGTACTGGTAGGATCGTTGTACAGTTTGTCGCACATTCCGATTCTCTAAACTTTATCAACAGTGATTCGCAAAAACAGCGCCGACCTAAGGTCTAAGCAATACAAGCGGCCGCCTGAGGTACCATGCTGAAGGCGACGCCATGGACGCTACGAGGTGTATCATAATTAGTGACGAAAATTCACCCTCTAAAAGTATACGATAAGAGATGTAAGAACTTTCTTTTAAACGTAGGACAACAAAGAGCTGTTTGCCAGATGAATGTGAATGTGTAGATGCGAGTTATCAGTGACTCCAGTGCGAAGTATTGTCCTAGGTAGAACAAATGTATTAGAAATGTAAAATTTTTGATTAAGTCCTGCCGCGCGGGTTTAGCCGAGCGGTCTATGGGCGCTGCAGTCATGGACTGTGCGGCTGGTCCCGGCAGAGGTTCGAGCCCTCCCTCGGGCATGGGTGTGTGTGTTTGTCCTTAGGATAATTTAGATTAAGTAGTGTGTAAGTTTAGGGACTGATGACCTTAGCAGTTAAGGCCCAATGGTCGTGAAATGGAAACTACATGAAAATCCTCTAAAGCTCTGTACAGATGTGTTGGGCAGTGTTTCTGGTATGCCTGCCGATTGCCTCACGTAGCTCTTTTCAGTTCTCAGCGACACAGGAGCATGTAAAGATTCCTGGAATAACAGTGCCTCACCCCAAGTATGGGTGCCCGCTAAGAGGTTTCGCCTGATTTCATGCAACCCCACATAACGTACCTGTCATGCATTTACTTCACCATGCCAATTATTGGCAACAATGAGGACACCCCTGGAGCATTTTCGATGGGAAGTGTTTGATCACCTACCATACAGGACGGGCATGGTTCCCTGTGATATTCATCTCTGTTGACATGAACCGCCAGCAATGGAGACAACATTTGGGCACAAACAACGAACTGTAGACCACAAGATACACCTAAAGAAAGTGGCCTCTAGTCGACCTGAAGAAGTGGAATATCTAGCGGTATTCGTTTTCTGAATTTAGAGGCAAAAGTTCCAAAAATCCATTATGATTTAGAATAATTTTAATTTAACGTTTATTTTTCAGTCTCTGATGTACATGTTTATTACATTACGAGTAGTTTGGATCTCCATTGATCATCTTTAGTTCTATGTAGTTGCATCATACCCCGTCGTGACTGAATCGGAGCCACATATCGGAATACAGTACTCTGACGTGGGGTTCTGATACAGACATGACCCAGCTGCATATATCTGAAGATGATCCAGGGACATCGAAATTAGTCATAGTGTAAAAAATATATGCGAACGGTCTTGCTGCAGTGGTATCACCCGTTGCCGTCAGATCACCGAAGTTAAGCGCTGTTGTACTGGGCGAGCACTTGGATGAATGAATATGCGGTCTGCCAATTGCTCTGGCAAGTGGAGTGCACACAGTCATTGAGAGGCAAACTGAGGAGATACTTGATTGAGAAGTAGCTGCTACGGTCTCGTAACCTGACATACAGCTGGGAGAGCGGTGTGCTGACATCAGGCCCCTCCATATCTGCATCTAGTGATGCCTGTGGACTGAGGGTGACGCGCCGGCCGGTCGGTACCGTTGGGCCTTCGTGGTATGTTCTGGTGATGTTTAGTGTGTTTGAAAAATATGTACAAGAAATTCTGAAAAATGGACGGTACTTTAAAATTGTTTTAAATGTCCGTGCAGCTGATAGTGAAAATCCATGGCGAGTTGAGTTAGTGGAAATTTGGCCTAACAATAGTCCATCGTATGTCTGCATGGCCGGTTTCGAGGTACAAGCGACACAAGCTGCCACCTGGGGTGAGAAGCTGACAGAGTCGCCAGACGCGTCCCAACTGTAAGATTTCTGTACTGGACATATCAAAATTAGTAGCACCTGCTTGGAGATCGAAGCTGAGCGGGGCGCCCAAGTGCAAGATTTGCAATCAGTGCGCAGCACAATAAATTAGTAGACCGAACGGGGTAGAGCAGTGATTAGCACAATGGACTCGCATTCGGGAGGTCTACAGATCAAACCCGCATCCGGCCATTTTGATTTACGTTTGCCGTGATTTCTCTAATCACTCAAGGTATATGGAGGGGTGGTTCCTCCGAAAGGAGACTGCCACATCACTTCTCCACCCTTCCTTAATCCGAGCTGGTGCTACGTCTCTACTGACCTGGTTGTCGACGGCACTTTCAACACTAATCTCCTTCTCCAAAGGAGTGAAAGTGTACAAGGGGAAAGGGGGAGAAGTGGAGGTGAAGGGTGCCAAATGATAAGTCGCTTGAATGGAAAAATATTCTCGCACCGGCAGTAGCTCCATGACAAGTTAGTGGTAAAAGCGCTGCATCACACGATGCAGAGGTTAGGTGGAGCGTCCACTTCCATTGCCAAAGCAGTCTGAACGACTAAAGACGAAGCGGCCAGATTAGGCTGATTGAAGACATAGAGAAAACCAAACGAAGAGCTTGACGTTTCGTCATGGGATCGTTCAGTTGTTCCGAGAGTGATACAGAGCTGCTCAACAAACTCCAGTGACAGACGTTATAACAGAGGCACTGCGCGTCACGGAGGAATTTCGAAAGAACGCTTTCCTGCAAGAGTCGAACAACATATTATTTCCTCCCACTTGTTCGGAAACTCCCTTTAAAAACTTGTAGGACTTGCAGAGGAAACGTACCCTTTCCGTGCTATAGCCGTTTGAAAACAGCTTTGTTAAGTGGGTATGCAACAAGATAGTCATGGTGGAGGGTGCTTACGTCGGATCGGCTGATGTCATTTGACGTCCATCCTACCTCTCTGACCTGGTTCGAGCACCATCCAAGTGTGTGTGTGTGTGTGTGTGTGTGTGTGTGTGTGTGTGTGTGTGTGTGTGTGTGTGTGTGTGTGTGTGTATGTATGTGAGTGTTAGAGAAACACAGTTATGTACACGTTTTCGGAACACACCGACATGATCCCCCTGCATACCGAAGCTCAAGGTAGTGGAAGAGCTGCTCGTCACCTTTATCAAGATCGTTATCCTCAATGTCTGATTTCGTAGCCTGCCGTTTTCGCCACAATTACGCAACGACTTCGAGAAAGATGCACCTTCGCCGTCAGCAGGCGTGACTGTGGTGCTCCAAGGAGAACCGCATACCCGAATTGGAAGACGACTTACTGTATCATGTTTCCTTTTTGTTTCTTTGGTTATTAAGGACTTGAACGGTAAAACAAGTGATGTAATGGGTGACGCTAATAAATTACTTGACAGAAGTGGTCGCTTTAACAATATGTTAACGGAAACGATATGTTGACGGAGATGGTTTTCAGTTCAAAATAGTACTTTCCCAGTCCTCTCTACAAGTCCTCGATGTTATCCACTGGTATTTCCGAACAGTCCAAACATCTCGCGTAATGATCACAAAGAGAAATTAGAGCAATACAGAAGTTTACCGACAATCATTCTTCCAGAGTGCCATTCGCCAGTGGAATAGGGTAGGTACGATCAGTTAGCGGTATCAGAATTACCCTTCGTCACACACCATTAAGTGGCTTGCTTAGTGTGCTGTAGATGGAGATGAAGATTGTGTACCGCCAAACCGCCACAAGAGCTTACTAACGAAGGATCGTGACGGAGTTAGTGGAGGCAGTCAAGGAGAGGAAAGACCACTTAGATAATATTGCGGGGAAGGCGAACCAAAGGTTGCGTTTCATTGGCAGAACACTTAGAAGATGCAACAAGTCCACTAAAGAGACAGCTTACACTACACTCGTTCGTCCTCTGTTAGAATATTGCTGCGCGGTGTGGGATCCTTACCAGGTGGGATTGACGGAGGACATCGAAAGGGTGCAGAAAAGGGCAGCTCGTTTTGTATTATCACGTAATAGGGAAGAGAGTGTGGCAGATATGATGCGCGAGTTGGGATGGAAGCCACTAAAACAAAGACGTTTTTCGTCGCGGCGAGGTCTATTTACGAAATTTCAGTCACCAACTTTCTCTTCCGAATGCGAAAATATTTTTTTGAGCCCAATCTACATAGGTAGGAATTATCATCAAAATATAATAAGAGAAAGCAGAGCTCGAACAGAAAGGTTTAGGTGTTCGTTTTTCCCGCGCGCTCTTCGGGAGTGGAATGGTAGGGAGATTGTATGATTGTGGTTCGATGAACCCTCTGCCAAGCACTTAAATGTGAATTGCAGAGTAATCATGTAGATGTAGATGTAGATGTAGATGTAGAATAGGCGGCGCGGGAAGCTGTCAAACGGTATTTTTGCTGCTCGACAACGACCCAGCTCATTCTACGCAATTTCACTTATCCATGCTGCTTCTTTGGGCTATGAGATTGTGTTATGGCAGGCATTTCCAGAATGATGACGAGGTGATTTTTGTGGGTAAACGTTTCCTCAACAGCAAAAATGTAGACTACTACTGCCGTGGCCTCTGCCTAGTTATCCGACGGGAAAAAAAGTCGCGTTGAAGATCGGATTTGTCGAATAGGACTACCATCATCTGCAAGTTTCAAGGTCGCAGATCGAGTTTTTCGAGGTGATAATTAAAACAGAATGACTACAGCTTGCATACAGGCTGATCGTTATTGAAACCGACCGACTGAAGGGGCGGTTTTCTAATTGGATGTGGAGAAGGAAGAGTCCTATGAACGTATGTCCGGAAATGTATCGTTGCCACGACAGATGGCGCTGACGAATGACAGTTTCTTTGACCACGTTCCGTGTGTTCCTTGAGTGTTGCTGGCGGTGTGATTGACACTGTGTACTGTAAGCAGCTGAATCGTCCATTATTCATGTCGGGAACAAGCTGAGGTGGTGTTTGTGTAGGCCAATCAGATGGAAACGGTCGAGAGATAACACGGCTATACCGAAACAAGTACCTTCACAGACACCAACCACATCACACAACATTTCAGGCCCTTTTTGAGCGTCTATGTGACCATGAGTCCTCTCAAACAGACGGATTGTGAGTACACCAGATTTGGTGGATAGTATTCTACAGAATGTTGGGACGAATCCGAGTAGAAGCTCCAGGCAAGTGATCCGGCAGTCGCAGGTTCGAATCCTGCCTCGGGCATAGATGTGTGTGATGTCCTTAGGTTAGTTAGGTTTAAGTAGTTCTAAGTTCTAGGGGACTGATGACTTAGTGCTCCGAGCCATTTGAACCATTTTTGATTGATGATTTCACGCAGTGCTGCTTATCCGTTGTCACTGACAGCTCTATACAAACGCCGCTGCTCTCGGGCGCTAAATGATGGCTGAGTAATGTCATTTAGTATTCTCGGCATACTCTTGGCATGCGGATCACAGCATACTGAATTCCCAACGATTTACGAAATGGAATGTTCCATGCATCTAGCTCCAACTACCACTCCGCGACTTGCATGACAAACGCTCAATCCGTATCATTTGAAATCCCAGGGAGGCAACTTCGAACATCTGTTGTGACGTGCAGGTCTGTTTCGGGACGATTTACTGTCGTTGCACCCACACCGTCCATTTCCGGACACATGTTCATAGAACCTTTGCTCCTCCGCTTCCGTCCAGGAATCCGTCCATGCAATTTGTCGGTTTTATTAATGTTCAGCCTGAAAAGTGGTATAGTCCAGCGGCACAGCGGCGGTTGCGGTCTCCCGTCGTTCCCTTGGCGTGCAAGGGTGCGTGACCGTCCTTTCGCCATTTTTTTCTGCCTTCTTTTGCCAGGAACCGTTACGTGACCACGTGGTCTCCAGCCAATTCCGCGCAGGTTAATGAAATGTTTGCCTGCTCGGGCAGTGAGAACACCAGCAACAGCGGGGAGAAAGAAGGAAGTTGCGTCGCTTTTAATTGGAACCCATTGTGCGGGCAGGAGATTGCGCGGCTTGGCTTGGCTTGTGCGGACACTTGGCGGCTGGACCGAGGTTTCGCCACGCCCCCTCCAGGGCAGCAGCTGTGTGGGTGGGCCGTCACGCAGGCCCCTGCTTTCCGCTCCCTACCCTTCCCGGATGGCGCGCGTCTTAGGCTGCGTTCATAGTGACACCGACTACAGTGTTCAGATGTCGCGCCACAGGTTAACCGAAACATCGGTCGACTGCTCGACCAAGTGATTGCGATATCCTCCGTCAGGTTTTTATGGACCGAGGAGGCTAGCAGCCTATTATACCCTATACACTGAGGTGACAAACGTCATAGGATAGCTTCTAATATCGCCCGAAATAGTGCAGCAACTAGATGTGTCATGGATTCAACAAGTCGTTGGAAGCACCATGCAGAAATACTGCCTCTAGAGCAGCCATAATTGCGAAAGTGTTTCCGGTGCAGAATTTTGGGCAAGAAATGACCTCTCGATCATGTCCCATAAATGTTAGATGTGATACATGTTGCGCGATCTGGGCAGCATGTTCTTCAAACTGATCGCGAACATTTGTGCCCCGGTGACATGGCATATTGTCATCCACAAAAATCCCATCGTTGTTTGTGAACACGGAGGCCATGAATGGCTGCAAATGGACTGCAAGCAGCCGAACATGACCATATTCAGTCAGCGATCGGTTCAGTTGGACCACAGAACCCAGTCAAATCCATGCAAACAAGGCCCACACTATTATGGAGCCACCGCCAGCGTGCACGGAGCCTTGTTGACAACTTGGTTCGATGGCTATCTGGGCTTGCGCCACAATCGAACTCTATCATCAGCTCTTACCAACTGATATCGGGATTTATCTGACTAGGCCACGGTTTTCCAGTCATCTAGGGTCCAACCGATGTCGTAAAGAGCCCAAAAGAGGCGCTGCAGGCGATATCGTGCTGTTGACAAAGACATATGCGTTGGTCAGCAACTGCCACAGCCTATCAACACCATATTTAAAAAAAAGAAAATGGTTCAAATGGCTCTGAGCATCATGGGACTTAACATCTGGGGTCATCACTCCCCTAGAACTCAGAACTACTTAACCCTAACTAGCCTAAGGACATCACACAGTCCCGGCACAGGTTCGAATCCTCCCTCGGGCATGGGTGTGTGTGTTTGTCCTTAGTATAATTTAGGTTAAATAGTGTGTAAGCTTAGGGACTGATGACCTTAGCAGTTAAGTCCCATAAGATTTCACACACATTTGAACATTTTTGACATCACACACATCCATGCCCGAGGCAGGATTCGAACCTGCGACCGTAGCGGTCGCGCGGTTTCAGACTGAAGAGCCTAGAACCGCTGGGCCACACCGGCTGGCACCAAATTTGGCCACACTGTCCTAACGGATACGTTCGTCCAAAGTCCTTATTGATCTCTGCGGTTATTTCACGCAGTGTTGCTTATATGTTATCGCTGACAACTCTAAGCTAACGCCGCTGCTCTCGGTAACTGAGTAATGGCTGTCGGCAACTGATTTGTCCGTGGTGAGAGGTAATGTCTGAAATGTAGTATTCTCGGCATCTTCTTGGCATTGCGGATCACAGCATTCTGAAGTCCCATCCCCTTGGCACTGCGGATCACAGCATACTGAATTCCCAACGATTTCTGAAATGGAATGTTCCATGCATCTAGCTCCAACTACCACTCCGCGTTCGAAGTCTGTTAATTCCGTCGTGCACCCATAATCACGTCGGGAACGGGAATGTTTTC
The DNA here is from genome assembly GCF_023897955.1 of Schistocerca gregaria. NCBI lineage: Eukaryota > Metazoa > Arthropoda > Insecta > Orthoptera > Acrididae > Schistocerca > Schistocerca gregaria. The sequence continues at coordinate 364,371,502 of NC_064925.1, read as the reverse complement.
ACGTGAATCACCTAAGTACAAAAGGCAGCTCCACCAATTCACTGCCCTTTTATATCTCTTGTACGCGATACTACAATAGTCTGCTTATCTGCGTATTACTATCAAATGATTTTTGTCACCTCAGTGCATATATCGCGGAAAGAATGCAGCCGGCACTGTACACTCTGTCCTCGGTCACTGGAGTAAGGAGAGAAGTTTTAAGAATGTGTGAGGTGAAGAAGGATATGTTGTATTGCAGATTCGTGATGACTTTGAAAAGCAAGATTACAAACATTCTGACAACTTAAAATAAGTTTAGCAAAACAGACATACTTCAATTAAACTTTAGTGACTGTTATTCAGTATTTATGTTTGAAAGATAAATACAAATTTTAGAACGAGAGACTTCCAATACCTAAAGCACTGAAGAATGGAAACACATACGCTACATTTGAAGACCACCTGATATAAAAGAATCACCACCGTACTGGGATAAAAACAGCAGTAAGCAATAATACTAATTTGCAGACAATTAATGCCTACCTACCACAGCCACAGATCCATTACAGTAATTTTAAGTACTAAAACTGACATACGTCACATTTCTCACGTCCGCAGCTCGTGGTCATGCGGTAGCGTTCTCGCTTGCCGCTCCCGGATTCCCGGGTTCGATTACCGGCGGCGTCAGGGATTTTCTCTGCCTCAGGATGACTGGGTGTTGTGTGACGTCCTTAGGTTAGTTAGGTTTAAGTGGTTCAACGTTCTAGGGGACTGATGACCATAGCTGTTAAATCCCATAGTGCTCAAAGCCATTTGAACATTTCTCACTAGAACGCAGAATTTTTTGACGATGTAATGTAGAGCTAAAATTTCCGATACAGGTTTTTCTTGCATGACATGTTGCATCTGAAGTGTAGGCATGTAGCTGAGACGGCGAGACAGCCACGGAACATACACGTAACGTTAAACTAATTATTATTAAAGTTTTAATTTTTCGAAACTGATGGTCTCCAATGAAGTAAAAATTTCAGACTATGTACTACTCGCCAAAACCAAGTTGACAATCGGCGCGGAAGGTAATGGAAGCGACCGTAAAGGACTTTCCCATTTACGACTGCTCCCATCAGCCAGGAGCCAACATGGTTTGCGCGAATAGTAGACCGATTCCGACTCATATCCTGGTTGCCACCTTTCTCATCCTCATCTTGCACTAAACTTAAAAATTTCAAAGGGAACGCCAGCCGATTCGATCGAAGAAAACAAACTGATACACGTTTCACCGACTGCTGTCCGCGCGGCGATGAGATGGATTGCACTTATAGAGCGCACTTACTAGAGTACCGATTTGAAAAGATCCGCCAATGTTGATCATCGGCGGGGGCCATCGTTGACCGTTCCACTGCGATTGCGGACTTTAAGATTTTGATAGCTGCGGTATCTTTCCGACGAGGCGAAGCCTGAACGATGCTGCAGAGGATGTTCATAAAGAGCCAGCTGAGTATTAGCAACTCTGCTTTCAAAACTACTATTGGCCTGTATACGTTGTGTTACGAAGTCTTTACATCAACCTTTAGAGACGACAGAACATATCATGGAAAACAACTTTTGTTAGAGACGAAATGTACAACAAAGCTTCTAGGTGACACTAGCTGTTTTCTTACTGAATTCTCCGGCTCTCAGATGACGGGATATCGCCAAAGTAGCTGTATCTACTAACCATGTGTGCTGCATCTGCATACTACTTACCCCCGTAAACTTACAATGATTTTTTTACAAGAAACCCTTGTGAATGAGTGCCCCAAGCGGATAAAGTAGCAAATCATGAACTCGGCCTATTCCCTTTCACGCGGAGCAGATGACTGGGGTCCGCAGCTCGTGGTCTCGCAGTCGCGTTCTCGCTTCCCGAGTACGGGGTCAAGGCTTTGATTCTCGGCGGGGTTAGGGATTTTCACCTGCCCCGAGATGACTGGTTTTTGTGTTCTCCTCATCATTTCATCATCATTCCTGAAAGTGCCAAGATTGAACTGAGTATAGGCTGGGAATTTGTACGGGTGCTGATAACCACGGAGTTAAGTGCCCCACAAACCAAACATCATTATCAAATGACTGCGTTATAGGCAACACACACTGCATACACATACTGCGGAGGCCTACATTCTGCCGCTTCTCACGTGCATACCAGTTATAAAAGACGCCTAGTGTCCGCGGAAAGTGTCAGCAAATATTTTGTCTCTAACAAAAATGATTCCCCGTGACGCAAATTATCACCGCCAGAGGTTTGATGTACAGACTTTGGAACATCCTGTATATAATTTGCTTGCGGTAAACCACATAATAATTTCGTTTCGGAGGTCTCAGATTAAGACTAACGCAATGCGTTCTGTTAACTAGAAATTCTTCAGTTCATTTACAAAATCTGGTTAGTTAACCTGTTAGCACTTATTGTGTTTACTAGAGAACGCTGCAGAACAGTCATCGGTGTGTTTTATGAATGAACAGGCCGCACTGAGTTCCCTACGACTGCTCTTCGCACAATGATTCTAGATTCGAAGGCATTTGGTCAGTCCCCAAACAGTCAGCCTACAAATTATTTTCCATTTGCTAACATCTTTCCAACAATGGTGTGCGTGGAATTCTTCGCCACGCTCCGAATCCTGTGGTACTCACTCTGGTTTTTTTTCACTAGTTTTCTTTGAATCATTCCCGAGATGTGTTGAGATATTTCTACACTACTGGCACGTCTCTGACTTTGTCCAGATTGAGCAAGTGCTTCTTCACTAAACTATTATTAATGCTGTATAACACGAGAATATATACCTGTACATTATTTTTTTCATTGATAACGTATTTCACTTCCCTAGTGGAGCTCTACTTAAAGTGTGCTAATACAATTTTTGTTGTTGTGATTTCAGGTGTTGTAGTCCAACCACCAAGCTCCAAGGACTTCTCTTATTATTGGTTCGTATCTCATAACTGATTCATTCATATTTAAGACATTAAAATTTATGGGCTGTTTTAAAGTCATACGGTATACCTTCGTAATGTAGTACAGTGGTTTTAGAAGTGTGTTGTTGTAGTACAAGAAAATGTGAAAATGGTGCACCCCATCCCCCCTCCCCCCGTCCTCCCATCCTGGCCATTCACGCTCCAGTCGTACCGTCGTAACGTAGAGTCGAAGATTCTTGGTATTATTTTTTAGATTGATACAGTCACCTATACGTGCCTAACGTAAGTTACATAATTCCTTCAATGTATAAATCCTACTGCTCAACTTTTCACTGAACGTGTACACTACGTGCTGCGGTAAGTGACACTCAAATGCAGCCTGTCCGGTAAATTATTCAACAGAACACATTGTTGACATTTAATCATACCCATGGTATTATGTTAATTAAATATGAAGAGTTTGCTGTTCTGTCTTCAATGTGATTTTTATGTTTCAGTTCATCCTCGGATTTTCATATGAGGTTGACGGCCAGGCGCTTTTCTTCCGAAATGATTTATCGAAACAAAGTTCTGGAGACGGTAAGAACCTCACTTACTTCAAATATTATAGCCTATAGATTCTAGACAGTTGAATCAATCACTGCATCGCTGAATAGTAGACACTCACATGGTTAAAATGAATTATGAATGAGACTTATGAAGGACGGTATATCATGTATTACATGCAATCATTTTTCAGATAATTTTCAATAGGTTTACCCATTACTGAAAGTACTTCATACAACGACGAAGGCGAGAACCAACTAGTTTCCTTTATCCAAGAGTTTTTGAAAGTCTTTAAGGAGGTATCATGCAGGAGAAACAAGAAAGGAAGGAATATCAGAGTTTAAATTCTCGTTGACAATGAGGTCATTAGAGATGCACATATAACATTTTAGTAACTTCTTATTGCACTTTACTTGGCCGGTATTTTTTAGGACAGAACAGATATTTAATGTTCCTGTCATTTTCAAGATTCAGAGTACTTTCTTTGTCAAAACACATCGTTTTCATACATTTCAGGAGCACCTGACAATATATCACAAGAGAACCCCTTTTACAAATAAGCTATATTCTAATGGTATTCGTCGTAGCATAAAACTCTCTCTGTAGCTTATCTTGCATTCAGTTTTCATAGTCACTACATAGTTTTGAGTGAAAGTTATCATATCTTAAGAATAATGGGAAATGTATCTAACAAAATAAAAACACCTCATTTTTTTGGGGGGACCATGAAGTGAACTGGAAATCATGGAGCATGAGCTCCTTACCATGCTTCACTTTACAATGATTACACGTAGCATGAACTGAAGTACTGGTGTATATATGTTCTTTCACATGCCTAATGTGTCTGCCGTTTGTAGCTCGAACAAGAGGAATGTGTGCTTGGAGTTGAAGACAGCACTTTGAAGTATAGTTCTGTGAAAGAAAACTGATGCACGATGTTCACCTATAATACTAATAGAATAACAATTATAAGCTTTTATAGTCCTTCTCCATGGTAAGAATGTAAAAGAAGAAGAATCAGGGATGTTTCGGACGTATTGCATGTCAAGCGGTTGCAAAACGAAATGCTGTTCTTCCAAGCAGCCACAGTTCGCTTGGTCGAGTAATACATGTGCAGTGTGCTACTATAGAGCTAATTACGCAAGTAAAATTGTTGGAGACCGTGGAACACAGTGCTGGTACACATTCCACTCCTCGTGAATAGCACGAAGAGCTTACCCCTATTCGATACACAGATCACCACGATTTATCGAAAAATAAATGCTCTGAGATACAGTAGATGCGTTTAAGACTGAATTTAGTGAACTGGAACCACGCGTAACTACTTTGTTCTGACGTTCATCTGTTTTGTTTAACGTTGTCTTATGGAAAATGCTTGCTTTTGATTCAGGAACAACTTTTCATTTTCTTTGTTTGCAGGCAGTCGACTGTCGCGCCAAGCCCAAACAGATCTCACCGTTCGGACGATAATTGATTGGCTGCAAGGAAGATATACCAATCCTGCAAGAAGAGGAGGTAAGATTACGTAGCACCCCTCTGAGTTATTTTCCCATTTTTTACTTACCGTACTTTTATTGACTTTATGTGATTTTTCTTAATACAGGTCAAACAAAAGTTTTCTCTGTATCCAAAAACAGTAAGTAAGTAATTTATGGACAGTCCTGTAATCCACTTGGTATTATTACATGAGACAACACTAGAATTTCACTCAGTTAGTTGCTGATTCAACAACATACTAAATTCACAATAGAAATTCGTCTCTAAAGATATTATGCATTGTCCAGTTACAGTCATGTGACCACGGCCTACGTTCTACGTCAATGTAAAGTAACCACTCATAGAAGGCAGGTGGCGGCGCAAGCAGTGGAGGGTATACAAAGTGTGCCAGGGGACGCGGAAAACATGGCAGTTGTTGTCATAATGTAGAAAAAAGGCATGATCGTTGGCATTCGGGCCAAGGATGGAAGCATTTCCCAAATGGCTAACTTTGTACACTGTTCGTATGCCATGATGGTTAAAGTATACTGTGCAAGATAAAATGGCACTGTTCAAAATCGGTACAGAAGCAACTGTGTTACACCATGGTCCACAGGTGAGATGGGTTAAGGACGGTTGCGAAGATGTGCACAGGCGAACACACCTGCAACTGTTGGGCAACTAAGCTCCCAGATGAACCAAAGAGATACTAATAGTGATTCCTCAACGACTGTTGAGGGAAAGTTGCTACATATAGGCCTCTGCAGAAGGCACCTGTTTCATGTGTCCGTGCTCATTGATGTTCATCGCATGAAGGCTGGAATTTGCATGCCAGTACCTGAACTGGACGACCACTGAGTGGTGACAGGTGGCCCTTCATGCTTGGTTGGACAGATGACCATCGACATGTATGGCGTGAAACATCTGAAAGCAGTAGATCCAGGCCGGAGGAGGGAGCGTTGTTGTCTGGAGAATGTTTCCGTGGCGTTCTCTGCGTCATGTCGTCATCCTGAAAGGCTCAATGGATCAACGTAACTGTTTATCCATCCTTGGGGACCATATCCACCATTACATGCAGTGTGTTTTTCATCGACACCAGGCATCTACCAACAGGTCAATGCAAAGTGTCACAGAGCTCGCAGTGTGCCCGTGTATTTTGCAGAACGCCAGGACGAGTTTACCATACTCTCATGGTGAACAGACTTCCCGGGTTTAAATCCACCGAGAATCTATGGGACCATTTCGATCGTGCTCTTTGCGCCATGGATCCTCAACCGAGAAACCTTGCACAGCTGGTCACGGCATAGCTCCACATCCGTATCACTACCTTCCAGAACCTCGTTGACTCTCTTCCTGCACATTCCTCAGCGGTCCACGCTCCAGAAGGTGCTTATTTAGGCTTTTAAGACGTGGTCACATTAATGCGGACAGTGTATAATTTATTTCACTCGGGTAGCCTGTGTGTACATGCTAGGTTGAAAGCTGAACATTAAATATTAACAAACCATATATGTTTACATTGAACATAATGCCGCAAACTAAAACCTACAGTGAAATCATCGGGGATATTTTCTATTCGATGGTATATGAGTCATTACAAGAATCAAATACAGAATTGTTTTGACATTTTCCCAGAACGTAGTACCATCAAATGTGTCGTCAGAAGAAAATATGATACGTGTTGATAGAGGGGGGGGGGGGGGGGGGGGGGAAGACGATGAAAGTTAGTGAGATAAACGAGACAGAGGAAGATGAGTTACGCACCTTTCAGCAGGAACTTATGATGTAGGCGCTGAAGTAGCAGCAGATTTGAATGCCTTGATACATCCGTTGACACCCGGATATGTTCCGCATACGTATACATTCCACATTAAAACTCGTCACATTGTGTACATTCGTGGCCATGTACCCACAGGCTTAGCGGTAGAAAGGCAGATTAATACAGGTGGACGAGTTGGTCAGGAAACGGAAGTGCGTAGCAACTGAAAATCTGCCTTCCAGTTTGGTTTCCAAAATTCAAAGCTGACCTGTACCATTATAATGTTCAAAATTCAGTCATGCGTCGCATTTAGGATTGTTGTGAGAGAGATAAAAAACATTTTATAAATCATATTTTCATCAAGAAGTGCAGATCTGATAGTAATATGGCTTATGACGAACTTCGGAAAAGCATTTTGAGTCTTCTAGCTGCCACATACTTCTCTTAATATTGCAAATCATGGGCTAGACTCTCCAAAGTACTTATCGACTACTCCACAGCAGATTTTACGCTCGCTCCTGTTTACGTGAATGACTTCAATTAATTAAGAAATATAGTGTAACCAAACACCTGTCATATTTCCAACAGTGTGTCGTAAATCAGGAAGTTGTATGTTACTGTTTACAGAAGCATGAGTAAAAGAAAAATACAGAAATAACTTTTTTACGTCTGTTGTTTTATCCATTTGTTTTCTAAAAAAAAGCAGGTACGGTTCAAACCCGCGCTCGGCCATCCTGATTTAGAATTTTCGTGATTTTCCTAAATAGCTTCAGGCATTTGCCGCGACGGTTCCTTTGAAAGGGCACGGACGAGTTCCTTCCCCATCCTTCCCTACTCCAATGGGACCGATGATCTCGCTGTTTGGTCCCCGCCCCTAGTTCAACCAACCAACAAACCAATCAACCAATCAACCAGCCATACAAATTACTAGCACCTTTGACGTTTACCACATTTCGTACGTCGTCGATAGATAGGAGGGTGACCTTTTTATAGTTTTCATTCCATTTTCACATGATACTATGAGTGCTATCCATGCTTACTCTCTCTCATTTGCTCGTATACACTACCAGGCAAAAAAAGTGAACCACACAGAAGATTCGGACAGACGTGAATGGAACTTAGTGTACGTACGCACCAGTGGCGGGTATGTAAATGATTAAAGTTGCAGCTCTCTGTGACAGGTTGAACGGCCACCAGAGTGCTTTAGTGCTGTTCGTGTTTAGTGTGCGTACGAGGTCTAATAAGTTATACAAGGGGCACCAGAAGCTTCAGATGTAGAGCGATCATTGTGAAGGACACGGACATGCCACTTGCTCGCGTGAGTCAGCGCCTAACAGCACGTGACAGAGTTCGGAAGGAGCCTCATCGTAGGTCTCCATTTGGCCTGTTGTTCGAACGGTCCAGTATCCAGATTTTTGAGGCATTCTGGAGTGACATACAGTGTTGGAATACATGGCGGCATGAGAGCATGCATGCTCAGCCTCAAGGTTCCAATCGACCGTGTCTGACCACCACAGGGGAGGACCGCACTATTGTTACCAAGCACATCGTAACCCCCTTCACATCCGCGCTGGCCCTCCGAGAACAAGTGATGGACTCCATGCAATAATTTGTCATCCCGCACCATTGGTCTTAGGCTACTATTAGCCGGACAAAATTACGGGCGTGTCAGTGCAGTTCAACAACAGTCCTCGTTTCCCGATCACAGCACTGCTACGAATGCAGCCACCTATGTTGTGGTGACTATTGTTCCGACTTCAGGTCACGGCTGGTAGTGCATGTCCTCATTGTGTTACCTGTCATATGACAGTATCATGATCCCATTTTCCAATTGCAGAATGCTCATTTACACATGGCTCGTGACGCTATGAACAGTCTGCGTGATGCTGAGGTACTGCTGTGGGCAGCAAGATTGCCACATATGTCCCCGATAGAACATGTGTGGGACCACTTCAGACGTCAAGTTCGTCCCAGTGTCAGTACTGAGATGTCAAAGATCAGTTACAAAGGTTGTGGGCCAGCTTGCTTCAGGAGAGGACACAGCGATTTTGTGGCACTGTTCCCAACCGAATCAGTGTACGAATCCAGGTAAGAGGGGTGCACCGTCATGCAGATAAATGGACTCACACTACGTAGTTCTTTGAAGGTTTGACAGAATTTTGTAATCATTGAGATATCATACCATCCCAACCGCGAAGTTCTATTTTGTTTCCTCCTCCTCTTCTCGAGGCTTCACATTGTTTTTCAGGCAGAATATCTAGATTTTCTTTCATTATCCCTCATCTCCTGCAAACCTATGCCTGGAAACCCTATCATCCTCCACATCCTCGAGAAACCCAGGTTCCTGTCACGTCCGATTTTTCTCTGATCTCCACTTCCTTTCTGTATCCTAATGACCTCCAAAGGTCATTAAATAATCACTTCAGCACTGAGGCCTACCCATTGAATCAAATGGAACCGACTCTATACTCCTAAATCCCACATGAAGGCTCGAACTCAAATCTTCCTGCCTAGTAGCAAATTCTAACCACTCTCCGAGAACATGCTGCCTATACATCAGTCATTTACCGCCCTCGCATCCCATTTATCAGTAGGAAACTTTCACTCCACAGCGGGTTGTTGGATGTTTGAAACTTCCCGGCAGCTTAAAAATATGTGCCTCATGGAGACTGGAAACCCAAACCTCGCCTTTCGGGGCATTCCTCCTGCACAGTTTTAATCTGCCAGGAAGTTACACTCTGTATAATTTTACATACAAAACATTCTCCAGTCCCATATCAGCACTCGAATACTTTACCTCCTAATTATGAAGAAGAACAAACACGTTTGCCAGGTGCGAGCGGGACTCGCACACTGCGGGTTCCGTAAAAATTTAATCACGTATACAGACAGTTCATCCATTCCGGGAATAGAGGATCTCTATGACTTTTGCCTGTTATCGACATTGTTACTGGCAGGATATTCGTCCCAGTGTTTCCAAGGCTTTCAAGAATGATTTAATTTCAAATTTTAGAAAGCGTTCCTTAGATGCAGAGAGAACAGCGATTAGTGTAAAATATTAAACTTCACATTAACAGTCTTGATACCAACTAATGTTTATTTTGGTTTTACGTCCATGTTCTTATGGACCTTACTCCGCCAACCGCCACCAGCCGCCATCATAGTGCCCAAGGCCTGAAGATTGTCTAAATTATAGACATAAACCGGTTGCTAACCAAAATAAACATCCGTTTCGATCAAGACAGCTTCACTGGATTTTGATTTTTTTAAAACCAAGTTTAAGTTAGATAAGAAATGGCAGAAAAAATATGTTTTTCGTGTGACATAATTACATATTAACAATTTTCTGCTCCTTTTTCTTTACTTGTACTGCGAAACCTTTCTTCTTGTCAATTTTAGCGATTGTACGGCAAGAGGAAGTGCCCTTTAGGTTTTAATGAGTGAGTTTTCATCCAAATAAATGACATAAATGGCCTATCTTTTGACTGCAAAGGCATAGAAGCCAATGTTTGTTATACCACAAAAGTATCATACACCTTAGTGTGTGACATAAATGTCAACTTGATACGTCTAACCGTTCCCGTAAAAAAGGGATCTCAACAGACCGACGGACAGACAGACCGCCTAATAACAAATGACAAAACTTTTTTTGTGTGATACATTTACGGAGTTAACAGTTTTAGGATTTTTAGGTTTGTTTGCAACATGGAACATTTCTTCTTGGGAAATTTCATGATCATAGACCAACGAAAAGTACTCTATAGGTTTTTTTGAGTGAGTTTGCCCTTATCAAAATATGTCACATAAATGGCCATCTCTTCTGAGTGCATTGACTGAGAAGCTTCACTTTTCCTTCATCTCCAAGGTACCGCATACCTTAATAACTGACATAAATTTCAACTTGATACGTCCATCAGTTCCTGAGAAAAAGGGTTTTGAATGTCGGATAGGCAGACTGACTATACGGGTTTCGTTTCTACCGACTGAGGCACGGAAACTTAAAAAGACAGCTCAACGGGCCGTCAACGATAATGTCATTGGAGAGTTCGGATTGAGAAAAGGATGGAGGAAGACATCGGCGATGTCCTTTTCAGAGGAACTATCCCGGCATTTACCTTAAACGATTTAGAGAAATAGCGAGAAACCTAAATCTGGATAACCTCACTGGAATTTTCACCATCGTCGTCCGAAATACAATTGCAGTGGTAACCACTGCTTCACTTCGCTCGGTACGAAGTACACGGCCTACAAACATATGAACGAAATAGATCAAGTACGGTACGGTACTTGGTGGAAATGAATGAAAGTGCGGCGTCTTCCAGTCACGCGTAGAAAGTTGTACTTCATACTGCGAGAGGTCAGCCTAACTGTAGCGCCAAATCGAGCTGGTCCCGCAAGATGAGGTAGTTGAAGGAATAGGAAAGGACAGCGTCAGCGAGTAGTTACGGCGCACTGTGGTGGTTTCTTCACTACAGCGTGGCCGGGAGACAATAGTTGGATAATTCCACAGGAGAAGCTGGAAGAGGAACGAAGTATGACGGGTGTAGCCCAGGTGTCTGATATTCCTCATGGAGCATGGGGAGCGTTCCGAACCCCAGGAGAGAAGTTAACTACAGCAGGTGATCGCTACATTGGGCAACAGGCAAAAAGACACCCGTATCAAACAGCGCGTGCAATTACAACCAAATTTAACAGGACCGCAAGGCATGCAATCTCACTCTCCACAATGGCAACTGGACTGCGTGGGGTGACCTCTTTGGCCGACGGCCAGTACGTAGTGTGCCGTTGACACTCACACATCGCCGACACCGGTTGCTATGGTCCCAAGAGTGTAGGTAGTTGACCAACGAGACATGTGGAGAGGTCTTTGTCATGTGTCTAGGGCCTCCCGTCTAGTAGACATTTCGCCGGGTGCAAGTCTCCCCCGGTTACAAGTCTTTCGATTTGACGCCACTTCGGTGACTTGCGCACCGATGGGGAGGAGATGATGATAATTAGGACAAGACAACACCCAGTCCCTGAGCGGAGAAAATCTCCGACCCAGCCATAAATCGAACCCTGGTCCTTGGGATTGCCATTCTGTCGCGCTAGCCACTCAGCTACCGGAGGCGAACATCTGGAGAGGTGAAAACACATAATGAATTCAGGAACGTTGTCGAATATGATCGTTTTGGTTGTCCAGGTGGGGAGGTATAATGTTGCTTGGGCACAGTGATCTCCAAATCTTTAAAAATGGAAATCTGATCCGTCGTAGTAAACCGTACGTCTTTTCAGGTGTGTATTCTGGCCTGACTCCATTTTTAATGATGATAATGCGTGACCACGTAGAAGGGGAACTCTTGGAACGTGAGGGTACTCGACATATGGACTGGTCTGCCCGTTTCCCCGACTTAAATCCTACCCATCAAGTGCGGGATGCATTATGGAGACGTATTGCAGCATATTCACATGCACCAGCGACCAGTGGCCGGTGGCGGGATGGAACGCCACACCGTAAGAGCGCCTTACAAATAATGTGGAAGCACGTTGCCATCCCTAGTGATCATACACTCTATTAAGAACAATATCCTGCGTTTTATGAGGGCCAGGGGATATCATAAACCATGATGATTTCAGTGTAATTATTGTATCTGAATAAAAGTGTCGTTTCTGTTCATCTTATTGCATATTTCTTTTAGGTACCTCCTGTACTACACTGTACCAGTTCTTTTTACAAAGGGTGTTCAATAAGTAATGCAACCCATTTTTTTTTCTGAAAGATTGGTTTTGTTCAAGATTCCAATACAACATATTATTTCCCACTCTTTTGGCTACAAAACCCTATTCTTCAACACGATTTCCGTTCAATGCGACAGCCTTACGTCACCGTACTGTGAGGGCCTGTACTACGCCTGAGTATTACCACTCTACTGGTCAGCTCCGGAACCCACGTCTTGCTGCATTAATAACCTCTCCATCATCCATGTACAGCATCCAGCAGAGCGCATTCTTTATTCTTCATCTTTCGCCCTTCACTGAGAGTGTCCGCACGTTCCAACATTGCAGGAGCGACAGCTGTGTGCGGCCGGCCGGCACGCGTTAGATCTGACGGACTTGCGCGACGTTGTTGGGATGATGAGAAGACGCCTCGGTCAGCTACTCACAGTGCTTTTGTTCACTGACAAGTCTCTGTAGAAAATCTGCAAGCGCCTATGAGTATCACCGATGCTCCGTCTTTCCGGCTGAAGAAACTCCGGTTACAGAAGCTTTTTTAAAGGATACGTATAGTGCTGCCACCTACGGGAACTTCATGGAACTATGTAGACTGAAACGGGAATATTCCACGATGTCCCACAAAAAATTCCGCATTTTTTCAACCGAAATTGGGCGAGAAAGAAATGTGTTGCATTACTTATTGAACGACTCTCGTATTTATGGTCCAAATTTCACCGAGCGTTGTTACTTGGAAGTAAAACTTCATGCGGAAGTTACTTTTTTCCTTACGTTTCGTACATAAGTATATTGTCATATTTCATCACTGTTAAAACAATACCATAAAAATAACCAATATCTTGTTACACACATCATTACTTTCTAAATTAATAAGAATTTTTTTTACGTAGTTTAACTGTCTCAGAACAAGATATGAAGAACGGTAGCCTGGCTGCTGTTAACTCGCGCTCAGCATGACGAAATTGAAAATGACATCTTCTGGACATAAGCGTCCTCATTTGCGTTTACTTACATGAATCCGTTTCCACACCTCCCTTGGCTTTCTTTGGCATCTCCTAGAAACACAAATCACAGAAAATGCTGTGCCAAATATCTGTTTTTCGATTTCCAAATATTCCTTTACTATACTGCTCCACTTAGCCACAAACAATCCAGAGATAACAGAGAGCATCATGACTGATACAGGGATTAGTGATCACAAGGTCGTTGTAGCTAGGCTCAATACCGTTTCTTCCAAATCCACCAGAAACAAACGCAAAATAATTTGATTTAAAAAAGCGGATAAAGTGTCACTAGAAGCCTTCCTAAGAGACCATCTCCATTCCTTCCGAACTGAATATGCAAATGTAGACGAGATGTGGCTCAAATTCAAAGTTATAATAGCAACAGAAATTGAGAGATTCATACCTCATAAATTCGTAAGAGATGGAACTGATCCCCCATGGTACACAAAACAGGTACGAACACTGTTGCAGAGGCAACGGAAAAAGCATGCGAAGTTCAGAAGAACGCGAAATCCCGAAGATTGGCTAAAATTTACAGACGCGCGAAATTTCGCACGGACTTCAATGCGAGATGCCTCTAATAGGTTCCACAACGAAACATTGTCTCAAAATATGGTAGAAAATCCGAAGAAATTCTGTTTGTATGTAAAGTACACAAGCGGCAAGACGCAGTCAATACCTTCGCTGCGCAGTGCCGATGGTACTGTTACCGACGACTGTGCCGCTAAAGCGGAGTTATTGAACACAGTTTTCCGAAGTTCCTTCACAAGTCCACTAAAGAGACAGCTTACACTACACTCGTTCGTCCTCTGTTAGAATATTGCTGCGCGGTGTGGGATCCTTACCAGGTGGGATTGACGGAGGACATCGAAAGGGTGCAGAAAAGGTCAGCTCGTTTTGTATTACCACTACACTCGTTCGTCCTGTGTTAGAATATTGCTGCGCGGTGTGGGATCCTTACCAGGTGGGATTGACGGAGGACATCGAAAGGGTGCAGAAAAGGGCAGCTCGTTTTGTATTATCACGTAATAGGGGAGAGAGTGTGGCTGATACGATACGCGTGTTGGGATGGAAGTTATTAAAGCAAAGACGTTTTTCGTCGCTGCGAGATCTATTTACGAAATTTCAGTCACCAACTTTCTCTTCCGAATGCGAAAATATTTTGTTGAGCCCAACGTACATAGGTAGGAATGACCATCAAAATAAAATAAGAGAAATCAGAGCTCGAACAGAAAGGTTTAGGTGTTCGTTTTTCCCGCGCGCTCTTCGGGGTGGAATGGTAGGGAGATAGTATGATTGTGGTTCGATGAACCCTCTGCCAAGAACTTAAATGTGAATTGCAGAGTAATCATGTAGATGCAGATGCTCCACAGTTCGTCCAACCCAGAACCACCATATCTTCTTCTCCAGAAATCCATTTTCAGAGTCTGAGCCAAAGCACCTTACGTGGCAGTAAATTCAACTATAGAACTTCATATTTATGCTTCGCCGTTTTCGCTACTTTGCTAAATAAAAAGTCAGAATCTTTCTGTTTTATTGCTTTTTTTTTCTTTGACCTGTTTTTCTGTATAAATTAATGCCGTTTTAGCACTCTCAAATATTTGAACTGAACGCCTTCTTTGATTCCAGAATCTAGATTTTCTGCAGTTAAAGAAAAAAAAAAGTATCTCTTTTCTAAGTAATCAGTCCAAATCACTTGCTTGATGGAAAAGATCAGGACGTTAACTTGTATGAGGGTTCACATTATAAAGGGTGGACGCAATTGCAATGAAGGACCGGGGATTATCTATCATACGTCTACAGACTAACATGCCGAGTGTTGGAGGACACGGAATAACACCAAGAAACACAGAAAGAAAGAGTGTAGGGAAAAAGTGAATCATCAGGGCTAGTTAAAATATCAGATTCAAAATGATGAAATTAGCTGAAGGAACACGGTATTTTTAACAGCGAAAATTTTATCATAAGGGAACTTACATTTTGAACAGCAGCCTGTAAAATGGTGTTCTACAGTTCAGTACCACAATTGGTTACATTTGTGTAAGTGAATGAAGTGCTTCGAAAGAAATATCCTTTGTCATTTAGCTACAATATAGCAGGTCAGCAACTGGAAGCAGTTAATTCCGTGAATTATCTGGGAGTAGGTATTAGGAGTGATTTAAAATGGAGTGATCATATAAAGTTGATCGTCGGTAAAGCGGATGCTAGAATGAGATTCATTGGAAGAATCCTAACGAAATGCAATCCGAAAACAAAGGAAGTAGGTTACAGTACACTTGTTCGCCCACTGCTTGAATATTGCTCACCAGTGTGGGAACCGTACTAGATAGGGTTGATAGAAGAGATAGAGAAGATCCAATGCAAAGCAGCGTGCTTCGTTACAGGATCCTTTAGTAATCGCGAAAGCGTTACGGAGATGATAAACTCCAGTGGAAGACTCTGCAGGAGAGACGCTCAGTAGCTCGGTACGGGCTTTTGTTGAAGTTTCGAGAACATACCTTCACCGAGGAGTGAAGCAGTAGTATATTGCTCCTTCCTACGTATATCTGGCGAAGAGACCATGAGGATAAAATCAGAGAGATTAGAGTCTGAAACGTCCCCTAAGAAAAATTATACAAGACTGTGCTTAAACTGACACACAATATTTTTAGCGCAACGCAATCTGACTTCCTAAAATCCCTACGAAAGAATGGCCCTGACTAACATTAACCTATACGTTTCACAAATCACTTACCTCACAAAAATCTTCGTTACTCAAGCTACTGCAATACAGCGATCGCCACTACTGCCAGCTAAATAAAAGATTCAAACTACTGAAGGTACTAACTACTGATAGGCACAGTTAGCAAATGAAAGATTTTAATACAGAACAAACAATGTATTTACCTTAATAGTAAATATATATATATAGCAGTTCATGACATCCAGTCTTACAAATTTCAAAACTCCGCCATCACTCTCCCCACGTCCACCACTGCTGGCGGCTCACCTCGAACTGCAAAACGCTACGCGCTGCCCAACACTACAATGGCAAACAACAATGCAAACCAGCCACAGAGTGCACACGGCACAGCCAGTGATTTTCATACAGAGCGCTATGTGGCGGCGGCGTTACCAATAAAAAAACCTAAACAGCCTACTTACAAGTCTACACAGAGGCATACCAACAATCTTTCTTTCCACGAACAATACGAGACTGGAATAGAGGGAAGAACCGATAGAGGTACTCAAAGTACCCTCCGCCACACACCGTCAGGTGGCTTGCGGAGTAAGGAAGTAGATGTAGATGTAGATCTTACAGTACTTTTAACAGGGAGTCCCTATTAGCCCTGGAACTTGTCATTCAAAAATGCCACTAATTTGGTAAGACATTCTTTCATTATTGAGAAAGAATTGACACGTATTTCAATGAATTTCTGTGAAAGCTGCATCACGCCACTCACGATAACTTTTGAGTTATTGATCGTTCAGTTTTTATTTTACTTTTGGTCTATCCAGTACATTTGGTGAGAATAAGTGTGTTACACATCAAGTTCCACTTATTACCTGTGTTTACTGACTGATAAACCTGTTGCTTGTTGCAGTTCAAGACTCCACCTTGTCTCAGTCAGAACCAGCACGTACATATCTACCAGTTCCAGTCCCTGGCTCAGAGCGGCCTCGACCATTCCAGCCAAACCCAACGGCCACACCACCACCGTCTAGACCATTCTACCCGTTTGGTGGACAGAACAACGGTCAGTATCCTCAGTTACCCGCTCCTCAGCCCCCATTCAATGAGGGACCACAGACGAGTCAACCATCGGGCGTTTATCTGCCTCCATCAACGGAGGCGTTTCCGCCATACATACCTCCTGTAACGACGACGACGACGACGACGACGACGACGACGACGACACCAGCACCGGAAGAAAATTTGGTGCCCAGTGGTCCTGGTACTGGTGGTGGGGAGGTCACAGGTGGAGGGGAAGTCGTTCCCACTGCTGAAGGCGAGACAGGACCTGGCGTTGGTCCCACAGGTGGTGATGAGATGCCTACCGTTATTCCAACTGACGGTGCCGAAGTGCCCACTGTTAGTCCAACAGGCGGCGCTGACGTGATTGGAGACACAGGTACAGGATCCACGGAAATCCCAACTGGATCAACTGAAGATGAGGCCCATCCTCCACACATACATTCCATTGATGTAGTGTGTTCAAAGGAGGAGATGACCATCAACATTGAGTTCAACAGGCCCTTCAATGGCGTTATATATTCAAAGGTATGTAAACATCTGAATACATTTATTGTACAGTGATGTGCCATATGAGAGTAAGAAAAAAAATCTCGTATTGGACTGATGCGGTGTTGATACAGACCTAAATTAAATTTTATTTTTGTTATGTTTGTATATGTTCCGCGAAATGAAAGCCAAATGTCAACTTGCTCTGGTTGATAACCTACAGTTATTAAAATTTGTCGAGTTACAGAGCCGAGGTCAAATGGATTTTCATGGTAAAGAGTCAGTTAATAGCCTAGAAAATTATGACAATTATTACGTTTCTGCCCTCGTGAGCTTATATTTTCTGACAGGTTTGCTTATACAGTTTCTGGAAAGGCGAGTCGTCTTGTATGTATTCGCTGTTAGAGACGAACTGCAATAGCGTGCCGGCCGGTGTGGCCGTGCTGTTCTAGGCGCTTCAGTCTGGAACCGAGCGATCGCTACGGTCGCAGGTTCGAATCCTGTCTCGGACATGGATGTGTGTGATGTCCTTAGATTAGTTAGGTTTAAGTAGTTCTAAGTTCTAGGGGACTGATGACCTCAGATGTTAAGTCCCATAGTGCTCAGAGCAATTTGAACCATTTTTTTTCAATAGCGTACAATCAAAATATTCAGTTTTGGACGATTTATGGTGGAACAGGAATTCATTCAATATTCGTGAATTTTTAAAAAGGGGGAAGCCTTGTAGACTTGTCACTCGGTAGTTTCCACATAGAGAAAAAGAACGAGATGGCAAAAGCATCAAAGAAAGCAGCAGACTATATTGCTTTCTGGCGCCAACCTAGTTCCTGACACAGCCTACCATATGCGGCATGTACCGAGATCTACAAAACCTTCGCTAACAAGATTTAGTTACGTAAGGGACTACATCACATGGTACAAACCTTTTGCAGGCAGGAATTGCAAAAAATACACCACATTGCTGAAACCAATATAAAACCAAAAGCAACTGAAAACGCAAAATGCCATGACATAAAGAAACATTAATCAAAAATTGATTTTATTACTCCTTTATTTTTTTCCGTCTCAGATGCATTGATAATCAGGGTTGATGGTGACTAGTTTCAAAATATCCCGTTCATTATCGAACCGTTAACAATAATATTCGTACATTTTAAGCTATAAATAAATGTTCGTCTTCGAAAATTCTGTGCCTCAAAATTAGGGCCTATTTCACACTAAGTTACCTATTACCGCCGCAGTGTCGGAATTCGACAAATCTTTACTCTGCGTGTAGAAGGTGTAGAAGAAGTTACCTCTGAATAAGACCTGTGTCTTCATTAAATTCATCGGTAAGTGCCTGCTCTGTGGAATAACGCCGACATACGCTAACGAAATGGGTCGATAATTAACGGGAAACTTCGAAATCAATCACCTTTAACCTAAGCTGTCAGGGGAATTGAGATGGAAAATAAAGAAATTACAAAACTGAGTACCCTATATAACTGCAGGTTCATTTACTAACGCAAGTTTGGAAGTTCACAAAATGGACTGCTGAAAACATATCTGAATAAACTAATACCTTCAGTCACGGATTACTGAAATAAGTAAATATTTATTAATTATTCAGTAATCCGTGCCTGAAGGTTTCAGTTTATTCAGATATGACAGAAAAAGTGTTGCACACAGAAAGGAGGTGGAGGTCGGGGAACAAAATGAATCTTCATGCGCTGAGAGGATATGTCATGTTATTTCAATGATTAGAAAATCGCGTTAAATTTACAAAGACTTTGCCCGTGAGAGACCACTTATCAGTATGGTGTTGCGCCCCCATTTAACCATGATGGACAGATTCGGTTGGAAATTGTGTAATAAAGCCATTGTCTCCTTTCCTGAGGCAATCTGGCGTGCAGCTGTTGCAACTGCTCCTTGATGCCCCAGATTTTCTGGCACTGAGAATTTCATGGTGTTTCAGTTGGCCCCATACGTGTTCTATAGGGAGTAGATCTGGGAATCCTATTGGCCATTGGAGTATCTCAGTAACACGCAGATAGTTCACAGAGACACGTGCCATGTGTAGACGAGCATTATACTACCCCATGAGAGATAACACCCAGGACACAGGACGTCTATGACGTGGCGTTGTGCCGGCAGTTGCCCTAGTCACTGCCAGCCTCGATCTGAAGTCATACCCGATGGCTCTCCACACCATTTGCCTTAGTCACTGCCAGCCTCAATCTGAAGTCATACCCGATGGACCCAGGACACAGGACGTCTATGACGTGGCGTTGTGTGGCAGTTGCCTTAGTCACTGCCAGCCTCGATCTGAAGTCATACCCGATGGCTCTCCACACTATGATTCCACGAGTGGCACCACTATACTTTTCCAACACAACAGAGCGACGCGACCTCTCTCCAGGTTGCCACCATACCCGTTGACGATGATAATGAAGGACAGTGCAGAATTGCAAATTATCGGTGAATACAGTGCGATCCCATGCATTAGCAGTTCACACTTCCTGGTCACGGACCCATTCCAAATGCTGCCGTTTGTGATGTGTTAACGGCAGCCTAAGCAATGCACGGTAATTCGATAATATGGCAGCTGCGGATTTTCGACCAATTGTGCTGATCATACATAATGTCGCAGGAAGTCGTTCTCGGATGGCAGACGCAGATGTGAAGGCACTATGAACGCTTAGTGCACAGTACCGCAATCAGACCATGTGATGGCGAGACGTGGTCGACCGGAAGCTTCACGATCAATTTACCTGCTCTTACGTTCCAATCCAGTCCAACATAGAGCCACTGCCATCTCCGAATGCCCCACAAATCTGGATAGCGTACTATTCGACCAGTCGGCCAAAAAGAGACCCTCAATGAGACCCCCAACTGATAACGCTGTCTCATACCGGTATTATGCATTTCCGTCTTCCTCACAGTGGTCACCCAACAGCTGAAGTCCCTTCAATCCCCTGCAACGCTTAGTAACTACACTTAGAACGAACAACACAAGTGTACTGAGGTGGGAGCGTTACCTGTCACAGAGAACTACTATACTAAGTTGGATGGAAATCGACCATGTCTTCTGAGTGCGTCACTTTTTTTTTTTTTTTTTTTTTTTTGTCAGCCAATATGTCTGTGTAACATGTAATACGGATCTTTATCTTTGACGTCATACAATTACAAACGTTGGATAAAAGGTAAATATTACCTCCACACAGTTTGTAAAGAGTCTGCTAATTCACTTTCAGCAGTTAAGAAACGGGCTACCGATTTCAAATAGCGAACACCTCTTTGACGCTCCAGGCACACTGGCTTGTTTTTCACGTGCGTTTGAGCGGGAATTCACGTCAACATTACACCGTAGTGACGAAAGTTAAGGGCTACGTCCTAATACCGTGTCACATCTCATTTTCCCCGGCGTAGTGCAGCAACCCGACGTGGCACGGATTCAGCTATTCGCTGGAGGTCCCCTGCAGAAATACTGAGCCATGCTGCCTCTATAGCCGTCGACAATTGCGAAAGTGTTGTCTGTGCAGGATTTTGCACATAAACTGACCTCTGGATTATGTAAAATAAATGCTGGATGGGATTCATGTTGGGCAATCTGGGTGGCCAGATCATTCGCACGAGTTGTCCAGAATGTTCTTCAAATCATTTGTGAACGATTGTGGTCCAGTGACATAGCGCATTGACATCCATAAAAAGTCAGTCATTTTTTTAGAACACGGAGTCCAGCAGTGGTCCAAGCAGCCGAACATGACCGTTTCCAGTCAATGATCGGTTTACTTGCGCCAGAGGACCCAGTCCATGCCATATAGAGAGAGTCCACACCGTTACCAGGTTGCACCAGGTTGCACAGTATCTTGTTGACAACTTCGGTCCATGGCTTCATGGGGTTTGCACCACACACCAACTCTACCACCAGCTCTTACCAACTGAAATCTAGACTCACCTGACCAAGCCAAGGCTCTTCATTTGTCTTAGGTCCAACCGGTTATGTCACGAGACCAAGAGAAGCATTGAAGGCGTATCGTGCTAAGGCACTCGAGTCGGTAGTCTGATTACATTAGGATTAGATTAGATTAATACTTGTTCCATAGATCATGAATACGACATTTCGTAATGATGTGGAACGTGTCAGGTTAATAAAAAGTGTCTATACGAGATATTACATTACACAAAATATTACATGACACTTAATATTTTTTGTGGGGGTTGAGGAAATTACACACTTACTACACTCCTGGAAATTGAAATAAGAACACCGTGAATTCATTGTCCCAGGAAGGGGAAACTTTATTGACACATTCCTGGGGTCAGATACATCACATGATCACACTGACAGAACCACAGGCACATAGACACAGGCAACAGAGCATGCACAATGACGGCACTAGTACAGTGTATATCCACCTTTCGCAGCAATGCAGGCTGATATTCTCCCATGGAGACGATCGTAGAGATGCTGGATGTAGTCCTGTGGAACGGCTTGCCATGCCATTTCCACCTGGCGCCTCAGTTGGACCAGCGTTCGTGCTGGACGTGCAGACCGCGTGAGACGACGCTTCATCCAGTCCCAAACATGCTCAATGGGGGACAGATCCGGAGATCTTGCTGGCCAGGGTAGTTGACTTACACCTTCTAGAGCACGTTGGGTGGCACGGGATACATGCGGACGTGCATTGTCCTGTTGGAACAGCCGGTCTAGGAATGGTAGAACGATGGGTTCGATGACGGTTTGGATGTACCGTGCACTATTCAGTGTCCCCTCGACGATCACCAGAGGTGTACGGCCAGTATAGGAGATCGCTCCCCACACCATGATGCCGGGTGTTGGCCCTGTGTGCCTCAGTCGTATGCAGTCCTGATTGTGGCGCTCACCTGCACGGCGCCAAACACGCATACGACCATCATTGGCACCAAGGCAGAAGCGACTCTCATCGCTGAAGACGACACGTCTCCATTCGTCCCTCCATTCACGCCTGTCGCGACACCACTGGAGGCGGGCTGCACGATGTTGGGGCGTGAGCGGATGACGGCCTAACGGTGTGCGGGATCGTAGCCCAGCTTCATGGAGACGGTTGCGAATGGTCCTCGCCGATACCCCAGGAGCAACAGTGTCCCTAATTTGCTGGGAAGTGGCGGTGCGGTCCCCCACGGCACTGCGTAGGATCCTATGGTCTTGGCGTGCATCCGTGCGTCGCTGCGGTTCGGTCCCAGGTCGACGGGCACGTGCACCTTCCGCCGACCACTGGCGACAACATCGATGTACTGTGGAGACCTCACGCCCCACGTGTTGAGCAATTCGGCGTACGTCCACCTGGCCTCCCGCATGCCCACTATTCGCCCTCGCTCAAAGTGCGTCAACTGCACATACGGTTCACGTCCACGCTGTCGCGGCATGCTACCAGTGTTAAAGACTGCGATGGAGCTCCGTATGCCACGGCAAACTGGCTGACACTGACGGCGGCGGTGCACAAATGCTACGCAGCTAGCGCCATTCGACGGCCAACACCGCGGTTCCTGGTGTGTCCGCTGTGCCGTGCGTGTGATCATTGCTTGTACAGCCCTCTCGCAGTGTCCGGAGCAAGTATGGTGAGTCTGACACACCGGTGTCAATGTGTTCTTTTTTCCATTTCCAGGAGTGTATATCCAAACATTCATCTAATGAGTAGAAGCAGTTGCCATTAAGAACTTTCAATTTCCTTTTAAATGCTCTATCGCTATCTGCCAGACTTTTGGTGCTATTAGGTAAGTGAACAAAGACTTTTGTGGCAGCATAATTTACCCCCTTCTGAGCCAAAGTTAGATTTAACCTTCAGCAATGAAGATCATCCTTTCTCCTCGTGTTGTAGCCATATACTTTTGAATTCATTCGGATTGTTAATAACAAATTTCATAAGTGAATATATATATATATATTGTGAGGCTACAGTGAAGATCTCTAGCTCTTTAAATAAGAGTCTGCAGGATGATCTTGGATGAGCTCCAGCCATTATTCTGATTACACGCTTTTGTGCAATTAACACTCTTTTACTCAATGATGAGTTACCCCAGTAGATGATGCCATACGAAAGCAGAGAATGAAAATAGGCGTGGTAAGCCAATTTACTCAGATGTATATCGCCAAAATTTGCAGTGACCCTAATAGGGTCACTACCTAAAATGTCTTCCAGCGATGCCCCCAGACTAGATGTAGTGTCACAGCTCCCTACTCTGGCGCTATTTCCTGTCCTCCCACTAGCCATTTTATGCCGTAGCCCATTAACACCAACTTTTGACGCACTGTCCTCATATATACATTCGCCGTATGTCCCACATTGATTTTTGCCGTTATTTCACCCACTGCTGCTTGTCTGCTAGCAGTGACAACTCTATGCATATGCCGCTGCTCTCGGTCGTTAAATTGAAGGTCTTCGGCTACGGCGTTGTCCGCGGTGAAAGATAATGGTTGAAACGTGGTGTTCTCGGCACACCCTTCACGTTCTGGATCTCGAAATACTAAATTCCCTAACCAATTTCGAAATGGAATATCCCATGCATCTAGCTACAACTACCATTCCGCGCTCAAAGTTCATTAATTCGCGTCGTGCGGACGTAATCATGTATTGTCATTTCGTGGCTTCTGTATGCAGTACTACTGCTATCTGTTTATGTGCATATCGCTACCTCATGACTTTCGTCATCTGAGTGTATAAGCCACTACTGAATGGTCCTGGCCATATGACGCCTTTTCGCAAGCTGCACGCTCGCAGACTTCAGTGTTGACGCCGTGCGAACAGGCGGGGGTGCATTCGATCTGCTCGTTTTTCACTCTGGGGCTGGCCACATGTGTGAGGAACGTACTGCGTTTTTATGATCCGCTTGGGGGAGTGATCTTCAAGGAAGAACGACATGTACCAATCTGTTACATACACAGCAGCGCAGTGCAGCTTCCGGTGATCTACCTAAATTCTGTTTGTGTGCATTTCTTGGGTTATTTGCATTCGTTAGTAGTTACTGTACACTGATAAGCCAAAACATTATGACCACTGCCCACCGCGACGTTCAATGCTGCCTGGTGGCATTTCGGATGCGTGATGCGATAACAAAAGTACGTAAACGGAGTAGAGAGGGGCGGGGGATCGCCGTAGCCAAGATATGGGCTGCAAATGGGGAAAATCCACTGATAAATTGACTTACAAAGGGCAAATTATTATTACGCAGAGTCTGTAAATAAATACCTCGAAAGCGGCAAAGCTTGTCGAATGTTCACGTGCTACTGTCTTGAGCATCTACGGAAAAAGGTAGATGGGCAGTGAAACTACCACTAGGCGCCAAATACACGTCCACGACTCTACACAGAACATGGGGTTCGGAGGTTTGTCTGCTCTGCAAAGTAGGATAGATGGTGACCTGTGGCATCTCTGCCAAAAGAGCACGATGATGGTGCACGCACAAGTGTTCCGAAGCACACCGTTCGTTCATCGTACATTATTGCACAGGGAGCTCTTCTGCAGACCACCCGTACTTGTTTACATATTGACGCATTGACATTGTAAATTACGATTGCAGTGGGCACGGCAATATCTAAATTCGACTGTCGATCAATGGAAACACGTCGACTCTTCGGGTAAATCACATATTTGCTACCCTAGGTCGATGATCGTCTCCACAAAAGCCGTCATCGAGGCGAATGGTGGCCCGAAACGTGCAGCGTGTAACGGACTTAGGCTTACAGTTTTGGAGACATTCTCCTGCGCTTGCATGGGACTTGTGGTAGTAATTGAAGACACGCTGACAGCTCCGAACCACCTGTATCCTTTCATGCTTGATGTCTTCCGCGACTGCGATGTAGTCTTTCAGCAGTATAATTGTCGGTACATCGGAGCCAGAACCGTACTGCAGAGATTTGAGGAACATTATAGTGAGCTCACGTTTATGGCTCGGCTACCAAATTCACCAAATGTAAATCCTATGGAGCACATCTGGGTCGCTATCCGGCGCCATCACCGCTTACGCAGACGAACGGCCCGTTATTTACGCGAATTACATGACATGTGCGAAGACATCCGATTTCACATACCTCCACAAACCTACTTACAAACTATCAGATCACTGATAAGCTAAGTCAGTGACGTGTTCCATTCAAAAAACGGACAAACTTGCGTTTAAGCTGGTGGTCGTAATGTTTTGGCTGATCAATGTATTTCGTATAGTGTAAAGCATTTAGTGAATAATTAACACTCTTCAGACGCGTCTGCGGGCGACGGCCTTGCCGCAGTGGATACACCGATTCCGGTGAGATCACAGAAGTTAAACGCTGTCGGGCGTGGTCGGCACTCGGATGGGTGACCACCCAGGCCGCCATACGCTGTTGCAGTTTTTCGGGGTGCACTCAGCCTCGTGATGCCAACTGAGGAGCTACTCGACCGATTAGTAATGTCTTCAGTCAACAATACTATCACAACGACTGGGAGAGCAGTGTGCTGACCCCACGCCCGTCCTTTCCGCATCCTCCACTGAGTATGACAGGCGGCTGGAGTGGCCGAGCGGTTCTAGGCGCTTCACTCTAGAACCACGCGACCGCTACAGTCGCAGGTTCGAATCCCGCCTCGGGCATGGATGTGTTTGATGTCCTTAGGTTAGTTAGGTTTAAGTAGTTCTAAGTTCTAGGGGACTGATGACCTCAGAAGTTAAGTCCCATAGTGCTCAGAGCCATTTGAACCATTTGAGGATGACAAGGCGGTCGGATTGTCCCGGTAGGCCACTCGTGGCCTGAAGACGGAGTGAATGCAGACGTGTCTGTGCAATGTGTCGCCACTGATTTGACAGGCCCGCTGCGGAAATGTCGATATAGCTTTGTTGAACAGTCTGTGAGCAGGTGTTAACTTATGAACAGCTAGATAGAGGCACTGGGGACTCGGTAGTTTGCTATTCATTTTTCAGACAGGCATTACTGTCACTGTAGCCGTCTTGTTGTATCTTTCAAAGTGTCAGAATGGAGCGCCTGGAGAGCGACGTAACGATTATGGAAATGCAGAAACACCCACGGGTGTACAACACACGGGGCGAAGAGTACAAAAACAGCGATAGAAAATCGTGGAGAGCAGCTACAGCGGCCGTTAAGGGAGAAAAGTGGGTTGGAATGGATGACATTGTTGAGCACTGACATCAAACATTTCATTAATATTAATAAACAGTGTACACTGAAATATATTCATGAATAAAATATCAAGAAGCCAATTTTTAGACTAAAAGAACTAGTTCTCATTTGAGGAAGTTAACGTAACGATCTTACCATGGTGCAGATCCTTGAAAGGAACCGAAGTTATCAGCAAAGTGATCTCTGATAGTTATGCTGGTGTTAGTTGCTTTCGTTCCATTTGCAGGAATACTTTCCATTACACTTATCAGTGATCGTCAAAATTTATCATGCTGTCGCCAAAATTATGAAGTCTCCTTGATGACCAAACGTCTATGCATCTGAAACAATAATTGCTGTTTGCTATGGTTATTAGCAAAATAGAAAATTTCATTTTCTAATTATAATATTTGTTACCTCATCTTCATGGTTTGACGATTCTTGTGAGTCTCACACAGTGAAGGAAGTTTGCTATTTTCTCATACTGGTCGCTGATATTCTTCCACGCTCCTGTTGTCGGTGGTCTGCCATTTGAACATGCATGTGTTTTTAATAATAACAGCAGTTGTAGATCGGTTGAGGAGAAACGCAAGTGTAGAGAACTCATGGAATTACCAGTCCGTAGACACCTGTAAAATTTGATTTGATACATTAGACATGGCTGGTGAAAGCCTGCAGCTTTCCTTTTTATTGTATTTTACACGACGCATTCCGGGAACTTCTCCCCATTTTCAAGTGCGTGTTCTGTCTTCTATGCCAATAATTCGTAGTGTTTCCCGTGCTTGAGGTGCTGCATTATCGTGTTGTCTTTGCTGTAATGTGTAAAAACACGCGCAAATTTTAATTAATTATTGATATTCACATGGAGTTGGCGGTGAACCTCTCTACATAAAGGTCGATCATTAATTAAAAATTGCACTTGTTTTTATACACTCCTGGAAATGGAAAAAAAGAACACATTGACACCGGTGTGTCAGACCTACCATACTTGCTCGGGACACTGCAAGAGGGCTGTACAAGCAATGATCACACGCACGGCACAGCGGACACACCAGGAACCGCGGTGTTGGCCGTCCAATGGCGCTAGCTGCGTAGCATTTGTGCACCGTCGCCGTCAGTGTCAGCCAGTTTGCCGTGGCATACGGAGCTCCATCGCAGTCTTTAACACTGGTAGCATGCCGCGACAGCGTGGACGTGAACCGTATGTGGAGTTGACGGACTTTGAGCGAGGGCGTATAGTGGGCATGCGGGAGGCCGGGTGGACGTACCGCCGAATTGCTCAACACGTGGGGCGTGAGGTCTCCACAGTACATCGATGTTGTCGCCAGTGGTCGGCGGAAGGTGCACGTGCCCGTCGACCTGGGACCGGATCGCAGCGACGCACGGATGCACGCCAAGACCGTAGGATCCTACGCAGTGCCGTAGGGGACCGCACCGCCACTTCCCAGCAAATTAGGGACACTGTTGCTCCTGGGGTATCGGCGAGGACCATTCTCAACCGTCTCCATGAAGCTGGGCTACGGTCCCGCACACCGTTAGGCCGTCTTCCGCTCACGCCCCAACATCGTGCAGCCCGCCTCCAGTGGTGTCGCGACAGGCGTGAATGGAGGGACGAATGGAGACGTGTCGTCTTCAGCGATGAGAGTCGCTTCTGCCTTGGTGCCAATGATGGTCGTATGCGTGTTTGGCGCCGTGCAGGTGAGCGCCACAAACAGGACTGCATACGACCGAGGCACACAGGGCCAACACCCGGCATCATGGTGTGGGGAGCGATCTCCTACACTGGCCGTACGCCTCTGGTGATCGTCGAGGGGACACTGAATAGTGCACGGTACATCCAAACCGTCATCGAACCCATCGTTCTACCATTCCTAGACCGGCAAGGGAACTTGCTGTTCCAACAGGACAATGCACGTCCGCATGTATCCCGTGCCACCCAACGTGCTCTAGAAGGTGTAAGTCAACTACCCTGGCCAGGAAGATCTCCGGATCTGTCCCCCATTGAGCATGTTTGGGCCTGGATGAAGCGTCGTCTCACGCGGTCTGCACGTCCAGCACGAACGCTGGTCCAACTGAGGCGCCAGGTGGAAATGGCATGGCAAGCCGTTCCACAGGACTACATTCAGCATCTCTACGATCGTCTCCATGGGAGAATAGCAGCCTGCATTGCTGCGAAAGGTGGATATACACTGTACTAGTGCCGACATTGTGCATGGTCTGTTGCCTGTGTCTATGTGCCTGTGGTTCTGTCAGTGTGATCATGTGATGTATCTGACCCCAGGAATGTGTCAATAAAGTTTCCCCTCCTGGGACAATGAATTCACGGTGTTCTTATTTCAATTTCCAGGAGTGTAGAATAACCGACGCCATTGGACAACTATCGCAGTACACAACGCAAGTGCGGCAATCTTTTTTAACGAAATTCCGCTCATGGTTGATACTAACAGTAAATGCCCAGAGTATATGTTGTCACAACTCGCACCTTCCCACTACTGATGGGATTTTCTTGGGCTTCCCGCTGCGTGAGAAAAGCGCCCGTGTGCCAACACTGAGACTGCCCCACGTGTTACTTGAATTCCGGCGTAAACGCTCGTGAGAAGCACGCTGGTGTGGCCGTAAGCTAACGTGAACACTGTGCAATGCGTCGCAAAATTACAAAAATTGTTGAAAACACCTAGAAAGTGCATTGTTTAAATACCTCCACCGTGTTGTTATTAATATAATCTTATCCCCACTATCAATACGGTAGTGATACCTAGCGGGCCACAGTATATTTCTAGAGCCATCAACTAAAGCTGGCTCCTGAAACTTGGTTAGCAGACTTTCTCTGGATTCAGTGTTTTTCGATTAAAGATAAATGAAAAATGTGATTTCAGACATGTGTAGATCACTGTATATACTCTGCAAACCACAGTGAAGCGCATAGCAGAGAGCACTTTCCATTGCACCATACCTACATCTACCTCTACAGGGTATTACAAAAAGGTACGGCCAAACAACCAGGAAACATTCCTCACTCACAAAGAAAGAAAATATGTTATGTGGACACGTGTCAGGAAACGCCTACTTTCCGTGTTAGAGCTCATTTTATTACTTCTCTTCAAATCACATTAATTATGGAATGGAAACACACAGCAACAAAACGTGCTAACGTGACTTCAAACACGTTGTTACAGGAAATGTTCAAAATGTCCTGCGTTAACGTGTATACATGCATCCACCCTCTGTCGCATGGAATCCCTGATGCGCTGATGCAGCCCTGGAGAATGGCGTATTGTATCACAGCTGTCCGCAGTACGAGCACGAAGAGTCTGTACATTTGGTACTGGGGTTGCGTAGACAAGAGCTTTCAAATGCCCCCATAAATGAAAGTCAAGAGAGTTGAGGTCAGGAGAGCATGGAGGTCATGGAATTGGTCGCCTCTACCAATCCATCGGTCACCGAATGTGTCGTACTTGTAGAGGCACATGTTCTAGCAGCACAGGTACAGTATCCCTTATGAAATCATGATAACGTGCTCCATTGAGCGTAGGTGGGAGAACATGGGGCCCAATCAAGACATCACCAACAATGCCTGCCCAAACGTTCACAGAAATGTCGCATGTCAACACAAGCACCAAAGTCAATATTACCTTCCTTCAATTGGGCCAACTGGCCTTGAATCGAGGAAGTACAGTACATACTGACGAAACTAAAAAGAGCTCTAACATGGAAATTAAGCGTTTCCGGACACATGTCCACATAACAACTTTTCTTTATTTGTGTGTGAGGAACGTTTCCTGAAAGTTTGGCCGTACCTTTTTGTAACACCCTGTGTAATCTGCAAACCACTGTCAAGTGCGTAGCAGAGAGTATGTACCGCTTTACCAGTTATTAAGGTCTTTCGTTCCATTAAGTGCGCCAAGAAAGATTGTTTAAATGCCTCCATTGTGCTGTTATTAATATGATCTTATCTCCACTATCACTACGAGAATGATACCTGCATTATATTTCTAAAGCCTCAACTAAAGCTGGCTCCTGAAACTTGGTTAGTAAACTTCCTCTGGATAGCTTGCATCTTTCCTCAAGAGCCTGCCAGTTCTGTTTCTTTAGTATCTCTGCGTCACTGTCCCATGGATCAAACAACTTGCCCATCTCTGTCTACATTCAACAGTCCCTGTTAGTCCTATTTCGTATGGGTTCCCCACACTTGAGCAGTATTCTAGGATGGGTTGCAATTATGATTTTTAAGCCATCACCTTCATAGACTGATTACATTTCCCCACTATTCTACCAATAACGAAATGCTACACTTAGGTATTCGTGTGAGTTGATCTATTTCAGCAGTGCCTCCTTGATACTATAGTCCAGTTTACTACCTTTCTTTGTTTTATGAACTGTAAAATTTTACATTTCTGAATATTCAAAGCAAGTTCCCAATCTTTGTGCCACTCAAATACATTATCAAGATCTGGCTGAATATTTATCCAGCTTATTTCAGACAGTACTTGATAATAGACAACTGCATCATCTGCAAAAAGTCTTACTACCAGTGTTATCTAAAAGGTCATTAATATAAAACATGTGCAGCAAGGGACTCAACAAACTTCCCTGGGGCACACCTGAAGTTATTGTTGATGTTTCTTCATCCAAGGTAAATTGCTTTATCCCTTGTACCAAAAAATCCTCAATCCAATCACAAATTTCAGTTGGTACCCCATGCGATCGTACTTTTGATAATACCCATAGAACTACTTCAAATGCTTTTCTGAAATCAAGAAATACTACATCTACCTGTCTGCTATGATCCAAAGATTTCAGTCTGTCATACGAGAAGAGTGCGAGTTTTCGGAATCCATGCTATTAAGATTTCTACTTCTTCTTCTTCTTCTTCTTCTTCTTCTTCTTCTTCTTCTTGTGCCTTTGTCTCGCATTGGCACATCATCAGCATTGTTAAGAACGGATTCTGTATGGTTACTTTAAGGGGTGGATGAATGCCTTTCATGTTACCATCCCATGCTGTTCTTCCTTGTGTATATTCAGCACACCCTGCTAATCCTCTCTGTTGCAAGCCCCATACACCTGGGAAATATTCTAGGGATGGTCACACAAGTATTTAGTATGGAATCTTCCTTGGAGAGTGCATTTTTCCTGTAGCTTACCAGTGAACTGAAGTCTGCCAAGTGTGACACCTAAAACTGAGTCAGAGTCACTATCTCATTTCATATCCCCACAAACTGTTACATTGAGGTGTTGTATGAATTAATCTAGAGCATTATGCCTGAATACTTCTTTGTAAAGAAAAATTTGTAATCTTAGTTCAAAGTTTCTATTTTTTATTTGCTACCGTCAGTTTCGATGCCTGTGTCGCTGGAGCAACTGAGGGTTTCACGTGGTTGCAACAGAGACTTAGGTTGCTCCAGCCTTTAAGGGCAGAAAATAGCAAAAAGATTAGATATTTTTTAAACTGCTTAATTTATTAGAGTGATACTTTAAGAATGATGTCTCAAAGTTTCGTAACAGAAATCTGCCTAGAAATATCCTTTAATAAATTTTCTTTGGCTGTCTGCACATGCTACACCTCCTTTATCTGTGTTGTGATCCACACTTTTTATATCATAACATTTTCATGCTGGTTTTTTGGATACACAATAGAAATGACCTGTAGATGTATCTAAAAGGCTGTGAAAGGATTTAAAGCACGTAAATTAAAATAAGGGAAGCCACTGAGAACTGCTAACAGATTGATAGGCATTGAAAATCATACATTACAAACAGAATATAGAAAAGCCATCAGGGACAATGTACATAATGTGAAATCAATGCAGCGAGTGGTGTGGGTGATATTTTTCAGTAAACTTTACACAGATGTCAGTAGAAAGTCAGTGGAAAGCTGCACAGCCAGTAGCATGGTTTGCCATTTGCTGTTTTATATGTTATAAAGCTAGCTTTCAGATATGTAATCAATACTTAACTGCTGAAAAAATGTATAAATGGAAAAATATGAGACATGAATGAGAGCAGCAATCACATTACATGGATGTGTTGTCCAAAAATAGTATTTTTTACCGTCAAATGTTGTGAAGATAGCTGTGTGTGATGACTGTCTAGTGTTTAAAAGTGGAAATGCAGGAAGTATTAAGTGTCTGCAGAGATTAGGCTTCCACCCAGGTGCATTCATGGTAAAGATACTCAGAAAGGCTGATGAAGTGAAGAAAATTTTCAAAAGTTTGCTGGGCAGAGGAGGCAGGGGAAAAGAATACTCGATGAAGACAAGGTAGATAATGAAGACTACAGATATGGATGGCACTAAAAATTGAAATACAAACTATAAATGAAATTTGCCATTGAGTGATTTTATGACATATACCGATAGTGTACCTTTTCTTGATTACTGTAAAATTAACGTCATGAAATTTGACATAATTCTTAAAAATTGCTTACTGCACAATCTGTGCAGCACTGTTTTGTTTATCTTGTGTGTGAGAAAAATTCACATTTAACAATTTCACATTGAGGAAAATGGAGGAGTCCCAGTTACATAAAACTGAAAAATTAATTTGAAAGTAACTATGAGCTCAAACAAAACTTAACACAGCAGCAGTTCCCACCAACTATCAGTGTATATGCTGACTGACTTGATAATACTGATGAACACTCAACAAAGCATGTGCACTCATTGATGGCTAGTAACTGACTTACTACAATTTTGTACATGTAACCTATATAAAGATGCCAGAACAGATATTATAAAATGAGAACATAGAGGACTGCCACATTTTTAATATTAACATAAAAGAATAAGTGTAATACAATTGGGTAGTGAAGATACCTTGATAAAGTATAAGCTATATAACAAAAATGTAGCAAAATGATATATACTATTTCATGGCACTGAAGCTTTAGTATGTATGAGGATTTACAAAGCCTGTCAAGAATTTTATGGATAGTGATATTTCATTGTTTCAGTAATTAACATACTAAAATGTTATTTCTGCCAACAAATACATTTTTGGAAAGGAAATTTGGGCTGAAAAGCTGTGACAGTAGAGTTTTGACAAGACTACCTTCTAAGATTCAAAAATTCTTCAGTGCCATAATGCTGTATCATAATGAATTTTAAATCATGGAGTTTTTTGAAAAAGTGACATTTTTATCAAAAAGAGGAAACTGAGGGTTATCTTAAAAGCTATATCAACCAAAAAACAGTTTTCAGTGAGGTCTAATTTTGACATGCATGTGGTTCATGTTAAGAGAACATAACTCACCAAAGCAAAAGCAGCAGGAGCACTACTATCAGCTCTTACGAGAATAACAGTAAACCAACCAGTACCATGATTGAAAATAGCATCATTAACAACATTAAAATTAAAATCACAACCCATAAATACACATAGACCATCAAGAATAGGGGTGAAAAAACTCATTTCAGTTTATTCTTTGTGACACCCACTAAAGTGCCATACTTCATTTCTATTCTTTAAATAAATTGTTTCTGCAAGGATTACTTACACTGTTGATATCATCAGACTGTAAATTATGCCACAAATAATAAAGTTGAGTGTATTATTGTGTCAATAAGAATTTAGCAATTTTAAGTACTTATGATACCGTATGTGAATTTTATGTGTAATAAAAAACAGAAAGGAAAATAAAAAAAAAATATTTAAGTGATAGACTCACAGCAAGTGGGACCATTCCATCTTACTACATCTTAATCCTCATGAAGTACAGATTGGCACAAAAACCTTGATAGAAAGTAAGTGTTAATTGTGGAAAAAAGACAGCATGCAAGAACACGAACCCTATTTTACTGAATACAGCTATGAATAACATTTGCTGCACAAGATGTTCAAAATGTTTTTCACCTCCAGCTAGAGTGGTATACAGTCAGTTTCAAAACTCTGTCATAACACACTGGAGTGTAATGGATTCAAGTGCATCAATCTCGGTTCTGATGACAGATTTTGGGTCCTCCAGTGACCTGGTGACCTGGGGGATTCCTGTATGAGGAAGACACAAGGATTGAGGTCTGGACTACATGGGGGCCATTCTTTCCTGTGGCTCATGAATTTCTATGCATCCAGTGCAATCATATGTTCACCAAACATTACTTCAAAGCATGTGAAGATGTTAGCAATTCTATGGTGTTGAGCTCTATCCTGCATGCACCAGTACTGGCAAGTCATGTTGAGACAGCCTGCCTCTGGGCCAAAGTGCTGCTCCAGCAAGTCCTGATACTTCACTCCTGTGACAATACCATAATGAATACTGGACACTGTAATGAGGAGTTTCTGTACACTAGTGGCACCAATTTCGTTTGTTCATGTAACCATTCATCTGAAAATAGGGCTCATCACTGAACCATATTTTGTGTATACCGATGGCACCATTTTCAAGTTCCACAATCATGTGGTTTGTGCAATTTCTCCATCACATGGTGTTCCTCTTCTTGAGTGGCTGGCAAATTTGGATTTTGTTGGGACATGCCCCACCACTTTTGTGAGCCTTTGTAATGTTATTTTGGGTGTGCTTAATTGTTGGGATGCCTGTTGAGGCTATGTGGTCAGCTGACCCTAAAAAAACATACAGACTTGCTCCCTGTTGTCATTGGTAGTGACTGGACTTTTGTCCCGATGCCTTGCTTCTTGCATCCCAAGTATTCCCAGTAGATTCAAGTCTGGCTATCAACATGTCAACAATGAAAATCAGTGTGAGTTGTGGAGCAGAACATGGACCATCTGATGGCTTCAAAATCACAGTGACTTTTGAGTGGTGTAACTTACTGTGTGGTAAGCACTTCAGTCGGTGTCTTTTTCTTTCCAAACTTTAACAGACATGCCCATTGAACAGTGACATTACTGCAGTTATTCTCATAAAACTTTCTTATGATAAACAATCATTCTTCTGAGGTTAGTGATTCCATATTGCTCCTTCATTATTTCCAGTAATCAGGCATTCAACTGAAAGCTTCTATTCTCTTCTTGTCTAAACTATTTATTGTCCATATTTCACTTCCATACATGGCTACACTCCAAACAAATACTTTCAGAAACGACTTCCTGACACTTAAATCGATACTCGATGTTAACAAATTTCTCTTCTTCAGAAACACTTTCCTTGCCATTGCTGCTTGCTTAATATACAGATTGAATAGTATTTGGGTGAGGTTACAACCCTGTCTCACTCCCTTCCCAACTGCTGCTTCCCTTTATGTCCCTCGACTCTTATAACTGCCATCTGCTTTCTGTAACAAATTGTAAATAGCGTTTCGATACCTGTATTTTATCCCTGCCACATTCAGAATTTGAAAGAGAGTATTCCAGTCAACGTCACCAAAAGCTTTCTCTAAGTCTACAAATGCTAGAAAAATAGGTTTGCCTTTGCTTAATCTAGCTTCTAAGATCAGTCGTAGGGTCAGTATTGCCTCACGTGTTCCAACATTTCTACGGAATCCAAACTGATCTTCCCCGAGGTCAACTTCTACCAGTTTTTCCATTTGACTGTAAAGAATTCGCGTTAGTATTTTGCAGCTGTGACTTATTAAACTGATAGTTTGGTAATTTTGACATCTGTCAGCACCTGCTTTCTTTGGGATTTTAATTATTATATTCTTCTTGAAGTCTGAGGGAATTTCACCTGTCTCATACATCTTGCTCACCAGACAATAGAGTTTTGTCAGGACTGGGTCTCCCAAGGCTGTGAGTTGTTCTAATGGAATGTTGTCTACTCCCAGGGCCTTGTTTCGACTTAGGTCTTTCAGTGCTCTGTCAAACTCTTCATGCAGTATCATTTCCATAATATTGTCCTCAAGAACATTGCCCCTGTATAGATCCTCTACATACTTCTTCCACCTTTCTAGTTTCCCTTCTTTGCTGAAAATTGGGTTTCCGTCTAAGTTCTTCATATTCATGCAAGTGTTTCTCTTTTCTCCAAAGGTCTCTTTAATTTTCCTGTAGGCAGTATCTATCTTACCCCTAGTGAGATAAGCCTCTACATCCTTATATTTGTCCTCTAGCCATCCCTGCTTAGCCATTTTGCACTTCCTGTCGATCTCATTTTTGAGACGTTTGTATTCCTGTTTACCTGCTTCATTTTCTGCATTTTTGTATTTTCTCCTTTCATCAATTAATTCTGTATCTCTTCTGTTAGCCAAGGAATTCTACTAGCCCTTGTCTTTTTACTTACTTGATCCTCTGCTGCCTTCACTATTTTGTCCCTCAAAGCTACCCATTCTTCTTCTACTGTATTTCTTTCCCCCATTCCTGTCGATTGTTCCCTTATGCTCTCCCTGAATCTCTGAACAACCTCTGGTTCTTTCAGTTTATCCAGGTCCCATCTCCTTAAATTTCCACCTTTTTTGCAGTTTTTTCAGTTTTAATCTACAGCTCCTAACCAATAGATTTAGGTCAGAGTCCACATCTGCTCCTGGAAATGTCTTACAATTTAAAACCTGGTTCCTAAATCTCTGTCTTACCATTATATAATCTATCTAAAACCTTCTAGTAACTCCAGGGTTCTTCCATGTACACAACCTTCTTTCATGGTTCTTGAACCAAGTGTTAGCTACGATTAAGTTATGCTCTGTGCAAAATTCTACCAGGCGGCTTCCTCTATCATTTCTTAGCCCTAATCCATATTCTCCTGCTACCTTCCCTTCTCTTCCTTTTCCTACTGTTGAATTCCAGTCACCCATGACTATTAAATTTTCATCTCTCTTAACTACCTGAATAATTTCTTCTATCTCATCATACATTTCATCAATTTCTTCATCATATGCAGAGCTAGTTGGCATATAAACTTGTACTACTGTAGTAGGCGTGGACTTCATGTCTATCTTGGCCACAATAATGAATTCACTATGCTGCTTATAGTAGCTTACCCGCACTCCAATTTTTTTATTCATTATTAAACCTACTCCTGCATTACCCCTATTCGATTTTGTATTTATAACCCTGTATTCCCCTGACTGAAAGTCTTGTTCCTCTTGCCACAGAACTCCACTAATTCCCACTATATCTAAGTTTAGCCTATCCATTTCCCTTTTTGTTTTTTCTAACCTACCTGGCCGATTAAGGGATCTGACATTCCACACTCCTATCTGTAGAACGCAAGTTTTCTATCTCCTGATAACAATGTCCTGTTGAGTAGTCCCTGCCTGCAGATCCAAATGGGGGACTATTTTACCTCCAAAATATTTTACCCAAGAGGACACCATCATCATTTAATCATACAGTTTGAGTGCAGAACAAACAGATCTGAGCTTTTTAGTTAACTTATTCACATGCCCATGCCATGTCAGCTTATCATCCACCTGGATATCCAGGAACTTTACACACAGAGTTTCATGTATACCCATTGTTTTATACTTTTGGTACTTGTAACTATTTTTTTCCTGAATTGTGAAATATGAGTGTTTGTAAGATTAAGGGTTAAGGTGCTGGCTGTGAAGCAGTTTTCAACCCACTCCATTATTCTCTTGCCTGTATCTGGTATGGATGTGTTTGGACTTTTGTCAATATACTTGTGTCATCAGTAAACAATAAGGTTTTTGGAGTGTTCTGCAAAGACCCCAGTAATCTGTTTATGTAGACCAGAAGTCTGAGAGACCCAACTGCCAAACCTTGCAATACACCACACTTATGGTTTCCTCACTATGAATTTAATCTTATTCCTGTTGTATCATTTGCTAATATGATTCTATGTTTTCTTTTGTTAAGATATGACTCCATCCATGCAAGGGGAAGATATTGAATGCTGTACCATTTTAGTTTCCCTCAGAATTTTACTATCCACAGATAATAGAAAATGCTAACAGGGTAATTTTCATTGTTTAGTT
The DNA here is from genome assembly GCF_023897955.1 of Schistocerca gregaria. NCBI lineage: Eukaryota > Metazoa > Arthropoda > Insecta > Orthoptera > Acrididae > Schistocerca > Schistocerca gregaria. Next base: position 364,332,931 of record NC_064925.1, on the reverse strand, counting down.
ATTCTAGAATTGAGTTTGTGAAATAATACATTGAATTTTCAGATTTTTAGTAGAGAAGCCTTTACAGAAGCCAAACGGTTGTTAACAGGTCATTCTCAGAAAGATAGTTTGGTATTCTGTTGTAAGGTACTTTCTCAAGACAGTTTGAGAACACTGTATTTGCAGGTCAGTTATTTATCTCCCATTTTTTGCTCTGATACTACTCTTGCCTCATTCAGTCTTTCAGGAAATACTCCTTGACTGAGTGACTGATTACAAAAGTAACTCAAGAGACGTGTTATGAAATCAGCAAAGATTTTAATACTGTAGCTGTGATAGGATCATAGCCAGAAGATGTACTACTTTTAAGTGTGCTAATAATTTTTGTGTGATATCTCTAAGAAATATGTTAGCAAAACTGATGTCTGTTGGTGAAATGTGCATACTTGCCTAAGTAAGTTTATTGGGCCTGCTTTCAGCACATAATTTTTTGAGCCCTTGTTTTCAGCTTATTTTAAGAATTCATTGAATTTAGCAGCCAATGATTCTAATTTGGTATAATCTGCCTTGCTGCTACTGCCATCTGGGAGATCAATATCAGTTGGCTTGCTAAGCTTATTTGTTTCATACCTAATAATTCTCTAAATTGTCCTTTTCTTGTTCTTGGAGTTCTGACTTTTCAATGAAATGCCGAAGAATTTTTCAATGGTGCCCATAGTGCATTGGGAATGTGAAGTGAATGACTGGGTAGAGGACACACAAGATGAAGATGGAGAGCAAAATACAAAGGGATGTGCCAAGTGACAAGTATATACCTGAGTAATGTCTGTTCAGTCAGAGACTGTGTCTGGATGACTAAAGCAGTTAAGGCAACTGTTCCTGAGAACCAAACATGTCTGACAGAACACACACCATTTATGTTGATGTGGCTGGTACACACATATATATCAAATAAATAATGGGAAAAGAAAGAGAAGGTATCGATGGGAATTCAGAATTCAGGATCCAGCCACACACGGCATGTGGTAATGTAATTGCAGAAGTTGAAAACTTGTCCCATATTGGGACACTGACCTGGATTTACTGCTCCTCATGAGCAATTGCCTTAATTACATTAGCCACTTGGATGAGGTCTCTGACTGACTTAAATTTGAAACTTCTTGCAAGCTGCACAAGCAATGCAGCAACTTGGATGCATGAGCGATTAATATGATTCTGTGAGAACTCTCACACTTGTTGGTTCTTCCTCTCTTCAGAATTGTATGGATGATGTTTTTTTTTTTCTGAAAGTCTCATGGTATTTTGCCACTCTCATACATTATACACATTTATATGGACAGTTGTTTTGTTGCCACTTGCCCAAGTGATTTAAGAAATTCCGAATGAATATTGTCTCTCCCTTCTGCCTTATTTGATCTCAAGTCTTCCATTGTTATTTTCAATTCTGACTATAGTATTAGATTCCTATCAACTCCTGTTTTTTCTTTTAGCTGTATTTATCAATGGAATTCCCGTTGCACTTTTAATGTTATTGATCTTCCTTTTAATTTTACCAGAAATTGTATGAGTTTCCTATATGTCAAATTATTCTTCCAACAAACATTTCCTTTTTCATTTCTTCACATTTTTCATGTAGCCAATTCACCAAAGCTTCCATGCGCTTCCTATTTAACTCATTCCTAAGTGAATGCTATTTCTCTGTTCCTGTATTTTCTTGAACATTTTTGTATTTCCTTGAATGAAACTTTTTTTTTTTTTTTTTTTTTTTTTTTTTTTTTTTTTTTTTTTTTTTTTTGAAGCTATGCAATGTGTAACAACAAAGAAGACTAAGGGAGCAAATAAAATTATGTGTGCATAATATTAAGAGTTTTTCCTGAAGTGATAAGTTATGGTTTAATGATCTTCTCAGAAGGACACTGTCCAATAATGTTGCTCTTTGTTTCAGAACTATTACCGCAATCCTGACTGCCGTTATGTGGCACCAAACAGTGGTCAGACAAAATATTCTTTCACTGTTAAACTAAATGATGAATGTGGCACACAATTTATAGATAACTTCAAGGAAGGGGGCCAGGCATACTTAGAGAATGTGCTGGTTCTTCAAAATGAACCAGGAATCCAAGAAGTGAGTGCAATTTACAATATAAAATTTATTCTTGTTGTGAATATTCAAATACATGCATTTGTATTAACTTTAACTATGCTACAGCAACAGTTATCACCACAGAGAAAGTAATACTCCAGAAAACTGTTTTTTATTTGGAAAATTAAGTTTTTGCTATGGTGTTGGTAACTGTTTCCATAATCACAAGTTTTAAAAATCTGCACCTAACAGGTATGGGACACAGCACGAAGAGTGAGATGCTTGTGGGAAGGCTCTATTAAACAGTCCTTAAATGTGAATCTAAATGTTGACATGCTCAATCAGGAGACTGTGACATTTAGTGGAGACACAGGGAAAGCACGTCTTGAAATTCAGGTCAGTTTTAACAGTTACTTGTGACATTAAAATTGTTGTTACTAATTCTTCATAACATGGCACTTGAACATACAACACTTGCCATGAAAACCATTTATTTATTTATTTGTTACTACACTTATTACACAATGCTATTATAATAATAACTTTCAAAGTCAATACCAATAAGACTTCGCTTACAAGTTAAGTAATTCAACAGACACCAAAACTAAGTATTTCAATACATAAAAGAAAATTTAGCAGTCAAACAAAAAGATAGTCAAATTGTACAATAAACATAAATAGGGATGATAGTTTTACTCTCTGTTCACATCTAAAATAGATTGATAAAATCTTAAACCACAAATTAATGACAATCATAGCTTACTGTGAAAATGTTTATTGTGATGGCTGTGAGCACAACAGAGTTTTTCATCCATTAAAGTATAGATGTGATAGAATAATTGACAAGTAAAACAGTATAAACGTTTATGTATTCCTGATGTGCAATTCTTAAAGAACTGTAGTTATAAAAAATATGTTATTTGTTGGGTGCACCATCCAGGAATTACAATCTCACATTTCAGTGGTAACCAATGTTTCTCCCACTGCCAATGTGGTTTTCAGTTTTTCTACTTTACTTACTTTTAACACATGGAAATTCTTTAAAATTAATGGTGTAGCCATTGTATCATTCAAGACATGAAGAAGTCTATTACTTTCAAAAGGAAAAGAGTGTTGTGGGAATGAGTACCAGACATGATGCTCTCTTATATTCACTACAAAATTAGAATAAACAGTGATGAAACCAGAAAGAAGTGTTATGTACTATTCCAGACAGCTGATAGTGTATAATAATAACAAAATTAATGAAGCCACTGAAGATGAAAGTATACTTTGTGACAAGTTAGGACAAACTGTAGTAGTCATTAACTTCATGTAACTAACTGTCACCTATTCGGTATAAATTCTGCCATGTTGAGTAGGGGAGAGTGTTGTACCTTGAGAATAGTGTATCTAGGAACACATGATTTTTCCTGTCAGTGTTTCAATCTAATGACTGGTTTTAGAATTACATAAAGGAATGTGCATGAGGAACTGCCAAGCAGGATTTTCATCATTTCATATTTTTTCTGTTGTTGTGAGGCATGATGTTGTGTTTTGTGCAGTATTTCTAAGTTCTACACATTTAAGGACTAGGAAAAAAACGAAATTTGGAAGATGTTGTTAATTTTTTAGTTACAGAACTTTTATGGTGAGTAAAATTCTATATACATATTTTAAGAACTAATTATATAATTTGTGAAAGTTGAAGCCATACTTCGTTGGTAATATACCATCCCATATCTTGCGATGTGAGAAGGTTTTCCAGCATGGAATGTGTAGTATTTCCAAACAAACTGAGTTTCTGTAATGTCTCAACAACCTTACCTGTATTGAAAGTTACGGATTTGTATTTGTATGCAGTAACTTGTGTTTCAAAATTTATTTAACTTGTAAGTGGTTTTTGATAATATGTTTACATCTTTTGATTACAGTAACTGGTTACTGGTGAGTAGTACAGTCATAATGTAGCCATTAGACTATTAAACACAATATTGAAAAGATTTTCTTAATTGATTTACTTTTAAATTTCAACAGAAAATGAACATTTTGTAACTTGGAACATTTTTTCACATTCTGAAAACCCTTACTTTGCCAAAGTAGCTTTCATAATTTCAGAAAAATTCTGCAGCACATAAAAACTGAAAAGTGTTGTTTGAAAACAGTGTAAGAAAATATATTGAACACCTATTACAAAGCTGGCTAGAGACAAATGTCTGAAATGTGTTCCAAGACACAACACTCTCCCCCAGATTGATTTTCTAGTGGCAAGAAGAAATTCTTGATAGCCTTTTAAATTGAAGTTGTTTTTCAAGACTTCATCTTGAGTGAGGTTAATAACACATTCACCTTACTTGTTACTGTCTGTAATTATTTTTAATAACAAATCATTACTCAATTCGGGTTTTAATATTCCCGACACTAGATAGGTTTGATAGCTCATGAACCAGTAATCTCAAGTTTTTTAGTAACTTCAGTAATTCAGCATTTCATCCAAAATATATCTTGTTGGCTATCGTAATAAGACAAACTGGAATGCGTTTACTGATGTTGTCAATTACTATACAGGTGTGTACTCATACAAAGTCAAACTATTCTTATTAGCATCCCCTGATAATTTGGCCCCACATCTGGAGTTTTCTTTATGGCAATATAGCTGAAGCAACACCAGGAAGAAGACTTGAAAATGATATAATGTGGAACACATACTGAGAACTACAATGATGTACTAAAAATTATTGTATTTTTAAATCCAGAATTTTACTTTACAGCAATATTATACTACTATAAAAATGTGCACATTATTTTTATGATATTGTATCAGTCACATCCTGGGTGGTAATGAATAATGATATGTAATTATGCAGGTTGGTAAAGGGCCATTTGCTCCACCAGCAAGCGGTCTTGTGAAAATTGGGGAAACAATGACACTTGTTGTTTATGTTGAAGGTGATCCTGGATTTGATATAAGAGTAAGTATAAATGTACAATTTCTTTCTTTTTTATTATGATATGATTTTGGTGATTTCATCAAAAGTTATTGAATTCAAATACAAATTTTTAAAAAAAGAATTAACAGTATTATCTTCGGTGAAAATGTTAATCAAAATCAGTACTTGATTCATCTAAGGATATGAATACCACATGATAATTTATTTAAGACTTGTGCTGTATCAAAAACTTTTTGCCTTAGCTGTGGAATCCTACAAACCGTATCTTAACTTAAACATTAATGTGATTTATTTCCATTTTCAAAATCATAAGTATTCAGAAAATATTTCATGTTACTACCTGCTGCTATTAATTACACACCAAATAAAGCTCACATGATTTCCCAGTATACACAATACACAGCAAACTACTGATGATCAAGAGACTATTAGTAATCAAAATTGCTGCCATATAATATTCAAACCTGATTCAATAAGTGTTTTGTAACGTTTAAAAGAAGGTGAAGATTGACTTTAAGACACAGGTGATCCAAGCAGATATGTCATAATTTAAAGGATCTCATACTTTGGGAGAATATTTAGGAAAATTTTAGCAAATTGGGTTTCCTGCTTGTTTAAATTTGCATCAGTTTTGCTGTGTGATCAATATCCTGCAGCCACAGAGATGCCAGCTAAAAGTTAGCCACTCTGACAACAACACAAGTCATTCAACAAACCCCTTTAGTATCAATATGTTACTACTGATTTGACATAATACAACAGCTAAACTTTCATTCTACTCAATGGGAGGAAAATTCAATATTTGAAGAAGAAGGAAACAAGTGATAACCTAAAGTATGAAAGGACAAAACTTCACAATGCCTCCTCAGTTTGTGACAAAACAAGTTGGGAGAATTTTAATTCCCCTCTTGTTTTGCCATCTGCCTCCTTAAATTCATTTTTACTAATTATGGTTAACATACATGAATAGAATCTGCATTTTCAAAAAGAGAAAGATTGGCCATCAGTTTTAAAGAATATAACATCAGTTCTAATTTTGTGCACAGTTTTACGTATGTACCCAATTGATTTTCTAATTTATTCTATTACTAGTTAGTATCTTTCATTATAGCATGAAATCAGTATTTGTTTCTTAAATTAAATTCTATTGTTGACTTACAAACAAATATAAATTCTGCAATAACTGTAAACATTTGGAAGACAAAATGCTAGTAATATTAAAGTATCTATTTGGCTATATTCAAAAACATGTTAAGAAAGCCAGCCCTTAATTAATTCCATAGTAATTAATAGTTTTGTCAAAAGTGTTGTATGCATAACTATATTTGTTAATTTCATGATTTAAATAAATAATTTGGCTTAACCCTCATAGTAGGAGAAACTGTTAAAAGGAATGAATATTTCAATATATTCAGTTAATATAATGAGTTAAGTTTTAATTGTAATTTCTCTAAATTAAACTTCAGACAATGCATAGTTTCAGCACCTATTGTTCTGATGATATATAAGGGACCAATTTTTGGTCACGAGTTAGTTACTTCATGGCTGAGTTTCAGACGAGGAACCTGTGCTGGTTAGAATGACAACAGTGCAACTTAACAGTGTAATAAGTGTTACACAATTAGGTCATGTGTAGAAACAATGACAGTGTCTGCTCCATATTTACCTTTCTATTCTTTAACAACTGTGAACTTTTCTCAATTCCATACACAGTTGCCTATAAGAGTTTCATAGATAAACATTACAAATTAAACATATTGTACTTTGTCCTGCAATGATTTTTTGTAGAATAAAAAAGAAACACTAAAATCAAATTCTGTAGGCTATTACTGAACACAGCATATCTAACACTCTTTTGCTCTGCTCTAGACCTTAAAACAGCAAATATTATTATAGTTTGTTGCAGGCAATACAACTGGAAACAAAAGCTAGGCAGGTATGGATGGTCTAATACTACATTTCCCTAACTAGAAAGTTTTTATTAAATATATTGTTGATGATGTATTTGCATTTCTTCATCACGATAAACTGATTTGTAATATGTTTGAGACACATCTTCAGTTAAAACTCACAAATGTCAATAAAAAGATGTACATGGTGGACACTCAATTTACAGTATCCAGATCAAAGATACTATGCTACTTTTAAAACAAAGACTGCCTTACTCCACTTGCAAGTAAGGACTGTCCTACATGAAAGTGAAACAAACACTGGGAAACTCTTTGGTGCAAGATACCAATGATATATATTACAGCATGAAAATGTTGATCTCTATTGGGTTTTATGAAAAAAATTATAACAGTTCTTATTTTAACGGCTAGTAATATATTATTAGAAAATTTTGTAACCAAATATTGCATAATTCAAAGTCAGTGTCAATTACAGCCAAATGAAAGAAATGGCATTTATAGAATAATTGTGGTTGTTATTGTGGTCTTCAGTCCAGAGACTGATGCAGCTCTCCATCTACTCTATCCTGTGCAAGCTTCTTCATCTCCCAGTACCTACTACAACCTACATCCTTCTGAATCTGCTTAGTGAATTCATCTCTTCGTCTCCCTCTACAATTTTTACCCTCCACACAGCCCTCCAATGCTAAATTTGTGATCCTTTGTTGCCTCAGAACATGTCCTACCAACTGGTCCCTTCTTCTCCCCAATACTATTCAATACCTCTTCATTAGTTATGTGATCTACCCATCTAACCTTCAGCATTCTTCTGTATCCCCACATTTCAAAAGCTTCTATTCCCTTCTTGTCCAAACTATTTATCATCCATGTTTCACTTCCATACATGGCTACAGTCCATACAATGACTTTCTGACACTTAAATCTATACTGGATGTTAACAAATTTCTCTTCTTCAGGAGCGCTTTCTTTGCCATTGCGAGTCTACATTTTATATCCTCTCTACTTCAACCACCATCTGTTATTTTGCTCTCCAAATAGCAAAACTCCTTTACTACTTTAAGTGTCTCATTCCCTAATCTAATTTCCTCAGCATCACCCAACTTAATTTGAGTACATTCCCTTATCTTCATTTTGCTTTTGTTGATGTTCATCTTATATCCTACTTTCAAGACACTGTCAATTCCGTTAAACTGCTCTTCCAAGTCCTTTTCTGTCTCTGGCAGAATTACAATGTCATTGTTTTTATTTCTTCTCTGTGGATTTTAATTCCTACTCCAAACTTTTCTTTTGTTTTCTTTACTGCTTGCTCAATATACAGATTGAATAACATCGGGGAGAGGCTACAACCCTGTTTCACTCCCTTCCCAACTGCTGCTTCCCTTTCATGCTCCTCGTCTCTTATAACTGCCATCTGATTTCTGTACAAATTGTGAATAGCCTTTTGCTCCCGGTATTATAGGATAATTAATCTTTAAAATAAAAATTAAAAATGAATTTCCAAAATTTTACAGAAAACATGGAAAATAATTAAATTTAAATGTATTTTCCCATACAATATGCCAATCTCACAGGTGTTTTATTATTATTATTATTATTATTATTATTATTATTACGCCAGACATATGGTTTCAGACACAACTTAGCTTAAAAAAGGATTAGAATCACAAAGCTTGTCAGGATAGGTATCAAAATCTACTATTAGTCAAAGTTGCCTGTAATACAGGTGCCTTATATGGGCAGTACTAATTCAACTTCATTGATAACATCATATGGAATGTATTTTTGCAGTGTATGATTGATTCATACACACGTTACCATACATGGTATATAGTGTCACACAATTCTATATTATATTGCTCATAGTATGTTAAAAATAATACTGAAAGATAATATAGTTAATAAGAATAATTTACTGAGTTCCTTTGTCTTGTTTAAAAGGTGCAGCAATGTGTTGCAAGGGATGCAAATAGTGACAATGTTGTAGAACTGACAGATGAAAGAGGCTGTATCTTGAAACCTAAATTAATTGGTGCCTTCCAGAAGACTAAAGACACAGGATCTAGTTCTGCTTCAGTGATTGCATACGCATATTTTCAAGTTAGTACATAACACATAATTTTTTATTAAAATTCCTTTACTCTCACAGGTCTATAATGCAATGATTGACATAAAATGCATTCCCACTATTTACATTACAGGCATTCAAATTCCCAGATATAATGGATCTCATCTTTGAGTGTAATGTTGAGCTGTGCAAAGTAGAGTGTGAAGGATGTCCTACTCCAGGACAGGTAAGAACTAGTTTTTTCATAGGAAAACATGTTTTAAAATTATAACACATATTTAAAAACTGATATGATATAAATCTGACATGGAAAATACATTAAAATAAGATAAGGTAATTGCTCAGCTTTAGCTGACTGATGTGTGGCACTTAAAAATATGCAACAGAAAACAGTACATTTTGTACTAGTTTTGAACCTCTTGCTCTTTCTCTAGTTAAGTGCACATATTCACACATACAGCAACACAAACACTCAAATGAACCTGACCAGGGACATGGCAAGACATTATTGTTCTGACTTGGAGAATAGAAAGACAGGCACAAAAAACACAATTATAACAAAATTAATTTTACACTGGTGAAGTGGAGATGAACTTAGAACATTAGAGGGAGTAATGCAGGTTAAATAATTCATTCATTTGTTCATAATGTTTTGTAAATTCCACAAATGTGGGAAACATATTGTTACTTGAACCATTCAAGTCACGTGTTTAAAGAGAATCAATATTTAGAAATTAAATCTGCACATTTTATTAATAATATTGGTAACATATCAGTATACAGCTTTAACATTTTTAACATGTGTTGGCTTCATGTGATGTAGTCAGTTACTAAGTAAGCCCTTGATCTGAAACAAAAATACTACTGCCTTCCCAGCTAGACTAAATTGCTGCTGTTTATCTCCAACTGGTAGTTTAATATTCATATGAATTAGTATTTCTCAAAGAAAATAATTACCAGTACCTATACCTGTACCAAGAGAGGGCTGTTTAGGACACACTACAACATGTCATTCAACTTCATAATGAATACAGTTACTTCCCATGTAATTAACAATAATTTTCAACCATTGAATATAGACAGCCATTTAATTTTTAGAAGATATGATCAGTGAGGAAAGATGACACTAAGTGACTACTTTGGAACCATTTTGTGAAATGGAGATATAAAATACCACTTAAAAAACGTTTAGTTTTTGGTATTGGGTGCACACACTTAAGTAATATTCCATGAATGGTCACACAAGTGCTTTGCAAGCAATTTCCTTCATTGACTGATTCAGTTTTCTCAGTATCCCAGCCAATGAATAACACATAGAGATAGGAAATGAAAGAATAGTCAAGTTCAGCAGCTAGTAAACGGCTAGAAAAGATATTTGAAATTCTGTATTAGGAGACATATAATATTCAGGAAGAATGTCAGAAGCAACCCATGATTTATGACTTTTCTTTTGAATTACAAAGTAATGGATGTTTATGAGTCTAAAGGGCACATGAAGAGACTTAGAAAGGAAGACATAGTTATCATCCAACTAATATAAGCTTATACATATAAATTTTGGTGCTTTAAGATGAAGAAATAACTCCCAGATACAAAATTTTGGGGGGAGGGGGCAATGGAGGAAGGCAGGAGGAGAATTGTAGTCCAAAAATGAGTCATTGTAGAAGCCCTTTTAATAAATCAGGAAGCAGCTGTCTGGATGGCATAATACATGTAGCACAAATATGTGAATTTTTAATGGAGAAAACCCCCTTAACAGCCTTATAAATTACTTTCTGATTTTAGGGATGGACAAACATTGACACCATTAACTACCAATGTAAGCTTTTGTCACTGTATATCAGAGAAAGAAATTTTAATATGTTATTTGCAGATCAGAGAAAGATTCATTTATCATAACATGTCAGAAAAATAAAATGTTAATACCGTATTTAACTGCAGGAGCATCCATATGGTCCAAGAACTGTCTCACTTATAAATGCTAGTAATGAGCATACACAGAAATATTGGAAATAAAAATCTGGTTGGAATCAGAAGTGGTTAGTGACAAAATTTTGAATTTTAATTGCAAGTTCAAAGATGGTTGGTAGTTGAGGCAAGTAAATTATATGATTATAGGTGATGAGATTAGTACAGATTTGTAATACAAAATAATTTGGGTGAACATAATTGTTAAAGGTGGAAAAAATATGATAAATTGGTCTTTTATAGATCCCAGCCTCAGGAGCTATAGTGGTTTGCTCTCTTGAAAAAAGCTTGGAGAAGGCTGTGTGTAAATTTCTTCATCGTGTTACAGTACTAAGGTGATATTTAAACATAACAACTATAACGTTAGATTATAAAAGTCAGCCTTTTAGTCACATAATATTTCAATAAAAGTGATGATGATTTCAATTTTTTCAACTGTCATCAGGTCTAAAAATTTAGTGGAAACATGAACGTACTTAGCCAGTACAGATATATAAAATATGTGCCTTCATGTCACAGCTAATTTTTTAGGTCTCATGATAGCACAAAAGGTGAAACGAATACTCAGTTTCAATAAAACATTATTTCAGCAAGACACTGACTTTTAAAACCTAACTCAATATAAAGGTCAATGGTCTCCTCTGGTGATAAAAACTTCTGTTAAATTCTGAGTGTGCACATTTCAAGAAGAGCCCAACAATATACTGCATTGTCCTACATATAGCTTACAAAAAGCCCATGAAGCAAAAAATACAGAAATATAAAATGCGTGGTCCTCCTATGCACCATTTGCAACACAAACAGGAATATAAAGAAGTGACAGTGATACAGTTGCTAACATTAAGATAGCTTGATGAGAACAGAGATGTTAGTAGAAAATGAAGACACTTTATTACATTGTTCTATAAATGCATAATTTAACACCAGTCTTAACCCTCGAGTTGTTGTATCAGTTTTTGCAGAATCTGTGGTCCTGTGGTTGATTCTTCCAACCAACCATCACATTGTTTAGAGGCATGAAAAACACTGCCTTAATATAGTTGGTATTGAAAATCAATTTACTTTATTTGGTTTTTTCTATATATAGACATATTGTTTAATGTTTGAACTTTATTTGTTCTTAAAAGGGAGATAAAATTTAATAAAAATATCATACTCTTTTATTTTACAACAAATTTCTAACACATATAATAATCTCACATCACACTAGGCCTACATTTATTTTACATTGCAGATTACTTCTGCAGCACTTGTGTGTTGTATTCTCCTCTTCTTCTTCTGGTTCCTATCCATTCCAGATGTTGGCAACCATCTTGGCAGTTCTTTTCCTGTCACTTGCAGCTCTAAATAGCTCTGTAGATGTTTTAGAGGTCAACATTCTGATGTTCTTAAGTCAGGATATTCTTCTCCAGCCAATGCTTCACCTCCCTGGTATTTTTGCTTGCAGGATGGTCTGGGGGAGATGGTATCTGTTGTTTTTCTGCATGATGTATCCCAGGTAATGGATCTTCCTTTCTTTCACAGGGACCAGTACTTCTTTCTCTTTCTTCATTCTTCACAGTACCTTAACATTTGTGCCGGCTGGTGTGGCCGTGCAGTTCTCGGTGCTTCAGTCTGGAGCCGCATGACCGCTATGGTCGCAGGTTCGAATCCTGCCTTGGGCATAGATGTGTGTGATGTCCTTAGGTTAGTTATGTTTAAGTAGTTCTAAGTTCTAGGGGACTGATGACCACAGATGTTAAGTCCCATAGTGCTCAGAGCCATTTGAACCATTTTTTGAACCTTGACATTTGTGACTTGCGCTGTCCATTACCTTTTTACTGTCATTTTTCTGTAATTTCCTGACTTTTTTTTAATGAATATTGAAACTATCATGCTTCAATTGTAATTTCACTATTTCATTGCACTGTTCCTGTATTTCTCTTTCCTTAGCTTTTTGTATCAGTTTCCTGATCTCCTTGTTGATATTCTTATATTCATCAGGATTACTTTTCACTTTCCTTCTTCTGTCCATCATTCTAAGTATATCTTCAGTCATCCATGACTTCTTTTTGGTGACATAGGATTACAGATGTTCTTCTTTAACTGACACCAGTATAGATTTTATCTTTTTAATTTTCTCTTTGGTTTCTTGGATTTTCTGCATTCAGCTGAAACAATATTTGGGCATTGATATCAGTGATATCTAGTAAAGAAAATTAAACAGCCGTTGCCCATCTTATAGTTACATGAGCCACAGCGCAATTACTGCACATCTTGTTGACTGTGTTAGATGCTCTCTTTCCCATGTTGTAGTCCACGATAATGTGTGGTTTATTGGTTCCTTCACCACTCGTGCCTTCACTGTGCATGGTGCTAAGCAGAAGAAAACTTTTTTGGGCACATATGACACAATTGTAATATCTTTCTAGCACCCAAACAGTGAGAACCCAGTATTCTTGAATTTCAGAAGTAGGAATTCCAGAGGGTCTCCAGTTATTTTTCCCTTTTCCCCAATGCTAGTGATTTGTTTCTGCAAAAGCGAGATTGCAGGTGAGTAACTAGTATACTAATTAATATTCCCATTGGGTCCATTCATAGTTTCTGCCAGTTAGTGCACAAAATCATATGGTTCATTTGATATCTTTTAATGGCCATTTTGTTGTGTTACATAATTTTACACAACTGATGTGGTATACTAAATTTTAGCATTGCAAATAGCAAAGAATTTGAAACCATAGTTGGCTGGTTTGTTTTGTATGTATTGAACAAGAGAATATCTATGCCTAAAAGGTGTTATCATCTCACCTGTGGTTGCAAACTTTCTCAAATAATAGCTTTCCATGCAATTTCTAACAAATTTATCTAAAGATAGACCTGATTGTTGCAAATTTATCTTCCCTACATCTTTGTGTTTTTGTCGCATTATCATCAAATCTCATGCTTCTGAAGAGAAATAAGGAACTTTGTATGACATTCCGTGCCATCATTACTCGAAAATTCTTCAACATTTGTTTTACTTCCTCCCTCAAGCAATCAAAATAAGGACTCCAATAAGAACACAGATCCCTTCCCTTGAAGTCTCCTTTACATCCCCCTATCTAGAATAATTGGTTTGTGATATCAAGTTTTTAATATGCAAGTTACTGTATTCCAAAAGTACAGGGTGTTCAATAAGTAAGTATACAGTTCATAACTTGCTGTATTAAAGTCATGGAAGTTACGAAGGTAATCTCAAAAGTAAGGTTGCCTATTTTTTATAAGTACGTAGACCTGTTTATTTATACAATGGTTTACATCAGTTTACAGCTAGAACATTTAGCTATTTTTCGACATAATAACCATTTCTGTCAATGCGCTTTTGTAGATGCTGTGGCAGTTTTTGTATGCCCGTGTCATACCAGCTCACTGCCATTCTGTTCAGAAAGTTATGAGCTTCTTCTTTCACCTTGTCATCAGAGCTGAATGACTTTCCAGCCAAATGTTCTTTTAAACTAGGGAACAGGTGATAGTCACTGGGTGCCAAGTCAGGACTACAGGGTGGGTGGGTGATAATGTTCCACTGAAACTGTTGCAGGGGAGCAATGGTTTGCCAAGCAATGTGTGGGCGAGTGTTGTCATGGGGAATGTGCATGCCCTTGCTCAACATTCCTCTTCTCCAGTTCTGAATAGCCCATTTGAGTTTTTTCAGAGTCTCATAGTACCTGTCAGAATTTATTGTGGTCCCAGCAATTCAGCTCCAACAAAGAGGTAAAAGAAGAGGATCATAACTTTCTGAACAGCATAGCACAAGCTGGTATGATATGGGCATACAAAAACTGCCACCGTGTCTACAAAAATTCATCAACAGAAATAATGATTATGTCGAAAAATAGCTAAATGTTGAAGCTGTAAACTGATGTAAACCATTGTAGAAATAAACAGGTCTATGTACTTATAAACAAATAGGAGACCTTGCTTTTGGGATTAGCTTTGTATAAGAGATGCTGGAAGTGATCCCCTTGAACTTGAAGACTGCCCACATTCCTGCCTGCACATTATGCAGAACACTGGGAGTGTCCCTTCAATATACCCCATGGAAAGTAATCCAGTGAAGCCAAATTGGGTGAATGCAGAGGCCAGTGTCCTCAAGAGATTATGCGGTCACTGAAGATGTTCTTTAAAAGTTCATCACCTTGTGGGTGGTATGTGCACTCATCACATCCTGTTGGAACCAGGTTTTTTCAATTTTGTCCTCATTCAGTTCACCTGGGAAGGGCTCCAGAATGCAGGTGCTGTACTGTTCTGCATTTATGGTGTCCTGAAAGAAGATCGATCCAATGATGTGTTTCCAAGTCATGGAGCAGAAGGCACCAACCTTTTGATCTTGCACTGGGGACATATTAAATTCATACAGATTCTCCTAAGTTCACACATGACTATTCTGGCTATTCACATAATCAGAGAGATGGGGACCATGCCTCATACATGAAAAACTTGTGTCACGAATCCCCCCCCCCCCCCCCCCATCATTGTGCTGCAGGAAGGACAGAAACCAGTTGCAAAAGTTTACATTGCATAGGACAATTGGTGTCTCTCCATTAATTCACAACTGACATTTTATACAGATACATGTAAAGTAACTTCTGGAGAATCTTGTGAGTCGAATCCATGGAAATGTAGGCCTGCTGAGCTGTCATCTGACTGATTTCTTTGGACTTTGCAGAATCATGCCTTGCACCTTCGCCACCTTCTCTTTGGATGTGGATAGCCTGCCTGATTTTCGAGCATTTGTATGCTTCTAGTCATTCGAAACTTGGTGACGAGCTTCTGTACAGCATTGCAGTTAGGCATCTTCATTTCTTGGAACCTTGCTGCAAATACACCTCTACTGCTGAGGTAAACATGTCCCCATTGCAGACCACATGCTCAACAATAAACACTTTTCATTCAATCATCAGCATGATGACGTGGATCACAATGATGTCACACAAGACGTTGGTCTTCAATCAAACTGGACCTGCAAAAAACTACAAATACCTGGTCAAATATGGTTCAAATACGTTAAACAATAGAAAATGTTGTATTAATAATTGACAATCATATCAGTCATTACTTAGCACACCACAACACTTGGTAAATCAAACATATCCTCATCAGTAATCATATTTAACACTGTCACTTCCTCTGTAATATCCTTAGCACACCTCTTAGAACAGGAAGGATTTTTATTATAGTTTTTAGGACATTTTTGCTGTTTTGGTGATAACACTTTCCTTGGACCACTTAGTTTTATCATCTTTGCCAACAAAAGAGCCACAGATAAAATCAAAATCATCACCATCAATATCTTCTACTTCATAACATTGCTTTTCCTGCTCTTCAAGATGTACATGTTCATTTCCCTTTAAAGGATCCTGATTCACTATTGTGAATTGGACTGGTCAAATGCAGAATGCTTGGCTTGCTGCCATTGGAATTGTAATTTAGTAGCTTTTTCAAATTCCTCCTCTGATAACCCTTTTCTGAAATGAACCCTAAGAGTACAAACAAAAATGAAACTTATTTGATAATGAAAGATTTTAACCCTTAAAAATGATGGTATAGTAATAAATACAAAAATTTTTACTTACATTATCAGTTGCATGGTTGACTCTGTACAGCAAACAGAGGACAGACAAAAATGAGCAGCAATTATTGCCAACGACTTCTCACTACAAATCCAGCAGCAATAAAGATGACTAACATAGATGGAACTGCCAATAGTCCAACAATGAGTAACTACAATTAGGAGCAAAACAATTAACTCTGGTTGTCTCAGTCAACCAGTACAACAGTTCAAAGGTTAAAATCATTGATGTTTTAAGATTGATTATAAATTGGTCATTGATCAAAGATGAAATCTGAATCAGTATCAATGATTTGTATAGGACTTGTATAGTGAAGCAACACTAGAAACTTGTAGCAAAATGCAGAAAGACCTGCAGAATATCAACGTTTGGTGCAGGGATTGGCAGTGGATCTCAGACACAAGCAGATGTAATGCATTGAACATAAACAAACAGAAATACCCATTATTATTGTTTATAAAATTGTTGAATATTCACTGGAAATAGCGGAAATATCTAAGGATATGCACGTGGGATGACCTTATAAACTAATCATACAAAACACAGTTACCAGAACGAGAGTCAGTGGAAGAATCTTCATGAAGTCTGTAGTCCACTTATAAAGGACATAGCTAATAAAATAAAATAAGCTAAAGATATTGTTCCAATATGGTCAGTAATGTCATCCTTTTCTGCTCCATGTTAACTACTAACAAAAGAGCTTGATCATGTCATTAAAAGAAAAACTGGTTGTAAACCTAAGTTTGGTATCAAAAATTCTATGGCTCTTGACCAAATTAAAGATATGCAAATCTCACCCAGTTCTAAATAGTATCATTTGATACCACTCGCTTATTTACAAATGCTCCTACTGATGAATCCATAATCATATTAACAGCTCTTTTGGACAATCAGAAGTAAATCCTCTTGAATTACATAACACAATTTATGCTACTCAGATGCATGCAAAACAAAATAACTTCCAGTTTCAAAACAAGTATTATAATCAGTGTGACGGCCTACCCATCGGTTCACCTATTAGTACTATACTACCCAAAATTTTCATGAACAGTTTTGAACAAAATTTCTTACAGAAGGAACCAATGATTTGTAAAATCAAGTACTGGTACAGATATGACAATGATGTGTTGTGTTTATGGCTTGGTATCACTGGACAGTTAGATACATTACTGCAGCAGCTAAACTCACAACATAAGAAAATTCAGCTTACTGGGAGGCTCTTTTATTAATTTCTTGGACCTTAATACAGATATTACTAGAAGCAAATGTATTTAGCATTTACAGAAAAAACATAGCTACTGATACAGTAATCCCTGCAAGCTCAAAGCTTGCACACAACTACAAACATGTAGCTTTCTGTTCAGCACAACATTGCCTCATGTCTGTTCCCTTATCCAAATCAGCCTTTCAAACAGAACTACAAACCATCAAACAAATTGCTACTAGCAGTGGCTATAGCTCTGCCCTGATTGACAATATTCTATCAAAAAAGAAAATGAATAAAATTACACCACTATCACTTGATAGTTTCACAACCAGAAGCAAAATTACATATTTTGACAGCATTTCAGACAACCTAGCAAAAAAGTTAATATTGTAACAACAGATCTGCATTTTATAATACCAGCAACATATCAAAATTTTTATTCACTAGTAAAGACAAAATGCAACCCTTGGCACAGAGTGCCATCTATAAAATCACTTTGAAGCAGAGTCAAAAATGGTATATTAGTCAGTCAGGCAGAGCTGTGTTATTTAGGCTACATGAACATGAGAGAAGCTGACAAGTAACGAAGAAAGATTTGACCTTTGCTGATCATCTTGTAACAGAAAACAAACCATATGATGTAAAATGTGAAGTTTTCCATTCCAAAAAGAAAAACAAAAGAAAGAAAAAAAAGCAGGAAGATAACCTTACTGGAAGCAACGGAAATCACCAAACACATAATGCAGCCTAGTGTTGAAAGATGAATCTCAGTTTCCATTTCCCCTTGTTAAATTTTCATTACAAATATTGGATTCAAACTGTAAATTCATTTTATTTCTTGTAATTTGTTGCCTCCACATAAACTTTGTTTACTCCCCCTTTTTTTAGTTAATGTAATTACTATAGTATTTTCCTACACAAACAATTTGTCATTTTTATGTCTTCTGTAAAAATAATATCTGTGTAAGTTGCACGTCATGTTTATCTGTCTTTGTGACATTTAGTTCTCACCTGAAGATGGCATGAGAAGCTGAAAGGTGGTAATGACCTACTAAAGATAAGTCTGCAGAACATTAGGAAGTGTTTTTCTCATTAATATAGTTGTCATGTTTGGTAAGCAGTCACAGAAAATGCAGTTAATGTAGTAAAACCCTTATTTGACTGACACTTGAGAAACACCCCTTGGTCTGGGACACTTACCTGGTAAGATTAATAGAGGAGATAACAAAAAAGAAGCAACACTTTTTTTGTGGTTTCATTTTGTAAGCACTTCTTAGAGATAATCATCAAATTACGGAGACAGGTACTATTGGCAAGGAATGTGAATCACGACAGAGTTTACTGATAAAATTTTGAGATTGTACATTTCTATTCAAGCAAATTATTGTTTTCTTCTACATATAACTTGTAAAAAGCCCATAATGGTAAAAATAGAAGGGTGCAAAACCATCGTGCTCCCCATGTACAACTGGAACAGTAAAGGAAGTGACAGTGGTACACTCTGCTGCTCACTGTTAGACTGCTGAAGAGAACAGAAGTATATGGAGAAAATGAAGCCATTCGGAAAGATCCTCAGATCTACAATAAAAATATAATTGGTTAGCATTATTTCAAAGCAGGGATGTATTTTTGTAGTGATGCCCAAATTTTTGCTTTCAAAAACCGTATTTTAAGATATAAGACTATACAACAATTTTTGTTTATCAGATGAGATTAATTTCTTTTAAAGTTGTCTAATTCCTTCCATGTTTTCATGTTTCAAGACTGCTGATACACAAACTGAACAATACACTTTGATATACCAACCATAAACTTCAAATATCTGTAATTCAGTTTCTAGCATTTCAGTTCAGTTTTCATTACATGCCACTTACACACAGTGTAAGTGCACAAGGGAACATGACTACTGTACACAAGCTCATTTGAAAACTACAGCAATGCAAAAAGTATTTGTAGAACTTACTTTCAGGAACATTTGTGTGCTATTTTGGATGTTGGTAAAGTATGTCAGAAACAACTGTATGACTCTTCCTTTAGTAAGTATATTACTACATTAAAAGTGATGAGATATCTATTTAAAATTCAATAACAAATGATGGAAAAGTTGGTAATTTGAAATTTTTCCCAAACAGAGTCTAAACCCCATATCTCGTAGAAGGCGAGACGTGTGGACTGATAATTCTACAGATGGGGAGCCACTCAAGGTTTTTCGTTCATTCAGGGTGATTGCTCCTGAAGACATTGATGACTTGGATGCTCTTACTGGATCTCGTTCAACAGTTATAAATATTGGTTCATGTAAGTATATTTAAGATACTTATTAAAATTTACCACAATAATCACAGATAAATACTCAATAAATTATTTTTTTGTACTCTTTACAGTTATTTATTATCAATTTTGTGTGTCTTCTTGGATTTAACATTGTTTGATTTTGTAAAACATTTTAATTTTCTGATTATTTATCTCCATTCTTTCAGATAAATGTAGTGAGTTCTAAATATCAGTAAAGGTAGATAAAAAACTTTCAATTGTAAAGAGTACCATAAAACAGCAAACTCTCAAATACAGTATATGCTGACCTCATTATGTATGTAGTAGTTAGAACAACTATATCTACTTTAATCTTAATTACCATTACTTAATCTGATTATCAATTCTCCATTTACAACTACTGTAATTCCCTTACACTATTTCTCTTATTTTCCTATTTAACTATCTTGTAAGATATCCACTTGGGAAGCACATTGAATAATGTTCTAGAAATAATCAAACTAGTACAGTTTGATTAAATATATGTAACAAACATGGAAATCAGAATACAATAGAAAATCAGACAAGGAAAGTACACTTCATCCTAGAACAAAGTTCTTGTTAATTCAAAAAATATAATCTCGGATACATTTGGAATCTCTACATAGTACAGTGCACCAGGGAAGGAGGTGTAGCATCTTCATTTAGTTTCTGATCTAGAAAAATAGTTTTACAATGTAAAATAGAGTACTGTAAGATGCTCAAATTCTGAAATAAATTGGTGGAGAAGATGGATGAAATATGATATGTACAGAAATCAAGAGGGGCTGATAAGAGTGGAAGACCACAAATAACGTGCTCAGATTAAAAAGGGTGAAAGGCAGGGATGTATACTTTTGCCCCTACTGTTCAATCTGAACATTGAAGAAGCGATTATGCAAATATATGCAAGGTTCAAGGACGTAATTAAAATTCAATGTGAAAAAATATCAATAATAACATTCTCTGATGATACTAATATCCTCAGCAAAAGTGAAGAAGGATTAAAGGATCTACTGAATGGAATGAACAGTCAAATGAGTACAGAATATGAATTGAGAGTAAACCAAATAAAGACAAAAGTAATGAGAAGCAGCAGAAATGAGAACAGTGAGAAACTTATCATCATAATTGGTGATCACAAAGTAAATGAAGTTCAGGCATTCTTTGACCAAGGCAGCAAAATAGCCCATTACAGTTGGAGCAAGGAGGACATAAAAGGCAGTCTAGTACTCGCAAACAGGACATTCCTGACCAAGTAAAGTGTACTAGTATCAAACATAGGTCTTAATCTGAGGAAGACACTTCTGAGAATGTACATTTGGAGCACAGTATTGTATGGCAGTGAGATACGTACTGTAGGAAAACCAGAAGAGATGTGGTGCTATAGAAGAATTATGTGTACTGATAAGATAAGGAATGCAGAATCACCTAGGAAAGGAATATGTGGAAGATGCTGGCAAAAAGAAGGGACAGAATGATAGGATATCTGTTAAGACATCAACTAATAACTTCCATAGTATAAGGGGGAATGTAGAGGGTAAAATCTGTAGAGGGAGACACAGATGGATGTTACAAGGTAACCTCTGCAATGCACTGTATGGTGGTTTGTAGATGTAAATGATGATGTAACTGACTTTGACTCCTTTGGGATCGCCTTCGTTCTCCGTACTTCACACTACATTGTAATAGGTAGTGTGTGGTACAAGAGATCGACCTATGAACAGATAAAGGATAAGCCTGCAGTATATCTTAGCATTTGGAAGTTATTATGAAATGAGTCCAAATAATGTTTTCTTATTTATTTACAGATTCAGATGGCATTTGTATGTCAATGCCTGCGTTCCTCGTGGTTTCTGTCTTGCTGTTAACAGTACTGGTCACTTCCTGCCTCACCACAGCTTACCTCTGGCTCAAACGACAGAGAAAATCCAGCGAAAACAATGTTGAAGATAAGAAATGGCGGATGGATGCATATCATGTCTCAAAATCATAAAGCATGCCAATGACATTGATAATTGCTTCAAGATTATTTCATCCTTGGAGCCAGCAAAAGAGATGACTGACTGGCTGAAATTGTTATCATCATTCCTGTGACTTACTCTATGGAATAAACATGAACAATGATTACAGTCTTGATTGTGAGATTCAGCAAGATTTTTTTAAATCAAGTGTTACTTGCAGAAACAATTATAAAACATTGACAGTCTTAAGCATGCATGTAAGTGTCAAGTGTGTTGAGTTGGACTTTGAATTCAGTATACTACCTTCCATTAAATAACGTTTTTTAAAAGAAACATATTTGACAGTTGAGGTCTCTAAGAAGAAATGTCAACAGATGTTTTGGTGCATGACTTTTAGTAAGAGAACAGTGTCACCTCTGATATGTCTCAGTTGTAAATACAATTTGTCAAATTTCTCTCAGTAACTATGACAGCTCTGCATCAACAGTAACTTATAACATTTTCTGCTGTAGTTGTGTTACTTAATAATGTGAACAGTGAGGATAAAGTCATACATTTTACAATTTATAAGTAAAGGCAATGAAGAGTTGCATCACTTATATCTGAAACAGATTCTAGGATTCCTAACTGAAAATTACATACTTACTGCTACCCAGTGTATTTGCAAAGCAGATAATGAATACAGAGCTGTACATGAGTGGTTTAGAAATATACTGTACTAAAGTACAGAAACTGTTAGAAAAGATCAGCAGATCACAGAAAATTATACTGACTTCAAAGAACTGCAACTCATTCTCCTTGATGCTGCATTTTCACTGCCAGTTAGCTGTTTCTTCTAATCCTTTAAAACTTTTTACTGATGTTTGGCGTGCCTATTTAGAGACCTGTTTTGGGAAAAATCTGACATTCTGTCACTCCCTTCAAATTTCCTGATAAACAAACATCTTAAGACTCATACAAAAATGTGTGGAAGATTTAAAGACCCTAAACAGAGAAAACAAGATGCGAAACCTGTCAACATACAACTGAAAGAGAGAGGAGTGGTTTAAGATTCCCTATAACACACTTAAAATTCAGAATGGTACTGCATTTGTTGTCAAAGTTAAGGCTATCTGTTGTTGACATGAATTCCAGCTACTGAAGGTCATACTTTCTGGTAGCAACATACTTTGTACAGCAATGAAATGCATGTGTCAAAAGAATGTACTTTAAAGGTTTCCTATTGAGTTTGAATTGTACAGACAGTTCATTTAAGTTCCAAAATGCAATGTAAATATATTTAATTTCATATTGACAAATAAATTTTTATATATAATTTATATAATGTTATGTGTTTAAAGAAGACCTAGTATCCTTGCTACATCACAAAATCACTCTTCTGAAGATGCAGTTCTGAGGGATTATTATTGTAGCAGTTGAGTGCATTTCCTGTTGTTCCTGAAATATCAAGTTAATGAAACAAAACTGTACAAATAATGTAAGGAATTCCTGATTTATATCACAATGTGCACATTCAGATATGGAACTATAACTCACATGTCCAGTTAACAGATAATATACACACAATAGACATAAACAGACATGGACAAGACAGTACCCACTGCCAAGAGACTCAGCTCCCAGTACTATGGACACAAATGCAGCAATAAAAATACATAAACAAAAGGTAAGTGTAGTTTCAGAAGCTGTAAGTAGGTACTGTCTTTAATGCCCGTCTATAAATTGTTGTGGGAGTCAAGCATGTGTGCTAGTGTGTGCAACCCCCCTCTCCCTTGTTGGAAAACACTCACACATATACATATTGTACGTATATGGGGTATCGCAGAGTGCACATTATTTACCATTGCCATTGGCCTCCTCTTCTGTTCCAGTGGCAAATGGTCTGTGGCTAGAATGTGTGTTGATGAGCCACAGTGTGAGATCAATTGTCTGTAACTTTACCTCCATAGGTTTGTCACAAGATATATTTAACAGGAAGCAATGTATGGATTGTCTGTTCTAAGAAAGTACTTTAACATCTCTGCTCAAAATATTATATTATTATACAGTAAATTATAATGAAGTTGATGCAGTCAAGATTATTAATTTGCAAGCTTTTCCAGTAGAAGATGGAGATTGTTTGAAAGTTGCTTTTCTTCTCAACATGACATGTCATATTATGATTAACAGTTCCTAGTTTTGTACATTGAGTTCTTCCTATTTAAGGACCATGGCATCCAATTTGCAATAACTGAATTGGAAATTTTTTAAATAAAACTGAAACAGAATGTATGATGGGCTTTCAATAAGTAATGCAGCAAATTATCTTTTTGAAAGCAGGTTTATTTTATTCAGGATTTCAATAAACCATTTTATTTGTCATTCTTTTGGCTAAAAAACCCTGTTTTTCAACACAATCACCATTCAGTGTGACAGCCTTATTTCACCTTACTGGGAGGACTTGTATGCTGCACGATACAATATTGGAGCCTACATCTTGGTCCATTAATTGCCTTCTTGACATCCATGTTCTGGTTCTTGCAGAGTGCCTCCTTCATTGGGGCAAAGAGATGGATGTTGGAAGGTGTGACATCTAGGCTGTAGCATGGTTGAGGAAGAACAATCCATTGAAGTCTTGTGAGCTCCTTGTGTGTGTACAGACTTGTGTGAGGCCTTGTGTTGTCACAGAGAAAGAGAAGTTTGTTTGCATTTTTATGGCAATGAATATGCTGAAATCATTTCTTCAAGTTTCTGAGAGTAACACAATACACTTCACAGTTGTTCATTGCACCATGATGGAGGACATCAAATAGAATAACTGCTGTAGAGTAGAAGACTGTTGCCATGACTTTACCAACTGAGGGTACAGCTTTGAACACTTTTCAGCGGAAAGTTGGCATGGTGCCTTTCCATGCTCTGCCGTTTTGTTTCCACTTCAAAATGATGAACCCATGTTTCATGACCTGTGATGATGTGCTATAAAAAATTTGCATGACCAGCCTCATAATGTGCAAGCGATTCTGCATAGATGATCCTCCATTGCTGTTTATGGTGTCAATTAGGTGGGGTGTGTGTTAGGGCAACCAACAGAGATGTTCCTTTGTGCAGCTAGGTGTTTGATAGTGATCTGTTGATTATCTTGAATGGGAGTGTCCATGTGTTTCAACACTGCAGGAGTTGCAGCTGTGTGTGGCCTCCATAGACATGCAGCAAGCATCCATGGGTATCTGCAATTCTCTGGTTTTCCACGAATAGAAACTCAATGGCAGCTCTCTGCTTTGAGCGCATCGCCATTTTGAAGGCTGCTTATATCACTACCACCAATCAGAACTGAAGTGGGAATATTCCACAATGTTCCACTAGAAAAGTGTTGCATTATTAGTTCACTTACACACTTTATTAAGCCTATCTTCCTAACTGAATTTCCACAAAATTTATGTTTACCTGCTGTGACATAGCTCAGCCAAATCTAAGCTAGTCAGCAGCTCCCCTGTGCCAGCACAGCTGTTGAAACATATATGAGGAGCAGTGTTTCAAATCCAAAAAACAAAATTTTATGGGATAAGCAAGAAACTTATTACTCCTAACCCGGGAAATTTTTCAGAAATTGTAAAATATGGAGTTATTGTTTGTGCCACTTACTTCTAGAAACACGAAAAATGTAAAATGAGTTTGCAGTTGTGTTCTTCAAATTTAAGGAAAACATGTTTGGCTGTGAGCCAATAATTTGTAAAAAATACAAATAAAAAATGATTAACTAGGCAAATGCATAACTAATGAATTATTTCTGCTATTATTATAGAAGAAAATTATCTTTTAATGCAAAATGCAATTTTCACAGTAGTCATTCCAATGAAAAGCATGGTCATAACATTCTTCTTGTTGTCAACTGTCTTTGATAGCAACAGATAACCATATATGTCAGGCTAAAAATCTTGTACATAATGTGAAGGACTATGAAACAATTTAAAATCAGAGATAGTAAAATAGTCTATAATAAAACTGAGTGGAAGTCCAAATCTGCAATAGCTATTTATCAAGTTTTCACAGTATGACAACAGGTTTCATACCCCAGAGGTATCTCTTTAGGTCACATAAAACTAATACTTCATGGGCCATAAATTCCAAAGTACAAGTGTATGTAAAAACATGTCACCCTTCGGTAAAACCTTGGATGAAACAGTAGATGGCCATCTGATCTGAACCATGCATGATCACTAATACATCTCCAAAACACAGTCAAAAGATGAGCCCAGACAGCACATGACAATTCATGTATTATAGGATAAAAACATTGTCAAATTCATGAGAGAAGCAAATAATTAAAAGACACACAATCCTTGGGAGTTATCAACATACTAAAATATATAGGCATGTCCCAAATAGAACTACATGTTACAGCAGTGGCCACACACTGAATACTATGGAACTAAGCCTGTGCCACCCACTGCAAGTTGATGATTGCAACATCTAGTAGTATGAACCAAATTAAAAGGATATGCAGATTGGATGTTACAAATCAAGTAACTCAGTGTTAAATAACAATCCAATACAAGAAATAGAAAATATTAACCATTACACTTATGAGAAGTAAGGTACAATTAAAATTACTTATAGCTAAGGAAACTGAACTAACTGGTTCCATCTACAAGATAATAGAACCTTCAAGTTATAGTCCTTGATGGAAAAAAAATTAAATCAGTGGAACTATAAAAATATAAGAAATATAATAAATATAAAAAACAAAATATATAAAATAATGAAAAGTAATGCTAGACCAAGTTAACATAGAAAGTGACTCCAATCATTTGTTAAACAGTCCCCAGCCACCTTCCCCATCCCCAGCCATGTCTCCCATCCATACACCTTCCCCATTCCTTGTCACCATCCCCTACTACTCCCAAGGCATTTTTAGCCTATTTTGAGAGCATAGTTTTCGTACATGAATTTGTCTTTGTCAGCTCTGGTCTAATTTTGCTAAGGCCCATCATATTGTCTGAATATTCTCCACATTAATGTGGACTGTTTAAAAGAGTGATAGGGTTTGATTTTTATGTTAACTTGCTAGAATTACTTAGCACCATTTTAGATGTTTTGTTTTATATATTTTTTATGTTTCTTATATTTTGTTTTTTAGATTTTGTTGGTTTAATAGAATTTTCTGCATTTTCATCCAAGTTTTTACCAAGGAGTGACATGTCTTTACGCACACTTGTACCTTGGATTTTGTGTCCCATGAAGTAGTAGTTTTATATGACGTGAAGAAATACTTCCAGGGTATGAAACTGGATGTCATACTGTGAAAACATGATAAACAGCTATTGCACATTTGGACTTTCACTCAGTTTTAATATAGACTATTTTACCATCTCCAATTTTAAATTGTTTGTTTGTCCTTCACATTATGTATGAATTTAATAGGATTCATATCAAACTAATATGTTATTACTGAAAACCTTCCTATTGCAATATAAAATATTCACATTAACCATTTTCATATACAATTCACAATGTCTTTCAGCTATAAATCTTTGTGATATACCACATTATTTAACTGCTTGCTTGTGTTGTTGTTGAACAAAACTGTTAATCCAAAATCTAAATCTTTTGGGTAAATATTTTGATTCAGAAAATGTTCAGAATGGCCATTCTATTGGTTTCTCTTAGTACTTAGTTCAGGTGAACTTCTCCTTACAAGCAATCACAAGTTGACATATGGTCCTAACATCTTCCTCATTGCCAGTTACCACAGGAATTGAATCAATTATATTAGCACAGAAATCTAAATCTACAAAGCTCCTTCAATCATTCCTAAAATGTTTCTGTAGCAATTAGTCACATCAGTTTTCTTTGTTTCACTGTATGGTGATTTATGTTGATGGACATGTTCAGTTTCCTTTCCCTCTTTTGTCTCCCTCTTGAATTATCTTCTACAGCAATTTCTTTCTCCATAAATGAAAAAAGCTGTTCACTAACAACAATTCACAACTAGAAGGCTACTGTCATTATTGAATGTATGACATTGACAGGAAACACGCACTCATCGTCAGTATAACCAACTGAGCAAAGTAACTAAACAGCTTCATATAGTGTTAATGTTGGACACAAAACAATTTGAAAGACACACTATAGAAGACTAAATACGATTTGAACCAACCACTAGTAATCAGCAGGTATTTACACTGTTAGTGAAAATTGTATTTTAACTGACTTATGATTACAAAAAAAGTGGCACAATCTCACAAAGGCATGGCTGTGTGACACAAATCACAGAATGGTCCACATGTGAATGTTTCTAGTAAGTGTAACTTGCACAGCCAATTTACAGAAGAATTCACTTTAATTGGAACATGGTTTGCATACTCCTTGTGAGGTCTTCTATGGAATAGAAGGATATGTCAAGGAGAAATTTTTTCAGATTATTTTCACATTTTACTTTGCTGTCTGTCAGACATTTTGCATCACTGGGAAAGTAATAAAAAGTTTTTGTTGGTGCATTGTGCACAAAAGCTAGAGACAACCTTAATGTGGAGTAATAAATGTAAATTTATCTTCTGGTATTTTAAGTGTGTACATCATTATTCTTTTTGAACTGTAGTGGATTATTTACATCAAACTTGATAAGGGAATAAAAATACTATGAAGCAATAGTCAGAATACCCTTCTCCTTAAACAGATGTCCATGAGAAGATCATGGGTGAGCCCACATATTATTCTTGCAGCACATTTTTTTAATAATGAAGACTTTCTTTGTTAAAGGTGATGGCTGAATTGATTACACTATGACATTATCAAATGTAGATAGGCAAAATATGCCAACTTACTGATTTTTCTCTCCTCAAGATTCGCAATGATTCTGAGTGCAAACAGTGGTACATACAGAAAAGTCTCAAGGAGAGGGCACTAAAGATATCTTGAGCTTCCTTTACATTTACTGTAATAAAAAAAAAATCAAATCACATGCAAAATTTAAGAAAGTTTTATTTGAAATGATTATACAAATGTACAACACAATGCAATCTTATTATTAAAAAAAGTTACAGTCGTGGTACTCTTCCTGAAATGATGAATTCTATGCACATACTCTTCCTGGCAATAGGTCAATCAATGTCAGAGTCAATGTTCCACAGAGCTTAGCGATTTACTCGATCCTCCTCCACTGTCGACCTCAGCCATGTCTTTGTATACTGCAGTATTGAAACACTTCTTTCTACCATAGCAATTGATGCAGGAGACAAGCAAATATTTTGTACAGCGTGTGCAAAGGGGGATAGTCAGACCGAGGACAAAGAGAGAACACTTGTATAACAGAATCTGATCATTAAGGGTGTTTATGCTCTTTTGCTTGTGTCGAAGAATCTCTCCCATTAGTCTCTTTTTAGTCACAAGAATGGTAGTTTCTTCAAGAATGGTAGTTCAGTTGAACACTGATTCAATTTATGTGCCAGATAATTACTATTGTATTTCAGTAGTTGTGAGGGCAAAAGTATGTTGAATTATAAATTATAAATATTGTCTTCAGCAAAAACGTTCTCTCATGTCAGTCCTAACATGGTCCAGTGTTGGAATAAACACAATTATTTTCCAATATGTCATAGCATCATCATTGTGATTGCAGTTTTCTCTGTATCTTTGTCTGCCTGTAAGATGAGGAACACTCATCTCCAAGCCTAACTCTTCCATCACTGTGTTCACCTTTCCAACAATACGAGCAAACTGACTATCAGCATTAGCTCTCATGCTGTTGTACACCTTTTAGATTGAATCTAATTTTGCTTTTGCCATCACTACATCCAAGCTAGGGTCTTGTATGATTTTGCTAACTGGATATGCTATACTCATAGTGTCACTCAGTGTAAATGGAGTGATAATAAACTTGCAGTCAGAGACAGCTTGAAGAAGAATATTGGCTTTGGCAGCCATTGTTCTATCTGTCCAACACTGTACTTTTTTAAGAAATTTGCAGACTGTTCCAAGATCAGCTACAAATTGAATAACAGAATCATATCACTCAATCCATCTCATTTGCAATATGACTGCAGTGAGTGTTTTAAGTGACTCTTCAATGTTGTGAATCACTTGCTAGATGCTGTGAAGAACAATACTACTTCTTCAATGTACCAAGTGAGTTTCTCACACTTTTAACACAGCAACTGCGACAGACAGAGAGGTTGAGCTGATGACTTCGACACGGTGCTACTTGTGCATTGATAGCTTTCTTTTTTTTTGCAGCCACAGGTCCTGTCAATTCTGAAATATTAACTGAGCAACCATGACAGCCTATACCCACACAGTTCTCCAGTGACATTCTTTCCATTCTCCTTAGAACTGTAGTACCTAATACTTCACCAGTAATGCTATGCTCTTCATCCTAACTCTCTTGAGATTCATTGTCAATGTTTCCACTACAATCATTGACTATATGAATGTCAACAAAACGCAAAGATCTTTAGTGTAATTTGCCATCACCATCAACGTATCTATCTCTGAAGTCTGATCGAATATTATGCTGTAATAACGAGAATCTTTGATTTCCTACAGTATTCTCAATAACATCACTTTTTCACAGCATGAAATAAGTTTGTTACATGTTGTTTTACTTATGTAAGTGGCGTTCACTTTAGTGGTCACAAGGTGATGTTTTAGCTGCAAGTCTTCAATGTCAGTTCTAAATCTTAGAAGAGCTCTATAGTTTCCCTCATTAATCACTATACTTTCACAATCATTTTCATTTTCTAATAGACTCCTATCATCTCTATGCCCCTGCAGAGGTTATCTCATGTCACCAAGAGTAATTTAGCATCTCTTGATGCTTCATTGAAAGCTGACAGTGAGTCTCAATGTCACCATCTTTAAAAGTAAGTTTGGCAAATTTGATTAGTAGTTCAGTCACAAGTTTCTTGGTGATAATGGACTTCTTTCCTCCAACCATTTTATTCTTCACAATACTTGAACAGTTAATGCAAAGAAGTCCCTTTTTAGCCATGGCTACTGTTCAAAGTGATTATTGTGCACTCGTCTGCATTCAACCCGTACCCTCTTGTTGTGCTCGGAAGTAGGAAAGATATAAACTTTTTCAGGTTTCCTTGGAGCTGTGAGAAGCTTGTGTTTCATATCATCACTAATATTTCTTGATGCTAATACATCCAAATAATTGCCAATATCTGTGGGATTAGAGGAATCAGTCGATAAACTTCATTGTGTAAGTTTTGATGAAGTGCTGGGCTCTACTTGTACATCTGATGGCGTTTTTGTGATTGAATGGCGACCAGAGTCTTCAGATGTTCCTGCTTTTCTTTTTCTTATCACATAATGATCCATTTTATTATATTGTTATGATGTAGATAAATTAGATGCCAATTATTCTTGAATAAACACTTTATTTGCACTGAAAAAGCAAACACTAGCACACTCAGCACTAAAAAACACACAGTCACACTCTGCATATTTCTAAATCAATAAGCACAAGACTGATTTAAGTCTGTGGTAATAGCCAATAGCTGGCGGCGGTGGTCTAGCAGTTCTAGGTGCTCAGTCCGGAGCCACGCGACTGCTACGGTTGCAGGTTCGAATCCTGCCTCAGGCATGGATGTGTGTGATGTCCTTAGGTTAGTTAGGTTTAAGTAGTTCTAAGTTCTAGGCAACTGATGACCATTGATGTTAAGTCCCATAGTGCTCAGAGCCATTTGATCCCAATAGCCAATAATTGCAGTTGTTCACTTTTTATCAGTTCCAAGTTAGTGCAAGGATATCCCTTCTCCCTCATTTCATTTTAAGCCTTCCTAAGCTCTTCTGAATTCTGATTCTAATAGTGGATCCCCCTATCTTTTCCCTATTAACCTGGCAGCGATTCTGCGTCCCTTATATATGTGGCTTGGTTGTTTCAAGAACATTCACTGCCAGAATGTTTGCTTCCAGACTTTTATGGACTGTGAACAAGTACCTACTGTGTAAACAACAAGCAAATACGTACCTTATGATGTGTAAGACAGGGGTGAGTTTCCAATGATGATGTCAGCAGACAGTTTATGTGTGTGAAACTTTTATTCCATTCCTTTCTAGTGTGTTCGATAGAGGGTCTATATAGTAACAATGTGTTTTTAGGAATCTTCTTGAAAGTCAATATTTCTGGAGAGATATGTTTCAATAGTTTCCAGTAGCTAGCTCGTATTATGAGTTAGGTATGGGAAACTGTTGTTGGTTATTAGTAAAAATATTGTTTCAAGTCTCATAACAATATTTTTACTGAGAAATTACTATTAATTAATTAATTCATTCATTTCATATAGGCCATCTTTGGACCACATTATTTCAATTGTCTTGCTTTACTTGTTCTGATGTTTGCCCAGTGCTCCCACATTCATTCTTGGTGTTGATCCTTCCTCTCCTGTGTACAAGCCTTTCCTGTTTCTAATTTTGGCTTTTCTCGGAAACCCTGTCATGCCATAAGTTTCTCCTTGGGTGGAGCACGCTCCAAGATGTCATCATGGGTGAACCTCACTTCTTTAAGATCTTTCTCCGCCTCAGTGAACTAGACCCATTTTGTTTTCTTCTCCTGAAAGTACGTGATCATATGATTGGTGAGTCTTCCAGGGATCATTTGGTCATATGTCCATAAAACATAGTTCTTCTTTTCCAGATGGTTTCGGTTATCTTCTCTCTGTGGGAATGCAGTTCCTTATTATGATGTCTTCTATATTCCCCATTCTCTTTGATGGGACCTAAGACCTTTCTCAAAATCTTCCTTTCCTTGGCCTCCAGTTTTTTTATTAGACGTTTTTGTTCATTACTAGGCATGATCAGAAGAGTATAAGATCTCAGGATGGATAACACTGCAGTTATACCTTAACTTTGCATTAAACAATACCAATCTTTAGTTGTAGATCTTTTTGGTTAAATGGAATGCCGTTTCTATTTTGTTCATGTGAGATACAAAAGCTTCTTTCTCTGATAAGGTGGCTTTTACTTATTCTCCAAGATATTTAAACTTTTCAACTTGCTTAATTTTGCCTTGACCCACTACAAGCTCCCTTAGTAGTGAATTTATGTTCATTAGGTGTACTCGCTTCTCTTACATGAAATTTGGATGCCAGCCTTCTGTGCTTGTACTTTAAGCTCATTAAT
Source organism: Schistocerca gregaria (assembly GCF_023897955.1). Lineage (NCBI taxonomy): Eukaryota > Metazoa > Arthropoda > Insecta > Orthoptera > Acrididae > Schistocerca > Schistocerca gregaria. Next base: position 364,299,842 of record NC_064925.1, on the reverse strand, counting down.
CTCTCAGTTGTTACCTGGAACCAGAAAAAGTTGCAAGATCATCTGCAAAAGTGAGACAATTGATTTCAAGATTTTGTTTCTTGTAACCCAGCCTGACACCATTTTAAATTCATTGGTTTTCCAGTTCTTTGCACCACTTACAAATCACCTTCTCAAGGGCACAGTTGAAGAACAGAGGTGTGAGCCCACCTCCTTGCCTCACTCCAGTCTTCATTTCAAAAGCATCTGATGTTTCTCCTCAAAATATCAGTTTTGAGGTTGTGTTGGTTAGTGGTTGCTGGATTATCACTTTGGTCTTCTTGTCTACGCCAAGTTCTTCTAGAATTCTGATCAGGGTTTTATGATCAATTGAGTTGTATGTCGTTTTGAAATCCACAGAGGTCACAACAAAATTTTTATTGCTATGCTTCAGGTATGAAAGGATGGATCTGAGGTTCATTATCTGTTCGATGCATGATTGCCTTTCCTGAAACTTCCTTGATACTCTCCCAGCTGTGGGTCTAGCTGTTCTTCTGTCCTATTTTGCAGAGCTTTTGACAGAATCTTATAGGTTGTTGGTATGAGAGAGATACCATGATAGTTATTTATATCTGTTATGTCACCTTTCTTGTGAAGGGGGTGAATTAGAGCAAAATTCCAGCCATGTGGGATTCTTTCAGTTTCCCAAATCTGGTTGATAATTTCTGTTTATGTACTGCCTTATCTCCTGCATACTGCCAAATGAATATACGATTGAATACTATGAATTACTATTTAACACTTGACAGTCAACTGATCACTCTCACTCTTGACTTATCTTCACACTTGCGCTTTCTACAATAAGGACTTTTTACTTATTCATTCTTCAGTCTTAATATTTCTTCTTCTGAATGTAAACAAGCTACCTATTCAGTGAATAGTCCATATCTATAATGCTATGTATTGAAGGTTCTTTGTACAAGAAAAAAGTAGAATGTTGGTTACTTTTCTCAAATCAATTCCAGACAGAATAACATATTGAGATCATTAGAATGGCCACGACTTTTCTCATAGGTATGTGTTAGCTATCTATGTGCCAGACAGAAACATATAAAATATGATGACATGGGTGCACATGGTACACAGGAAAGTAAGCCTACTCAATAACTCAATTCATTTGAATTGAGTGATGAAAGAATTAATGAAAAGCATGAGGGCTGACTGGATGGTGTGGTGTGGGTGCATGGGTGGCAACGGGGGCAGCCCCAAAAGCAAGGGGGAGGGGGGGGGGGGGGGGAGGGAGGAAGGGAGGTGTGCATGTTGAATCTGCCCTTAAGTCATTAAGTGTAAATGTGGCTGAACTAAGTTATCTTAGGAGTTCCAAAATGTATAGACATCTTAGAATTTTGAAGTTTCCACCCTGATCATTATTTCCTCACCACATATAGCACTTATCATTGGTGTAGTACCCTAGATATGTGGAACTGAATGTGTTATGCCCTTGTTTAAAAAGCAGTCAATGATACTTTTAAGAACATTGTATGCCATTTCTTCCGTTTCTGCATGTATGCTTGGACTGATTATAATACTAATGTCATCTGCAAAAGAAAATAACTCTTGTTGTTGTATATAACAGGTAAGATCATTTACATGTATGAGGAACATTGTTGGGACTAAATTTGAACCTTGGAAAACCCCATATGTGATTTCTCTCCAGTGAGAATGACATCCTCAGGCTATATTGGTTGAATTCCTAAGTGCAGTTTTCTGTATTCTTTTGGTTAAATGTGACATTATTCATTAGTTGGCTAAAGCATCAGTCCCATAAAACTTCAATTTATCTAGGAGAATACTGATTCACACAGTCAAATGCCTTTGATGGGTTGCAGAAAATACCAAGAAGAGCCATTTTATTATATAATGGTTGTAAAATTTGCTGAGTGAACATGTAAATGGCATTCTCAATAGAGCAACTGTTACGGAACTTGAACTGTGATCTTCTGAGGATATTTTTGATGCTAAGGTGAGAAGAAATGAAAACCTCTACATTAAAGGCACTTATGGTAATGTATATTCACATGACATGTGGCCTGTAAATGATAAAATGTCATGATGATCTCTCCATCGGCAAAATATTTCAGACTGGTCCCCGCATTCAGATCTCTGGGCTGGGACTGCCAAGAGGGAGATAACAATGAGGAGAAGATTTAGACAGGGCAAGTAATGTCAGAAGTTTGTGTGGGGTAGGGAAGTTATAACATCTGAAAAAAGAAGTGCTAAAGCTTAATATAGATGCAGTGGGTGTCACTGAAGTGAGATGGTAAGAAGACAAAGATTTCTGGTTGGACAACTTGTGATGTCTTGGCTAATAATGAGATATAATTTTTTTTCCTTTCCTTTACTACCTTGTCCTCCATTTATATATTTCTGATGACGTAGAATATTTTTCATTTGGTTATATAGTGTAGAACATGAAGGGTGTGACTATATATGCTGTGCTAATTTCTGTACGAGTTCATTATATAAAGACTTGATTTTCTTTCTGGTGATATTTTGAATAGTTTTATTAAATGTATTGTGTGAAACAGAATGCATTAGACAGAAGTGTTGTAAGAATTGTGGAGCAAGAGAGGTATCAATAGTTGTTATGTTGAACAGTGTGGAGCAGACTGTAGGACTTGGTGCGAAAGCATGGTGGTATGGAAGCAAGTACTGACTACTGTGTGTAGCAATGGTGTGCATTTTAATGCAATATTATTACTGGACATTTTTTTGTTTGAGTGGTTTGAAATTTGACTTTATGAAGGATATTCTAAAAAGATGCTGTATTATGCAAACACCGTTGGTTTTTGCAGAATGATGCCTGTGGCAGTGACAAGGCACATGTGAACAGACAGTATTGTTGTCAGTTTAGAATTGAACTGCATTGCATAACCTGTGAATTTAATAACGCTCATTTTCCTGACTATAATATTCAACATGTGCTGAAACACTAATTGCTAATGTGGAAACTGTGAACTGTGTTGCTACGTAAGTGACTGTTTTACAGGAATAGTATTATTATGAACCATGAATATTAACAGTAGATGGACTGTCTAGCCTTGTAAGTACAGCAAGTGGAATGTTAATTTAAATGCATCATGTGGACTGTGCCAAACTGTTGTGTGTTGAAATTTACACTTGCACTAATATGAACTTCAGGTGCTGCATTAGCATTTACTTTGTTCTGGTCTACAACAAATGGATGCTGTTGTTGTAGTGGTCTTCAGTACGGAGACTGGTTTGATGCAGCTCTCCAAGCTACTCTATCCTGTGCAAGCTTCTTCATGTCCCAGTACCTACTGCAACCTACATCCTTCTGAGTCTGTTTAGTGTATTCATCTCTTGGTCTCACTCTACGATTTTTATCCTCCATGCTGCGATCCAATAAAACACTGGTGATCCCTTGATGTTTCAGAATATGCTCTACCAACCGATCCCTTCTTTTAGTCAAGTTGTGCAACAAATTTCTCTTCTCTCAAATTCTGTTCAATACCTCCTCATTAGTTATGTGGTCTACCCATCTAATCTTCAGCACTCTTCTGTAGCACCACATTTCCAAAGCTTCTATTCTCTTCTTGTCTAAACTGTTTATCATCCATGTTTCACTTCCATACATGGCTACACTCCATACAAATACTTTCAGATATGACCTCCTGGCACTTAAATCTGTACTCAATGTTGACAAATTTCTCTTCTTCAGAAACAATTTCATTGCCATTGCCAGTCTACATTTTATATCCTCTCTACTTTCACCATCACCAGTTATTTTGCTCCGCAAATAGCAAAACTGATTCACTACTTTAAGCATCTCATTAGACTACATTCTATTATTCTCCTTTTGCTTTTGTTGATGTTCATCTTATATCCTCTTTTCAAGACATGGTCCATTCCGTTCAGCTGCTCTTCCAGGTCCTTTGCTGTAACTGACGGAATTACAATGTCATCGGTGAACTTCAAAGTTTTTATTTCCTCTCCATGGATTTTAATTCCAACAGCAATTTTTTTTGTTTCCTTTACTGCTTGCTCAATATACAGATTGAATAACATTTGGGATAGGCTACAACCCCGTCTCCCTCCCTTCCCAACCAGTGCTTTCCTTCGTGCCCTACGACCCTTATAACTGCTATCGGGTTTCTGTACAAATTGTAAATAGTCTTTTGCTCCCTGTGTTTTACCCCTGCCACCTTCAGAATTTGAAAGGGAGTATTCCAGTATTCTTTAAGTCTACAAATGCTAGAAACATAGGTTTACCTTTCCTTAATATATTTTACAAGATAAGTCTTAGTGTTAATATTGCCTCACGTGTTCCAACATTTCTACGGAATCTAAACTGATCTACCCCGATGATGAAGAGACTGATGAAATGTACGATGAGATAAAAGAAATTATTCAGATAGTGAAGGGAGACGAAAATTTAATAGTCATGGATGGCTGGAATTTGATAGTATGTAAAGAATTTGTGTTAATATTTTGCAGTCATAACTTATTAAACTGATAGTTTGGTAATTTTCTCATCTGGCAACACCTGCTATCCTAGGGATTGGTATGATTATATTCTTCTTGAAGTCTGAGGATATTTTGCCTGTCTCATACATCTGGCTCACTAGATGGTAGAGTTTTGTTAGGACTGGCTCTCCCAAGGCTGTCAGTAGTTCTAACGGAATGTTGTCTACTCCCAGGGCCTTGCTTTGACTTAGATCTTTCAGTGCTCTGTCAAGCTCTTCATGCAGTATCATATCTCCTATTTCATCTTCATCTACACTCTCTTCCGTTTCTATAATGTTGTCCTCAAAAACATCACCCTTGTGTAGACCCTCTATATACTCCTTCCACCTTTTTGTTTTCCCTTCTTTGCTTAGAACTGGGTTTCCATCTGAGCTCTTGATATTCATACAAGTGGACCTCTTTTCTCCAAAGGTCTCTTTAATTTTGCTGTATGCAGTATCTATCTTACCCCTAATGATATGTGCCTCTACATCATTACAATTGTCCTCTAGCCATCCCTGCTTAGCCATTTTTCAATTGCTGTCGATCTCATTTTTGAGACACTTGTATTCCTTTTCACCTGCTTCATTTACTGCACTTTTATATTTTCTCCTTTCCTCAATTAAATTCAATATCTCTTCTGTTACCCAAGGATTTCTATTAGTCCTCATCTTTTTACCTACTTGATCCTCTGTTACCTTCACATTTCATCTCTCAAAGCTACCCATTCTTCTTCTACTGTATTTCTTTCCCCCATTCTTGTCAATCATTCCCTAATGCTCTCCCTGAAGCTGTCTACAAACTCTGGTTCTTTCAGTTTATCCAGGTCCCATCTACTTAAATTCTCACCTTTTTGCAGTTTCTTCAGTTTTAATCTACAGTTCATAACTAATAGATTGTGGTCAGCTTCCACATCTGTCCCTGGAAATGTCTTACATTTTAAAACCTGGTTCCTAAATCTCTGTCTTACCATTATATAATCTATCTGATACCTTCTAGTATCTCCAGGATTCTTCCATGTATATAACCTTCTTTCATGATTCTTGAACTAAGTGCTAGCTATGACTAAATTATGCTCTGTGCAAAATTCTACCAGGCAGCTTCCTCTTTCATATCTTCCTCCCAATCCATAATCACCTACTACATTTCCTTCTCTCCTTTCTCCTAGTATCAAATTCCAGTCATCCATGACTATTAAATTTTCGTCTCCTTTCACTATCTGAATAATTTATTTTATCTCATCATACATTTCATCAATCTCTTCGTCATCTGTGGAGCTAGTTATCATATAAACTTGTACTACTGTGGTAGGCATGGGCTTTTGTATCTATCTTGGCCACAATAATGCATTCATTATGCTGCTTGTAGTAGCTTACCCGCATTCCTATTTTCCTATTCATTATTAAACCTACTCCTGCATTACCCCTATTTGATTTTTTATTTATAACCCTGTATTCACCTGACCAAAAGTCTTGTTCCTCCTGCCACTGAACTTCACTAATTCCCACTATATCTATCTTTAACCTATCCATTTCCCTTTTTAAATTTTCTAACATAGCTGTCCGATTAAGGGATCTGACATTCCACACTCCGATCCATAGAATGCCAGTTTTCTTTCTCCTGATAATGACGTTCTTCTGAGTAGTCCCCACCCAGAGATCCAAATGGGGGACTATTTTACCTCTGGAATATTTTACCCAAGAGGACGCCATCATCATTTAACCATACAGTAAAGCTGCATGCCCTTGGGAAAAATTATGGCTGTAGTTTCCCCTCGCTTTCAGCCGTTCGCAGTACCAGCACAGCAGTGCTGTTTTGGTTAGTGTTACAAGGCCAGATCAGTTAATCATCCAGACTGTTGCCCCTGAAACTGCTGCAAAGGCTGCTGCCCCTCATCAGGAACCACACATTTGTCTGGCCTCTCAACAGATACCTCTCCATTGTGGTTGCACCTACAGTACGGCTATCTGTATCGCTGAGGCATGCAAACCTCTCCACCAAAAGCAAGGTCCATGGTTCATGGGGCGGGGTGGTGTGGGGGGGTGTGGGGGGGGGGGGGGGTGGATGCTACTCCACTTTACCACCACCAGCCCAAACAGGATGTAAGGAAAGAGGATATTTTAATTCCAAGACTATCTCTTAATATTTCTCTCTATGAATAGAACTAGTGTATTGTAAAAATTGTCACTTTCAGTGATTGCTGACCCCACTCCTAACAGTAGTTATTGCACTCATTTATTTGTTTTTGTTCTTCAGAGTATATGCATTAGTCATTGCATGTGTATCATGTGTCTTTTGGAAGTGCCTGATTGAATGTGTATTTGCACCTCATACAGAGGTATGCTTTTGAAGTTTCTGGAATTAAAATGGGCTTGTATGGTTTACACAATATTAATTTTCTTCATGTAGTTTTCCTTTGAACATTGTCTGATTACAAATTCACTGTCACAGTAAATCTCCAGGAACCATTTTCTTCGCATATATCGACCATGGAGTGCCAGGACAGGGTATTTTGATGCTGTCTTAAAGAATTTGCAATCTCTCGATCGAAGTTTCAAAATTAGTGGGAGTGCTTTGTTTGGGTTTGGATCAAATAATAGAAAAGATGACTATCAAAGAGCATGAATGGGTAGCCAGTTTTAAGGTGTGGGCTGATGAGCAAGGGGAAAATAAAGAACAGTATCCTGCTATGGAAAAGGTGGAAAAATATATAGTAAGTAAGACACAACCAGGTGTTGAGAGAGAAGTGGGGGAGACAGTTCAGATAGAAAATATGCTTGCTGCTCTGTTAGCAGAAATGAAAGAAGTATACAAGAAGAAATGAAGGATGTACAAGAAGGATTGAGTAGAAAGATGGAAGTTGTTAGTAAGGAGGTAGAAGTGGTCAATAAATCTCAAAAGGATATGGGAGAAGAACTGAGGAATTCAAATATGAAATTTCAACAAGGGTTTAAGGATTTTAAAAGGGAACTAGATGAAGGGATAGATAAGAAGATTTCTAAGATAAAGTCAGGTGTAGACAAAGATTTTGACAAATTTAAAAATGATATTAGAGATATTTAAAGAAACAGAATTTGAGTTGGTGGAAAAGCAAAAGACATTCAGGGAGGAGGTAAATAGAAGGGTGGAATGCTTTGATATAAATATAGTAGCACAAGCTGAAGTGCATGATAATAGAAAGACAGAAGTTAAAGAGTATTGTAAGAGAATGTTGCAGGAGCATAGCAAGAAAGCTCAAGCAGAAATGGAAGAAATAAAAGGGTCCACTTCTCTGATTGAGAAGATAGTAGGAACTTTGGAAAGAAAGGTAGAAGATAGAAATTACACAGCTCCATATGTGGTAGTACTTGTGAGAGATGGTAGTAATTTTAATAATATAATGTTTAATCCCAATGGCAATGTCAATCCAGTGGCTTTTATGAATAGTTTAAGAAGTCAGTTTACTGTAGAGTGGTTTGAGAAAGATAAATTAAGGAGGGCCAGTGCTTATTTGGAAGGTGAGAGTTTAGACTATGGGGAGGGGGGCGGGGGGCAGATGCAGTGGATAAATATGAAACTTTTGAGGATTTTGTGCTCGCTTTCCTAGCAGAGCACTGGTCAAAGGAGAAAGAGAGTGATGTCATAGGGGCATTTAAGAAAGCACCATGGTATGGTAACTGAAATAGTGAGAGATGGATCAATAGGTTGATACATTTGGATAGTACTTGGAGTGATCGAAATACAATAGAGGCATTGATGGGGAAGTTGCCTCCCGATAGTAGATGTGGATTACCTGTGAATAATAATAATCTGTAAGGCTTTCTCAATAGAGAGAGAGATGTAGATAGAAAGCAGACAAATTGTCCATTTAATGAAAATAGAAATTCTTGGAGTTACCAAAAGAACAGGGAACAGACCAACAGAGTGAATCAAGGAAATGTGAGAGTTAGAGGAGGAAGAGGTTGAGGAAATTTTAGAGGTAGTAATAGAGGTAATGATTGCAGACGAAGTTTTAATATGAGAAATGGTACCTTGCAACAGTGAGGGCCCATGCTGAGGTGGGTCAAGTGTCCAGGCCTCCCAATGTTGCCAGTTGCCACAATGATGCTAGATGTTTTGTAATCAGCAGCAGTAGTAATGATAATCATGGTGATAGGGGTTGTAAAAGTCAGAGCTTTGTGATTGAAGAGATAGGGCTCAAAGTTATGTGTAGGAATAATATAGAATCAGGAGGTTCATAACGGAGGTGTTTTCCCATATGTATGAAGATGTTAAAGAACATGAAAGAGAACAAGTAGACAAGGAGGAAGAAAATAAAGTGATACAATTGGAAAGTAGTGGAAGTAAGGAGGAAGAAACAAGCAGCGAAAGTGGTGATAGTGAGGAGGGAGAAGAAGAGTTACTGGAGAATATTTTTCTTTTCAAAATAATTTGCATAAGAATCATTAGAGAGAGAAAGGGCAAGTAATGTGTTTCTTATTGGCAAGGGTAAGGGTGTGGCAACTTGTAGCAAGGAGGAAGAGAGTTTATGTGCAATCAGAAGGGGGTAAAAGAAGAAGGAAGCTAAGAAATAGGTTATAGGAAGTGGGGATATGACAATATTGAAAGAGATTTGTTACATGAGGATGAAGATGTGGGGGATATTAAAGCAGGACAACCATTTGTGAAAATAAGAGCCTATAGTAGGGAGAAACAGGCTCTTTTGGACACGGAGTGAAATAAGTGGTGTAGCTGAGGAAATCTGTAATGCTATAAAGTAGGGTAATGAGATAATGGACATATCTGTGTTGGGGTCAAAAATAGTGGGTGCTACAGACAAATTGAGCAAAGCTGTCAAATGACAGATCACTTTAGCATTTGAACTTGGGGGCATAAGCTTAGTATATAATTTTTTTGTGGTTCCTGGGCTCAATGTGGAAATTATGCTGGGCATGGACTGGTTAATAGAGCGTAAAGCAGAAGTATATTGTGGGGACAGTTTTATCACTTCTAATAGTGAAGGATAAGAAAAAAGTGTGAATTTTGAAGGAATGATAGTGGGTAGTAATGATTTAATCGGCCAGTTAAAAATGAGAGTGATAGCAGTAGTAGTTGATATGGGCGATTTAGGATTTTTCTTGGATTATGGGGGTAGCAGAGAGGAAAGAGAGATACTAAAAGAACTAAAAAACCAGATGGACAAGGTAGAAGGGTTAAGTAAGCAACAGAAAGAAGAGTTAAGGGAAGTCTTGCAGGTAAATAGAGAGGTACTTTCAGACCGGGTAAAGTTAAGAACTTTGAAGGTAAACTAGATGTGAAACCACATGAACCTTTTACAAGAAAATTGTTTTCTACACAATTTGCTTTGAGGGAAGTGGTATATAAAGAAATTGAGAGGATGGTAGACTGTGGGCTTATAGAATGGAGTAAGGGTGAATACGATAGTCCCTTTATAGTTGTGTGTAAGAAAAATGGTAGTGTAAGGGTGGTCATTGATGCTAGGGCTCTGGATAACATAGTAAAGAGACTGATTGCCCAGAGAATAATGATGGGATGTTGCAAAAATATTATAAAATGCACTACATGACCAGCCTTGATCTGACAGTCGGGTACAGGAAAGTCCCTCTTGTAGAGGAGTATAGGAAGTATACAGCATTTCTAGTAAATGGGAAATGTTGCCAATATACTGTTGTACCATTTGCTTTGAATATTAGTGTGTCACTGTTCATTCGGGCAGTGGAACAGGTCTTAGGACCAAAACTGAGTTCTAAAATAACTGTATATGTAGGCAATTTGTTAATTGTTACTGTATTGTGGGAGGAACACTGTAGTTTATTGAATAATGTATTTCGAGCTTTGAGAAAAGGGGGCATGGCCCTTAGACTTAAGAAATCTGAGTCTGTGGGAAAGGAAATAAAGTTCTTAGGTATAATCTTGCCACTTCAGGTGTCAGAGTTGACCCTGAGAAGATCAAAGAATCGAAAACAATTGAAATCATTTCTCAGTTTTTGTAACTTGTATGGAAATTCTGCATCAGGACAAGTATTTAACAATCCATGTTTAAATATGTTATTAAGCCCTTAAGTGCCGTTTACTTGGACCAGCGAGTGTCAGGAATCTGTTAACCAGCTTAAAGAGCTTTGAAAGAGGATAGGGGTTTGCATCATCCTGACCTTAATAGACCTTTTTTTTGGTGACTGATTCTAGTGGATATGGTATTGGAGTAGAACTATTTCAGGATTTTGGAGAAAGTGGGAAGGAAGATCATAGAACAATTGCATTTGTGAGCTGGTCATTAACTAAGTATGCAAAAAATTATAGTTTGACAGATAAAGAGGCTTTGGCAGTAGTTTGGGGGTTTAAAAAGTTCAGGGATTATCTGTGGGGAAATATATATGCTGATCATAGGGCTTTGATATTTTTCAAGAAGTTTAGGTTGATGCATACTTGGTTGACAAGGTAGGTAGTGAAACTTCCTGGCAGATTAAAGCTGTGTGCCGAACTGAGACTCGAACTCGGGATCTTTGCCTTTTGCAGGCAAGTGCTCTAGGTAGGAGACGAGGTACTGGCTGAATTAATGCTGTGAGGACAGGGCATGAGATGTGCTTGTGTAGCTCAGTTGGTAGAGTTTCATATCAGCGCACACTCTGCTGTAGAGTGAACATTTCATTCAAGGTGGGTAGTGTTCATGCAACAGTTTGAGTTTGAAATCAAGTATGTTAAGGTTACTCAAAATAAAGTTTGAGATGTTTTGTTCAGATTGCCTTTAGGGGAAAATGGGGTAATGAGACAAGAGATAAATGAATAACATGATAAATTATTTTATATTAAAGGGGTTCAAGGGGAAAAGAAAATAGAGATTATATGTAAGTATATGAGGAGGTATCAAAACCATGATGAGATCTGGAAAATGATCAAGAGATATGCCAAATTGTAACGATAAATTGCCAAAATACTATAAGGTGAATAGTGGGATCTTATTTAGGCAAACTAATGAAAATTCAGAGGACTGGAAGGTGTGCTGGCCTAGTGACTGCATTGATGAAATAATTGACTATATTCATCTGAGTTTTGGACATATAGGTGCAAAGAAGTGTATACAGAAAATAAGGGAGCATTTAGCTATTGACAATAAGCTAAAGAGAGTAAATAACTAGATTAAGACATGTGATAAGTGTCAGAGAGCCAAGGTTACAAATCAGATGTGCCAGCTTTCTATACAAAGTGTAAAAGCTAATGATTTGATGGAGCTATTAGCTGTGGATCTCTACAGACCATGGCTAAAGATGAGAGGAGGTTTTGCCTTATTTTTGAAGTATTGGAAGTATTTTCTAAATTCATAAGGTTGTATCCTCTGTTTAAAGCAACTGACTAAACTTGAAAAGGACTATTTTAAATATATGGTAAACTGAAGGCAAGGCTTTCTGACAACAGATCCCAGTTTACTGACCAGGGAATAGCAGTGATAATATAGGCCAGCTTACCACCTGGCACAAAATCTGGCAGAGCATTACATGAGGAAAACTGGAAGGTTATACAACATGTATTGTAACAGTAATCATAGTTCATGGGGAGATATTGTGAAAATCTGTATTGGAGGGTACTCACTACAGTTTGTGAAAAAACTGAGTCTGACACTTGTTAAGGTACACAATCTTTGTTTACATGTCACTTAAAGTCATATTCCCATTCATTCATGATTAGGTGCAAATTTATCTGGGTTTAACTGTTGCTGGTAAGCAAAATTACGGTACACTGTGTCATTATTTATCAAATTAGTTTCAGATTGTTTTACTGTTTTCCACTATCAAAGGATTTTATTACCAGGAGTTTAAAAGGGTTCAGAAACTCTTCATACAGATGTGTGCTTTTAAAGTTTCTGGAAGTAAAAGAGGTTCTTGGGGTTTACAGAATATTAATTTTCTTCATGCAGTTTTTCTCTAAACATTGTCTGATTACAAATTCACAGTCACAGTAAATCTCCAGTAAACATTTTCTTAAAAAACTGTAGTGCAATATCAACAGTAGTAGAAAATGGAACACTATAGTTCAAACAATTGAAACTCCAGGAATATCAACAATGTGGAAAAAAAATCAGTTGCTACTTATGGTACAGATTACACATTAATTTGCAGACAGGCACAATTAAAAGACTCTTACACAAAAGGTTTTTCGCAGCAGCCTTCATCAGAGAAAGATAAACACACATCATTCATTTGTGCAAGGAAGCACATGTCATGCTCACATGACCACCAACTCAGGCAGCATGGGCCTGTCTGCAACTTAATGTGTAATCGTTATGGTATGTGTCAATCTACTTTTTCCTGTATTGTTAATACATAGTTCAGGTATCTGAGCCAACATCACAAGCAGAAGTTGAAGAGACAGTGAAAGGATATTGAATGAGTAATTCAGTGTATAAAGGGATGAAAATCTAATAGCTGTGGGGAACTGGAATATAAGGTGTAGGGGAAGAAGTAGAAGAAAGGATTATGCGAGAACATGGCCATGGTAATAGGAATGAGAGAGGAGAAAGACTAATTGAGTTCTGCAATAAATTTCAGATGGTAATAGTGATTACTATGTTCAAGAATCACAAGAGGAGGAAGTATACTTGGAAAAGGCTGGGAGATGTAGGGAGATTTCAGTTAGATTACATCATTTGATTCCAAAATCAGATATTTGATTGTAATGCATACCCTGGGGCATATATAGACTCAGATCAGAATTTAGTAATGGTAAAGAGTAGGTTGAAGTTTAAGAGACTAGTCTGGAAGAATCAGTGCACAAAGAAGAGGAGTACAGAATGACCAAGGAATGAAGAGATATGCTTGAAGTTGTCTGGGGATATAGATACAATGGCAATGAATATCTCAGTAGGTAGTTCAGTTGAAGAGGAATGGACATCTCTAAAAAGTGCAGTTACAGAAGTTGGAGAGGAAAACATAAACACAAGGAAGATAACTGTGATGAAACCATGGGTAATAGAAGAAATACTTCAGTTGATGCATAAAACAAGAAAGTACAAAACTGTTCAGTGAAGTTCAGGGACACAGAAATACAAGTACCGTAACTTAGGAATTAAATAAATAAGAATTGCAGGGAAGCTATGGTGAAACAGTTATGAGAAAACAAAAAATTCCAGGAGGATGGATTCAGGATATTTAACAGAAAGCGGATTGTTGAAATGAGTACACTGAGGGCCTCTATGAGGGGAATGACCTACCTGATGACATGACAAAAGAAAAAATAGATTCAATATGGGAAAGATAGGGGGATCCAGTATTAGAATCAGAATTCAGAAGAGCTTTTAAAGGCTTAAATTCAAATAAGGGAGAAGTGATGGATAACATTCCATCAGAATTTCTAAAATCATTTTTGGAAGTGGCAAAAAAATGACTGTTCATGATTATGTGTAGAATGTATGAGAGTGACAACACACCATCAGACTTCAGGAAAAACACCATCCTCATAATTCTGAAGAGAGAAAGAACCAACAAGTGTGAGAATTATTGCACAATCAGCCTAACAAATCATGCATTGAAGTTGCTAACAAGAGAGATATACTGTAGAATGGAAGAGAAAATTGACAATGTGCCACATGAGGGAAGTTTGGTCTTGGGAAAAGTAAAGACTTAGAGAAGTAATGCTGATATTGCAGTTGATTGAAAGGAAGAATGAATAAAAAATCAAGGATTTATTGACCTGGTTGAAGCATTTGACAATGTAAAATGGCGTAAGATTTTCAAGATCCTGAGAAAAGTAGGGGTAAGCTACAAGGAAAGATGGGTAATATACAATATGTGTAAGAACCAAGAGGAAACAACGAAGGAAGACCTAGAACAAAGTGTACAGATACAAAATGGCATTTAAGGAGGGATGTAGCTTTTTGCCCATGCTGTGCAGCCTATAGCTGAAGAAGTACTGACATAAACAAAAGAAAAGTTCAAAAGTGAGATTAAAATTCAAAGTAGAAGGGTATTGCTATCCTCATGAAAGTTAAGAAAACTTGCAGGATTTGTTGAATTGAATGAACAGTCTAATGGATTCAGAGTAGATACAAGAAAGAGGCAAGTAAAGAGAAGTAACAGAAGTGATAACAGTAAGAAACTTAACACCATAATTGGTATCACATAGTAGATGAAGTTAAGGAATACTGCAACATAGACAGCAAAATAACCCTTATTGCATGAAGACAGCAGGATATAAAAAGCAGTCTAACACTAACAAAAATGGCGTACCTGGCCAAAAGAAGTCTACTAGTATCAAATATAGGTCTTAATTTGAGGAAGAAATTTCTGAGAATCTATGTCTGAAGCACAGCACTGTATGGCAGTGAAACATGGGCTGTAGTAAAACTGGAAAATAAGAGAATAGAAGTATTTGTCATGGGGTGTTAGACAAAGAAAGTTCAAAATTAGGTGGCCTGATACTTTAAGGATTGAGGAGATTCACTACAGAATTGGTAAGTAAAGGAATATATGAAAAGAAAAAGGGAAATGATGATAGGATATCTGTTAACACAGCAGGGAATACCTTCTATGGTACTAGAGGGAGGTGTAGAGAGTAAAGCCTATAGAAGAAGACAGAGATTGGTATACATCCAGAAAATAATTGGACTTAGGCTGTAGTTGCTGCTCAGAGAGAATTCTTTGTGGACCACATTGAATAACTCACAAAAGACTGATGACCCAAAATAAAAAAAAGAAAAGACAGTACATCACCTTCCAAAAAACAGGTTGAAAACGATGTTAGCTGTGAAATAGATTGGTAGAATTGACATTGTTCTTATCACCTTCCACAAAGAGAGGTTTAACAACATTATGGCTACTACGGCTAGTTGTAAGTCAACGGTCAGCAGCATTGCCTTCCCCCCCCCCCCCCCTCCCCTTTCCCAGTCCCTCCTCCTCCATCTGCCCACAGCAATTTCTCAGTCGCAAAGTTTACTTATCAAAGCTATTACATCTACTTCTACATCTACATATATACTCTGCAAACCACCATGATGTGCCTGGCAGAGGATACATCCCATTACACTAGTTACTATGGTTTCTTCATGTCCCATTCATGTATGAAGCACAGAAAGAATGATTGTTTGAATCTCTCCATGCATATTGTAATTATTCTAATCTTATCCTCCATGTGAGTGACATGTAGGGGGTTGTAGTACATTCCTGGAGTCACTATTTAATGCTGGGTCTTGATACTTTGTTAGTAGACTTTCTCAGGATAGTTTACATCTACCTTCAAGAGTCTGTCAGTCCAGTTCTTTCAACATCTCAGTGACACTCTCCAATGGGTCACACAAACCTGTTACCATTCATGCTGCCCTTTTCTGTATACGTCCAGTATTCCTTGTCATTCGTAGTTGATATGAATCCCATACACTAGAGCAATATTCTAGAATTGGTCACCAGAGTGTTTTGTAAGCAATCTCCTTTGTAGACTGATTACATTTTCCCACTAATGCACCAATAATCCAAAGTGTACTTTTAACTCTGTCCACAACTGTGCCTATGTGATCATTCCATATTATACACTACAAAGTGTTACACCGAGTAATTTGTATGAGATGGCTGGTCCAGCAGTGATTCATTGATATTATAGGCATACAATGCTACGTTATTTTTCATTTTGTGAAGGGTACAGTTTTATAGTTTTGAACATTTAAAGTAAGTTGCCAATCTCTGCATCATTTTCAAATCTTATCAAGATCTGATAATGTTTATACAGCTTCCTTCAGACAGTACCTCATTATACATAAGTTGAAACTTAAATAGTGGCAACACTGCTGTGGAGACACTATGCAATGGAATCTACTATTGTCACTGATAGTGCACATTGTTGACATTCCTATCTTACCTCTGAGCAAATGGACTCACCTATCCCATGTGCACAATCGAGGGAAACACAGTTACTTGTGTGCGAGTGGACTGACGTAATGATGTCACTATGTTTCCTAAACAGGAACAACAGAGTTGGATCAGGATTGAATGTGCCAGAGGTGGTACAGCATGACAGGGTCATCAGGGTCTTCAGGAGGCATGCAGGAAATCAGCAATGCCTTAACATAACTACGGCATGTTTGGTAAAAGCCTTCAAAGAAGGTCGGCAAACTGTGCAGATATGCAGGTCATTCTAGCATCTCTGATGAAGAAGTGCACGCTAATGCCACATTAGTGGACAGTGATTGGCACCATATGATTTGTGAGCTCACCCATGAAACCATCCTTCACTTCCTGAAGGAACAACTGGGCATGCGGAAATGGATGCATTACAATGCTGCTCAGATGCACTTGGAGCACTATGAGTGCAAAGGAGAGGCTTTCTTATACCATTTCATAACACTGGATGAGACATGGACCACATCGTATGAGCTGAATCTGAAACGCCAATCCAACAAATGGTGTCATTATGGGTCACCCCGAAAATTGAAAATGTGTCACAGTCCAGGTATGGCGAAAGTTATGCTGATTCTTGTATACGACTGTGATGGTGTTATCCTAATGCATTATGTTCCTCCGTGGCAGACCATCAATGCACAGTATTACTGTTCATTTTTGGAGCATCACCTGTAACCAGCTTTGCAAAAGAAGCGGTGACACTTTCTGTGCCACCCATGCACCATTTTGCATGACAATGCACGGGAATACACAGCGTGAACTATGGCTGCACTGTTTGGTCAGTGGGACTGGGAAGTACTGTGCCATTCACCGTACTCCCCAGACTTTAGTCCTTGTAAGTTAATGAAGGAACTACTTCGTGGTATTTGCTTCAGAACTGCTCCAGAGATTTGACAGGCAACAGACCACTCCACTAGCACCAGCAACAGAATAGGCTCTGCTAACGGTATACTACACCTTCCACATCACTGGCTACAAGTTCTACACAATGCTGGTAACTAGTTTGAAGGACAGTAACAGGTGCAAACATGTAGCTCTTTTGTATTGGTTGTGAATAAATAGTTGCCACTAAAAGTCCCAACCCTCATAGATAACGGCATCATCCACAAAAAGTTTGAGGTTAGTGTAAATATTGTCTGTGAGGTCATCAAAATACAACATGACCAGCAAGGGTTGCAACACACTTCCATGGGGCACACCTGGAGCCTCTTCTATATCTGATGACAATTCTCCATCCAAAATAACATGCTGCATCCTCCCTACCAAAAAGTCCTCAATCCAGTCACAAATTTCACTTGATACCACATATAATCACACTTTTAACAATAAGCATCAGCATGGTATTGAGTCAAATGCTGTTTGGGAATCAATAAATACTTGCAAGTATCTGATACAAGGCTTTCAGTATTTCGTATGAAAAAAGTGCAAGTTGGATTTCACAAGAACAATGTTTTCAGAATCCAATGTGGTTGGCATGGAGGAGGTCATTTGGTTTGAGATACCTCATTGTGTTTGAACTCAGAATATGTTCTCAGATTCTACATTAAATTGATGTCAAAGATATTGGATGGTAATTTTGTAGATTGCTTCTACTACCCTTCTTGTAAACAGGTGAGACATGCGGATTTTTCCAAAAACTGGGCATGGTTTTTTGTTCAACATATCTGTGACAGGTTATAGTTAGAAGAGAGGCTAACTTACCTGAAAATACAATATAGAATCTGATAAGGATTCATCAGGCCATAAAGATTTGTTCAGTTTTGACAATTTTAGCTGTTTCTCAACACCACTTATTTCACTGAGCTTTTCAGTGATTCAGGAATTAAATTGGGGCACCACTCCTGGGTTTGTACAGGAACATTTGAAAATAGCATTTCAGCTATTGCTTTTTGCCCTTAATTTCAGTTCCTGTCTCATTCGCTAGGGACTGAGCAAAATTTCTTTCGGTTTTGTGGAAGATCATTTGACAATATTTTGCTGCGGTAGTCACTGAAGGCTTCACACATTGTCCTCTTGACAACCAAATGTGTTTCATTCAAAAATTCTCTATCTATAGCCCTCTACTTTCTTTTATGCCTATTATGCAGTAATCTATGTTTTCTCAGAAGTTTCTTTACAGTGACTGTATATCATGGGACAGTGGGGTCTCTCCCATTATGAACAGTTCTACTGAGTACACAGCTATCCAGTGCATGGTCAATTATTCTTTTAAACTTGAGCCTTAGCCCTTAGTCCCTCTACATGCTCCTCCCCTGTTCTGATTCAAGTCTCTCACTGAGATATGATATTACCAAGTTTTGTCTAATTTACTGAACATGTATATCTTTCTGCTTGTTTTAATTGGGTTTTATATTTTGGTAATCAGTGTTACCACAACTGCATCATGGTCAATGAATACCATTTTGAATATGTACATCCTTAAAGAGATCAGGTTGATTTGTTGCCATTAGATTCAGTGTATTTCCATCATGAGTGATGTTCTGAACTATTTGTTCAATGCAATTTCCAAAGAAGGTATTCAATAGTGTTTCACACAATGTGTTATCATGTCCACCACTAATAATGCTTTAATTTTCTCAACTGATTATTGGATGATTAAGATCTCTGCAGATGATCACAGTACATTTGGGAAATTTCCATACATGTGAAATGAAGTTTCACTAAAGTCTTCAGTTACAACATGAGGTGAGTTTGATGGATGATAGAAGCATCCAGTTATCATTTTATGCCCACCCTCCATATTGAGTCTTGTCCAAACAGTCTTCCACGCAGCTCCAATTTTTATATCAGTGGTTTTGAGTTTCTTGTCTACTATGACAATTACACCACCTCCATTTCCCATTTGCCTATCCTTTTGATACAACCTTAAATTATCCTCACAAATCTCGCTGCTATCAATTTTAGGTTTCAACCAGCTTTCTGCATCTAGTGTTATGTAAGCTTCACTGTTTTTCAGGAGTGCCTAAAACTTCAACACTTTGTTGTGAATGCTTCAGCAGTCTACCATTAGGATTTTAATACTCTCACCTATGGGAGGCATTTTTTTCAGTAGTACTTCTGAGTTTCCTATAGCTATTTTTATTTTGGTTGGATGGAGAGTTGCCTAATCTAAAAAACTCTTGTGTAAACCCTTCACACAATCAGCTACCTGAATAGCAGCTTCTTATGTGTAGTGCATGCCTGATCTGTTTAGGGGAACCCTACATTTCTGAACCCTATGGTGTAAGTCTGGAAGTCTCAGCCTAGCTTGTCACTCAGCCTTCAAAGCCTGTGGACCAGTCCTTCCACTTGACTCAGAACCAAATGGCCATGATCAATGCTGGAGGCAATTTTGCAAATTGTGAGCTTCATTGGAACTCCATGTGCAAGGCTGGTCTTCTCAACCTTCTCTGCCAGATGTTGAAATGACTCAAGTATGACCTTGGAGCTCAGACAATAGGCATAATTTGTTCCAACATGTGTCACAATCTGCAGCTGGGTACACACTTTTCCTTCAATGGGTGCCAGAATACTGAATGAGGCCTCCAGGCACACACACTGAGAGCAGGTGGTGTCCTTTCCTGTCTCTGGCTGCCATTTCCCTAATAGGTACCATTATTTGCCATACATTTTAACTGACTATGATTAATTGACCCCTGATCATTTGTGTTTGTCTCCTTTTGACACATGACAACACAGGTTTTCCCAAAACAGGTGCAGTGAATTCCACTAGCTCAGTTTCAATGTAACAGAGCCCTTCAAGTTTGTGGGTAAGGGGGATCAGTAAAACACCCTGAGTCCTCCCATATCATTTTGCATCCTCTGCAGGACACCTAGCTCTACCACTGAAATGACACTCACAGTCAAGTGGATAGGTGATGGTTGATACCATACTTTCTGCAGAGGAGACAGGATCAACAGGAGCAGGTACGCTTGATACCTGTACCATAGGTATATAATTCTTGGGAGCTCTTCCAACACAATGATTCACACCACCTGCCAGTCATTTGACAGTAGTCAGGGAGATTTCCTTATGAATGTAAGCCAACTCAGTCTGCATTCGAGAACAGCATTCAGAGTGTGGATGCATTGTAACTGGTATGATGTATTACAGGACAGTGAACAAATAACTTTAAATTAGGCCAGCTGATTATTTTTTAAACTCTTGAACTAAGAGGCTGCTAATTCCCTATAAGAATTGGAGTGAATAAACAAAATGAGATCAAGGCTCAGAAAAACATGTGGTAAAAATGACTAGTTTCCAACATTTTTGACGTTAACTATACTTGTTAGCAAGCTTGAGAACAAAGTTAATTTATGATAAATGTAGATAATGTATAAGGCTATCCCCTTTAGAGGAAAACTAGATGCAACTCATTATGTTAGTCAGAATATCTACTACAGTATATAAATCACATATGTCGATTTACTACAAATTAGATTATTGACAGAAGAATGGTAGTTTCCAAAAATTATAAAAAATGTACATCTATTCGCATTAATGTACAATGAAATTTAGAGGTGGTCTGCTCTTTGGCACCAGCTGTGAACCATAACTATGATTTGCTGTAAAATAAGATACACATCCAAAACTCTTGTACTGGCAAGTTACAAAAATATAGTTTTCTAAATGTACAAAAATTCTCAAAAATAACAAATTTCTTACATAAGTATAAAATGAACTTGAATGATGACTATTTTGAATGGGGATAGGCCTCCTGTCCTCAAAAAATTTTAACAGAGCATAAATAAGTTTAAGCTTGCCAGGAAGTTTCATATCAGCGCACACTCCGCTGCAGAGTGAAAATCTCATTCTGGAAACATCCCCCAGGCTGTGGCTAAGCCATGTCTCTACAGTATCCTTTCTTTCAGGAGTGCTAGTTCTGCATGTTTCGCAGAAGAGCTTCTGTAAAGTTTGGAAGGTAGGAGACGGATACTGGCAGAAGTAAAGCTGTGAGTACCGGGCGTGAGTCGTGCTTCGGTAGCTCAGTTGGTAGAGCACTTGCCCGCGAAAGGCAAAGGTCCCGAGTTCGAGTCTCGGTCGGGCACACAGTTTTAATCTGCCAGGAAGTTTCATATCAGCGCACACTCCGCTGCAGAGTGAAAATCTCATTCTGGAAACATCCCCCAGGCTGTGGCTAAGCCATGTCTCTACAGTATCCTTTCTTTCAGGAGTGCTAGTTCTGTATGTTTCGCAGAAGAGCTTCTGTAAAGTTTGGAAGGTAGGAGACGGATACTGGCAGAAGTAAAGCTGTGAGTACCGGGCGTGAGTCGTGCTTCGGTAGCTCAGTTGGTAGAGCACTTGCCCGCGAAAGGCAAAGGTCCCGAGTTCGAGTCTCGGTCGGGCACACAGTTTTAATCTGCCAGGAAGTTTCATATCAGCGCACACTCCGCTGCAGAGTGAAAATCTCATTCTGGAAACATCCCCCAGGCTGTGGCTAAGCCATGTCTCTACAGTATCCTTTCTTTCAGGAGTGCTAGTTCTGTATGTTTCGCAGAAGAGCTTCTGTAAAGTTTGGAAGGTAGGAGACGGATACTGGCAGAAGTAAAGCTGTGAGTACCGGGCGTGAGTCGTGCTTCGGTAGCTCAGTTGGTAGAGCACTTGCCCGCGAAAGGCAAAGGTCCCGAGTTCGAGTCTCGGTCGGGCACACAGTTTTAATCTGCCAGGAAGTTTAATATCAGCGCACACTCCGCTGCAGAGTGAAAATCTCAGTCTGGCCAAGTTTAAGCTTACTAGCTTAATGTCGCTCTCAAATTTCACAGTGTATCACAATACAAATGATATTAACATGAACAATAAAATATGTGACTCTAGACTGTCAAATTGCACACAGATCTTGTACACATGATCTCACATAAGGGAAAATTCTAAAGTTGGATTTTATAGATAAATAAATGTGTGAATTGCACAGATTTTTCACTTAGCTGTATTCTGCATCACCAACAAAGAACAAGTTCTGCTTGTTGCAGCTAACAATAAGTTAGTGCTGATCATGGGAGCTTACTATCATTGGATGTCCAGCTGTGGTTTGTTTTTCACAGAAACATTATCAACATGTGTATAGGGTGTAGTAATACAGTGACTCATAATATGCTTCCATATTCAACTGTCTAAATCTATATCTAATTTTTCCTTGGTTGCATGGTTAAATGATGATGGCCTCCTCTTGGGTAAAATAGTCCGGAGGTAAAATAATCCCCCATATGGATATCTGCCCAGGGACTACTCAAGAGGGCATCGTTATCAGGAGAAAGAAAACTGGCATTCTACGGAACAAAGTGTGGAATGTCAGATCCCTTAATTGGGCAGGTAAGTTAGAAAATTTAAAAACGGAAATGGACAGATTAAAGTTAGAAATAGTGGGAACTAGTGCAGTTTGGTGGCAGGAGGAACAAGACTTTTGGTCAGGTGAATACAGGTTATAAATACAAAATCAAGTAGGGGTAATGCAGGAGTAGCTTTAGTAATGAATTTAAAAAAAAAAAAAAAAAATATAGGAGTGCGGGTAAGCTACTACAAACAGCATAGTGAATGCATTATTGTGGCCAAGATAGACACAAAGCTCATGCCTACTACAGTAGTACAAATTTATATACCACCTAGCTCTGCAGATGATGAAGAAATTGCTGAAATGTATGATGAGATAAAAGAAATCATTCAGGTAGTGAAGGGAGATGAAAATTTAATAGTCATGGTTGACTGGAAATCAAGAGTAGGAAAAGGGAGAGAAGGAAACATAGTAGATGAATATGGATTGGGGGTAAAAAATTAAAGAGGATGCTGTCTGGTAGAATTCTGCACAGAGCATAACTTAATCACAGATGACACTTGGTTCACAAATCATAAAAGAAGGTTGTATACACGGAAGAATCCTGGCTATACTAGAAGGTATCAGATAGGTTATACAATGGTAAGACAGAGATTTAGGAACCAAGTTTTAAATTGTAAGACATTTCCAGGATCAGATGTGGTCTCTGACCACAATCTATTGGTTATGACCTGTAGATTAAAACTGAAGAAACTGCAAAAAGGTCAGAATTTAAGGAGATGGGACCTGGATAAACTGAAAGAACCAGAGGTTGTACAGAGTTTCAGGGAGAGCATAAGGGAACAATTGACAGGAATGGGGGAAACAAATACAATAGAAGAAGAATGGATATCTATGAGGGATGAAGTAGTGAAGGCAGCAGAGGATCAAGTAGGTAAAAAGACGAGGGCTGGTAGAAATCCTTGAGTAACAGAAGAAATACTGAATTTAATTGATGAAAGGAGAAAACACACAAAAAAATAGTAAATGAAGCAGGCAAAAAGGAACACAAACGTCTCCAAAAATGAGATCGACAGGAAGTGCAAAATGGCTAAGCAGGGATGGATAGAGGACAAATGTAAGGATGTAGAGGCTTATCTCACTAGGGGTAAGATAGATACTGCCTACAGGAAAATTAAAGAGACCTTTGGAGAAAAGAGAACCACTTGTATGAATATCAAGAGCTCAAATGGAAACCCAGTTCCAAGTAAAGAAGGGAAAGCAGAAAGGTGGAAGGAGTATATAGAGGGTCTATACAAGGGCGATGTACTTGAGGATAATATCATGAAAATGGAAGAGGATGTAGATGAAGATGAAATGGGCAATACAATACTGCGTGAAGAGTTCGACAGAGCACTGGAAGACCTGAGTCGAAACAAGGCCTCAGGAGTAGACAACATCCCATTAGAACTACTGATGGTCTTGGCAGAGCCAGTCCTGACAAAACTCTACCATCTGGTGAGCAATATGTATGAGACAGGTGAAATACCCTCAGACTTCAAGAAGAATGTAATAATTCCAATTCCAAAGAAAGCAGGTGTTGACAGATGTGAAAATTACCGAACTATCAGTTTAATAAGTCACAGCTGCAAAATACTGACGCGAATTCTTTACAGACAAATGGAAAAACTGGTAGAAGCTGATCTTGGGAAAGATCAATTTGGATTCTGTAGAAATGTTTGAACATGTGAGGCAATACTGACCTTACAGCTTATCTTAGGAGAAAGATTAACGCAAGGCAAACCTATGTTTCTAGCATTTGTAGACTTAGAGAAAGCTTTTGACAATGTTGATTGGAATACTCTCTTTCAAATTCTAAAGGTGGCAAGGGTAAAATACAGGGAGCAAAAGGCTATTTATAATTTATACAGAAACCAGATGGCTAGTTGAAGCAGAGGAAACAAAAAGTGACAGAAATTCTCTTCCCATATGGCAAGAAAGTAATGATGAATGTGCTTATCTACATCATAGTAAGAATAATGTCGGCAGCACTTACAAGGTTGATCTTGGTACTTGGCCTCTAGTGATGAGTGATGAAATGTGACAGGGAATAGTATTGTTTTACACTGATTTTTAAGCTTTCCAGACCACATGAAAGTCTTTTACAACTGGACTTTCAGGGGAAGTTCCTATGAGACAATGCTGTACTTGAAAACAACCAGTTACAGAACAAGTAAAAATTTTCCAGTAAAATGTTAACATGGAGTGACTGAAAAAACAGTATACACTGGTTACTTTGAAGCATTTTTAAATGAAATCAGAGTAAATTTTGAAAAGAATGGTTTAATCCACAAAAAAGACACCTTACAAAAGATCCGATCATTAATAACACTAACATAACTATAATGGAAAACTCTTCCAACATCATTCAAAGGACATGATGTCAACAGGAACCAGCAATAGGTATTTGTGTTTGTGAAGCAACAAGATGGAAAGCAATGTTACAAAGAATTCTGGACACAACTTTATTCTTAAGTATTAGAGGTTTAGTTTTCCAAAGGGCAAATATTCGAATTGGTCATGTTCATAAAGACTGTCTGAACGAAGAAGCATAACATTTCTACTTAAATATTACAAACACTCATCGTGTTAACTATAATTTTAATATTGACGACATGAGGACGCAAATTAACGAACATCTAGAGATTTGTAAAATAGGTATAATGTAGAAACACGAGAAGAAGCTCTGCAATCTTTTTTGTCTGCTTTCTAATGAAAAATGCCCTCAGAACACGTTTCAAAAAAGCAGTCACGTCTTTCATGAAAGAATTTTAAATAAAACCAACATCGTATTTACTCAGAATGAAAAAGTCCTGTTAGAAAAAGGACTAAAATACAATGTCAGGCCTAACCTGTCAGACAGAAATGTGAGAGAAAATATGCTTGTTGATTTAAAAATCGGTCTCGATTATAATAAGATAGATAGTGCTTCTCAAGTCAGAATTGCGTATAATGTAACCTGCATGATAGAGAAAAATACAGCTAGTTTGCCTAATGCTACGCATAACGACAGAATTTTAGTAACTTCCATTATAAATATACTTAAAACAGCAAATGCTTTAATAACTAAATCCGACAAAGGTTGTTGTCTAGTCATTGGTTATATTTCTGAGTATATTACTAAAACAGAAAATTTCTTCAGTGAAAACAACATATCGGAGCTGCATGATGATCCAACTACTAAATTACAGAAAGAATTGAGGTCAGCCATTAACAATGCAAAATTTCTTATAAAACCTTTCCAAAAGACACTACCCATCAATATGAACCTTCAGACCCCTAAACTTCGGTCCCAGTTCAAAATTCATAAACTTAATCATCCAATACGACCAATCCCCAATAGCATGAATAGCGCATGTTACGATTTGGCCTTATTTCTACACGAAACTTTGAAAAAATCTTTCGTTTTTGAAAATAATTATTCCGTTTAACAGCCACGTTTTGGTCGAAAATATTAAAAACTTAGTATGCAGTTCAGACACCAAACTCTTTTCCTTAGATATTAAAAATCTTTATACCAATGTCATGGTACATGAGACACTTACCGTTGTGGAAGAAAATTTACGTCAATTTAAAAAAAGATCTATCAGATGAATGGATTACCGAAAAAAAAGAGCTGTTTAACCGTGTCTCAACCGCTTCACTAGGTACCCTTTCTTACAAAAGATACGTTGATAATATTCCAGTCATCTGTAACGGACACGCCGATAGAACCGATCATATATTTAAACTTTTTAACGACCGCCCTGAAAAAATTTCTTTCACTATTGAACTCGAAAACAAAAACCGTCAATTACATTATTTAGACTTGACGCTTACAATAGAAGACAATAACATCACTTTCAATATTTTTCGAAAAGAAAAGTATGCTGAACAAACCGTTCCTGCTTCCTCTTTTCATCCACAAAAAATGGCCTTTTTTCACTCTGCCATCCACCGAGCCACCTCTATACCACTTTCAACAGAAAATTTTAATGAGAAGATTAATTTACTTAAAACCATAGCAGTCAATAATGATTATACGCCTAACATAGTGGACGATATCCTAAAAAAAGAAAACTGCAAGAACTACCACACTCAACACCTCAAGCACTGAAATTAACCTAAAAAAAAACGTTTTTCTCTTTCCTTTCATAGGATCCATTTCCTACTAGATTCAGCGCAAGCTACACTACAAATACAACTACAATGTTGGCTTCTCTACTAATAATAATCTGGAGAGAAACTTCATTCATAATTTGAAATCCATTCGCTCCCCTACAGAAAGCTCTGGCGTTTGTAAGATCATCGGTGATACCTACTCCTATTATGTAGGGCAAACTGGACGTGCTTTCACCATCAGATACATAGAACATCTTTTGAGAAAGAACGGCACCAGTCCCCTAAATTCATCCTTTGCCGATCATCTCTTAATTACGGGACACGTACCTAAAGCCATAGGTGATAATAACAATATTCTGCATACTGAAAAGAAGGGGTGTAGGTTAGATGTTTTAGAGGAATTGGAGATTTTCAAACATCTCTCTCGTCATGATGGCCTCATTCTCAACGAACAGCTGCACCTGCGAAATAAATACTTTTTCGACTGTATAAAGCCATTGCTTGATCTTTGATTCAGATTTCCTCATTCAGTTTACCGAAATGTTGTTTCCCTGTTACATCTTTGCCGTTTTCTTGTATGTCACAACTAACGTTTTTTACGTTACAAAATGTATCGCTGTTTAAAGCAGATAAATATGTAACTTCATCCTATTATTGTTAGTGCTTACGTTATGCCTGTAACAGCTGCATCACAATTCTGAGTGTCTAATTTTGAATGTACAGTAGCCTAGTTGTTTCTGCGGCTACTGGATGGCGCTCGTAGCAACACCACGTTTACTTGCCCACACTTTCTAACGTGGGCACTTCAGTCTTGTTGCAACCCTTGTTCACTCAAGTACTATTCATGACGCCACCTTTCCGGCTTCGATTTTTTTTTTTAATGTGGCTTGTAATTGCTGAATCTCTTACCAGTCAGTACAAACTTTTTAATTTTATTGATGTATTATATACCTAATATGTTTTAGAACAGTTAGTTTTAATTCTGAAGATGGCGCTCATCGTGGCGTCAAAACCTGGTCAATTTTGACTTAATATTTGTGACTGAGGGCTTATTTGTTCTAATATAATTCTGACATGGTCACTGAACCTTAGCAGTTATGTTCAAAGTTTTATTGTTATTATTACAGAGTGAAGCGGTAGTGGGTATGCCTCTGATGTGACCAGTACTGTTTTTATATTTGGGAAGAACAATGTAATTTCAGATTTGTTAATGTGAAAATTCAGAAATCAGTGTAATATAGAAAAATGTGAGAGAATAAAATATTTGTGAAAACAAAAAATATGGCACAGGCATTCTTCAGATATAATTATGTCAGTTGGAACCATTAGATCCCAAAACATAAAAATTTCAGCTTCAAGAATCAGCCCCTAGACGTGAAGAACTGGAGATAACTACACAAGTAAAAAGTTTATTGTAAATCTTACTCCTCTCATATTTTTGGAAAAGAAACTTTACCATCAAAATGGGAGTGACAACAACAACAATTTTGTAAGGAGGAAGGAGATTACATACTCTTGTGTGGTACCAGTATCCATTTACACATTTTCTACACAACGACCTTTTGTGAATTTCTGTAAAGTAAAATTATCAATTGACTTCTCAGTTTTGCAATGTTTGTACATTTTGGATTGGGCAGCTTCTATTTATTCACAAAAATTTAATTGGGCAGTGTAAAATTTATATTATCTTGTTTTTGTAATGTTTCTTTTAATGTATTATTACCTCTGGAATGATTTATTGCAGTCAATAGAAAATAAAGATAAATCAGTTGCACCATCTCTAACTTCTATTTTGTAAATTCGTTATATTTTCAGGAAGTGTCAAACTTGAACAAATAGAGCCCATTAATATACACAAATACCATTGAGAATAGAAGTGCTGATGAACCACTCAATGAAAATTAGTTTTGTAGCATAGGTAAAGTGTGTATTATGTACCGAAATAGTTGAAAACAGAATAAGGATATGTTCCGTTTTTCGGAAATGGTATCACACAGAGTGCTCCAGTGTTATAAATTTTCATAATTCGTTTTGTGAATTTGGAGTATGTACGTTCAATGACCATCAACCTGCAGTAGAAATCTATGTCACTGAAGTGATAGGAAGTGTATCAACCTCTCTTCAATGTGATATAGAGACATATGAGCAAATTTACATGTCCTTAAAAAAGCCACTAAAAGGTATTTCAAACATGAATATTGACAAAATCAGCCAAAGAAGATTGTGCATCATGAATAACGTAAAAAAAAAAAACATTAGTGCATACTGAGACGCATCCGATTCATTGCCTTAACAAAAAAATTTTACTGAAGCGACTATAAACAATGTAAACAAACATTTGTGGAAAGACCTAAAATCGCCAACCACCAAATTCAAAAGTGAATTATATTCAGACAGTCATGGATATGTCCATTTTACATATTGAAAATGGAATTAATGCTACTCCTTCTGTAAAACCAGGCGCACCAATGCTGAAGTAGCAAGAAACATAAAAGATGCAAAAATGTCTAATTCTAGTTGATGAACTGTAATAAATGGGGGTGCCAATGATGCATATAAAAATGAATTAATTAAAGCCAGAAATAATTTGAAAGAAACCCTGAGTTGCAATAAGAATGCATCAGAGTTGTCTTGTGTGAATGTAGAAATTGCTAAGGCAAACAGACAGTTAAAAAAAAATGTAAAGCATTCCTCACCACACAAGACTTTACTAAACATGGTTTACATTGGCATGCAAGTGGGAACTCACTCCAATTGTACAATTGCTAGATAAAAAAGGAATAAAGAGACCATTGCCATAGTTGGTACTCCAGCAACAGTAGCCAATCCAGTAACAGCTCAGACAACAGCAGAAGCCCAAACAACACCACAACCAGTTTCATCTACAGTACCACCGACAGCGTCAGCAATAAGAACACCAGGAATCACCGTAATACTCTTAGCAACGACAGCAGAAAACCAACCAACACCACAAGCACCTTCAGTAACTGCTTCATCAGAACTAACAGCAGCAGAAGCAGTAATAATCTCTGGGCTACTAATTAGTCCAGTAACAGCACAAACAACAGCAGAAGAACAATCAATTTAACAATCAGCTTCATCTGCAGCACGACCAACAGTATCAGCCATGAATACTGCAGGAACTACTGCAACAGTCTTAAAAAAAACAACAGATCAAAATGTACAAGATTTATGCAAATTTGTGTGAACTGACAGGTTTGTTAAGTGACAGTTTTAACCAAGTATCTATTGTATGTATCAGTGAACAATGCTTACAAAACTCTCAAATATGTACAGCAGCCCTTCCCAAATTTAAAATCATAAGCAGTTTTAGCAGAGAAAAGTACAGATGTGGAGGTGTATGTATTTATGTTAGAGACAATCTTAATTCTAAAGAAGTAAAGTTGTTGTTGTTGTTGTGGTCTTCAGTCCTGAGACTGGTTTGATGCAGTTCTCCATGCTACTCTACCCTGTACAAGCTTCTTCATCTCGCAGTACCTACTGCAACCTACATCCTTCTGAATCTGCTTGGTGTATTTATCTCTTGGTCTCCCTCTACGATTTTTACCCTCTACACTGCCCTCCAATACTAAATTGGTGATCCCATGATGCCTCAGAACATGTCCTACCAACCGATCCCTTCCTCTGGTCAAGTTGTGCCACAAACTTCTCTTCTCCCCAAACCTATTCAGTACTTCCTCATTAGTTATACGATCTATCCATCTAATCTTCAGCATTCTTCTGTAGCACCACATTTCGAAAATTTCTATTCTCTTCTTGTCCAAACTATTTATCGTCCATGTTTCACTTCCATACATGGCTACACTCCATACAAATACTTTCATAAAAGACTTCCTGACACTTAAATCTATGTTAACAAATTCTCTTCTTCAGAAATACTTTCCTTGCAATTGCCAGTCTACATTTTATATCCTCTCTACTTCAACCACCATCTGTTATTTTGCTCTCCAAATAGCAAAACTCCTTTACTACTTTAAGTGTCTCATTCCCTAATCTAATTTCCTCAGCATCACCAAACTTAATTCGACTACATTCCATTATCCTCGTTTTGCTTTTGTTGATGTTCATCTTATATCCCCCTTTCAAGACACTATCCATTCCATTCAACTGCTCTTCCAAGTTCTTTGCTCTCTCTGACAGAATTACAATATCATCGGCGAACCTCAAAGTTTTTATTTCTTCTCCATGAATTTTAATACCTACTCCGAATTTTTCTTTTGTCTCCTTCAGTGCTTGCTCAATATACAGATTGAATAACATCGGTGAGAGGTTACAATCCTGCTCACTCCCTTAATAAGCACTGCGTCCCTTTCATGTCCCTCGACTCTTATAACTGCCATCTGGTTTCTGTAGAAATTGTAAATAGGCTTTCGCTCCCTGTATTTTACCCCTGCCACCTTTAGAATTTGAAAGAGAGTATTCCAATCAACATTGTCAAAAGCTTTCTCTAAGTCAACAAATGCTAGAAACGTAGGTTTGCCTTTCCTTAATCTTTCTTCTAAGATAAGTCGTAAGGTCAGTATTGCCTCATGTGTTCCAGTACTTCTACAGAATCCAAACTGATCTTCCCCGAGGTCAGCTTCTACTAGTTTTTCCATTCGTATGTAAAGAATTCGTGTTAGTATTTTGCAGCTGTGGCTTATTGAACTGATAGTTCGGTAATTTTCACATCTGTCAACACCTGCTTTCTTTGGGATTGGAACTGATATATTCTTCTTGAAGTCTATTTCGTACATCTTGCTCACCAGATGGTAGAGTTTTGTCAGGACTGGCTCTCCCAAGGCCGTTAGTAGTTCCAATGGAATGTTGTCTACACTGGGGGCCTTGTTTTGACTCAGGTCTTTCAGTGCTCTGTCAAACTCTTCACGCAGTATCGTATCTGTCATTTCTTCTTCATCTACATCCTCTTCCATTTCCATAATATTGTCCTCAAGTACATCGCCCTTGTATAGACCCTCTATATACTCCTTCCACCTTTTTGCTTTCCCTTCTTTGCTTAGAACTGGGTTTCCATCTGAACTCTTGATGTTCATACAAGTGGTTCTCTTATCTCCAAAGGTCTCTTTAATTTTCCTGTGGGCAGTATCTATCTTACCCCTAATGATCTGTGCCTCTACATCCTTACATTTGTCCTCTAGCCATCCCTGCTTTGCCATTTTGCACTTCCTATCGATCTCATTTTTGAGACGTTTGTATTCCTTTTTGCCTGCTTCATTTATTGCATTTTTATATTTTCTCCTTTCATCAATTAAATTCAATATTTCTTCTGTTACCCAAGTTATCTACTAGCCCTCGTCTTTTTAACTACTTAATACTCTGCTGCCTTCACTACTTCATCCCTCAAAGCTACCCATTGTTCTTCTACTGTATTTCTTTCCTCATTCCTGTCAATTGTTCCCTTATGCTCTCCCTGAAACTCTGTCAAGTTAAGCAATGTAAAATGTAAAGAGAAAGAATTTCAATACTGTGCCTGTGATCTGGCTGACTGTGCTTTGATGATTGTCTGTATGTACATAGGTCACCTTCTGGAAATATTCTTTTGCCGGCCGCTGTGGCCGAGTGGTTCTAGGCACTTCAGTCCAGATTCGCACTGATGCTACAGTCTCAGGTTCGAATCCTGCCTCGGG
Source organism: Schistocerca gregaria (assembly GCF_023897955.1). Taxonomy (NCBI): domain Eukaryota; kingdom Metazoa; phylum Arthropoda; class Insecta; order Orthoptera; family Acrididae; genus Schistocerca; species Schistocerca gregaria. The sequence continues at coordinate 364,267,460 of NC_064925.1, read as the reverse complement.
CATGGATGTGTATGATGTCCTTGGGTTAATTAGGTCTAAGTCTAGGGGACTGATGACCTCAGATGTTAAGTCCCATAGTGCTTAGAGCCATTTGAACCATTTGAATATTCCTTTAGTTTTAAAAGATCTTGAGGATGTAATGAAAGAATTGAGACATATGTTAAAATCAACTGCTGTAGTGGGTGATTTCAGCGTCATATTTAGAAGTAATAATAATGCACACTAGTCTCTTCACCACATATAATCCACATATAATTTAAAAGCCACAGTAACTGACATCACCAGCCATGGAGATGGATGTGAGATAACAACTCATCAGGTGTTTATTAACGCACAGACCTGCAGTTATGATGTTGAAGTAACAGATACTGGTTTCTCTGAACACATGGCAATCAAACTCTTACTAAAAAAAAAGTATGGTTAGGAAAAATCATAGCAGTGGAAACTATATAGCAACAAGACACGTTAATAAAAGTAGCCTCATTAATTTTAGCATGTTGCATAGTTTTGAATGGGACAGAGACTCAAGCAAAGCTGTAGACTCTAAATATGAGTCTTTTCTCTGATTATAAATGTTGATTTGATGTAGCTTTCTCCCTTAGATAAGTGAAAATTTCTCTCAAATCTAATTCATGATTAACTGTGGGAATTACGAAATCTGCAGGTACTCTTAGAAATCTGGCAACTCATTCAAAGCAAAAATCAGCATTAAAGCTGTATATTAGATGCCACAGAAAAGTCTACAGAAAAGTTATTCATGCAGCTATAAAACTGAATAATGATTGTACACTCCTGGAAATTGAAATAAGAACACCGTGAATTCATTGTCCCAGGAAGGGGAAACTTTATTGACACATTCCTGCGGTCAGATACATCACATGATCACACTGACAGAACCACAGGCACATAGACACAGGCAACAGAGCATGCACAATGTCGGCACTAGTACAGTGTATATCCACCTTTCGCAGCAATGCACGCTGCTATTCTCCCATGGAGACGATCTTAGAGATACTGGATTTAGTCCTGTGGAACGGCTTGCCATGCCATTTCCACCTGGTGCCTCAGTTGGACCAGCGTTCGTGCTGGACGTGCAGACCGCGTGAGACGACGCTTCATCCAGTCCCAAACATGCTCAATGGGGGACAGATCCGGAGATCTTGCTGGCCAGGGTAGTTGACTTACACCTTCTAGAGCACGTTGGGTGGCACGGGATACATGCGGACGTGCATTATCCTGTTGGAACAGCAAGTTCCCTTGCCGGTCTAGGAATGGTAGAACGATGGGTTCGATGACGGTTTGGATGTACCATGCACTATTCAGTGTCCCCTCGACGATCACCAGAGGTGTACGGGCAGTGTAGGAGATCGCTCCCCACACCATGATGCCGGGTGTTGGCCCTGTGTGCCTCGGTCGTATGCAGTCCTGATTGTGGCGCTCACCTGCACTGCGCCAAACTCACATACGACCATCATTGGCACCAAGGCAGAAGCGACTGTCATCGCTGAAGACGACACGTCTCCATTCGTCCCTCTATACACGCCTGTCGCGACACCACTGGAGGCGGGCTGCACGATGTTGGGGCGTGAGCGGAAGACGGCCTAACGGTGTGCGGGACCGTAGCCCAGCTTCATGGAGACGGTTGCGAATGGTCCTCGCCGATACCCCAGGAGCAACAGTGCCCCTAATTTGATGGGAAGTGGCGGTGCGGTCCCCTACGGCACTGCGTAGGATCCTACGGTTTGGCGTGCATCCGTGCGTCGCTGCGGTCCGGTCCCAGGTCGACGGGCACCTTCCGCCGACCACTGGCTACAACATCGATGTACTGTGAAGACCTCACGCCCCACGCGTTGAGCAATTCGGCGGTACGTCCACCCGGCCTCCCGCATGCCCACTATACGCCCTCGCTCAAAGTCCGTCAACTGCACATACGGTTCACGTCCATGCTGTCGCGGCATGCTACCAGTGTTAAAGACTGCGATGGAGCTCCGTATGCCACGGCAAACTGGCTGACACTGACGGCGGCGGTGCACAAATGCTGCGCAGCTAGCGCCATTCGACGGCCAACACCGCGGTTCCTGGTGTGTCCCCTATGCCATGCGTGTGATCATTGCTTGTACAGCCCTCTCGCAGTGTCCGGAGCAAGTATGGTGGGTCTGACACACCGGTGTCAATGTGTTCTTTTTTCCATTTCCAGGAGTGTCTTATCAGAAAAGGCAGTAATAAAACGAAATCAGTTTGGAAGGTCATAAACCATATCATAGGTAAATCCAAAGCGACAAACAGTAATCTTATCATAAAAAGGAAGGAAAAGTTGTTTAAGACCCTCTATATGTTGCCAATATGTTCAATGACTACTACATTAACAGTGCTCAAAATCTTATCAAGAACGGGGGGGACTCAAAAGTTAGAAAGTCAAAAGTCCCCACAAATTAAAAGATAATGTTTTTGTACCTAGTCACACTTTCATAAGTAAGAAATGGGATTAATAAGCTGAAAAAATGTCCTGTGGATGTGATGGTATTCCTGATAAGTTCATAAAACATGATGCAAACAAAATAATAACTGAATTAGTTGATGTTATTAATACATTATACACCATTTAATAAGAACAGAATCAGTACATTTGCAGATGCTTTGAGCCTTTTGATCAAGGGAATTAGTGAAACTGACCTAAAGAAAAAAATAACAGCAACAAGGAATGAGGCAACTGAATGGTTCAGGGACAATTACTTAATTATAAATGACAAAAAACCACTTGCATTAATTTTAGGCACATGAGAAACAAAGCAAAAAATATTGGGTAATGTCTAACAGAACTAACTTCTTTTACAAATTTTTAGATGTGTGGCTGGGCAATAACTTCAGATGGGAAAACATGGTGAACTGTTGAATAAAAAACGCAATAAATAGTGTTATATAAGAGGAAACGTACAGAAAAGTGCAATTTTGAAACAGTACTATGTGTCTATTACCCATACATACACAGTAATGTGGTATGGTATGATATTTTGGAGGAATACAGGTTTCACAAAAACCGCTTTAAGCCCCAAAAGAGACCTATTTCTATTCTGAAGGTTGTTTCCTACAGAGATCTATGTAGAGGATTCTTTGAGGAGTTGAAAATTTTGACCCCCCCCCCCCCCCAGTTTATTAATCGCTGAATCAGTATGTGTCCTCAAGTCAAATAAAGAATTCTCATACCTGAACAGTGAAGTACACAACTATCAAACCAGAAACAGGCATGATTTCTATATAAACATACATTCAAAATACGTGCACCAAAATAGTGTACGGAAATGTATCTACCCAAAATAATGTTCAATGTCTTGCTAAAAGAAATAAAAATCATACAAAACTTATATTAAAAAAATTAAAGAGACTACTATTAGGTCAAAGTTTCTATAATGTTGATGAATTTCTTTCCTATATAAACAGATAGTTCTCATCTTTTAATTTTTTTTAATTAATCCTTGTTTTTTTCCAACTTGCATCTAAAAAGAAGACAAAATATGTAAAGTGTAATTAAGAAAATCATAAAGTGTAATTAAGAAAATGTTATTTCCCTTAATTGTTAAAAATATAAATCATGCTCTCTCTCTCTCTCTCTCTCTCTCTCTCTCTCTCTCTCTCTCTTCTCTCTCTCTCTCTCTCTGTCTCACCCCTCTCTGTCTTTCCATATGACAATTTCAATATCATGTATATAATAAAATGGACGACAATAAACTGAATTGCATTAAAGTCCTATAGGAAAGCCACAAAATAGTCAGTTTTATTTTGGAAACTACTTTATCCATCTCTGTATAGAAAAAATTATTAAAAAATAAACATGTTTTAACTGGTCATGTGTTGACTACACCATTTATTTGAAAATATTTGTGTAGTTATGTTCTAGATAGTTGCTTGGGATATTCTTGGATTATTAGTTAAGTTTACAAATTTGTTATATATATTTTATCATCAACAAAAAAGACTTCTTCACTTGGTCTTTTATATACTCCATCTATTTTTTGTAAATCATTTAGAAAAAATGCTAACCAGAAAGTTTTGAGGCTGCATCCAGATAACATTGAGTTGCTGACACAGTATTTTGGCTGACAACTATTCAGTCATCTTCAGGTGAGTGTTTTGCACTGGAAGTTGCAAGTTCATATCACTAACTTTGTATAAAAATAGGCATGAAGACACAAGTGCAGAGTGACCTCTGCCTAGTTGCACACTCTCTTCGAATACCATTCCATCTATGGAGTGCTTTAACTCACAGAGTTAAAATTCATGTGTCAAAATTAATAAAATTAAATGTCACTGGACTTGTTCTTGGTCATTTTTTTTCCTGAAGGAAGTAAGGAATTCACGGGGTCCCATGCCATATCCAGTTGATACCCGCCATCATGATTAATAAGATCTTGCAGTAAATGTATTTCCAGCGATTCCTTAATAGCTGAATTCCAGACTGATCTCTTTGACATCAAGATTTTTGTGGCAGAGTAATCCATGGAATATCCTGTGACGATAAAGTGCTCAGATACAGATAATTACTGAGCTGCAAAAGACGAGTGTCACTATCACGTTCAGTGCATCTTTCATGAACCATGCGTGTCGTCTGACAAATGTAGGCTTTGCCACAATGGCAAGGTGTTCTGTAGATTCCAGCTTTCGCAGTCGCAGACCATCCTTTCCCAAACCAAGAAGAGCACTAGCCTTTGTAAGTGAGCAAAGGATTATTATGACATGATGTTTTCTTACAGTTCTGCCTAATTTCAATAAAATGTTCCTGACGCATGCAAGGAAAGTCCTACACTTAAACCACTCCTCCTCTTGCTGTTGTAAGTGGTCACATTCCTTCTCCCTTAAAGCTATGCTAATATGATGTTGAGAATGTCTGTTGTTTTCGGTCACTGGTTGTAGGTGTTCTTCCCCCTTGCAAGGCTGTCTGCATCAGATACAACATGTGCCCGGTGCACCAACGTTCGAAGGACACCCGTAGTTGGCAGCTAAATGCCAGCAAATACAGGTCTCTATATTTACATTAACAATGATCATAGTTCACTATGTTGTTATTGTTATCTTCAGTACTCACAATAGATGGCTGCAGTGCTCCACAGTTGTCTGTTGTCTACATGTTGTTTCATCTTTGCTTACCTACTGTATCTTGGATACATCAAACCTGCTTAGTGTCTACACGGCTTGATATTCCTTCACTATTTTTACCACATCACATATTCCTCCGACTGTATGCTATCAATCTATCACATCTTGAAGTCTTGTTGAATTGTAAACTTCGTTTCCTCCCGATTCTAATTAGTATTTTTTCATTAATTGTTGAATCTACCTATCTGATGGTCTTCATTCTTCTCGACAATTATATTTCAAAAACTTCTAATTTCTACCTATCTGAACATTTTCGGTCCACTCATCACTTCCGTCTACGGCTGCTATCCAGGACAGACTTCATAACACTTAGGTTTCTCTTCGATGCTAATCTACATCTACATCTACATGACTACTCTGCAATTCACATTTAAGTGCTTGGCAGAGGGTTCATCGAACCACAATCATACTATCTCTCTACTATTCCACTCCCGAACAGCGAGCGGGAAAAACGAACACCTAAACCTTTCTGTTCGAGCTCTGATTTCTCTTATTTTATTTTGATGATCATTCCTACCTATGTAGGTTGGGCTCAACAAAATATTTTCGCATTCGGAAGAGAAAGTTGGTGACTGAAATTTCGTAAAAAGGTCTCGCCGCGACGAAAAACGTCTATGCTGTAATGACTTCCATCCCAACTCGTGTATCATATCTGCCACACTCTCTCCCCTATAACGCGATAATACAAAACGAGCTGCCCTTCTTTGCACCCTTTCGATGTCCTCCGTCAATCCCACCTGGTAAGGATCCCACACCGCGCAGCAATATTCTAACAGAGGACGAACGAGTGTAGTGTAAGCTGTCTCTTTAGTGGACTTGTTGCATCTTCTAAGTGTCCTGCCAATGAAACGCAACCTTTGGCTCGCCTTCCCGACAATATTATCTATGTGGTCCTTCCAACTGAAGTTGTTTGTAATTTTAACACCCAGGTACTTAGTTGAATTGACAGCCTTGAGAATTGTACTATTTATCGAGTAATCGAATTCCAACGGATTTCGTTTGGAACTCATGTGGATCATCTCACACTTTTCGTTATTTAGCGTCAACTGCCACCTGACACACCATACAGCAATCTTTTCTAAATCGCTTTGCAGCTGATACTGGTCTTCGGATGACCTTACTAGACGGTAAATTACAGCATCATCTGCGAACAACCTAAGAGAACTGCTCAGATTGTCACCCAGGTCATTTATATAGATCAGGAACAGTAGAGGTCCCAGGACGCTTCCCTGGGGAAATATGCTAATATATTTTTCTTTTTCAGAAAAGCTTTTCTTACAATGGATGGTCTACTTTTTATAACCTCTTTTCTGCTGACATGATTTTGTTGTGTAAATAACTGTACTCATCTGCTGCTTTCAGCATATCATTTCATAAGCTAACTCCCTGGTACCACCAGAATTAATTTGAATGCATTCCATTAGCTTTGCTTTATTTTTGTTGACGATCGTCTTATAACCTTTATTCAAGAAACAATGAAATCAGTTCAATTTATCTTTCAAGTTGACTTCTGTCTGTAGCAGCTAATGCATACATACCACTGACCAACCTCAAAGTGAGTGTTTATTTTCCCTGCATTTTACTTCGTTTTCCTGATTTGCTGTTTTTTTTGTTGTTGTTGTTGACTGCTCTATGTACACAATGAGTAGGCTGAAATGAGTGCCTGCCTTTCACATCCATCGACAGTATTTTACAAGCACGACTTCTTAAACTCAGTCCATCAATGCTTACACCGGTCAGCACTTGCACTGTTTGCTAGTTTCATTATTTCATCCTTTTAAGAGCATTTCATGCATCTTTCAAACCAGGAGGAACATTTTTGTGTTGATTGATTATCCTCAGAATCTTAATAATTCTTAGGGAATATCATGAAGATTACGTGTCTTATTTCGTATTAGCTATTTCAGGGACCTGTAAAATTCATCTTGTAATATCGCATCACCCATCGCTCCTTCAACTTCTTCATACCTTTTCTTAGTATTGTCTGTAAAATTCTTTTCTTCGTATTGTCCTTTTATAGACGGTTTCTACCTTTCAGCTTTAACTTTTTTTGCACAGTACTGATATGTCACCTGTGCTCTATATATGGATACATACGTTTTGTCGAAAGATTCCTTTACTTTCCCTACAGCGGCACATGCCTATCCTCTATAGATGTGAGCGTGACCACTATGGTGATACGTGGATTGGGCTGCTGGTATGTCAGGATGGAGCGCCGTTCCGCCTCGTAAAGGTGGGTGTAGTGGTGGTGGTGGCGACGGGAATCAGACGGCAGATCATCAATAAATACCGCTGGATAATAAAACCGCTTATTCATGTCAAGTACAGGGACGGAATCTTAGCTGGGCAGATTGTCAGTGCCCTCTGTGACGTAAAATGAATGGCTTTGGCTTCAGCGATGGGTGAGATAGAATAACCCTGCCTTTTTGTCTGCTACCGTACAACACATCGGATCAGGCAGTGCTAACTCAAGGCTTCCAGCTTAGCTGGAAACAAATGAGGGCGCTCTCTCTTTGCATTGGACAACATCAATGTAGGTACGTAGAGGCCGGTGGACAGCGACAGAGCAGCTGGGCTGCTAGGTGGCCCAAGTTCGAGACCATGGCCCACCAGGAAAATGGCCATGAGTGGAAAATAGCCCTTGTAGCGGGCAGCTCGAAGATGCAATGGCACCAAGTTGACTGCACGCTGACTTTAACTCAGGCACAGGCCTGCAGCTTATAGCAGTAAAGTCTAGGTACGGCAGCTGGTTGCACTATCTTTGATTACAAGCAGTCTTATTCTTGAAACTTCCTGGCAGATTAAAACTGTGTGCCGGACCGAGACTCGATCTCGGGACCTTTGCCTTTCGCGGGTAAGCGCTCTATCGACTGAGCTACCCAAGCACGACTCACGCCCCGTCCTCACAGCTTCAATTCCGCCAGTACCTCGTCTCCTGCCTTCCAAACTTTACAGGAGCTCTCCTGAGAACCATGCAAAACTAGCACTCCTGAAAGAAAGGATATTGCGGAGACATGGCTTAGCCAAAGCCTGGGGGATGTTTCTAGAATGAATTTCATTCTTGTAGTTATCGGCTGATGTTGACTTTGTAAGTGGGAGTACTGGGCACACAAGGATAGTACTGAACACAATCTGAGAATGTGGGTCTGATTTTGGTGATATATATTTGGGTCAGCTGGCCAATGTTTCTCCTGTGGCAATACTTTCACCCCAGGCATCATAATAGGCTAGAGTGGGTAGGCGTCAGCGTTGGGCAACTATGACTTCATTCGCCGCTCTTTTCCTTTATTGTCATTGGGAAACGCTGTCGAATCTGTAATACGTCACAACTTCGGCTATCGAAGGTACTGGCTGGCGATTTCTGCGTTATTAGCATACTCAGTGAATGTTCTTCGTCTGAGTATGGTCTCTTGTTCCACAATGTCAGGTCACCAGACTGACGGGCGCTATTCCCACTGTGACATTGTTCTGCTGACCGACGACGGAACAGTACGTCACCCCAGTGAAGCAGGCACACAGTTTTTCGTCTACAGCTTTGGCGACCTCTTCCATCTATTCCTACACTACTACAACCAGAAGACATGGTTGGCTGTCTCTGTAACTTCGTACACTACACACCATCAACGGGTATATAAACGGTAAGATGTGCAATTCCCTGTCACTGTTAGAATGGTCACCATAGTTCATTATAGTGCTGTTCATGTTTAGTGGCATCACTGGCCAGTGACTGACAGAAGCTGGTATAGGACATTACTATCCCAAGCGTAGGCTGCCTTTAACATCACAACACAAATGGCTGCATTTGGAGTACTGCCGCAACCAGGAAGCTTGTACTGCTGATAAATGGCATACCATTGTGATCAGCGTTGAATTATTGATCTGCACTATCCCAGAGGATCAGCGTCTGCAAGTATGGTGGCGGGGAGGTGTCCCGTTCTTCCAATGTTTTCGAGAGCGTTAGTCCCGGTGTCATGGGGTGGGGCGCGATCGGGTGTGGCTTTTAGTGACCGAGGGGACGATTCAACGGTGATTTCTAAGTATCCTGCATCCTCAGGTCTTACCTCTCATGTGAAGGTATCGTGGTGCCCCTTCTCAACAGGGCAAAGCTCGTTCACACACGACATGTGTGTCCATGAACTGTCTGTGTGGTGCTAAGGTATCCCGTGGCCATCAATATCCCCCGACACGTCCACAGTAGAAGACGAGTTGGACCAGTTCTGACGTCAATTCCGTTCCAGTACCAGCATCCACGATATCAAGTACCAGCTACAGTAGTTGTTGGGCAGCTTTCGCCAGGAGAAGATCTTAGAGGCTTTTTGACAGCCCTTCCAACTGGACCCTGGCTTTTCTTAATTACCATAATAACAGCATATATTACCACCTCCTAAAGTTTCATGTAGTTTTCTCCTCCCCCTTCTGGGTGCTTCAGTGATTGGTTTTGTCACTTTTCCTTCGCTGCTGCACTTGCTACAATTTTACACTGTCTCATTAGGAACTGAAGTTAATTTACTGTACAGTATCCAAGGACATCTCTGGGGTTTTGTCTCTTCGTCTAATTTCTGTAAGTCACAGTAATTACTTCTTCTCTCATAAGCACAAAGGAATTGTTGCGGCATAAATGCTTCTTCTATTTTCGGAACCTGCCGGGATTGTTATTTCTTAGCTGTTGGCATCTTGCTGACTGCTTTCCGATCTTCCCCTTTGCTGTGTAACCTACAACACTCGTGTGAGACGCATCCACACTACCCTTGTGACTGGAAGATAGCCTCTCCACGTCTCCAGTAGTTGTACCCCGACACGACCGCTACATATTATAGTTTTATGAAAATAAAGTTGAATATTTTCTGAATGAAAATTATTACATAGTTAATACTGAAATACCATATGTTTACGAGTATGCTTTCTTTCATATTTTCACTACCTGATGCCAAGTGGTAGTTTATATGCTGCAAGTCACTGTTTAGGGTGAGGGTCTGCTGGCATAGATGTTATAAACGTTTCACAGTCAACTGACGTTAGTTGTTTCATGTTTTGGGCACTAAAAGTCATAGTACCAGTTTTAGCAGTCGTGAAGTAGGAATTGCATTAACATTCAGATTGTGATGTTTAAAGCTTTCCCGGGCTACTGATTGTTCCACAAAAACACGGGAGAACTGCCGGATGTCAGTAATGTCCTTCCACGATACTTCGGTGCAAAGTCTTCTGGCCATCTTCAGGTGAGCTCAGCGCGTACTCGCCTGTACTATTACAGTGGCACTCACCTGAAGATGGCCAGAAGACTCTGCGCCAAAATATCGTGGCAGGACGTTACTGACATACGGCAGTTCTCCCGTGATTTTATGGAACAACATTCAGATTTCTTGTTCTCGCCACTGGAGGTTATGCTATTTAAGATATTTCTTACCTTGAGAGCGATTACTTATTCTCGCCACTGGACGCTATGCTATTTGAGTTATCTCTTAACTTTATAGACTACACAGCTGCAGGGTAAATCATTAACCTTGGTAATTCATATGTTTCTAGCTCACAGACATCACCCAAGGGTGCATGTCGCGATTGGGAACTACTTTCGTCTGACTGTACTCACCGGCCCCTTTCTCATTCGTACTGGTGGTGGTTAGTGTTTAACGTCCCGTCGACAACGAGGTCATTAGAGACGGAGCGCAAGCTCGGGTTAGGGAAGGATTGGGAAGGAAATCGGCCGTGCACTTTCAAAGGAACCATCCCGGCATTTGCCTAAAACGATTTAGGGAAATCACGGAAAACCTAAATCAGGATGGCTGGAGACGGGATTGAACCGTCGTCCTCCCGAATGCGAGTACAGTGTGCTAACCAGTGCGCCACCTCGCTCGGTCTCATTCGTAATGGAAAGTGTAAAACCCACAGATGGAAACAGCATGGTTCTAAGACACTGCTGGTTACTGTAGATGACATATTAATTTTCTGTCGTGTAGTGCGGCATGACGGTGATTTATGCGTGCCATTCCTTTCCTCGTGATGCGAAATATATTTCATCTGCCGGTGTGGTTAGTGGTTTGAGTGCCTCTCAGTTCAGGAAGGTGCTGTCTAACAAGTAAGTAAGATCTATCCAGCTCGTCAATTCGAGTGGTGATGCCTTTGAGGAGTTGTCCATTAGCAACTTTCTGGCTGTACGGCTCATTGATGGCCAGGGTGAGTAGTATCTGTCAGCTTACGTTCTCCTCGCATAGAACAGCCCCTGCTGTATGACCTACTAAAGAATAAGAGTGATTTGATCTGTTTCCTCGGCCCCTTACTTTACGTTTTGCTGTCACTGCCTTACGGAACGCTCTAGTGAGGCGCCAGTTCTACCGCAGTGCGTGTCCCGATCACGGCAGTGGTGAAACGACGCAAATGTGCAGCCAGCAGCAACAAAACTGTGGAATCTATGATGGGGGCGTGTGTTATTCAGAGATCAACCTCGTTTCATGTTTCACTATTATTGTTGTGATACATTTGTCTAGGAGAAAAAGCGCTATATCCTCTAAGCGTAGGAATATTACAGAGAGAGCACACTGATAGTCGTTAGATATTTTTGTGGGAAGACATCAAGCGTGGGCGTACACCTGAATTAGTATGAGGAGGAACACCCTGAGGCTACAGAAATGAGACACTGCAGCCACTCGCGAAACCTTTAAGAGACAGAACTGTAAGTGGCTTCCTTTAAATGGACGCTAAAGAAAGAGAGTGGTGTTGCTGGCTAGGAGACGGCGAGGGCACGGATCTGCAGATAAAGGGGGGGGGGGGGGGGGGAAATCATATCAGTGTCCAAGTATCTCATCTGAGTTTCTAAGAAGAAAAGCTACTTAAAAATGAAGAGTCTCTCTTGCGTGTGAACTATATTTTCTGTCACGTATCTCTTGTCCTTATCGTCACTCAATGACGACACCTTCGCGTTGAGACCATTCGCTTGTCTCAGAGCTTTCCCACGTTGATAAGCTAGCGGCCAGATACTAGAAAATTACAAATAACTCGTACACATAGTGTCATACTCCGAGACAGAATATACCAATATCAAGGATATAGCAAGTTTATTGAGCAAAAACGTCTGCTTCGACATTATGGGAATAAATGACAAGGATGCAATATTAAGAGTAACACAGTAGATGCAGAAGTATGGGCACAGATACTGAAAAAAACTACCAATCACAATAAGGTCATAGTGGCACTAAGCACCGACGGCAGTTGTCGGAGACTAGGTTAACAGTGAAAACACTGGCGGGATGTTTCGGTAGGAACTAAACTGTGCATAGAGCCAAGTCCGAAAGCACTGCTGGACGATACGTTCGGCAATGATCACTGGCTGAATGCTAAGTTCGTGGCGTATAAGTCTCAGTCCGAGGATGATGCCTGATCTGGGTGACGTTCAATAAGATAAAGTCTAGGGCCGCTGCCAGAACATCCAATTCAGAATGACGTCACTAATGACGAACACACTGCGCTGCTGCAGCAGCTAACGTTTCTGGATATCAGCAGGCGTGAACTTCCGTAAGAAGAGATGATGACGACCTCCGACAGCGGTGTTTCTCCCTAACGATGGATTTCGAATACAGATCTTTTTGGTGGCACCCTTCGCTTGGACCAGCAGAGACTTTCGAAGCCTGAACTGGATAGTGCTGTCAAACGCCGGCTTCTGTAGCTGCCTGCGGCGTAATACCTTTGGACTTATTTCCCTGTCATGTGGCGTGCGGACGCGAGTAGGTTCCTTCCTTTGGCGCCGGTTCCGTCTCATGGCGGCCGGTCTTGATGGCACCGTGACGTACTTTGCGATACTGAGGGGTGCAGTTGCATATGTGGCTACGAGCGTGATGGAGCTGCCCGGAAGGTTGCCAGACTATTAGCGAGAGTCTTCGACATGGCGCTATGTTTAACGCACAATAGTATCTGTATCTGTACACATATTCCGCAAGCCATTGCAAGGTACGGAGTGTACCTTGTACCATTATAAGTCATGTCCTTTCCTGTTCCGCTCGCAAATAGAGTTGAGGGAAAGCGACTGTCAATGTGCCTCTGAATTCTCTTATTTTCATGGTCCTTACACGAAACGTACGTTGGTGGCAGTGGAATCGTTCTGCAGTCCACCTGAAATGCTGGTTCTATAAATTTTCTTAATAATGTTTCCCGAAGAAACTTCTTCTTCCCCCAGGGATTCCCACTTGAATTCAGCGAAGATATCTGTGATACTCTCGTGTTGATCAGTGACAAATCTGGCAGCACGCTTCTGATATCTTTCGATGTCTTCCTTCACTCCAACCTGGTTGGGATTCCCAACACTCGAGCTGTACGTAGAAATAGCTAGTACTAGTTTTCTCCTCCACAGATGAGGTACACTATCATAAATTCTCTCAATTAACCGAAGTCTACCATTGGTCTTCCCTGAAACCGCCCATTTGTGTTTATTCCATTTCACATAGCTTAGCAATGTTACGCCTACATGTTTAATCGACGTGACGTTTTCATGAAGTACACTGTTAATTCGGCATTCGAATGTTACGGGACTACTTTTCCTACTCATGGGCTTTAACTTATATTTTTCTACATTTGGAGCAAGTTGCCATTCACCACACCAACTAGAAATTCTGTGTAAGTCATCTTGTATCCTCCTGCATTAATCAACGACGACAACTTATCGCAGTCGCTTGCCTCAGAGATATAATGCTGTGAAAAACGTGAAGGTGTGTTACTATTGTAGTTCTTAAATCAGTTGCGTGACACAAATAGATCTATATGGTTTGGGTGAATAAATTTCAAACTATTTACTTCGATGAACTGCAGTTCCTGTGAAGTTATATTAAAGCAGTGTAGTAGGCACTGATCTAAACAAGATTGTATTATGATAGAAAAAAATATGTTTTTTACTGTTATTGCTATTGAAGTCGCAGGCTTCTGTAATACGTTACAGCTATATGTGTTGGGGAGAGGGGAAGGAGAGGTGATAGCAATATATAATGAGGGGAGAGTGGAGGGGAACCAGTAGAAGAAAGAGACCCCCGCTCAATACCCTCGATCCATGCCTGAGATCTTCTGGGATAGGTTCACCTGCACAATCGGAAAAGGCTTTTCCCCTTTGGGCACACTGGCCTTTTTCTGAGCAGTGTTTGAGAGTTGCCTCTTAACTGAGTCTGATGGCTGTAGCTGACTATAATGGGCATGTTTTTCGTGTGGTGTCACGTTTGTGCAACACACTTCTTCTGTGGAGCACCAAGGTGGCCGCCGCGCTTAACATTTCCACCGGAAGAACTGATCACCAATAACAGCATCACATATTACCACTCAGTGGGACGTGACGAGTACGTTTGGAATTTAGTTCAGGAATTCGTCACGAAACCTTTTTACCAAATATTAGTGGGAAAAATTTATATCACCACCCATATTCGATCTAACTACTTCAGAGTCGAACGTCATCAGATAGACGTGTTAAGCGATCTCGTCTGTGGTGACAGTGTCCCGTGGATCATAATGTCTGTTAATCTCGACCTATGGTTATTAATAAATTTTATGAAGCAAATAACGTTCATCCCATCAAATAGCCACTGATGTTAGCGGAATTGAAACTTATGGAACATTTATACCATTCTTACAACAGTGACGTTTTTCATACCTCCACTCTACTTTTGTCAGGAATAGAAAAGGGTGTAAATTGTCTTGATACCATAGATTCTCTCCACCACACAATGAAAAGTGGTTTCGAAAGTAACGATATGCACAGAAGAGCCAAAGAAACTGGTACACCTGCCTAAAATAGAGCAGGGCCCCCACGAGCACGCAGAAATGCGGAAATACGACGTGGCATGGACTCGACTAATGTCTGAAGTAGTGCTGGGGGGAACTAACACCATGAATCCTGCAGTGCTGTCCATAAATCTGTAAGAGTACGAGGGGATGGAGATCTCTTCTGAACAGCACGCTGCAGGGCATCCCAGATATGATCAATAATGTTTATGTCTGTGGAGTTCGGTGCTCAGTGGAAGTGTCCCATATCACTCCAACTACACATGCCCCACACCATTGCAGAGCCTCCACTAGCTTGAACCGTCCTCTCCTGATATCCAGGGTCCATAGATTCATGAGGCTGTCTCCATAGCCGTACACGTCCATCCGCTCGATACAATTTGAACGAGACTCGTCCGACCAAGCAATTTGTTTCCAGCCATCTACAACCCAATGTCAGTACTGACGGGTCCAGGTGAGGCGTAAACACTGTGTCGTACAGTCATCAAGGGTACATGGGTGGGCCTTCGGCTCCGAAAGCCCATATCGATGATGTTTCGTTGACTGGTTCTCACGCTGACACTTGTTGATGGCCCAGCATTGAAATCTGCAGCAATATGCGGAAGGGTTGCGCTTCTCCCACGCTGAACGATTCTCTTCAGTCGTCATTGGCTTCGTTCTTGCAGGATCGTTTTCTAGCCGCAGCGATGTCGGAGATTTGATCTTTCACAGGATTCCTGATACTCACGGTACACTCTTGAAATGATCGTACAGGAAAATACCCACTTCATCGCTACCTTCGAGATGCTTTGTCCAATCGCTCGTGCACCGACTATAACACAATGTTCAAACTCACTTAAATCTTGATAACCTGCCATTGTAGCAGCAGTAACCGATCTCACAACTGCGTCAGACACTTTTTGTCTTATATAGCGTTGCCAACCGCAGCGCAGTGTGCTGCCCGTTTACATATATCTCTGTATTTGGGTACGCGAGCCTATACAGTTTCTTTGGCGCTTCACTGTAGATGTGGATGTAAATGTTGAATGCCTTCTATTGCGAACAGCGCTATCCAGCTGCTCTGTAGACAGCTCGCCACGTCGCTACAAAAAACAATGATGGAAAAAAATCGCAATACCAACAAAGGAGTTGTGAAACATACGTGTCTAAGTTGGTAGACCTGCTTCTTCATCTGAAAGATGATGTGTTTCAAATTTCGCGCCTGTAGCATAAAATGCCACTCTGCCATTAGTTATGTCACTATGAGGATACAAAGCACGTTTGCTTTAAATACACTCTGTAACGACAGTGAGCGTTAGTTACCTTTGAGACGAGAAATGCTGAGTTGGTGTAAGTCAAGAATGCCTTAAAGGCAACAAAGACATCATTGTTAACATCTCACTGAATCTGAACGAGGTCGTGCAATATGGCAAGGAGAAGCTGGATGCTCCTGAGGTATTACAGAAAGATTTGACAAGAATATAACCACTGTGCATGATTGCTGGCAACGTTGGTGGTCACTAGAACGTACGGTTGCAAGATGACGGGGCTCCAGCCAATCATGTAGCACTGGCGAGAGTGAAGACCATCGTCTTCGTATGGCTCTGTCGCATCGTACTGCCTCTGCAGCAGCAATTTAAGCAGGAGTTGACACCAAAGTGTTACAAATCGGTCACTTCAAGGACAGCTTCGAGCCAGACGTCCTGTACCGTGTATTTCCCTGATTCCAAATCCCCACCATTAGCAACTTCATTGGGGTCAAGTGAGAACTCATTAGAGGACACGCTGGAGGTCTGTTGTGTTTTACGAATGGAATATCGTTCTAGCTCGACGCCAAAATTTGGTGGTTGGGAGGCCAGTTGAGGGCCTGAACCCAAAAACACACTGGAAGTACACCTGGAGTTATGGTATAGAGTGCGAGTTCGTATGACAGCAGGAATACTCTCGTGGTCATCCCACGCAATCTCACTGCGAAAATGGACGTCAGTCTGATGATTCTACCTGTGGTACTGCCATTCATGAACAGCATTCCAGGGGGTGTTTTTCAACAGGACAGTGCTCAGCTTCATGTCGCTGTTGTAACCCAATATGCTCTACATGTATCCTTTGCCTGCTCGATCATCCGATCTGTCTCCAGTCGAACACATATGGGACATTATCGGACGACACCTCCATCTGCAGCAGCAAACAACATCAACAGTCCTTGTATTGACCGATCAAGTGCAACAGTGATGGATCTCCATCCCAAAAACTGACATCCGATACCTGTACAACACAATGCATACATGTCTGCATGGCTGCATTGAACATTCCGCGGATACATCGGTTATTAATGTACCAACACTTCACATTTGCCATGCCTCATCTCGCTCTTATATTAACATGTGATCCTGCAATATGAATCACTTAAATATGTTACTTAGAAAAATGTATCCTTGAATTTTCATTACTGCACATAAATTATTTTTGGGTATTACATTTAATCTGACAGTGTAGGTGTCTGAGATGGAAGTAACCAGAGGGGCTGCCTTTATTTTTTCACGTTCTAAAACTGAAATTCCTACATCCTTTACTTTGTTCCAAAAACGAAGAACTATCTGCGCAAATCTTAGCTCAGTCTTAGAACTGTAAACGCCCTCCAGGATCCAAGAACTTTATTTTCTGATAATATTTTTAGTTACTTAATTTGAAATCATTCATTGACTTTAGTTGTGGATGTAAATGTTAATTTTCATTGACTTAATTTGCTTATGAACTTCATTTCCAGTAGCATGAGATTTCCTGTTGCTTTAGAACACATTAGTTTTTTTTCAGTACTAATTATGCTTTGCAAACAAGTTTATTTGCGTGGCCATCTTTCGCAGCAAGCACAGAAATATTTCTTGCTGCACTGTAATTTACTTCTATGTATGATCTAAAAATAGCATGTATCAATGCAAAATTGTATCCCTCTAGATCCCACTGAAGCGTCATAGAGTAAAAAAATTGAGAAACGTGCCTGGGAGAAACAAATTACAGTGCAGGAAGAAAAGGCGGTTTTTTTTACAAAACAAATAAGCTCTGCGATTTTACATAAATGTTGTTGGATGAATTGACACTATTATAATTAAACCTATAGAAGAATGCTGAAGATTAGATGGGTAGATCACGTAACTAATGAGGAGGTATTGAATAGGATTGGGGAGAAGAGAAGTTTGTGGCACAACTTGACTAGAAGAAGGGATCGGTTGGTAGGACATGTTTTGAGGCATCAAGGGATCACAAATTTAGCATTGGAGGGCAGCGTGGAGGGTAAAAATCGTAGAGGGAGACCAAGAGATGAATACACTAAGCAGATTCAGAAGGATGTAGGTTGCAGTAGGTACTGGGAGATGAAGCAGATTGCACAGGATAGAGTAGTATGGAGAGCTGCATCAAACCAGTCTCAGGACTGAAGACAACAACAACAATGTTAATATTTATTTTATCTAAGAACGTCTGTATGTTTGTAACGTTAAAGATTGGAGCACTTATATTGTATCCAACGATGAAAGTGTCTTTCATGCTTGATTTATCAATAAATGTTTAAAATGTTGTCTTACAGGTGCGAGGTGACTTCTGTGACCTCGTCTTACTGACCTTATAAAATGGCATAAGCTTATTTCGGTTACATCTCTCTTGTTGGTTGCGCTTCCAGACAAATCATTCGAGTAAAATTGGACACGCAGCTGCTAGCTGGAAGCTTTTACTTCTAACACCTAACACTCATTATACACACAGCAAGGGAAAATAGAGCATTAGTAATTCAATAGGTTAGCGATATTAGGCAAAAAGCAACACTATCTTCCAGAAAACATGACCGAGACGTGACGTCTACAAATCATTCAAAGGGAAGTTTGACAGTAATATTTAGCTACAACTACAGACAAGGAGCCTTGTGCAGTGGCTTGTGAAGCACCACTTCACATCAGGTGACAGCTACTTGTGGTGCACCAGGCATATAAAACAATGTCCACACCATACGCACCTGCTTGCCATACCGTTGCTCGTCCTCCAATAGAAAGAGTTTTTCGTAACCGGCAACGAGCAACGAGGCCCTTTGGTGTTTGCGAGAATAACTGCCTTTTAGAGATGGATTTGTCCGGTCTTAACGTTCTACATAGAGGCTGGAGAAGATTTCCACCTTGGCTCCTCCAGAGAACCAGCCTTCTGTATTCTTGGCCCAGACCTATTTTAAACTTGACCGATTTTAAGAAAGATAGTGCGCCAGAGTTTACTTTTCAATCTGTTTTTTATCATCTTAGGTATGCATCACTGTTTCATAGTAGTTTACACTGATGACTCGCAACAAGAGAATTTCCTCAGCTGCTCTGAAGTGGTCCCCGACAATGTCAGCAGGATTCGCCTTCGTGATTAATGTACCGTTTTCTCAGTGGAGCTCCGTGCGCCACTGAAGGCACTGGAGCAGATGCATCGTATTCAGTACAAACGGTTTCTCATCTGCTCCGATTCCCTTCATGCTTTACAATCTCTACAGAACCTGTACCCAAATAAGAAGTTGGCCCTAGATATATGACCTACTATACTTGCTACAACGGCAGGGAAAACAGGTGTCATTCTGCTGGGCGCCAGGGCATGTGGGGATGTGGGGAAATGAACAGGCCGATCGGCTGCCAAGGAGGCCTGCAGAGGACTGGATGTGGCACAGTGTCCCATTCCTGTGCAGGCTGTCGTTTCTGCACTACACAGGAAGATCATGTAATTGTTTGATGAGGAATAGCTGGCAGTAACGGACAGTAAGCTGCTACTGATGAAGTCAACTATAAGGCTGTGGTGTTTCTCCTGCTGGTTGCTCAGGCGGGATGAAGTGACCGTCACACGTCTACATGTTGGGCACTGCCCAGTAAGGTTTTGAGACAGAACAACTACTATGTAAGCTATAAATATTTTTGGTATAATGTTGCAATCTTATCACAGAAATACACGCATTTACACAGTTTACAATGTGACAATGATACGACAGTTGTCAAACGAACACATCTCGTCCTCAGAAAGTGAAATAATCCTAAACATAACAATGGTAAATTTTAACTAGAAGTTACATGCTTACATCACATGTGTACCCTCGCTGTTCATGTGATCAACTGCATCGCTGGTTTTGTTCATATCCGTTTGGAATTCAGAAACGGAGTTTTCTAAAGCTTCTTTCTGTCCTCCTACTGGTGGGTCATTACTTGCTCTCCAGTATGTATCACCTGTCCAGTCACTGACTCCCACTGCGGGTCGCCCCCTAAGAGGTTTTTGTCGTGCCTCTTATGGTGCAGACCTTACTTCTGCCCGTGCCTGCTTTCACAAAAAATGTTTCCTCTCGCTGCTTGTTTCACCTTCTGCTCATTGACATGCATTATAAAGGAGCGGTGTGTTGATACTGTTGATCGAGTGTCATCCCTTTTGCATTACATACTTATAGGCAAATCTGCTCATTACCGTCGAAGTAAGTTAGGTGTCATATTCACCTTCCTGTTACGAAGTATGAAACTCTTATGTAAGGTAAGAAATTGACCTTCATTTATTCTGCCACCTTACAGTGCTCTTACACATGGCCTTTTATGACGGTGCGAGGACCCTGTTTTGTGATGCAAATCTATGACTTCATATTTTAATAGAGTGCATTTTATAATGTGATGCAAGGACAAATGTAAATATCGGCGGGGATCCACACTCTGAGACGTGTGTGACTAATGTTTTAAAGTTTTGTGATGCGTCTAAACTCTAGCCTCAGCTTTTACACTGGAGGTTTTAGTGTGTTGCAGAGCGGCTGGCTCCTTCCTTTTGTATTCTTGCTGTCAGCCAGCCACATCCAGCTACTATATGGTTTTAACTCAGTCTATCACTTTCTTCGTGTTTACTTGATATTTTAATATTGTCATGATACTTCGTATCGTGATTCCATATGAGTACACGCATAGTTTTCCACGTTTTATTACTTTTCCTTTCTGTGCTGTTTTATACTCCTGTTTCATATATTTTACCGACGCTCGTCGCAAACGGTTTTCACGCGGGCGCTGAAGACTTTGCTGTCGTGCACTCATACCAACATATCCATCCATCCACCCAACATCAAGGGTAAAGGAAAATAGATATCTTTTTGCGAGTGTGCTGGATCATCTCTTCGACATTCTAATACCTTGGAACTTATGAAACAGAGAAGAGGATAAGATTTCTCTAACATTTTCTCACCAAAACGGACGACCATCTTCTGTAGTTAATGGTGACGAAAAACTAAAATGCAAGGAAGTAAGAACATTGAAGGAGGCTTGAATGGAAACGTCCGCTATGAAAAGGTCTTACGAATAGATAGAATTATGCATTATCATTCATCAATTTTGTTAGCTGCACTGTGATGGAAAGCTGCTCCCACTGTGCGCAGGTTATGGAACAGTTGAAAGTCACAATAATATAAAATTTTCAAGGCATCTAGTTATTGCTGAGAGTCCCCGAAACCAGAATATCTCCTGGAGAAGAGCAAGTCTTCAATATTTACAAAACAGTGGAGAAGCTGGATGTAAAATGCAACGCTCACGCAGTATGGTCTGACACAACGGTAAACTACACAGGTCGACCACACGAGGGTAATAAAATATCGGTCCTACCTCCCTTCTCATCGTCTTATTTTTGAGCTAGATCCAGACATAATGATTTTCGAAAGGTTTAGAGTATCTTGTGCGAAATTTGCTGGTAATATATGACAGGTAGGCATGAAGTGTTTGATTATCTCCGTTTTACTATTCTTAGGTTTAGTGAATACAACTAATCCACCCAGAAATAACATTGAGATGATTAGCAAGAACTTCACGAGTTAAGTCGCGGTATTCCGAAGAACAGGATATCTTTTCATATGCCACGAGCTGTAAGCCACGTCAGACAGTTGTGAAAAGCATATTTCATTTCCAAGATATACCTCTTTCAAGATAAATTTCAGCTATTTCACTGGGAGAATAACTATTTACGTAGATCTTATACTTTTCTTCCGTCATCAGAAGCAATCACAAACATTTTTATTTACTATCACAATAATTATCTGGAAATCCGTACGGTTATTACAACAGATTTTTCAGCTATCTCGCAAGGAACCTCCTGAGCACAAATGAAAGTGTTGCGCTAACAATTATGACAGGAAAAATGTTAGCTGCTAACGACTCACCATATGCGTCAGGAGGGCGACAGAAAAGGAGTGTCTGGAGTGCAGAGTTGAACGTTCTATGGGATGTTTGTATTATGCTTCAAAAAGTGGACATCGTCGACATTCAAGAAAAACCGTTATAAAAATCTACTGAAATATGGCGCTCTACAGGTATCATGAAGTATCGCAACATCAAGATCTAAGGTAACTCATTGGGCGTTAGAAACCGTGCAGGACGTTCAGAATGGTATCCACTCTTACAGAAGGCATATACAATCATGTTGGTGTAATGGGGTGATGAGAAGTGATGGAAAATGACAACATGCAAGCTAATGCGGAACAGTCCGCCGTGGAGCTTATTGCGAAATGGACTTACTTTAAGGCGTAGCTGCAGATAGTGCGCTAGTATGTTTTACAGGCACGGAGAAAACAAACAAAGAAACGCTGAATTTGTGCAGTGATTTCAGGTGGTATGAACTGCAGTGTAACAGACTTTTCAGGAGGGATAGTTTGGAATAAAGGAGCATGATTATGATACGCAGATCAGAAATGAAGCAAAAGCAAGTTATTTTGACCAGCTACTGGCCAAAAGAAGTGTTCGTACCATACTTGTAGTTCTTTTACGCCCATTTTTCCATTCTTGCTTGCTGGGATGTAAATATTTCCTACTGCCATTGTAAGGTGACGCACACGAAAAAGAATCGTAAGGGGCAGAACATTTGCAACTAATGGCAGCGCAATAAATAATTTTTCAAGAAATTTAACTATCCAGATTTACAGTTGCCATAATTGTACACGAATGCGTTAATGCATTGATGTCAGTTGATCTTGATACAACTCTCTTGATGCCTCTAATATCCAATATTCCTTTCATATCCATTTCCCCTTCAGATCCTGGCTGGTCAGAGTTGAAAAAAAAAGCCTTACTGAACAATGGGGTAATTTTTTTTATTTCATCTATAAATTTTCGGCAGTTTCTGCAGTTTGCTCTGAATCGTGAAGTTGACGCTTCGTTTGAAATTTCGTTATCTTACGTCTTCCAGATCTGTAGCACTGTTTGAAGTTATGCAACCATCCACTGCTTCTCTTGAAATCTCTGTAATCAAGGTCACGTGCAGTTTGATGTGCTTAATGTAGTAGATCACTATCACTGCACACCCTGTAAAATAGTACCGAGCATTCTTGAAATGCGCAAACACTAGTTTTGTAATAAGTGCGCCTTGCCTTCCCTTGAATATCCATAGTTACACGGTCTTATCGCTGCAAACTTATTCGAAATCTGTTCTTTTTTTAATACGCTGCGGTTGACCTTCCATGTAAGTAATTACGTTTAGTACCCGCTCCTTGGAAAACGATTGTCCTTTACTACTTTTCGCTGGAGACGGGACTTAACAGCTCCCTATACGAGGATGACGAACTGCATGACACCTGTTTCAATATCACTTGCACTTGTTAAGCACGTATCGTCATCACTGTACATTTCACGTAATTTGTCCTAACAGTCGAGCGCGAGTGTTGCTCTCGACATGGTGCAACGTTCGCGTTAATTATAATTGCCATTGCACTGCTTTGTATCAACACTGCTAGCTCTGTTGTGAGTTACTGGTCGACTAAGCAGTTCGACTATGCTCAGTAGCTTCATGCTGGACTCACTACTGGATACCTCCAGTCCCTCCCCCGGTTGTCATTAGCAGCCAATATTGTGGTTGCGTGATAGACAATACGCAGGGCGTCTAATGCCGCAACGATGGCCGAGCGGTTCTAGGCGCTCAGTCCGGATCCGCGCAACTGCTACGGTCGCAGGTTCGAATCCTGCCTCGGCCATGGATGTGTGTGATGTCCTTAGTTTAGTTAGGTTTAAGTAGTTCTAAGTTATAGGGGACTGATGACCACAGTTGTTGAGTCCCATAGTACTCAGAGCCATTTGAACCATTTTTTTTTTCTAATGCCGCGAACATCATTGGCCTTATGCGGCCTCGCACTCAAGGGGTTACTTGTCAGCTACATAGTTACTGAATCTATGACTATCCTTATTTGATTATGAAGTTCCAATAACAATTATGACAAATAGAACAACAGTCATACCGCAGGAACAGGTAGAAAACCAAATTAACCGCAAAAGTGCAATTTACGTTGATGAGAATTATCGTCTTTTGCAAACATCAAGGTTTCGTCTTTCGTACCTCTTCGCACAATAGCTTTCTTCGTGACATTTGCCATACCAGCAAACGAAAGAATGCCTTGCTTACAAAAGTGGAATTGTAAAAAATCAGAACACATTTCAGTGCAGAAAGAGAATACAAGCTCATCCAAGATTATAAGAACATTCACACATAACGTGGTATTAAGTAACAATTTGTTTCTCAAATCGTTGCTGCAAAAGGTAGAAAACCACCCAACTGCTACGAAATCCTTTCTCAGGAATAAATAATTTTCATTATATGTTCGTTCACAGCACGTTTTGAGGAGCTGTACATAGAATAGTGTTTTTGTTCACGAATAAATAAAACATAGTTAACCTTAAAATTTTCACGTTTTCAGAAAACTGCGGAAAGCTTTAATCGGAAAGGTAGGTCCAGAATTATTTAAAACGTGCTGTGATGACCTTCTTGCGTCATTCTTAAATTTTTCTGGCAGTAAAATGGAGATATGGTGGTGATGAGAAGTGTACCACTTTTAAACGGAATTAATCAATGTCCAGAAGTGTACCACTGAACAGACTGGTCCTTTGTTGACCGGAACTAAAGAATGGTGTGGGAAGAGAAAAACTTCACCTTTCACCAAATTACCTTTAGATGAGAGCCACTCTGATGACCATACAACGTATTATCTGTTGTGACTCAGTGGGAGGAACTTAGATTTCATTTTTTTTTCCTACACATGCATATTTTTGAATTCTGAGTGTTGGTAATTATATGTTTTGGACACTATTGTACGTTCAGGGTCCTTCTTTGTAATTCCAACAAAGTCTGTAGTTCTTCTGTCGTTAATTTCAAAAGTATGCTTTCATTTACTCATATTTTTGGTGCTGGTACAGCATCCGAAATGTAAACGTACTTTTCCTCTAATTTACATCAAATATACGCAACATTCCCGCCAATATTAAAAAATTACCCCATTTTCTTCCTGTTTTCCGCATATTTCACATGCGTCACTGACATAGGAATTGTACGCAAACTCTCTTGTCTGTAACACGTTCTTACCACCATGTGTATTTGTCATTCTTGTAATTGATCAACCTCGTCTGCACATGATCTTTAATAAGGCGGTTAATTCGCTTTGGGGACCTAATATTTATTACCGCTTACTCATTTTAACATGATTTGAGCTGGAGCTTCACCTTTTCACCTTCTGCACGAATTCGTACTTAGTTAATTCGCCACCGTTTAGAAAGTGTCACTGTGAACTACATTGGTTCCTGGTCACCATCGCATGTATTTCTTAGTCTCTTTTGACGCAAGACCGATTCCATCCATCTGAACACAAAACCGAACCACAAATTTACTCAGTGTGTCGGCTCTTAAACATCAAAAATTGCGTGGTATTTGTCTGATACACACATTTTGTCTAACTAAAAGTTCGGTGTTTTTCAAATTTCAGAAAATGTGGATACTTCGAATCCGTTCAAATTCATATGTAGTCCTTACCACCACTTCACAGCTTACTACAGAATGATTTAAGATACCACTCTATCGAAAGTGAAGTGTTGTAGTCGTCAAAAAGTATGAGTAATGCGGTAGGCCGATAGTTTGCTTTTCAAGCAAATTTACTGCACAAATTCTTCAGGTACTTGCTTGTAGCTGCTCTCATATGTAAAAATTTATATCAGTACGTCAGCCTCATTTAAAAACGTTTTCAAAGACACATAATTCCTTTTTTTGCTGTATACGAAAATGATAAATCTAGTGGTGAAATTTTAAATTGTATTCTAACGTGTTCAGCGCTGAAAGTCACAAATGCCTTTGTTAAAGGTACTTGTATTATTACACTAAAATTGTTCTGGGCAACTGTGGCCATAAGAGACTAGTAACGTATTACGTATGGTCGGTAAAGCGCTGTGGTGTAGGAAGAATCGATCATCACTCGTTAGCTTAGCTTCCAGACGAATTAATCAACAATGAAGCATCGCACGACATGACGCGAGTTGTTGCCCAGCAACATTGCGATCGTGAATGGCGTTGTTCTCTGTGCATCGGTGACTTCTATTGAGTGATTTTCTGTGCTATAGTGCTTCTTCTTGTTCTAGAGAAGCTTATTAACTGAATATCTGAAATGCTTGTCGTGAGCTGTCTTCAGATAGAAGAACATACAAAGACAGTGTTTTCTGGGAAGCTGTACGGAACCGTAAGTGACCAGTCAACATCCTTTCTCAGCAATCATTTATTCGCACTAAAATCCTTTGCTGTTGATGTTCGCTGCTGAATGCTGTGAGCTCACTTGCCGAGTTAGACATACCTAGCTTTATTTAGATGTTCAGGAGTAGAAATCGGTCCCTTACAGTGATCCGAATTTATGTTTAAGCTAGGGGAGAAGTGTTGTGAAATCGTGGTACATGGGTTACACCTTTTGATGTTCCCGACTGTGACAATTCCGTTTTGTCTGATGTGTAGATGAGAGTGCTTGTTTACCAGTGCCATTACCCGACTAGCTAGAGATTTGAAACTTTCAACATAGCACCAAAAATGGGTGACAATGCAGTACTAACCTGCTTGTTTGCTTGGTGGGTAATTTCCAAGAATGATTGCCTATCGAAGTCACGGGGTCCAAACGATACATATCGAACGTGTGACCGTAAATCGATCATACGGCTCTGGCGTGTATTATGAGTATGTTTACGTTGGTCACTACAGCAACGTCAAAAGAAGAGCGTTGCAAAAATACTTGTATTTGCAAAGGACACGACTTACCTTACTCGTCGTCGGTGTTGTCATCATGTGAAAGTCCATTACGGTGGTGTGGATGGATAATTTGGAAGAGACGAACCATGTATTCTTCGTGATACTCGTTCGTTTTTCGCACTGTCCGCAACTAAATTTAACAGTATTTCAGCGTCCAATCTGTTCTTGCGAAGTTGTACGTATTTCGCACCACCACTGTCTACACAGTGTCTTCTTCCCTCGCCCGGTAGTACTCCATATTTGCTACAAATCGTCGAATAATTTTCTACGCTGCATAAACATGGAATTAGATTCTTCCGTGTGAGAGAATCCACCGAAGAAACGTCAAGAACACCAGACATCCCACTCACTAACGACATAAATCGTCTGGGTTTCCCTAGCAACTCACAAATAATTCGCGGAGGTATGTAATTTAGAGCAAGTAAGGAACCGACGGAAAACAGATAAAAATGACGATCACAACGCCCGCCACCGGGGTCACATGATCGAATTAGATCGATATGTACCGTTTGAGCCCCGCGACTTCGATAGGCAATCATTCTTGAAAATTAGCGCTTGGTGTGTAGCGGAGGGTACTTTTTGTACCACAGCCATCTCCTTCTTTTCTCGTTCCTGTCACGAATGTGCGGTGCAAAGAACGATTGCTGGTTAAGCCTCTGCGTTAGCTCCAGTATCAAATTTTTACCGTCTCGGTCTTATGGAGATTTATATGTAGAAGGAAGCAATAAATTATTTGACTCAGATCAAGAGGAACTGAAATAAACCTGAACAATTACAAGTCTCTATTTTAGTCTCATCAAAATGTATTCAATCCATAGGAAAATTTCACTTACACAAGACAACGAGGCAGAAAATAATTATTTAAATAAAAACTTGTTTTACACAAACCACATGTTTGAATCGGACTAAAAACTATAAAATAATACTACTCGTCCCTTACAGAATTCTAATCCCATACAGATAGTCTTGAAACTTTGTAGTGGTTAGCTGCTAATAACTATGAAAATAATTTTAATATTTAAAATTAAAACGTGGGGTACGTGCAATACATAACTTATGCATGCTTATTTTACCTCGTCACTGTTAAATGTTGCTTGCGCTCCACATTTTTGGTTTTAAAGTTTACTATTTTTTTCATATATATGAAAAATTCACATTCACAAATTTTCAGGTGTATACGATGATGTTAGGAGTCCCTAAGGACTACGAACAATTATTTCACACTTTTCAGTTTGATTTAAGAAACGTGCTATATTAAAAATATGTGCTTCATCCTTGGCCATTCTATGTGGTGGTTACCTTCACCCGTTAGAGATTATATCGAATGTGAGGGACAAGTCTTACCAATCCACAGGAAAGTGCTCCGAGAATCTTTCTGAGAACCAGTGGAGGATTGTTCTGATGGACGGCTATTGCTCCTTTTATTCCAGACTTAGTCTCAAAGTAACTGACCCCATAACAGACTGTTCGACAAAAAAAGCACCTAGAAGACATGGTCGGATTTTAGTGTAACTTCCTACATGCACACACCATCGGTGACTATGTAGTAGTGTTTTTCGTGTTTAATGTTGTTACTAGGCCTGGCGGTGTATATAAGGAGCGTAAACATCGTCAGACGTGGAGTGATCACTGTGAAGGTGCCTCGCGCTAATGTGAGACAGCGTTATCAGCACGTTACAAGTACATCAAGGACATCCTGCTTCCTTATGTGATTCCTCTCATGCGACAGTACCGTGGTGACATTTTTCAACAATACGTTACTTGTCCACACGGCATGTGTCTCTATGAAATGTCTGCGTGATGTCTTCGACGCCGGCCGGTGTGGCCGAGAGGTTCTAGGCGCTGCAGTCTGGAACCGCGCCACCGCTACGGTCGCTGGTTCGAATCCTGCCTCGGACATGGATGTGTGTGATGTCCTTAGGTTAGTTAGGTTTAAGTAGTTGTAAGTTATAGGGGACTGATGACCTCAGATGTTAAGTCCCATAGTGCTCAGAGCCATTTTTTTTTATTCGACAGATCATGTGTGGGCCCAGGTCGAACGTCAACCCTGTCCCAGTACTAACATGTAGGATACCAAGGACAACTTAGAATAGTCGTGGCCAGCTTGAATCAAGAGAAGATACAACTTCCTTTCGGCACCTTTACAAAACATCAGTGCACGTATCCAGACCAGAGAGGGGCCGACTTAATAGTGATCACTGGGCCCACACTATTAAGTTCTTTGCTAATTTGTTCAAAAATGTTCAAATGTGTGTCAAATCTTACGGGACGTAACTGATAAGGTCATCAGTCCCTAAGCTTACACGCTACTTAACCTAAATTGTCCTAAGGACAAACACACACACCCATGCCGGAGGGAAGACTCAAACCTCCGCCGGGGCCAGCCACACAGTCCATCACTGCAGCGCCTTAGACCGCTCGGCTAATCCCGCGCGGCTTTGCTAATCTGATTCGACGCTGTAATCACTGAAATAACATCTCACACCCTTCAACCGTTTCTTCTTTCCTTTCTGCGTTCTCCTCTTTTTGGGTCAGACAGCGTACATGGGATCTTCCCTGCAATGCCGCGAGTGGGACACCAACTGCAAGACGGATGACATAGATGGCTAGTTTCTAAACAAAGAGATTATTCCGTAATATGCAAGTCATGTATCTGTGCCAAACGGTGCAGGCAACAGTCCTTAGGACGATGTTGGAATTATTCACGGAGCTAAGTCCGGAAGTACGAGGTTTGGTAGAGTTGACCCTAGAGAGATTATTTGTTGTGTCTGTAAATTGTCGCCAATGCTTGATAAGCCACTTCTTGTACCGCGTTGGTCTGTATATGGTTACCCCAACTTGTCCGAGGACAACTCCTCGCAGCATTGGCTCCATGTACCGTTTTTGCGCCCTTTCGTTGTTAACTCAACTGATAGACTACGTCTACTCATAAAGAAAATATCTGTAACTACGTTTACATGCAAATTCCGCAAGTCCGTACACAGTACATAAAGGACGGTATATCGTATCAATATTATCGAATCAATGTCCTATTTCATTCACATGCTGAGAGCGTGAAAAAATCTGTACGTACATCCTTCTGCTCGTGTGCTAAACTCTCGTATCTTATTTCCATGATTGCTACCACTGATATGAGCTGGCGATGGCATAAACTCTCATGAATTATCTAAAATTACAGAACAAGGTTTCGTGAAAATTGTATTGTCGTTTTACCAAGGATGTCCATTTACGTTGATCGCACACTTTTATCACACTTTTGTATGGGCTATGCTGAAGTGTTAAAGATCCTAGCAGAGCGACTCTGAATTCATTTAATCTCTGGTGCTCTTCTGGAGTAGGTTTAACAACAAACACTGGAATAACATCGCTACTCGTATCATAAACCATAAATAATTAGTGTCCTGTAGGTGATTACTTTTATAGATGCCTCACATTTTTCCAAAACGCTTCTAAAAAATCAAAGTCCTCCAGTTGCTTCCTCTAACACTCGTCTTAAGTGATGGGCCAATTTCATATTACTTATTACTGTTACCCTACATATTTATATGATGTGACGTGAAGTGCTCAAGATATTCGCAACTAATCTTATAATCAGATGCTGAGCGGTTATTTCTCTTTATGGTGTGCATTGCCTTACATTTATCCATATTTAAAGGGAGCTACCATTCAGATTCTCGAAGTTTCCTGTAATTCTGTAGGATCGTCGAAAACAGTAGTCTCCCGTACACAAAACCGTCGTCAGCGAATGATCTTGAACTGCTTGAGATCCTGTTTAATAAATCGTTTGTGCACACTGAGAACAGTTCCAGCTACGCTTCCTTGCCCTCGATGTTACTTTCAATTTTGCGGAACATTCGGCACTGCGTAATATTAGTTAATACAAACGCAAGGTATGGGTGTAGTGAAAGAATTTTCGTTATCTTTCACGTACTTTACAAGGTAACCTGGGAGGGAGGTCACCGAATACCGATTCCTATGTCCTAGTTTGCATATTTGGTTGCGGCTGCACGTTTATTCTTACGAGCGCTAGTGCTGCTGTCCTCCGAAATCTTTTTATAACCTTGATCGCAAATCACGAATCATTCAGTGGACGCTGCAACAAAGATACAGAGTTATAAGCGAAGCACAAATACAGGCATTTTCAAGAAGAGTGTGTTGAGACCCACCTCACCGTCTATGTCAGTAACGCATGCTATCTGTGTCACTTAAAGTGAAACTAGTTTTACTGATCCACATTGTAGAGGCAGCAATCGAAAGACTCACGTTACCGATCTTTATTTCTTCTTATTCCGTCACAAATGTTGCAACTACTCTATGCGACATTAATATCATTCCATAATTCCAGCATCTTCAAATAAAATAATCATTGGTTTTTGCAACCAACCTTCAAGTTAAGAATTAAATGTAAGAAACCTCAATTACTAGTGCGCATACAATTGTTCCGACTTAAGCATACTACTCAAAGCACCAAACAGCAGAGAGGGAAACTGTGAACACCCTCTCGTCGGTGGTCGAATTGGATATGATGTGTCACTAAACCACCATTTCCTTTTCCGATGAATTCTGCACCGTATAAAGTACAAGTGGCTTATACTCACTGAACCTCGCTCAGCTATTCCTCCTCGTTCATAAGACAAGATACCTGCCCCGGCGTGTGATAATTCATTAAGAAAAGCTGCCGGGTTGTTGGACATTCGATACGGTTGGCACAGGCAGCTTTCTTTCTTTGGGTGCATTTTACAGGAAAATTACTGGTAGCCAACTTCCATGTGGAATGGCTTTAAACTGGTAAGGCGAAGACTGTGTGGAAATCTGTACAGAGGTTACAAATAGGCCGAATAACGCTCAGTGGTGTGAAGCGTAGGCTGTACCTGTATCAGTCGAGGTCAAGAACAGAGAAAGAAAAAGAGAAACGTTCCACCTGGGTTACCTATAACACTGCCTTCTGTTCCGTGATATGACGTGTATTGTTCGCACAACGTTTCGAAACGCACAGTGGGGTGGGTGTGCAAATGTGTGTGAAATCTTATGGGACTTAACCTCTAAGGTCATCAGTCCCTAAGCTCACACACTACTTAACCTAAATTATCCTAAGGACAAACACACACACCCATGCCCGAGGGAGGACTCGAACCTCCGCCGGGACCAGCCGCACAGTTTATGACTGCAGCGCCGTAGACCGCTCGGCTAATCTCACGCGGCAAAAGCACAGTGTAGCCCCTCACTCCTCACATGATGCGTTCAGCATAACACTAATGCGAAAACTGTTAGTGTTTCTCTTATACTCGCCATTATAAATCCCTATAATCCCACTTGGCCTGAATCATTGACCTCCTTCTCAAAATAAGGTGAGTGTAATTTATCATTTTGTTGCCTAAAACTGTTACTTTGGTCGGACTTAGTAAATTATTTCTGAACTAGTATTTTCATTTCGCAAAAATCCTACATTATCAGAAATTTGGACCTTTCTAGGTCTTCATTTCCATATTTGCATATTGATTAGTAGAGGAAGTCGTCGTAGAACCCTCGTCCTAATCTCATTCCATATTTTCTGATTATCCAGCAAACCACAATGGATTCGCTGCCGTTGTATTAGATTAATGTACAAACTCTGGTCAACACGTAACGTGATGTTTTATTTTCTCTTTGCAGATGTTCCGAAAGATTTTCCGTGTGTTCTGCCTCAGGACTCGGAGCGAGGAAGATGATGACCTGGTAGACACCAATTTATTTGGAAAACCGGAGGTGAGGAACGCTGAGACGTATTATAAAAAAAAAAAAAGAAAAAAAATCAAGGTTAGGAGCAGTCATTTTCTACTAAGAACGCTAATCATACGTCACATCACAGATTACCGTAAGGCCTTCTGTATTTGACAAATCTTAATTAATCGTGGTTATAAACCAATCAAAGAATGACAATTTTTTGTACCTTCGTGTAAACGTGTTTGTAGTGCCAATCATGGGAAATTTCGATTGAATGTCTACACACAAGTTTACTATGAACCTGTAGCTACCGATCCGATCAGAACTGTTTTGATGTGAGAAGAAATTAGTCTTAATAGAAGGACTTAAGTAGAACGTTGTTCCTGAATTTTACTGTTTTCTGCAACTTTTGGAACTCAGGACAAAAGCTCCACAAGAATTTACAGTGCAGTATGTGGAGAAATATCACCATTGACAGGCCAGTCTTGGTTCCAGATCCTGTAAACGTATAGTTTCCAGCATGTACAACGCCTGCTAATACAGCATTTAATCACTAAATTATGACAAAATTAATGAAGAAATTAGATCCAATCTTACAGAGAGATGATGAGGATTTGTTGGCGAATTCTTGGGCAGTTTTACTAGGGAAATATTTTACGGTCTCGTTCATTACATAGATGTTCTGGTTAGGCAGGAGCTTTGAATCGGACTACTTAGTTTCTAGTCACTTTGCTACATCGACAGACTCAATCTAGCCTCCTTAGAAAACAGAAAGAGCTGGCGCGTTTATGGAGACAATGGAATCACCTGTGGTTCAAAACCCCGTCCGGTAATCCAGATTTAGTATTTCCGAGATTTCCTCCACACAGATCATTGGAAGAGGACACGGCTGATATCACTGTTCCTCTTTCCCCAATCCGAGTATCTGTTATGACCCAGTAATCAACAGAACGTTTGATACTAATCTTGCGTCTTTTTATACAGAATACGTCCGATTCCAATCTTTCACCGCAATATGGGAAACGCTATTGTTTGAAATGTTTTGACAAAGACAAGAATTTCTTATACATTAAGTAAACTCAAACCAGCAAAATAGCTGTAGAGCACCTCACGACCTTACCGAATGTCACGTCGATGTCTCGGAATTTCCCTTGGTAGGGTAACCACCACGGCAGCACAGCCCTATCTCAGTGTCTCGTGGAGTACCTAGACCTTCACGCCACAGCACCTACTTTCAGGGCTCCACAGGCAAATGACGGTGTCGTGTACACAACACGAAGCGAGGTCACCCAGTTGTCTTGATACTTCCCCTTTGAATGAAAATAAAGACAGTGCTCGTAAAACTTCTACGTTACTTGATATAGAAAAAGCTGAGTAAAACTGAATGTACTGAGACCGTTTTCTCTTTACTTATTCTGATCATTTCTAAACTGACACACAATATTTTAGCGCAAGTCAATCTGACTTTTAATAATCCCTACAAAAGAATAGCCCCGGCTAGCAATAACCTATACTCTTCATGAATCACTTACCTCCCAAAAATCTTCGTTACTCGCACTACTGCAATGCAGCGAGCGCCAATACTGCCAGCTAAATGAAACATTCTAAATACTGAAGGCACTAACTACTGATAGGCATAGTTAGCAAATGAAAGATTTTGATATAGAACAAACAATGTATTTACCTTAATAGTGTTCAGAAGTTACACACACACACACACACACACACATATATATATATATATATATATATATATATATATATATATATATATATATATATATATATCAAATTTCCTTTTTCTAACGGACACACGTCCAGATCATCCGTTTTCAAAACTCCGCCATCTCTCTCCACACATCCACCACTGCTGGCTGCTCACCTCCAACTGCGCAACGCTACCAGCTGTTCACATCCAACTGCCCAACACTACACAAGCGAATATTTCAACAATTAGTCCAAACAGCCACAGACTGCACACAGCATAGGCAGTGATTTTCATACAGAGCGCTACGTGGCGTTACCAACATCAAAACCTAAACAGCCTACTTACAGTCTGTATGATTAGTGTGCACCAATGTGGCCTGTCCTGTGACCACTCAAATCGTCTTGTCGCCAACCTCTGTACCTGACCTGTACATAAACAAGCATGTCTGAGAGTTGGTTAGCATGTCAACTGGACAAACACGATATACAGCTATGAAATTTCGTAGGCTATTTTCTGAGTATTTATTCTGTTTGTTACATCATTTACATCATTTCTTTGAAAAATTCCTTCACAGCCATCATAAAGCCTGTAAAATGCAATCACCAAGACGTACAACACAATGCAGAACGTATCGTAACAACCCTCACATAAAAAAACTACTATGCCGTGGTTGCTGTCGCAGCGGAAATAGCACAGCGTAACTTCATTGTGCCATTCTCTCTGCATTCGGAGAACTCATATACGAGGTGCATATCTGCCAATTTTCCATCAGTAAGGCTATCTTTAATACTATGTACACTGTTAAACGGAAACTAACACATCTGAGGAAACAAATCTGAGACGGAACAGAGCAGTGCTGAATGTAAGGTGGGAAATATCGTTGTCAACAGCAAATACAACGAGCGAATGGAACAAGATCGTTTCCAAACAAGACACACGGCTGATACCGCCATTATTTGCGCTGCTGACGACATTTATTCGCGCGCAATAAAGGTACAGCGATAATGGGGATTAGAAATAAATCGAAATGTAATTTCTCTGCTACAATCCACCGACAATGACGGGATCCTTACACCAAAATACTCAGTAAATACTTTGGAACAATCTTAAAAATTTTATTACTAGTGATCGCTCCACTCAGTATATACAGCCTAGCAACGACACAAACGGAGACGTCTGAACCCCAGCTAGACATAATCAACAGAATCAACCCAAACAATGGTTGCGAGCTTCGCTGATAGGGCAAAAATGTCTCTTGACCGCGTCTGAGTGTTTGACTCTCATCCTCTCCTTCGAACTTGAGTGACAGTCCTGCAGGCGAAATGAAGGCACTACATATAGGTAACAGCACTGTAGCAAGAGAGAAAATTTGCTTGGTGTATCTAATAGTACATACACAGACCGGGTAAGCAACGTACGTACAGACAAAAATATTTACATGACATGACACTAAGTCTTACATAGTGTGGAACAATCATAAATATTTATATACAGCCGGCCGCGGTGGTCTCGCGGTTCTAGGCGCGCAGTCCGGAACCGTGCGACTGCTATGGTCGCAGGTTCGAATCCTGCCTCGGGCATGGATGTGTGTGATGTCCTTAGGTTAGTTAGGTTTAAGTAGTTCTAAGTTCTAGGGGACTGCTGACCACAGCAGTTTAGTCCCATAATGCTCAGAGCCATTTGAACCATTTATACACACTACGTGATGAAAAGTATCCGGACACCCTCAAAAACATACGATTTTCATATTAGGTACATTGTGCTACTGTGATGCTACCTACTGCCAGGTACTACATATCGGCGACCTCAGTAGTGATTAGAAATCATGAGAGATCAGAATGGAGCGCTCCGCGGAACTCTACTGACTTCGAACGTGGTAAGTTGATTGGGTGTCACTTATCTTATACGTCTGTAGGCGATATTTCCATACTCCTAAACATCCCTAGGTCCACTGTTTCCGATGTGATAGTGAAGTGGAAACGTGAAGGGACACTGACAGAGACCGCCGACAGTTGAAGAGGGTCGTAATGCGCAATAGGCAGACAACCGTCCAGACCATCACACAGGAATTCCGAAACTGCATCAGAATCCACTGCAAGTACTATGACAGTTATGCGGGAGGTGAGAAAACTCGGATTTCATGGTCGAGCGGCTGCTCATAAGCCACACATCACGCCGGTAAATGCCAAACGACGCCTCGCTTGATGTAAGGAGCGTAAACATTGGACGATTGAACAGTGGGAAAATGTTGCGTGGAGCGACGAATCACGGTACACAATGTGGCAATCCGATGACAGGGTATGGGTATGGCGAATACTCGGTGAACTTCATCTGCCATCGTGTGTAGTGCCAACAGGCACTGGTGTTATGATGTGGTGGTGTTTTTCATGGGGGCTGGGGGGGTTGCACCCATTGTAGTTTTGCGTCCCACTATCAGAGCACAGGCCTACAATGATGTTTTAAGCACCTTCTTGCTTCCCACTGTTGAAGAGCAATTCGGGGCTGGCTGTTGCATCTTTTAACGTGATAGACCACCTGTTCATAAATGGTTCAAATGGCTCTGGGCACTATGGGACCTAAAATCTGAGGTCATCAGTCGCCTAGAACTTAGAACTACTTAAACCTAAGTAACTTAAGGACATCACACACGTCCCATGCCCGAGGCAGGATTCGAACCTGCGACCGTACCGGTAACGCGGTTCCAGACTGAAGCGCCTAGAACCGCTCGGCCACACCGGCCGGCACCTGTTCATAATGCACGGCCTGTGGCGGAGTGGTCACACGACAATAACATCCCTGTAATGGACTGGCCTGCACAGAGTCGTGATCTGAATCCTATAGAATACCTTTGGGGTGTTTTGACAGTCGACTTCGTTCCAGGCCTCACCGACCGACGTCGATACCTGTCCTCAGTGCAGAACTCTGTGAAGAATGCGCTGCCATTCCTCAAGAAAATTTCCAACACCTGACTGCGAGAGTGGAAGCTGTCATCAAGGCTAAGGGTGGGCCAACACCATATTGAATTCCAGCATTACCGACAGAGGGCGCCACGAACTTTTAAGTCATTTTCAGCCAGGTGTACGGATACTTTTGTTCACATAGTGTACATCTAACTTAAAAATACATTAGTTTGTACATTTAAAATTGGTACTGTCATTTCTATAAAAATTGAGTATGTTTTGAAGAACCATGTAATACATTAGTTACGCACGTAAATAATTGCAATAATACTTTTCGGGGGCGACTTGGGGGTAAAGTTTTTATTTCTCATGCTGCCTAATGACATTAGTGCCTTGTGGCAACATCCCGTCATTGCCCATATCTCACAAAAAATCGCCCAGACTGTGAGAAGAACGCCCCAGTTCCATATCTAACATCTTACACAATATTTAGGAAGTGTTGCTGGTCAGGGGATATGCCAAGCTGCTGCCAAAACAACAGATGTCAGTTACGTTGAGGCAGCAGTGTGGTCTACTTGCGTGCAAAGGTTGAGGTGTGCAGCAGACACGATACATATAAATAGTCGTACAACACAGATCACGAGTATTAAAATAGCATGATTTCTGGAAAGAGGGTTCTTAAGGACGAACACAGTCTCTTCTAATCGGAAGTTCATAAAGAAAACAGAGTGAAACACTGTACATATACGTATAATCATCTGTGCCTTGCGATGTAATATTAACCACAGTGTACTTAATAAAAAATAGCGTTTTACGCTGTTAACGCTTGTGCTTAGCGTAGTTCATATGTGGTGACACTCTGGATGTTCTAACAGTTCCAGTAAGGTTGGCACACATCAGCGCATTCGTTAGTCATGGTGAAACCGGCAATTATTTGCATTCTGCCCACCTGGCACTGACGATATCTATGCAGGCGAGATGATAGTCTACTGTTCATGGCCCGTTACTCTAATTAGTCCTCAATTTCCTGCCAAGACGATCAGTACTGGAATTACGGTCGCGCCGAAGTCCGAATTTCATAACCATGACTAAGCTGTGAATCTTACTTTATATCGTTTTTTATACAGCGCTTGGCACCCAGTGCGTGTTCGAATGAAGCTTCGAAACTTCCACTTGAATAGTGTTTGTAGCGAAACAAGCGCTGTATCGTTTGTGAGATACAGAGGCGAGCGAGTGTGACTTACCCCAGTTCACTGCTAGTAGCGCCACGTCACCTTAACGCGTCTGTGCGTAGCACACAAGTATTTCACCATAATTAAAAATAAAATGAAAAGTTAAAATTGCTTTTCAAACTTTGTCAACATGTCCTTTAATGTAATATTGTTTTAAATGTCAAGTGTCAGATTGATTAAATCAAAAGTTTTCCTAAATACAGCGTTTTAAGAAAAAAAAAGTGGCGCTACATAATAAAGCTAGAGAGCCAGAAATTGGTCATAATGTGTAGATGTATGACAAAATTAACTGGTGCAAGTCTCAAAATGATAAAATAAAAATTGTAATCAGAATCCACGTTTTTAAGAAAACTTGAAGGCGCTAAATATTGGACTTAGAAATGTGATGCTACGGTCGCAGGTTCGAATCCTGCCTCGGGCATGGATGTGTGTGATGTCCTTAGGTTAGTTAGGTTTAAGTAGTTCTAAGTTCTAGGGGACTAATGACCACAGCAGTTGAGTCCCATAGTGCTCAGAGCCATTTGAACCATTTTAGAAATGTGAAAATTTCAGTTCAACCTAAAAATAATGACTACGTGACGACATTAAGCTACCTCTAATAGTTTTCGAGTAATTTAATGAAAACTAAATTGGGAACTAGAACATCCTTCTTTGTAGTAGATAAAGTATCAGTAATTTTAATGCTAGAAAATTTTGTTTACAGCACATCATAAATCTTATTAAATAATACAGCTATAACAAGTTTTAGGACCGTAATGTTAATAACAACCAATACAAGGTCTCTTAAAGTTTTAGTTCAGAGGGCCGGCCGATGTGGACGAGCGGTTCTAGGTGCTTCAGTCCGGAACCGCGCGAACGCTACGGTCGCAGGTTCGAATCCTGCTTCGGGCATGGATGTGTGTGATGTCCTTAGGCTAGTTAGGTTTAAGTAGCTCTAAGTTCTAGGGGACTGATGACCTCAGATGTTAAGTCCCATAGTTCTCAGAGCCATTTGAACCAATAGTTTAGAGGTATTTATCTACTGTCAGTTCCGTTCAAAAAATTCTAGAAGGCAAAGTTTTTTTTTGTAAGAGAGCTTGAAACTTTTTCTGTGATTTCAACCAACTTACCTACATGCGTGCAAAAATTAAGAAGATTCGAAATTAATTCATAACTGCGTTATTAAGTATTTTGTGTACGAGAAAGCGGCCGTTTAGAGACTGCTGCCGTGTGTATAAGGCGAATGACAGCAGGTGTTCCCTTGGCCGTCCGCTGCGCTACATATATATAAATACAGCCCGAGAGGCAACACTAGGTTTCATTTTGCACCCAGCCACTGGAAGATCCGCGTATGTCAAACGCCAGAGTGGGTGCTGCCTCGGATGTCGTCAGACACAGACTGTGACACAACGCGTATTTTCAGTAATAATAAGTAGCGAACTCCCTAGGACTGTACACCGTCCTGGATCGCTTAGATTTAGCAAAAGCAACTGTTAGTGTGCGGTCCGTGATATTTACATATCCACTTGGCAAGTGGTGACAGTTATTTTCCACTTTTGTGGCGAGCATTTAACTTGAGTAGTAAGTTTGGTAGGAACTTACCGTAGAGGTCGCCTCTGAACTGCTTATTGTGCCGTTTAGGATAGAGAGATTTACTGTCAGTATGAATATAGTCAATACCTCATATTGTGCGTGAGAAACTTTACTAAATATGTGCATCAATTAGAAGTTTAGATCTTCATTTATAATCATAGTCCGGATCCCGCTAAGTAAATAGAGAATAGAAACATTTCTTTCAGAGGGCTGGAGAAGAATGTGGACTTGCAGACTGGAAACTATGGTTATTATGTTCTCCAACGCTTTCTGAATGACCACAAAAAGAGTTGCCAGGCTCTCGAAAAAAGACGGCGAACCACTTATTTTAACCCGCCGCACCACGTGTTACAAACGAAATAACTAGTTCAGCCCTGGATGACACATCTCGTCTGTAGCAGCGTCTGGTGGTAAGCATTTTCAAATCGTTTGACCTGCAGCAATACGTTGCTCTCACACGTCGTTAAAGCAGCGTCTTCACTCTCTTTTTAGCACTGTTCATAGTTTACTCAGAAAACGAATTACAATACACCCTACAGAGCACACGCGTTCTTCTAACTTAGAAAGCACAACAGGTCTACTAAAAAGACTGCTTACACCACGCTTGTCCGCCCTCTGTATTGCTGTGTGGTATGGGATCGACACCAGATCGCACTGACAGAGGACACTGAAAAAGTTCGAAGAGGGGTAGCTCGTTTTGCGTTATGGTGGAATAGAGGAGACGGACATAATACGTGATTTGGGATGGAAATAATTAAAACAAAGGCGTATTTAGGTGCGGCGAAATATTCGCCTGAAGTTCAATCACCAGCTTTCTCATCTGACAGCAAAAATATTCTGTTGGCGCCCACCTACACAGAGGGAAATGATCATTATGATAGAATAAGAGAATCAGAGCTCGCATGGCAAGATCTAATTGCTCGTTTTTCCCACGTGCCATTCGAGAGTGGAACGGTAGAGAAAACGCTTGAAGGTGGTCGATGAACCCTCTGCCAGTCACTTAATTGTGAATTGTAGACTGATCATGTAGACATAGATGTAGATAGTCTTTATACACAGTTCATCACTGAACATCGAAATATATATAACTGCACCAAATGTTATTCCACAATGTTACTTACTTTAAAAGAACAGATACCCACATTACATAAGAAATAACAGTAATTTTGGTTTTACTCCCGTTAGATGGTAATACCGAACTACTCACCTCTGTGTTTACATTTAGAATAGGTACGCTTAAAAACGTTTGCAAAGACATTCAACTTGTTTTTTTGTTAGCGTTACCGTAGTGAGTGGAAGGAAAGCATGATTCAACCAATACCCAACAGTAGGAAACCAAACTCAGCAGGTTGCTGTAGGCTATCAGCACATTACCTGCAGGAGCTACATTGCTCATGATTATCTTAATAGTTAAAACATCCACCATAAATATGCATCAGTAAGGTTTCCGAAAACAGAGTGCAGCAATTATATTAATCAAAGTGAAAGACGATATCAAACATGTCATGAAATGTCAAACATCAATTTTGACGCTAGTTGATTTCAACAACGCTTTTGGTACTGATGATTTTCATAAATCTTACATATTAAAATAAAACAACTGAATGCAGTGCAACTTTCGCTGTCTGTCCCAAAATTTCCGACACTGATGTTATTCGCGGCATATAAACGACATTAGTGCAGTAACTATGGCGACAACTTGAACAATTATAAACAATATATGTGAGCAAGCAGTGCCATGTAGCGGACGTGCGGCGGTAGTGTGTCGCTGTTGTGTTACAAGTCGTGATGTTGCAACATCTCTGAATGAACTGTCCGAGACATTCCCCAGAATGTTTTGAAGAAGAGTAAACTTTGTGCAAAGTTTGTACAGCACCTGAAAACTCCCGAAAAAAAAGGATGACGCAAGGACGCCTGTCAGTCTTAACTGAAATGCGAAAAGCGGAGAATTCTTTTATTAAGAAAATCATCGCAGGTGACAAGTTTTTATATCAGCATTCAAGCCAATGTGACGCGCTACTTGAACAACATCTCAAAGAAAAACATTTCTGACTGTTTCACGTGACTGTATGAACGTTCTGCGCATTGTAATCGAGTGGGAGCAAACTTTGAGTAACATCTGAACCGTTGAAACCACTTTCTTAAGTTTTCTATGACTTCCATTACTCCAGAACAGAAACTAGCTGCAGTTACGAGGTATGAATTGTCTCCACAAGGGTAGGGCTAGGTGGGCCCCAGGGCCCAGGGTCCTGTCCGACGCAATTTAATTTCATATTTATTATAATTTAATACAAACAAGAAAAAGGATTTTGAATATCTTTTTACCCAGTGGAATTTTAGAAGATTCTACAGCTATTTATAGCCTCAATTTTAATACAGATATTTATGAGAAACCGTTTATCAAAATGGTCCAAATGGCTTTGAGCACTATGGGACTCAACATGTGAGGTCATCAGTCCCCTAGAACTTAGAACTACTTAAGCCTAACTAACCTAAGGACATCACACACATCCATGCCCGAGACAGGATTCGAACCGGCGACCGTAGCGGTCGCGCGGTTCCAGACTGTAGCGCCTAGAACCGCTCGGCCGCACCCGGCCAGCAATCCGTTTATCAAAAACGTTTAATAAAATTGGTGCTCGTGGTTATTGCCACTGCATGTACTGCATGAACGCAAGTACCTGATACCTACTCACTACTCCTCTATGCTCTAGAAACATATGCATTCCATCGCTCGTCAGTTGCCATCTATCTGTCTGTGTGACGTGGGCTGAATACTGTTATTTTTCCTATCTCCTGCGGAAAGTGATAACATTTATTTGGTTAAGTTTCACACTAAGTTATCCTGTATAAAAGTGATTTTTTTGCTACGATTTTGTATGTGTGAAAATATTCTTGAACAAGATACTTTTACTAATAATCGACTTTGAGAAATGAAGATTTAC
The DNA here is from genome assembly GCF_023897955.1 of Schistocerca gregaria. Taxonomy (NCBI): domain Eukaryota; kingdom Metazoa; phylum Arthropoda; class Insecta; order Orthoptera; family Acrididae; genus Schistocerca; species Schistocerca gregaria. The sequence goes on along the minus strand of NC_064925.1, from coordinate 364,224,460 downwards.
ATTTTAAGGAAATATACATTGAAATACCAAAAGTCATGGGATAACTTCTAATATCATGTCGGACCTTCTTTTGCCCGGTGTAGTGTAGCAAATCGACGTGGCATGTAGTCAACAAGCCGTTGGAAGCTCCCTGCATAAATATTTAGTCGTGCTGCCTCTGCAGACGTTCATAATTGCGAAAGTACTGTCGGTACAGGATTTTGTGCACGAACTGACCTCTCGATTACGTCCTGTAAATGATCGATGGGATTCATGCTGGACTATATGGCTGGCCAAATCATTCGCTCAAACTGCCCAAAATGTTCTTCAAATCAACCGCGAACAACTGTGCTCCTGTGAGATGGCGCATTGTCCTCAGTAAGAATTGCATCATTGTTTGAGAAAATAAAATCCTTCAATGGCCGCAGATAGTCTCAACATAGCCGAACATGACATTTCCAGTCAATAATCGGTTCAGTTGGACCAGAGGACGCAGTCCATTCCATGTAAACACAGCCGCTTATGGAGCCACCACCAGCTGCCACAGTGCCATGTTGACAACTTGGGTCCATGGCTTCACCCGCATCTCGTGGTCGTGCGGTAGCGTCTCGCTTCCCACGCCCGCGTTCCCGGGTTCGATTCCCGGCGGGGTCAGGGATTTTCTCTGCCTCGTGATGGCTGGGCGTTGTGTGATGTCCTTAGGTTAGTTAGGTTTAAGTAATTCTAAGTTCTAGGGGACTGATGACCATAGACGTTAAGTCCCATAATGATTAGAGCCATTAGAACCATCCATGGCTTCGTAGGCCTGCGCCACACTCGAAACCTACCATCAGCTCTTACCAATTGAAATGACGGCTCATCTGACCAGGCCAATGTTTTCCACTCGTTTAGGGCCCAACCGATATGGTGACGAGCCCAGGAGAGGCGCTGTAGGCGGTATCGCGCAGTTAGCAAAGGCACTGGCATCGGTCTTCTGCTCCCATAGTCCACTAAAGGCAAATTTCACCGCATTGTCCTAAGGATTACGCCAGTCGTACGTCCTATCTTGATTTCTTCGGTTCTTTGATGCAGTGTTGCTTATCTTTAGCACCGACAATTCTACGCTCAGAGCAGACTCTTGAAACTGTGGGTGTCGGAATATAGAATTCCCTAACGATTTTCGAAATAGAATATCTCTCCGCTTTCACAGTCTGTTAATTCCCGCCGGCCGCGGTGGTCTAGCGGTTCCAGGCGCTCAGTCCGGAGCCGCGCGACTGCTACGGTCGCAGGTTCGAATCTTGCTCGGGAATGGATATGTGTGATGTACTTAGGTTAGTTAGGTTTAAGTAGTTCTAAGTTCTAGGGGACTGATGACCATAGATGTTAAGTTCCATAGTGCTCAGAGCCATTTAAACCATTTTGTTAATTCCCGTCGTGCGGCCATAATCACGTCGGGGAACGTTTCACTTGAATGACCTGAGTACAAATGACAGCTCCGCCAACGCACTTTCTTTTATGCCTTGTGTATCCGACACTGTCTACATCTGTATGTGTGCATATCATACCCCATGATTTTTATATCCTCAGTGTACTTTAGCTGAATTGTATTGTTTCATTGCAGATTACATAACATAGCAAGAAGTTAATATATTGAGCTATAAACGTAAATCTGGAGATTTAAAAGAAAGCTGAAGAAAGAGAAATAAGAAAACGTATCTAAGAGTCGGACTATTACAAAATTTTTGAAATGGCTTGAAAAGAGAAGGGTTACAAGAAATTGAACGTCACTACGTGTCATAACCCACAACAGCCCCAGACAGTCAACCCTCTTACTCTGTTGTTCAGGCAGTTTGCCACCAAAAAGATGTAAAATAAATCAGCTTATGAACAGGCAATTGAAGCAGAAGAAACAAAGAACGACAGAGATTCAACAAGACAATGAAAAATGTGTTAATCTAGATCATACTATGAATACTGAAGGCAGAAACAATCATATTTTGGAATCCTGGTATCTGGACAGCAGTAATGGCTGATGAAATGCAACAGGAAATATCATCGTCTTACCCTGGTTTCTCAACTTTTCAGACCTTTAGAAAGTCTTTCACAATTCACCTTTCAGCAAGACGTTTCTATTAGACTGTGCTGTACACGAAAACGGGCAATAACTGAAAAAGTGAAAGTTTTCACATGAATAGTCAACCTACAGAGAGTCGAAAAACAATGTTCATTGTTTATCTTGCAGCATTTCTAAATCAAATCAGAGTAAACGTGGAAAAGAAAGGTCTTCTTCCACAAAAAGCACCCTACAAAAGACTCTACAGGTTGTTGAGTATGGATGAAGAAAGCTCTGAGCATGGAAAATACTACGTATAAAGGAAAACTCTTGAAACATTATTGAAAGGACATGGTGTCGACAGTAATCTTGAACAGATGATTACCTGTGAAGGAACAAAATATAAAGCCATGTTACAAAGAATTCTGGACACAACTTCATTATCAAGTAGTAGAGATTTAGCTTTCCAAACGGCAAATGCTCAGACTAGTGATGTTCCCAATGGATCTTCTTCTTTTTCTTCTATAAGAGTACTGGTATTGGAAAACATTACGAAGTAACTCGTCAACATCTAAACAAATTAAAAGAAAACCAACTAATGAACAAAAGTATGGTAGGTCACATTCACTATTATGGCACTCGCAGAATGAATTTGTTTCTCTATGTGGGGAAATGATATTGAAAACCGTTTTACATCAAAGAGTCTACCTCCTATGAAGTAATTGTTCATGAAGCTCCTAACATTTCCCACCAGGACAAGAATATTTCGAAATACAGGAAAACATTCATTATAAGTTTATAAGAGATTCATTGAATTTATGAAAATCAGCGGGAGAACTAGCGAGGCCATAACTAATGAAGCATTGTGCATTGTCCACATTAGAAACTCTTGGACCCACTTTTGGATTGTCGTGCTCAGAACTATGACATGTCGAGGCAGTGTGCACTTCACCAGAGTTTGTTAGCAAAGGGAAACTCAATGCAGATGAAAAGACGCCTGTACAGCTTCAGCTGAAAGCATATAATGAGTTCAAACCTTGAAAGATCTAATAACAAGATTTGCGAGCTGTGAACAAATTTGTGATCTGCTTTCACCACTTTTGGATTTCATGAACCTAGAAAATGATGAACTGCAAGTTATAATCAATACTGTCGTCTCGAAGTATCTTTCAAACTTACAAGATTCAGACACCTTAGCTGAAGAATTTCTACACGTGAAGATCATCTATAGTACACTCTTCCAATCAGGAAAAGATCCGATGAAACTTCTGAACTCCAGATAGGAGAAAAACTTTCAAGCAATGTTTTTCAATCTGTGTTCTACAATTAGGTTTCTTTGTGTGCTTCCAATAATAGTGTCTACCGTTGAAACTTGTTTTAATAAACTGTGGAATTCTTTAAAAACTTGGCAAATGAGCGCAATATTATAAGGTTGTCTTAACCATTTGGCAATTTTAGTAGTTGAGAATGAATTTGCCAAGACTCTTGACTGTTTCAACGTAAGTAATCATTTTCGTCAGAAGAAAGCTTGGAAGGGTATTACTAAATATTCTGCTTTTGTAGCCAGTGTCCATGAATAGGTCCTAATTTCAGTTTTTGAACTACATTAATTTTATCTTAAGGTGTTAAAATAATAATTGCTCTGGTAATTTTTAGTTCAAATAATTTTATAAATACAGTTTAGTTTGGACTTATAAAATAGATACTCTAATTATACCTTGTATTTTCAGGTTAAATTACACTTTAAAAAGAGTTTGGTTAAGAAATAACCATGTAGTTATAATGTAGCACGTGACTGTACAATGGGGGTCGGGGAGAGCTTCTCTGACTTGAGTCCAGAGACCGTAAACGAAGGCGGGGTCCGTAATAGAACCGTATTCATATCACTTCTCTGCCTTTCCACTCTTGAATGGCATGTACATTAAATGAACGACTGAATCTTTCTGCATGTGCTCTAGTTTTGCTTATTTCATAACAATACTTATTCCTGTAGGTGAAAGTGAACAAAATACATACATTAAAAGAGTTTTGACTCACTCTAGTTCCCAGAACTCGTGAAGATATACGTTGACTGTGGACATTGTATCACAGACACAGTCCTTTTGACTGTTTAGAGATGTCACTAAACCCGTCCAAAGATGTCAACAACCATGCATGAGCAGCGCCTATTGCACGGAGGGGGTCCAGCAGCCGATCAGTTCCAGTCATTCCACCAGGAAGGAGGTACACGGCTCGTGTTGTCTTTAGCTCTAGCATGCCTAGACTGTCAGTACAGCGGTTCGATCGCGTCCGCATTGTTACTTTTGTGCCAGGGAAGTTCTCTCAACAAGGGAAGTGTCCACGCGTCTCGGGCTGAAACAAAGCGATGTTGTTCGGACACGGAGGAAATACAGAGACACAGGAAGTGTCGATGGCATGCCTCGCTCAGGCCGCCCAAGGGCTACTACTGCAGTGGGTGACCGCTGCCTACGGATTATGGTTCGGAGGAACCCTGACAGCAATGCCACCATGTTGAATAATGCTTTTCGTGCAGCCACAGGACGTCGTGTTACGATTCAAACTGTGCGCAATAGGCTGCAGGATGCTCCCGACGTCCATGGCGAGGTCCATCTTTGAAACCACGGCACCATGCAGTTCGTTACAGATGGACCCAACAACATGCCGAATGGACCGATCAGGATTGGCATCACGTTCTCTTCACCGATGAGTGTCGCATATGCCTTCAACCAAACAATCGTAGGAGACGTGTTTGGAGCAACTCGGTCAGGCTTAACGTCTTAGGCACATTTTCCAGTGAGATCAGCTTGGTGGAGGTTCTCTGCTGTTTTGGGGTGGCATTATGTGGGGCAGACGTACGCCGCCTTTGGTCATGGAAGACGCCGTAACGGCTGTACGATACGTGAATGCCATCCTCCGACCGATAGTACAACCATATCGGCAGCATATTGGCGAGGCATTCGTCTTCATGGACGACAATTCACGCCCCCATCGTGCACATCTTGTGAATGGCTTTCTTCAGGATAACTACATCACTCGATTAGAGTGGCCAACATGTTCTCCAGACATGAACCCTAGGGAACATGCCTGGGATAGATTGAAAAGGGCTGTTTATGGACGTCGTGACTCACCAACCACTCTGGGGTATCTACGCCCAGTCGCCGTTAAGGAGTGGGACAATCTGGACCAACAGTACCTTGATGAGCTTGTGGATAGTATGCCACTATTACAGGCATGCATCAATGCAAGAGGACGTGCAACTGGATATTACAGGTATCGGTGTGTATAGCAATCTGGACCACCACCTCTGAAGGTCTCGCTGTATGGTGGTACAACATGCAATGTGTGGTTTACATGAACAATAAAAAAGGCGGAAATTATGTTTATGTTGATCTCTGTCCCAGTTTTCTGTACCGATTCCGGAACTCTGGGAACCGAGGTGATGCAAAACTTTTTGTGATATGTGTATTTTGGCAATTTAAGGAGGAAGTTATTGACTGAAATTTTGTGAAAATCACCTTTGTTTTAATCTTTGCCTCAATAATTTACTTAGTATATCTGTGACACCCTTCGCCCCCTCCTTCCCCCACCTATTATCATCATAGTATGGGATGAGCTACTCTTCTTTGGATTAATTTAGTGTCTTCCATCAATACAGTCTCGTACCAGTAATAAAGACAAATTACTTAATCATGTGTTACATTTTAAAAGCGACGATTTCAGTTTGTATAGCTCTAATCCTAATCCCTATACGGTTAGTTGAATTGAGAACCTTTAAATTTATATGATTCATCGTGTAACCTAAATTTAAGAAGTTTTTAGTAGTAACGAGTAGGAAAGTTGGGTCCGACTTCCATATAATTTGTTTATTATTTTCACCTTCATAAACCTTAACAATGAACGGAAACAAAGACACAGAAGAGGAATAGTGCGTTACAACTCGCATTTACTCTGCGCACATTGTTTCTCCACGAAAACACAAAAACTTCTCGAACTGTGGGAAATATTCGTTTTCTCTCTGGCGAATCGCTTGTGTCTTTGATAGGAAAATCTTTAAACCCTCCATGTGAATGCCACGTTCGGCCATCATGAAAATTATACGACTATCTTGACGACTAGCGACTCGGCCAGTTCTGCATAAAATCAGCACATGTTGTTGTAATCCTGGAACTCTCGTGGTTATCACCTCTCTTCGACTTTCATCGAGTCACTACGGCTAACACACTAGTTACAGCACTCTTTCCGGTAACCATCGCTTATTTAGATGAACCGTTACGAGCCGCCATTCTGTGGTTTGTGCTCGGTATGTTATCTGTTCTGCTGTCAGTTAAATATTTAATTTTTCTGGAAGATTTGAGTAATAAAATATTAATTATTCTTGCAGTGTGTTCAGCATTCAGCAGCACAAATCCAAGTGATAAAACGACAGGTATGTCATATCAGGTATAAGCATATTAGAAAAACTTAAGTACGACACATTTTTTAACGTTTACTTAAAAGCCAGTCACCTTACTGGATCTGTAAATGCACTTAAGATAAATGCAGGAAAGCGATCCGATTTTCAGTGATCACAGGTTTCTTTAAAAGACGGGGAACTGACAAAAGACGGGTTGTAAATATGAAACAAGACAAGTGCTTTTCGAATGCAGCCAGTTATCTATGACATATTTACTTTGAAGAGAAATAAATGTATCAAACGTATGACCAGAGGCACAGTTTATCCAATGCAGTACCATCTGTTTTGGCTCTTACACCATGTTACAAAAATAAAAGATAAAATCTTATCACCACTATCCAGAAAGCGGGCCCTCCACTATTTGCGAGACAATTCTATTAATGAGGCATCAGTAGCAACTACCAAGTCTATGGTTTCATTTTACCCCATGATTTTATCGCACTGATATAAGTAATTTCTATTTTTCATGCAATAAAATTATTATTATGATCTTCAGTTTATAATGACCATTGTTACTGTCCGCCAAGTCCAAAAAACTGAAAGAACAATATGACAGAGTACGAGCAGAAAATGTGCTACTGCAGGAGCACATGAAACGGAAAAGTTCCACCATGGTTTAAAAATAAAATCAGGAGAATTATCGGAGAAGCAGTATCGTTGCATTTACTCTCTGTACAGTGTATCGCGCGATAAATGGTCAATATTCAGAGACATGAAGTGGACGCAATCCGCGAGAGCACCGTGGTTGAAAATCTTCTGTGCGCCCTGGGGTTGTGGAGGCTTAATTTCGAGGAGAGCTGTGTGTTCTTTAGGCCTCGCTACGAGTGCGGGAAGTTAAGTGGTGTCCCCCTGTGGTAACAGATGTACGAATTCAACCAGAAGGGCGAGTGATTCGCCCTACAAGAATGCGGTGATGGATGCATTGATATCTTTCTTGTGTACGGTATGCCTAGAAGGAGGGACGGCAATGCTTCAGTTCAGTAAGCTTCACGACAGATTAGAGCAGCCTTTAGGGCACAGTCGGCCTTAGTGACCGAGGGGTTCTAGGCGCTACAGTCTGGATCCGGCGACCGCTACGGTCGCAGGTTCGAATCCTGCCTCGGGGATGGACGTGTGTGATGTCCTTAGGTTAGTTGGGTTTAAGTAGTTCTAAGTTCTAGGGGACTGATGACCTCAGATGTAAAGTCCCATAGTGCTCAAAGCCATTTGAACCTTTTTGAACCTTAGCGCACCATGCCACTGTTAAACCACACCATTGCTCTTTAGGTGGAACTGTCGGCCCTGGTTGGTGGTAATGGACACAGAGCATCCGTAGTGAGAAATTCAGGCTGTTAATTCTGCTGACATGTCGTGTGGACGAACAGCTTCTACCTATCGTGTGATACAGTCAGTAACTGATAGCATACACAGATGACCTTCGGGTTTCCAAAAAGTCGATTGGATGTTTCTAAACCTTCTTATTGGTATGCCCAGGTAGTGGATATGTATATCGTCTCACTTCGCTTCTGTGACAAGGTATACACGTACATGTGCATTCTCTGCAGTCTCTGTAGATATGTAGCCGGGAAAACAGAGCCGGGAAAACCAAAAGCCTATGACGCAAGTCAAAGAGTGTGGGGCCTACTTGGTCACAGACCCGCCTGAGACTGACCCGGAGCGGATGGTCAGCTCTGTACCAGAGAATCCCTGTCAGTTCTGTCGACGATGCTACTGAGTGTGTGCTGCGCCTTCATCTTGCGATCACGACTGTTAGTCTGTACCACTTCCGCTAGCGACTCTAAACCAGAGAGAATCTCTTTTGATCCAAAGTGGCACATTGTTAGTACCGACATGCGCCACCACCTGCAGCTGGCTGCACCCTGTGCTCTTCATGGCATCGGAAGCAGCCTATTCAGAGCTGAACTGTCTCCTCCCAGTACGAACAACGAGTGCACGCTGGATTCCTTCCCTTCCTTGGCAGCCATATTCCTTTGGATTGATAATGACACCGTTCTTGGGAAGAACATAGAAAACTTTTTTGAGATGCACATCATGAGCGTCATTATCTTGCGAGAAGATGAGGATGTCATCCAGGTAAGCACAACAGTAGAGCAGTTGAATAGGATAACGTCTAGAAATCGTTCCCACGTCTGGGCTGTATTTTTGAGGCCGTGCTGCATAACAAGATATTAAAATAAGCCAAACCTCGCAACGTTTTTGAGATGCACATCATGAGCGTCATTATCTTGCGAGAAGATGAGGATGTCATCCAGGTAAGCACAACAGTAGAGCAGTTGAATAGGATAACGTCTAGAAATCGTTCCCACGTCTGGGCTGTATTTTTGAGGCCGTGCTGCATAACAAGATATCAAAATAAGCCAAACCTCGCAACGTTACTGTCTTCCGAATATTTTCTGGTTGCATCAGTGTTGGATAATAAGCTTGTCACTGTCCTGTACAGAAATATAAATGCACCGGCAAGGCAGTGAGTAAGGTCTTGTACATTGCGAGTCAGGTAACTATCAATGATAGTGCGTGAGTTAGGGATTCTGTAGTCACCACATAAGCAGAAAGTAATCTCTTTCTTCATATTGAGTCCGAAAAGTGAAGCTCATAGACCGTAGTTCATTGACCGTTGCTTTCGCTGTGCCTAGTTTAACCGGTAGAGGCTGGCGTGGTCTGCGTCGAACTGGGAGCTCCAGCGTGGTAAGGGTGTGGTGCTCAGTATCGTTTGTGATGGCAGACTGAGTGAAAGAAACTTACGAAAAATTCATGGGTGACTGCAGATGTGGATTGGATGTGGTGGGATGGGAGGCGAAAAGCGCATTATTGATCTTGTTGGTACATGAGGGTTGCATAGGTGGTGGTACTTCCTATGAGGCAGGTGGAGGCAGCCGTGGCTATGTTGAGTCTGTGTGGTGAAGTCATCATCGATAACTGGAGTTTTTGGGGATGGGGATGGTGTTGTGTTGTGGCGAGTACATCGGACGGTGTTTGCATCCCAAGTCAAAAAAATGTTCAAATGTGTGTGAAATCTTACGGGACTTAACTGGTAAGGTCATCAGTCCCCAAGCTTACACACAACTTAACCTAAACTACCCTAAGGACAAATATACACACCCATGCACGAGGGAGAACTCGAACCTCCGCCGGGACTTGCCGCAAAGCCCATGACCACAGCGCCTGAGACTGCTCGGCTAATCCCGCGCGACATTGCCAGTCACAGTGTCTTATTATCCTCTTGAAGGTGTAGATAATCTAATCCGGTTTCGACGTAACGAAACTCGTTTTGTTGGATTTGTTCGAACGTTGTGACACAGCCGAGGAAATGACGGTAATGTTGATTTGTTTCAGTACTTGTTTGTCATTTGAAGGAGGTGCAGTGATGTTGTGTTGATTCAGAGGAAAAATGTGGCTGATGTTGCTAGAGACTACACGACCAATGTCGCACTGAATTAGAGTGCAACTGGATAAAGCCACTAACAGCCCGTAACAGCACAGGACATCTGGTCTGAGGACAGATTCGCCAACTTATGAATTTGCAAATTCCATGTAGAAGTCTTTCCGATTGCGAGATCTGACATGCATGTTTCGGAGCCATAAACCATGGTTGCAGAATTGTTCACTGTGTGAAGCTGCATGGCTGTTTCATTGTCGGTTGTGGTGGTTGAGGTAGTGGGTATCGCACAAATGTCTCAGAATGAATCGATTTAGTAGTAGTGCTGTCTGAGGTGAGCCAGGATATAGAACCTGCCATTATTCCATGTTGATGAAGTGTATGGTGAACTGTCGACACTTGAAGAAAGGCGACTTGCGTGGTAATCACAGCTTTGTGCGCTGGTCGCGAGCTGCGTGAATATTTCTGGGTGGTTGCAGGCCGAGTGCCAGTTATGCGCGGTGTCGCCAAACTGTGCGTAGTTACATCCTAGCTCAACTTCCCTACATCTACGTGGCGCACTGAGGACATTAACGACGTTGCGGGTTTAGATTGCTTTGTTATCAGTCTTTATAATGAAGATGAGAGGGAGAAATCCCCTTGGTTGGAGAGGATAAGTTTGGAGAAGGTTGGTAACTGTAGTGGAGTTGGCAGGAATGGTTTGCTGAAGTAACATGTTATTATTCTTTCTTTAATCAGTTTATTGTACTAAAAAACACATTTTCTTAGTGAGGTGTCAGACCAAAACTCCTTATCATTATGTCAAATGCTTTTGATAATTACTAGATAGGATCTCTGTCAGTGAAAAGTGGATGACTGTCACTCGGTCTGCTAACTACCAGCCAGTTGTTCTAACTAATCAGTCGTCAACACTGTTAACTACGTCCCTAGCACTTACAACCCACTTAACCTAATGCACATGAGACAAATACCAAGCAGCAACTGGTTCCTGCTGCTCACAGCAATTCTACTATTGTAACTCTTTGAGACAGAGACAGATAATCTCCGCTCAGCACTATTATAATGAATACTGTAAAAAGCTACTTAGCTTGCAGTTACTGTGTGTCCACCACAGTTTATCGCCGTCTTCTCGTAGATGAGGTGTTTACTGCTCCGTCAGATGCTGCTACAGTGTGTCACTGATCTCTGGATGCTCAGTACTGAAACAGAATACTGAACCTAATCTCTGCTGTATGACTTTTTATATCGCTCTCCAGACTCTTTCTGGAACAAAAAATGTGTGTCAGTTCCTAAGAGACCAAACTACTAAGGTCATCGACCCCTAGACTTACACACCACTTAAGCTAACTTACGCTAAGAACAACACATACACCCATCCCATTGGACTCGAACCTCTGGCGGGAGGGACCGCACGATCCGTAACATGGCGCCTCTGACCGCGCGGCTACTCCGCGCGGCTTTCTGGAAGATTCCCTTGGGCTTTCATCCGGCATATGATTGCCCTAGTGTTTCATTACTTCTCTAAATCGTATTCGGGGTGTGTTGGAAAGTTTTCTATTATTGATCTTGACATCGGCTCCGGTGGCGAGGTGTCAAGTGTACTACTTGTTGGCGTGTTTGATCAGCCAGTAAATATCAAATAGTATCCATCTGCTTTGAAAAGTATTATCTGCCCCCCATCTTCTGTTTGGCTTCACTCTGTCACGCGCGTGGGCCATCTTGCACACGAAACCCAACTCGCTTCTCTCGTTCTTACCTAAGATGTAATAAAATTTATTAACCTTTTCCAAGGTCATGATTTCTCCCCCTGAAAGTACGTCAATGTACAGTATTCAGAGTGCCGTTAATATATTTAAAATATAGTTAGGAAGTTTTTACATAAATTTTTTCTTATACTACACCTGAAAGAAAAAAATTTAACATCTGTTGGCTATTGCCACTTTCTCATTTGAGTTTCTAGGATGTCTTTAATATATGACCATTTCCTCTTCTCTGTTTACTGATCTTATGGATCTTCTGTTTGTTTTGGGGGTTGCACTACTGTCGTCTTTACACAAATAGACCAACAGTTTCCACCTCAAGACTCATGAAATACACTCCTGGAAATTGAAATAAGAACACCGTGAATTCATTGTCCCAGGAAGGGGAAACTTTATTGACACATTCCTGGGGTCAGATACATCACATGATCACACTGACAGAACCACAGGCACATAGACACAGGCAACAGAGCATGCACAATGTCGGCACTAGTACAGTGTATATCCACCTTTCGCAGCAATGCAGGCTGCTATTCTCCCATGGAGACGATCGTAGAGATGCTGGATGTAGTCCTGTGGAACGGCTTGCCATGCCATTTCCACCTGGCGCCTCAGTTGGACCAGCGTTCGTGCTGGACGTGCAGACCGCGTGAGACGACGCTTCATCCAGTCCCAAACATGCTCAATGGGGGACAGATCCGGAGATCTTGCTGGCCAGGGTAGTTGACTTATACCTTCTAGAGCCCGTTGGGTGGCACGGGATACATGCGGACATGCATTGTCCTGTTGGAACAGCAAGTTCCCTTGCCGGTCTAGGAATGGTAGAACGATGGGTTCGATGAGGGTTTGGATGTACCGTGCACTATTCAGTGTCCCCTCGACGATCACCAGAGGCGTACGGCCAGTGTAGGAGATCGCTCCCCACACCATGATGCCGGGAGTTGGCCCTGTGTGCCTCGGTCGTATGCAGTCGTGATTGTGGCGCTTTTCTGTACGGCGCCAATCACGCATACGACCATCATTGGCACCAAGGCAGAAGCGACTCTCATCGCTGAAGACGACACGTCTCCATTCGTCCCTCCATTCACGCCTGTCGCGACACCACTGGAGGCGGGCTGCACGATGTTGGGGCGTGAGCGGAAGCCAGCCTAACGGTTTGAGGGACCGTAGCCCAGCTTCATAGAGACGGTTGCGAATGGTCCTCGCCGATACCCCAGGAGCAACAGTGTCCCTAATTTGCTGGGAAGTGGCGGTGCGGTCCCCTACGGCACTGCGTAGGATCCTACGGTCTTGGCGTGCATCCGTGCGTCGGTGCGGTCCGGTCCCAGGTCGACGGGGACGTGCACCTTCCGCCGACCACTGGCGACAACATCGATGTACTGTGGAGACCTCACGCCCCACGTGTTGAGCAATTCGGCGGTACGTCCACCCGGCCTCCCGCAGGCCCACTATACGCCCTCGCTCAAAGTCCGTCAACTGCACATACGGTTCACGTCCACGCTGTCGCGGCATGCTACCAGTGTTAAAGACTGTGATGGAGCTCCGTATGCCACGGCAAACTGGCTGACACTGACGGCGGCGGTGCACAAATGCTGCGCAGCTAGCGCCATTCGACGGCCAACACCGCGGTTCCTGGTGTGTCCGCTGTGCCGTGCGTGTGATCATTGCTTGTACAGCCGTCTCGCAGTGTCCGGAGCAAGGATGGTGGGTCTGACACACCGGTGTCAATGTGTTCTTTTTTCCATTTCCAGGAGTGTAGTTGTTTGTACAAATACTACAACAATTACATTTTACACAGCGTACAAATATAATAACAGAAACAATTAAAATCATGCTCATGTAGGTAACAATGGAATTAGTAAGGATGGGCCTTCTTTTCTGAATTTAATCCAAGATGTTCTTTGTCTATCATTTACTCACTACTCTTAAGTCATCTAAATTGGAAAGGATTTGATTCGGAGTTTATTCAAAATGTATTTCTGAAGCACTGGTTTTTGTCTGCATTTCGTCATAGTGATTTAATTTCGTATCTACATTTATTATTACTTCTGTCATGGTACAGTTCGGTTAGATTACTTGGTCCGATTTAATGCAAATATGTAATACATGTCCTTAAAAGTTTTCTGAAATTTAATTTTTTCTGTTCCATTCCATTCAACATCCGTAGACGGATACATGCTACACAAAATGATCATGTCTGCGTACTTAAGTTTACATATAGCCAACTCACTAGTACTTAAACTAGTCCATAAGATTCCTTCTAATGAAATAATTCTCTGAACACAGTTACGAAGTATGTTATTGTCTTTCAACAATATCAGTTCATAATCTTAATTGGTTGCACACTGGAAACAACCCAATTGTTTTTCTAAACGTTTCTCCTTTGTTTGACCATTTCTTTACGAGCTAATTGATCTGCTGTTTCTTAGTGTATAGTTCCTTACAGCTGCGTGTTATCAACTATTCTTTTCTCGTTATATATAAGCATATTGGTCTACACCAGAAGCCAGTTTAATTGGTAATAGTAACCTTTTACACAAGTAAAAACCCTTATTTTCAACTAGTTGAATACTAATTACACAATTTATTTTGAATTAGTCTTACGACTATTTCAACTCGGTTTACTATGTGAAGGCAAGAATGCCCTTCTGAGCTTGAATGATCGAGCTTGCTACTTGTTGATAACCCATACTTAATTCATTAAATAGGATCTGTAATTGCAAGAGTTGTTCATCGATTGTCATGAATGCGGCAATCCTCTTTAGACCATGAACTACTATCCTCAGCGAATAGGTAATGAATTATTCCACTTTAGCCATTCCGTTTTAGGGCAACTGCTAATTTGTGGTTCCTGTTATTCAAACCTGACACCATGGCTTTGACTACAATCACTTGTTCTTTTGGATAATTCAATCCAATAAAATGATCTAGACGCCATATTATCCACATGGATTTTATGATTAGCAGCATGTACACCGTGCGTCTACCTCGTCCAAAGTTCCAAATAAAATTTTACTGATTTTTACTACTAAGCTGAGAATTCCTCTTTTCTCTCTACTTACTGATCTTTTTTATCTGATGTATTAGCGGCCTGGTTTCTTGCAATCGTTCTACATTGTGTGCAGTCCCATTACACAATATATTACATAGCAGCACAGGATATACGCCTTTTAAATTAATTTTTGGGAGAACAGTAAACTTAACAGGAGTCTTACAAAAAGAAGCAAGCAGAGTAGGATATAGTTATGATGATTATATATATCATTTCAAAGCTAGCGTGCTAATGTTTAGTTATTATAGTCTAGCTTTACACTGTTGTGTCGCATTTAGACCTAATCTTCTCACGACGTGAAGTTTTTCGTCTAGTGTCTTCAGATTCACATGGGTTACCATCTCTCGGTGCACTTGACAGCTGTAGTTCTTCCATCTTCCGGTCATAATCAGAATCCACATCACTGCGGTTGGTGGCGCCATGAGGCGTCTGTAAGCGAAATCCTGATGTTTTTACACTACATTTTTAACTTAATCTTACAAATAATGTTTCAATCTATTGTCATCTCTCCGATTCGTTTTTATTACAACATTAGGCAATAATGTTTTTATTGCTTCGTATGATTTGATCTCACACGTGTTACTGCCTCATCATGCGATAACATTATATTCTCTACCTCAGATGTGTGTGTAATATTCCTTTGCGTCACTCCTTTGGCCCCTTTTATTTTATCCCTCGATGCTCGATGCGCTTTTATTTTATCCCTCGTTACTCGATGCGCTTCTTGCATGCTAGCTTTGAACTGATATACGTATTCATAATAACTAGATCCTATTTTGCCTACCTCTTTTTGTAACACTCGTGTGGTGTCGTATTGAAAACAAAAGTAGTATAGAAAACCCCCTTATCCCAGTTTCTATGGTGTTCATTTATGAAATGCGTCAAATACTGCACTGACATTCAGTGTGTCCTTTCTAATGCTCCATTCGTCTGAAAGTGTGTGTTTCTAACGCTCCATTCGTCTGAAAGTGTCTGTATCTTCTTTATTCTTAATTATGTACATTCTCTCTTAAGCAATTGATTTAAAAAATAAAACTTTGGTCTGTCAACATATCGAAGGAATTCCGTATCTTAATATAACTTCTTCTATGAACTTTTCCACTACTGGATCCATATCTTGTCTCTGTAATGGGACTGCTACTGTAATCTTGGCCAAATGATCCTGGAAAGTTCAAATATAGATTTCGTCTTTTGTAGTTACATGTAATTAACCAACTATGTCCATATTGTATTTGCCAACAACGGTTTCTACTTTCTCCATAATAACTAATGGCATTTTAGTTTGGCTGTATGTAAATTTAGTTCGTTGACATTTATTACACGCTCTGATGCAGTCCTCGACATCGCTTTTCATTCCCTTCTACGAGCTGATCCAGTTTTCAGTGAATTCCTTGATGTGCATCGAATGGCCTTCTGTTGCCGCTTAGCTCTGTCTGGACTTGTCGTAATTTATTAGTTTCTGTTACCTATCTTCTGGGCTCTTGGTTTTTTCTTACTTGTGTGCCTCTTCATATCTTTGTTGCCTTCTACTAAATGCATCTGCATTGGCATTCAGTCTCCCTGACTTATAGATAATTTCTTATGAATACTCTTACAGTTTCAGTATCCATTTGAGTAAACGTGGGGAGGGGGGGGGGGGGGGAGCGAGTGGGTCTTTTACAGTAAAGCCCCACGTTAACGGGTTGTGACCTGTTACTGTTGTGAACACATATTGTAATTGTTCGTTGCCCACACTAATGCTAAACACTTCAGTTCGGTGGCTGAATAGTTTCTGTCTGCTTTATTCAGTGACCTAGTTGCGTGCGCTGTTAGTTAGTCGCTTGTGATCTTGTCTCACGATAAAATCACACCAAGTGCAATTTCAATCGCGTCCATCTCTATAATACAATCGTTCTCAAAGTAAGGGTACTGTAGTATGGGAGGACTTTTTAATTTCTCTTTCAGTTCTTCGAACTCCGCTTTTTGTTGGCGTCCCCACTCATAGTCTTCGGTGGTCTTTAGTAACTTATTCAAAGGTGTTATAATTTTACTCAAATCTTTTAGAAACTTTCTGTAGTATCCTACTAAACTCCTCATCTTGTTAATTCTATCTTTGCCTTCGGCACTGGTAATCTATTTACCTTCTCTACGTTCCACTCGCGTTGGTGTGCTGTACAGTTATTCTGTTTTCCAAAAATATTACTTCCTTCCGTAAAAATCACACTTGTATGCCTGTGTTCCCCGAGTCCGCCCAAAAGCTCTCATAATTTATCATTATGCTCTCGAAAAGAACATCTATAACAGATAATGTTGTCCAAATATACTAAGCACTTTATTCTCTTTAAACCTGGCAGTGCAACGATCATTAGTCTCTGAAATGTACCAGGTGCCCCTTTTAATCACATCGGCACCCTCTTGTACTAAAAGTGCTGATAATTAGAACAGAATGCAGTTTCCCCCCTGACCTGGGCGTCCATTAATACCTGGTGGTATCCGCTGGCCAAACCCAATGTGGAAAAATACTTTGCTTTTCCCAGCTGGTCCAGAACTTCCGACGCATTTAGAATTGAGAAGGCTCCCCCCCACCCCCGTACAGAAATGTCATTTATTTCACGAATAATCATTCACCAACCTGTATTTTAATTTCCTACTGGCATCTATTTTCAGCAATACTGGTGCATTCTACAGACTAAAAAACTCAACAATAATACATTCAGTGAAAATTTTTTGTGTGTCTTTGCGTAATATCTCCTTCTGGGATTCCGGTATCCAAAATGGATTGACATTTATAACCTTGTCTGTATACACTGGCAATTTCGGAAGCCTGTGTCTTATTGTGTCACTAAAAAATTAACTGTCGGCTTTTAAATGAAGCACATAACAGTGTTCACTACACAGTTTTTCTACCACATTTTTCTCCTCCTCATTTAAGTGTTACATTCATAAAAAATCTGTGAACAGTGCTACACAATGCTTGTACTCTGGTGCCTGCTTCGACGTTTCTATTACTTCCCTTACTGTGGCTTCATCGCATAAAGATTCAATAATTAATCACGCTGCACTAACATCACACTCTACCCCAATCAAATTCACCATACTAATGCCACAATTACCTTGAGTATTTCGTACTATAACCTTCTGGACCGTATACATCCTTTAATACACTTCTGGAAATTGAAATAAGAACACCGTGAATTCATTGTCCCAGGAAGGGGAAACTTTATTGACACATTCCTGGGGTCAGATACATCACATGATCACACTGACAGAACCACAGGCACATAGACACAGGCAACAGAGCATGCACAATGTCGGCACTAGTACAGTGTATATCCACCTTTCGCAGCAATGCAGGCTGCTATTCTCCCATGGAGACGATCGTAGAGATGCTGGATGTAGTCCTGTGGAACGGCTTGCCATTCCATTTCCACCTGGCGCCTCAGTTGGACCAGCGTTCGTGCTGGACGTGCAGACCGCGTGAGACGACGCTTCATCCAGTCCCAAACATGCTCAATGGGGGACAGATCCGGAGATCTTGCTGGCCAGGGTAGTTGACTTACACCTTCTAGAGCACGTTGGGTGGCGCGGGAGACATGCGGACGTACATTGTCCTGTTGGAACAGCAAGTTCCCTTGCCGGTCTAGGAATGGTAGAACGATGGGTTCGATGACGGTTTAGATGTACCATGCACTATTCAGTGTCCCCTCGACGATCACCAGGGGTGTACGGCCAGTGTAGGAGATCGCTCCCCACACCATGATGCCGGGTGTTGGCCCTGTGTGCCTCGGTCGTATGCAGTCCTGATTGTGGCGCTCACCTGCACGGCGCCAAACACGCATACGACCATCATTGGCACCAAGGCAGAAGCGACTCTCATCGCTGAAGACGACACGTCTCCATTCGTCCCTCCATTCACGCCTGTCGCGACACCACTGGAGGCGGGCTGCACGATGTTGGGGCGTGAGCGGAAGCCAGCCTAACGGTTTGAGGGACCGTAGCCCAGCTTCATAGAGACGGTTGCGAATGGTCCTCGCCGATACCCCAGGAGCAACAGTGTCCCTAATTTGCTGGGAAGTGGCGGTGCGGTCCCCTACGGCACTACGTAGGATCCTACGGTCTTGGCGTGCATCCGTGCGTCGCTGCGGTCCGGTCCCAGGTCGACGGGCACGTGCACCTTCCGCCGACCACTGGCGACAACATCGATGTACTGTGGAGACCTCACGCCCCACATGTTGAGCAATTCGGCGGTACGTCCACCCGGCCTCCCGCAGGCCCACTATACGCCCTCGCTCAAAGTCCGTCAACTGCACATACGGTTCACGTCCACGCTGTCGCGGCATGCTACCAGTGTTAAAGACTGTGATGGAGCTCCGTATGCCACGGCAAACTGGCTGACACTGACGGCGGCGGTGCACAAATGCTGCGCAGCTAGCGCCATTCGACGGCCAACACCGCGGTTCCTGGTGTGTCCGCTGTGCCGTGCGTGTGATCATTGCTTGTACAGCCGTCTCGCAGTGTCCGGAGCAAGGATGGTGGGTCTGACACACCGGTGTCAATGTGTTCTTTTTTCCATTTCCAGGAGTGTACTTCTTGCTTTGGCACTATTAGCTCTCGGCCTTCCTTATTCACGTCCTGTCTTTCCAGTCGTTTTCTCAAGAACTTTCCCCCTCTGAGTGCTATTGTTTCCGTTGGATAACAACTTCTCTTTCTTTGATGGGTATCATTCTAAGTGATTCTTCGTCACTGGAATTTTGCTTTATGCCGTTATTTCCTTTGCTATCATGCTGACTTTTACATTCGTATGCCATTTGTCCCCCTCACGAAACTAATTTATACTAATCTTATCTTCCTGATATCTCTTTCGTGGCCGTGTCTTCATCGTATAGTGTGGAGGTTCCCACTGTACTGGTGATACCACCTCTTCCGGTACTTTCAATACCGGAGTCATATCCGCTCACTATTATTCGTCTCTGGATATAATCAATGAGAACTGCCTGTTTTTGTAAGGTGTTACTACCTACCAGACCGTTACATGGGACATATGTTCCATTTCTTGACGCATGGAGTGTAAGATCGCTTCACGCCTTCCGCTTACTCTTAACTTCAGTGTCGCTGTACCCAGTCTGTTCACTGACCATTCGTTCCCGCTTTAACTTCTATATCTCTTCTTCTTTACTGGTATTTCTGTGGTTATTTATTGATCCTTGAGCAGACTGATACGTGCTTCTGTATCTATTAAAAAATTCAGTTCCTTTTCGATTTCCGTGCAATAAATCATTGCGTCATTTTTTTTATTCACAGGCTACTGCCCTCCCTTTAGTCCATTTAACAGTGGCTATGCGCGACTGCTGACCATAGCAGCAGTTCCGTTTCCCATCGTTTTGCCTGGAATCTCTCCTATTTTTATCCACGCTGAGGCTCGGGGTGCCCATGTTTCGTACATCTCTACCATGCATTCATCTCTGAAGGAACATTTGACGACACAGACACCGCAATATCGTATTCATCCACAGATATAGACAGCAACTTCCAGTCAGAATATCCTTACCTGTACGTGAGTTACGCAACATGTGTACCACTACAGTTTGTGACGCAGGAACGACGCCATATGGTACTTTGGGTCTTGCCGTGAGTCGTGCAAGGATAGCCAAAGCAGCTAAGGCGACCGCTTGCTTAAAGTGGAAAATGGGAGTTAAGAGTCCCAGTCGGCACAAATTTTCATTGTGGTCGTTCCCTTACACAGCTAATGGATCTTTGTATTCCCAACTGCGAATACATTTCGATTAAGACAGATTTCAAATTACCTGACAGGTTATCATGAAAAGTTCAACTCCAGCACTGACAATGTTGAGAATAAATGGACAAAGTGCAGGAGCATTGTACTATACGCTCTGGGCAAGTATGATCATGATGTGAGGGACGGAAAAGACCCACCGTGGTTTGATAACCGTTCTGGGAAGCTGCTTCGAAGAAATGTGATCTTCACTGCAAATATAAATGCAGAGAAATCCCCACAGACAGATAAAACCTCAACGAAGACAAGATTACCGTAAGGAGGGCCATGCATGAAGGATTACAGAATACGAAAATAAAACTTTATCTACCAACTTCACAGAAAATTCTAAGAAGTTCTGGTCTTATGTTAAATCAGGATGAGGTGTATCATAGGTTAGGTCACGAACCCGTTCTTTTCCAGCATCGTCAAGTTAGGTTTACATTACGACCACATTTTTTGATTGTTTTCCGAGTATGTTGGATAGTTGGAATTCAGGATTCTAACTTGAACTTGGAGAGCTTTGTAATCTAGTATTAAGTTTTTAATCCTGTGGTGCCTACAGCAGCCACAGTAATTTTTTAGTTCATTTTATTAAATTCCAGAATCTGTAAGATTTTTATTTTTTCCCTTTCTGCAACTTTCAACCATGTGGTCGTAACCGTGTGACAAAAGAGTAATCATTTCCTTATTGTACTTTCAATTTAGGAACTGGGCGTCTGAATAGCGTGAAATATTTAGTGAAGTATGCGTGTAAAGTTAGCTGGTTTGATTTATTTTTTATTTCTTGGTTTGTCTCTCCACGGTGCCATATGGGCAGTACTTTTCTGAGCAATGGCAGCGTAACCCTAAATTAAATTCAGTTAGGTTTTGTGTGTGATATTAAAATATAAAATCCAAGAACGACTATAGCTGGTGAATAATTTGGAACGATTGGTATACAAGATCCCATGAGGACTTGCGTCTACAATGATTAGCTAACGACCGTTATTGAGGAAATATAGGGTAGGGATTGCACGTGTCTCGTGTGGAGATTGATATTTTCCAAGAACTATCAAAGATTTAATAGGATGTAATTCATTTTCGTATATTAACTGTGCATATACCACCTGATTCCCCCCCCCCCCCCCCCCCCCCACACACACACACTATGAGATCTCATACTACTTTGCTATGTCGCCGCCAAAAACAGAGAGCGACCCCGAAATTCGTTTTGAACTGATTGTGATAAAATAGTAATTCTTATTCAGTCCATGGGTGGCATGAGTATGAGGATGTAGTATGAGAACGTTAATCTCAAGAACACAACGAAACATTCCACCCCACCCCCGTCCCTGTCACACACGCCAAAAAGAGCTTTGCATCATCTCGGTTCCGAGAGTTTCGGAACCTCTACAGAAAATTGGAATAGAGATCAACATAAACATCATTTCCGCCATTTTTATTGCTCATGAAAACCACACACTGCATCTTGTACCACCATACAGCGAGACTTTCAGAGGAGGTGGTTCAGATTGCTGTACACATTGGTACCTCTAATACCCAGAAGCACGTCCTCTTGCATTGATGCATGCCTGTATCCGTCGTGGCATACTATCTACAAGTTTATCAAGGCACCGTTTGTCCAGATTGTCACATCCCTCAACGGCCATTCGGCGTGGATCCCTCAGAGTGGTTGGTGGGTCACGTCATTCATAAACAGCTCTTTTCAATCTATCCCAAGTGTGTTCGATAGCGTTCATGTCTGGAGAACATGTGGGCCACTCTAGTCGAGTGATGTCATTATACTGAAGGAAGCCTTCACAAGATGCGCAAGATGGGGGCGCGAATTGTCGTCCATGCTGCTGATATGGTTGCACTATCAGTCAGAGAATGGCATTCACGTGTCGTACAGCTATTACGGCGCCTTCCATGACCATCAGCGGCGTACATCAGCCCCACATAAAGCCACCCCAAAACAACAGGGAACCTCCACCTTGATTCACTTGCTGGGCAGTGTGTCTAAGGCGTTCACCCTGACCGGGTTGCCTCAAAATACGTCTCCGACGATTGTCTGGTCAAAGGCACATGCAACGCTCATCGGTGGGGAGAATGTGATGCTTGTTGTAACTGCGACCGGAACGGTCACGGGGTTGAAGTTACGGAAAGCGCGGCGGGACTAATGGAGCGGCCCGCGAACAACAAAACAACGGTACATCTACATCTACATCTACATGACTACTCTGCAATTCACATTTAAGTGCTTGGCAGAGGGTTCATCGAACCACAATCATACTATCTCTCTACTATTCCACTCCCGAACAGCGAGTGGGAAAAACGAACACCTAAACGTTTCTGTTCGAGCTCTGATTTCTCTTATTTGATTTTGATGATCATTCCTACCTATGTAGGTTGGGCTCAACAAAATATTTTCGCATTCGGAAGAGAAAGTTGGTGACTGAAATTTCGTAAAAAGGTCTCGCCGCGACGAAAAACGTCTATGCTGTAATGACTTCCATCCCAACTCGTGTATCATATATGCCACACTCTCTCCCCTATAACGTGATAATACAAAACGAGCTGCCCTTTTTTGCACCCTTTCGATGTCCTCCGTCAATCCCACCTGGTAAGGATCCCACACCGCGCAGCAATATTCTAACAGAGGACGAACGAGTGTAGTGTAAGCTGTCTCTTTAGTGGACTTGTTGCATCTTCTAAGTGTCCTGCCAACGAAACGCAACCTTTGGCTCGCCTTCCCGACAATATTATCTATGTGGTCCTTCCAACTGAAGTTGTTCGTAATTTTAACACCCAGGTACTTAGTTGAATTGACAGCCTTGAGAATTGTACCATTTATCGAGTAATCGAATTCCAACAGATTTCTTTTGGAACTCATGTGGATCATCTCACACTTTTCGTTATTTAGCGTCAACTGCCACCTGACACACCATACAGCAATCTTTTCTAAATCGCTTTGCAACTGATACTGGTCTTCGGATGACCTTACTAGACGGTAAATTACAGCATCATCTGCGAACAGTCTAAGAGAACTGCTCAGATTGTCACCCAGGTCATTTATATAGATCAGGAACAGTAGAGGTCCCAGGACGCTTCCCTGGGGAACACCTGATATCACTTCAGTTTTACTCGATGATTTGCCGTCTATTACTACGAACTGCGACCTTCCTGACAGGAAATCACGAATCCAGTAGCACAACTGAGACGAAACCCCATAGCTCCGCAGCTTGATTAGAAGTCGCTTGTGAGGAACGGTGTCAAAAGCTTTCCGGAAATCTAGAAATACGGAATCAACTTGAGATCCCCTGTCGATAGCGGCCATTACTTCGTGCGAATAAAGAGCTAGCTGCGTTGCACAAGAGCGATGTTTTCTGAAGCCATGCTGATTACGTGTCAATAGATCGTTCCCTTCGAGGTGATTCATAATGTTTGAATACAGTATATTCTCCAAAACCCTACTGCAAACCGACGTCAATGATATAGGGATGTAGTTAAATGGATTACTCCTACTACCCTTCTTGAACACTGGTGCGACCTACGCAATTTTCCAATCTGTAGGTACAGATCTATCGGTGAGCGAGCGGTTGTATATGAGTGCTAAGTAGGGAGCTATAGTATCAGCGTAATCTGAAAGGAACCTAATCGGTAGAGGATGGACACGACCGACGAAGGACAGAACGAACTACAACAAGATCGAAACAACGGAGTCACAAGGAAACCTAACAACCACGTCCACTCGTACACTGAACATGAAGTAAGTAGGCTGTCTAACGCGAGGCGATGTGTCCAAAGATGTACGCAAGATTAAACTTTCTGATTGAGTAAGAGGCAGGCGCTTAAATACTCTATCGAGGGCTCCGCTGTTGGCCGCTGCAACTACGTGTTCCACTGTGGCACCCTCACACTAAATGCAGGCCAGGGGGCGGAGGCCGATTTACCCTCCCTGACGATCCCCAGTTCGATTACTCCTTCTTCCCGGATGTCCACGATCGGACTGACACCTCTGTCCCTCCACTCGCTCCTGGCTTGCAGTACTTGGACAAAATTACACACAATGAACTTAATGCCCCCGTCATCACTCTGAGTATCATCATTATACTCCACACGAAACGCAAGACCGCTACCGGTCACGAACGTGTTACCTATCGCCACCTCTGTGAAGCTCCCTTCTCCTTCCTCTCCGCCCTGGCCAGGCTATATAACGTGGTCTTGTCCACTGGCTACTATCCCAACCAGTGGAAAACCTCCCGTATCCTGATGTTCCTCAAACTCGACAGACCGCCATCCGCTGTCTCCTCCTACCACCCCATCAGCCTTACCTCAGTCCTGCTACCCAGTGTGGCTTTCGACCATCCGTCTCTGCTGATGACCTTCTCCTACACCTTACTCATTTCCTCTCTGAACAGCTCAACTCTCGTCGGTCCTACATCTTCCTCTCCCTCGACCTTGAGCGTGCTTACGACCGTGTATGGCATTCCCGTCAAGCTCCAAACTTTCACCTTTCCTCTCAACTACGTCCATCTGATCGGGTCCTTTCTTTCCCAACGTCCTTCCTTTGTCACCGTCCATAACACAGATTCCTACACCTTTTACCCCTCCGCCGGTGTGCCTCAAGGTTCTATCCTCTCCCCTCTTCTCTATCTTCTGTATATACGGCAGATATGCTGCGGCCTCCACCACCCGTCCACCTTCTCCATTATGCAGATGACCCCGCCTTTCTTGCCCTCGTCCCCACCCTCCAACGCTCTCAACACCTTCTCCAACCCGATCTTGACCGTTTCACCACTTGGTGCAACCAGTGGTTGCTCAAGATCAATCCTTCCAAGACCCAGGCAATCATTGTAAGCACAAACACCCCTTCCTTCCGTCTCCTCGACTTCTATATCACCATTTATGGCCACCCTATCACCCTCACCCCCGCCCTCAAGTACTTTGGAGTCATCCTTGACCGTTGCCTCTCCTTGACCCCCCATCTCCGGACAATCCACTCCAAGGCACACTGCCGCCTCCGCCTCCTCAAGCTCGTTTCTGGCCATATATGGGGTCTGGACCCGTCCACCATCCTCCACACCTATAAGTCCCTCATCCGCTCTATCCTCTGCTACGCCCACCCTGCATAGATCTCCACCCATCCTACCTTTTACAAATCCGTTCAAATCCTAGAACGCCATGCACTCCGCCTCGCCTATCGCATCCTTCTCCCCTCCCCCACGTGGATTCTATATGACCTTGTTCCATACCCGCACCTCTTTCTTTTTCTCGAACGAATACGAATCCTCTACATCTCCCAAAAACTTGATGCCCCTCAACTGCTTGTCTCTCCAATACTCTCCCACCCCCATCCGCTGCCATGCCTGTATTTCCACATCTCACCTGCTCTCCATTTCTCGACTCTACATACCCTTGCGCAAGGTGGCTTCCACAAACTCCCCCTCCCTGATGATGCCCTCATGCCCTCCGTCTACCCCTCCTATTAACTTTGATACTTTGATCATTGCCTTCCCCACCCTGTGTTTCCTTAGGGCACCCTTTCTCCCTTCTCTCCCTCCTCCCTTCCTCCCCCTCCTCCTCCCTCCTTCCCCCGGGCTTCCCCTATCTTCGTATCTTCTTTCCTCCCCCTCCCATCTGCTCTGCCACTGGCTTATACCACCCCCGCCCTCTCCCACCTCCATCACCTTTTCCCCTTTTGACAGGTCCTCAGAATCGCACACATCAAGTGAACATTCGTGTGTTAGAGATCATCGTCATCGGTTCTTTCTGTGTGCCGTTGTATTAGTGCTTTAGTGTTTTCACCGCCTACGCTCCATTGTTCACATGTGTCGTTTCAGTCATCAGTGTCCGTGTACAAGTGCTGAATGTTATTTTTTATTATGCCCCACCTGTGAACAGCTCCAAGTTTTTTTAACTCTGGCGTCCACTGCTTTTTGTCCACCATTATGTTTTCTGTTTCTGTGTTTTCCTTGTGTCTATTTGTTCTATCTGTGGCTGAAGAGCGGTGTAATATTGCCGCTGTCGGCCCACCTTTTGTGTAAGGTGTTGAAATAACAATAAAGAAAAAAAGCGCGTGCGGCTACAGCTTGCTGCGCGATGGTGCAGAGACCTCTACGGGTCTTCAGTGTCCATGACATCTGGCGGGGATTCAAATTCCGTGGTGTGCGGTACCAGAATGCTAATCCTGAGCGGTCCATTGTTGGCGCCATTTGTACCGCGCTGCATGGTATCATGGTGCACGAAGAGCATTATTCAACATGGTGGCGTGGCTGTGAGGATTCCTCAGCGCTATAATCTGTAGGCAGCAGTCATCCACTGCACCCTTGGGCGGCCTGAGCGTGGCATGTCTTCGACAGTTTTTCTCTCTCTGTATCTCCTCCATCTCCACACAACACCGCCGTGGTTCACTCCGAGACGCTTGGATACTTGCCTTTGTTGAGAGCGCTTCTTGGCACAAGGTAAAAATGCGGACACGATCGAACCGCGCTATTGACTGTCTAGGCATGGTTGAACTACAAACAACACGAGCCATGTACCTCCTTCCTGGTGGAATGACTGGAACTGGTCGGCTGTTGGACCCCCTCCATGTAATAGGCGCTGCTCATGCAAGGCTGTTTACGTCTTTGGGCAGGTTTAGTGACATCTCTGAACAGTCAAAGGGACTGTGTGTGTGGTATAATATCGAAAGTCAACGCCTATCTTCAGCAGTTCTGGAAACTGGGGTGATGCAAAACTTTTTTTGATGTTTGTATTAGAGGTAGTTTGCGCCATGTCCCTGTAAGTTAATGAATATTAATTTGTGCAGAATTTAGAGTAGGGGCACGTGACCAATTAAAACTGATATATAAATGGCAATCTTATGTATACAGAATTGTAATTTCACTAATTCCACGCTATGTCGCGTATACAGTAAAAGTCATCATCAAAATACGGCAATGTGAAATCAGAAATTAATGAAATTTAATATCTCATATGGAAGTCCTGGTAGTGGTGAAGATGCTATCGGTTGGCTGGGTTCCTGAATTGCTTATTGTCCTCCCCCCCCCCCCCCCCCTCAGCGCTTCACGTTGCGAAATAGATTAATTGAACCGGAATAAAATGTAACAACAATCCGGGCTGCCCCTTTAATGATTGTTTTCCAAGCAATGGATCAAGGAAGGCAGTGAGTGTATCAGTACCAAAGCAAGCTTAAATCACCAGAGTCAGGCAACGACCCCTTTACAAAAATGGCTCTGAGCACTATGCGACTTAACTTCTCGGGTCATCAGTCGCCTAGAACTTAGAAATAATTGAACCTAACTAATCTAAGGACATCACACACATCCACGCCCGAGGCAGGATTCGAACCTGTGACCGTAGCGGTCGCTCGGCTCCAGACTGTAGCTCCTAGAACCGCATTGCCACTCCGGCCGGTGACCCCTTTACAAATTCGAGACATGGCAAGATTTGGTCACTCGAATTGTCCACAAGTAACAAAGACAGCCAGTTATTTTACTAATTCTAATTACACTTTTAATGTTGCTAGCGTATCAACAACGAAAAATTACAACTAAAATACGTGAACCCAGCGAGCGATGGGCGTAATACCGATGAACCATGAGTAAATTTGAAAAACTCTTTCCAGTCCTCTGAGGTCAAAAATTTCCTCTACAGTACCTGAAGTTTCCCTTTCCTTTATTGCCGTATTACTCCCCCCCCCCCCCCGCCCCCCCCCCATGTCCCGTTACACCACTTCCTCTTTAACCTCCCCTCTTTCCTTACCTTTCACATTAATGCATAAGGTTCCCTGTATATCCAACCTCCCTCCTTTTCCCTCCGCCCCCCACCCCGTCCTTCCCATTCCCTAACACGTCATTCACATTCCCGATGCTCGCCATCTGGCTGCCCCTCAACTCATACAACTTCCTCTCCGTAACCGTGGTGCACTACTTCTATGATTGCGGTCGGCGAGGGCACTGCAGTTACTCCTCATTCAGTTTGATGGTTGTAAACGTATAATTGCCGCTGCACTGACTCTTGTTTGCTGTAGTGTGTTTTATTACCTGTCCAATCCATTCTTATTTATTACTTTTATATTATTTGCCCCTTCCCCCCCCCCCACTCCACCAATTCCACTAAATATTTTTTGCTGTCGATTTCTTTATGCCTTTTTAAGGTTTCCCTACGTTAATTAGTTGTTTATGATAAGAGTGTTTTTCACCATAATTTTACATGAGAACCGAACCCTAGACTTAGCGCTTTCTGTGTTCAAACAAGTATTAAAGCTGTTAAAATGCACTCACCTTTCAGCAATATTAGACCAGCTCCTCGCTAGTTTCAAGTGTCTGGGCTGTAATTATTTTCCTACTGTTCCAGTCTGATGAGGCGCTAACCGCGTGAAACGCGTGATTGGAATTAATAAAACAATTGCATTATTGCAACAGAGTGTTCGTTTTTTTGAATCAGAATACTAAAACGTTATCTGAGTTCATACTTAATGATCTACCTTCAAATGGTTCAGATGGCTCTAAGCACTATGGGACTTAACTTCTGAGGTCATCAGTCGCCTAGACTTAGAACTACGTAAACCTAACTAACTTAAGGACATCACTCACATCCACGCCCGAGGCAAGTTTCGAACCTGCGACCGTAGCAACAGCGCGATTCCAGACTGAAGCGTCTAGAACCGCTCGGCCAGAGCGGCTGGCAATGGTCTACCTGGAACAAAATAACCTCTTACATGGAAATGAACGTGTGGAACTCAAGATGATTCAGTGTTTCTAGACTTTCTAAAAGCTAATGAGGGCATATGAGGCATATCCCTATGGGATATTAAAGCAGATTTGCCACAAGATACACAGTGTACTGACAGATACATTGTCCTGGGTGGAAAGTCAATTACAGACAGTGAATTAAAGTCCGGTGTATCCCTGAGGAGTCTAACAGGATTGTTGTTCATCATGTGTAATATAAATCATAGTAATTTATTATATGCAATCTCACTTTGTTTGCAGAGCATACAACATGTAGCGCAGTTGTCATTAATTTGTTTAGTCTTGTTGTTTTCACTTCTTTTATTTTTCAACTTAATCAGTTAGTCAGGTTCAATCTGTCGCCTGCTACGCACCAGTAAAGCAGCAAGTGACGCATTTACCTTCTTCTGTGGTTTTTTCATAGTTTTGTTTCTTAAATTTAGTGCGTGGTTTTCTTTTAATCTCCCGTTTTTGTAACTGCAAAGTGTAAATTCTGGCCGACTGACGCATAGTTGTCATTTTCTTTGAAGTTAGTTGTGCTGATATGGTTAGGATGTGTGCATGTTGTGTGCGGATGGAGGAAGATCTGGCTCCTGTTCGCTAACAGCTGAAGGTACTTTTGGATATAGTCAGCTGTCTTCAGATTGCTGTCTGAGGGGTGCAGCAGTGGCGGAGAATCCGACACTTCGCATGGGACACTGCGGGTGTCGCTTGTTTCATCCAAGGCTCTGCTGTTGACGCATCTTCTCGTATACACAACGCGGTGGATGCGTCCTCGCCAAAGGTTGAGTGACAAGTGATAACGCATTCACTTCGCTCGAGTCGGAGGGTCATTGTGAAGGCTGGTCGTCTGGCCTCGCACGTCCACCATGTATGTGGACAGGTAGTTGGAAGGTGGGCAGGTGGAACTGACGCCTTCAGCAGGGTAGGAGCACACACATGGGGGGAGAGGGGGAGAGATTTACTAGTTACTGTGAGCTCTTGTCTTAGGCGCTTTATGGAGCTCCTAAGGGAAATGGCAATCTGGACCGAAAGAAGTCCAGTATGCACTGCTGAAAGAGAGTGGGGAGGGGGGGGGGGGGCTATCCAAGATGTGGATAGGGCCTTACCTGTGGCTATCGTGCGTGAACGATGCAGTTGTTTGGAAGATGTGGCTCACGTCTGCACCAGTGACGTCTGCCACTTGGGTCGTGAGACCATCTTCAGTTCATATGTTCAGGTGGAACAAGTGGTGAAGACTGCTTGCCTCACGCGCAGGGTGAAAGCAGAGCTCGCAAATTGCAGCATTGTTCCCAGAGTGTATCAGGGTCTCTTGGTTTGAAATCGGATGGAGGATCTCAGCTAGAAGCTTCAAAGACTATGTGACGTCTTAGCGGCAGATATCTCGACCTTGCTTGTCAGGTGGAGAATATCAGGACTCCCTTTGACAGATCTGGCCTGCTCCACACAAGGGACTAGCAACTCTGGTAGAAGAGTACTTGTGGACTGCACACGTATTTTTCAGGCTAGAAGGTAGTTCCCTCTATTGCGATACATAACAAATGGTTCAAATGGTTCTGAGCACTATGGGACTTAACATCTGAGGTCATCAGTCCCCTAGAACTTAGAACTACTTAAACCTAACTAACTTAAGGACAAAACACACATCCATGCCCAAGGCAGGATTCGAACCTGCGACCGTAGCAGTCACGCGGTTCCGGACTGAAGTGCCTAGAACCGCACGGCCACAGCGGCCGGCGATACATAACAAAGTTCCCTAATTTACTGATCTACATGGAATCTGTCATGTCGAAATTACTCTTTGGACCGAGATATGGCTGAAACACAAAGTGGATAGCTCTGAAATACTGGGCGAGTCATCGAACGTATATCCGGAACATAGACTAAACATCATAGGAGAGGGACTGTTCATTGCAGCCACAAAATATCTCTATTGACGTCGAATGTGAGTGTGACTGTGAAGTTATATGGACGCATATAACAGATCTGGGTGAAATCAAATTAATTGTTGGATCTTTTTACCGGTCACCGCCGTAATTCAAAGAGAGCGTACTCTCAACAGCCCAAAAATACGCCGATCGTGCAGTATTAGTAAGAAACGATTTTAACTCACCAGGTACAGATCGAGAAGGCTATGGATTTACTGGCGGGTACAAACAGGCAGTCCTGTGAAGTACTTCTGAACACGTTTTTCTTAAACTGGCTTGGTCCGCAGTTCGTGGTCGTGCGGTAGCGTTCTCGCTTCCCGCGCCCGGGTTCTCGGGTTCGATTCCCGGCGGGATCAGGAATTTTCTCTGCCTCGTGATGACTGGGTGTTGTGTAATGTCCTTAGGTTAGCTAGGTCTAAGTAGTTGTAAGTTTCAAGGGACTGATGACCATAGATGTTAAGTCCCATAGTGCTCAGAGCCATTTTTATAAAAACTTGCTTGAGTATCTAGTTCGGGAACCCACACGTAATGGGTATATTTTAACCCTTTTAGCTTCAAACTGGCCTAACGTAATAGACGGTGCCATTATAGAGAAACGAATTAGTGATCATGATGTCATCATAGCGACTATGGTTACTAAATTTAATAAATGAATCAAGAAATCTCCAGATGAATATTTTTGTTGGAAAGAGCGGATAAGCAGTTGTTGGCATCCCACTTAGACAATGTTCATGATGTAGTTCCAGTATGACAGACGTAGCGCAATCATGAGCATAGTTTAAACCGATTGTAAACAGAATTCTGGATAAATATGTAACAAGCAAGTCGATTAAGGAAGGAAAATAGCCTCTTTCGTTTAATGAGAAAATTAGGTAAATGCTGACGAAGCAAATATTGTTCCACACTCAGTTCGGAAGAGAATTTTCTAATGACGACAGGGAAAAGTTAGCAGATATTTGCGTTTGTAACTAATTGGCATCTCTGGCTTGGAGAAGCAGCTGAAAGAGCTGAAAACAAATAAGTAGCCGTGGAATTCCATCTGAGTTTTAGAAAGATTACTCTACAGCATTGTCCTCTAACTCAGGTTTTATTTATCGCGAATCTCTCACCCAAGCAACTCCAGGTGACTCCTGGATAAGAGAACTGACCCACAAATTACAGAGAAATATTCTTAACACAGTTTTCTGCAGAGTTCTTGAACATATTCTCAGTTCGAATGCAGTTAGTTTCTCTGAGACACAAAGCTCCTGTCCACATATAAACATGGCTTTAGAAGGCATCGCTCATGTGAAACTCAATTTTCGCTTTTCTCGTACGATATTCTGCGAACCATGGGCGAAGCACAACAAGCAAACTCCATATTCCCAGATTTCCGGTGCCCCACTTCATACTATTACCGAAGGCACAAGCTTACGTAATGTTCCAGATACACGAATGAGTGAAAGGCTTCTTTATTAATAGATAATGACTGGGTGTTGTGTGATGTCCTTAGGTTAGTTAGGTTTAAGTAGTTTTAAGTTCTAGGAGGCTGATGACCATAGATGTTAATTCCTATAGTGCTCAGAGCCATTTGAACCATTTTTTATTAAAAGAAACTAATACCTTGTCCTCGACGGCGACTGTTCATGAATGACAAGGGTATTGTCAGGGGTTCCCTAAGGAAATGTGATAGGACCGGTATTATTCACTGTGTGCGTAGGTGACCTGATCGACAGGATGATGCTGTCGTGTTCCATAACAGGTCGTCACTGAGTGGCAATAGGAGGACGCAAGATGACTTAGACATAATCTGTGGTCGGTGTGATGAATAACAGCTATTTCCAAACGTTGGAAAATGTAAATTATTGCTGTCGAGTAGGAAGAACTATCCTGCAATGTTCGGACACAGCATTACTAGTACATTGCTTGACACGGTCACATCGATTAAATACCGATGCATAACGTGGCAAAGGGATATGAAATGGAACGACCATGTAACGATTGTCATCGGGAAGGTGAATGGTCGACTTTGGTTTATTGAGAGAATTTTGTTAAACTATGGCTCATCTGTAAAAGAGACTGCTTGAGTGTTTGGGATTCTCATCATGTCGTATTAGAAGAATACATCGAAGCAATTCAGAGATGAGCTGCTAGATTCGATCAACATGCAAGTGTTATGAAGATACCTGAGGAACTCGTTGAGGAAAGGTGACTTTCTTTTCAAGGAACTGCGTTGAGAAAATTTGGACGAACGGTATTTGACTGCAGGACGACTCCACTGCCGCATTTCATGTAAGAAACTCTAAGATAAGAGAAGAGAAATTAGGGTTATTATGGAAGCATGTAGATAGTCCGAGGGGAATAGGAAAGGAGATGACTAGTAGTGGTATGACTACCTTCCGTCATTCCCCATACAGTGGCGTGTGAAATGCTTATGTAGGTGCAGATGTACCTAGGAAGCAATATCCAGTTAGATCGCAAAATAGTACGAACCTGCTCCAAAGGCTGGTAACTAGCTACTGATGAAGAGATTTAGAAAGTTGACCCTTTATGAAACCGGAAAGTGCAGTATGATTTGTGGGGAAATCGAGCTGGCGCTAGTGAAGCACGTAAAGTATTGATTTCCCCCAGCTGCTCAGCCAAGGTCAGTCCAACAGAGCACCTGAGGTATGTAGTGAGCAGCTAACAAGGAAACTACCATATACTTACATAAAAATAAATGTGAAAATATTGTTTCGAAACTAGGTCGGATTGTGTAAGAGTATGAGAATGTTAAATATTGTGAATCTAAATATGGCTCATTAACTAGGTACTTCAAAAATTCATTTTTTGTAAAATTCTAAGAGGTATGTAGTATTTGTGCTACGAAGTTCTACTCCTGGAATTTGATGCAGTTTATCATAAAAGTACATAGTACTCGCAGATGTTTCAGGAAGCTACCTATTTTACTTTTTGAATTGGCTGATTTCTTTTGAAATATTAGAAGCATGTATTATTGAAGCTACAGAGTTAGGATTAGTTCATCATAAAAAGAGCATATAATAGAAGCTTCCATGGAAATATCTACTTTATGAATTATTAAAGGAAAACCAATTTTGTGGTGTCTAAATGTTGTAAAATGAGCTATACTGACTAATTTTTATTGTTAAACTCCAAAGCCAAGATGACAGCAGTATATTCATTACATGTTGTACCATAGCTGTACCAAATTTCAGTACAATATCATAAATATTAAAATGTACAGTTTAGGAAAATTCTGGATCAAAATTTAAGACCAAGTATTTTGTTAGAAAATAAACAAAAGTGCACTGATATTTACAGAAAATTGATATTGCTGTCAGTCTTCAATTAACAACGATGTAAATAATTTTGCAACCATAAAGGGAGCTGGCTAAGCGCTGTTGCCCAAGCTGGAAGCAGTCTTAGAGCAAGTGTTTCCCTTCGCCATCCACACTGAACATATATAAAAAGCGAGCTGTTTGCATTTTGTGGTTGTTCGATCACTGTCAACCATATTGGAATGTGACCTAGTCCTCTGTGAATCTCTTCGGATCCGCTTACCCCTTGGATGGCGTTAATAACGGCGAAATTATCGTGTTTCAGTCGAATCATATATCGCTCATAACTGGCGAAACTATGTAAAAATGAACTTTGTTGGATTGTGAATTTACGTGAAAACGTGTGATTCGCTCTCTATGTTCTGTTTCGTGTGCAGGATGCTACATAATACAAACTGCATGGCAAGTGTTCGAGATTATTTCCCATTTGTAAGGAGAGCAATTGACTTTCGTAAATGGGAATAAAAAGTAGAATTCTTCTCTGAACTGTTTAGACTGCTGAGCACGATAGGAAACATAAATTATTTCAAGAACCAATACCCTGTGCGTGTGAACACTGATCATAATACACTGTGTGTGGTATCTAAAAACATCAAAAGACTACAAAACATTTCAACTTACAAAACAAGAGAATAAACACCGTATTATTGTTACCTACTCCCCCACACAATATTAAGAAATCAATGAGCTCGAATTACAATCAGT
Source organism: Schistocerca gregaria (assembly GCF_023897955.1). Classification (NCBI taxonomy): domain Eukaryota; kingdom Metazoa; phylum Arthropoda; class Insecta; order Orthoptera; family Acrididae; genus Schistocerca; species Schistocerca gregaria. The sequence continues at coordinate 364,189,386 of NC_064925.1, read as the reverse complement.
CATGTTATACAAATATTTGGTTGTGACATTGTATAGCTATAAGATATGGAATGAAAACATTTATCAGTTGCAAGTATAGAAAATTACAGACTACGATTCAACACTAAGACACTGTGAATGTGGAATTCGCCTACAAAAGAGATAACATACAAAACACATTTAAATTAAATACCTGAATACTGCTCAAGACTATGGTGCCCATACCAAGTCACAGAAAAAGAGAACGACGATGATAGACAAAGCACAGTCAGAATTGTATGTATTTATCCCACAGGTATCGTGCATATAAAATTCATCAAATAGAAGCTGGAACAACGTTGTTCCGTGATTTAACGGCAAGAAATCTTCATACTTGGTACAATAAAAGGTCTGTCACGCATTTGACAGTGATTCAGTGACTACAGCTGTAAGTAAGTTGTAGACGACAGCCAAGAGAATATAATCAGAATATTATTCCCTCAGAGCCCTGTCACTTGTCAGTACAGCTAGTATCTTACAGTGGCATGCTATCTGTATCTCTTATTCCTGATATCCTTTGTAGAGAACAAAATGCGCTAAATAAAGATAGAAGTTTCAAACTACTGAAAAATGGTTATAGAAGAGAGTAGTAAGTCTCATTGTAGAGTTATACTGAACATTTTTAGGAACTAACTGTTTAGTGTGAGTACTTATTCAGTTGTGTGAAAAGTTTAAACATTATACTAAGAGATCTAATTACCATCACGCAACATGAACCATATTTTACTTACATTTATAAAGAAAAAAATAAGCAGGAAAATCACAGAAGTATGTTGTATAAGGACATAAAATTATAGAAGGAACTGTTTGCAGAGATATGAGAGATAACTGTAATCGCCATTTTTAAGAAGACAGTAAAAATGGTTTTGAATTATAATATTATATAATCATGTATTATTTAGATACCACAACTAGAGGTTGGTAAAGTGGTACACAAATTAATAATTCGGTAGGATAGTCCCTGCAAATGGAAATATGTTGTGTTGCACATCTTTGATTGGTAATACTGAGACCCTTTCATCTTCTTCAGGCGTGTGTCTCATTTGATATGGAGAAAGTATATGAGGTAGAGTATGTCCACTGTGTATGTAGTGACTGGTGATGAGATGTGAATGAAAACCATAAATTACTTTTGATTATGGCTGGTAATATGTTTTTTTTTAAGAATTCTTACACAAAAATACTTTGTACACAGATAAACTCATGTCAAACCAGTAATGTGTGGAATTATATTTACATTAATATGTTTTACTTTATTAAGCCCTGTGCTGATTTAATTACTCTTCTACTAAAATGTACCTTTGGGTACACAAATATTACTACTACTAAAACTACTACTACTATCAGTACTGCTGCTATTACTGCTAACATCCATACAAAACTGCTAAGCCTTGCAGAGGTTGTTTGAAATGTATGGGCACTGATGTTTGCTGTGGGAAAATTCTTCCATAATTCATTGACATGCATGGCGATGGCAACTTTTCTCTTTATACATTTCTGCTTTGAGTGTAGGCTTCTTTTATTTGTTTGTTTGTATTCACTATGCATAATCGTTCCTGAATCGTCAGGAGCAATGGAGCAGCCTTCAGATGTGCATATAGTATTTTCACATTCTAGTTTCCATTTTAATGGTACTATTCTAACACAGTATATTGTTGTTACATAGCATTTGTCAAGCCGTGGTTGGCTGGACATATCCAAAGAGGACTGTCTGGAAACATTACACATATGTTTTATGTTTATTTTGTAAGACAAAAAGGAGAAATGTTGAAATTACAAACTAAAACCCAGAATGTTCGAGAAATTGTAAGATATTGTTGTAGGTTAACAAAGAATGATAACAACATGCTGCATCTGCACAATGACAACAAATGTTGTGGGGCCTTAGCCAAATAACATCGCAGAAATATCAACAAAGAAACGATAGTATATCTCTTGTTCATGAAAACGTAAGACATTAGTTTGAATCATGACTACGGTGTGCAAAAGCAGAGGAAAAGAAAGCAAATGTTTGAGGGGATGAATACAGTTAAAAGTTAGGAACTAGAATGCTACATTTGTGTTTTAATCTTAAGTTCAGAATGGTTTTGCATCATCAATGTTAGGAGAAAAGAGTAGGCTAAGTACTATACCATAATGACTAATACTGACTGAAGACTAGTATGTAACACTCTTTTTACAAAGTTGAATGTGTTAAAGGAAAATAACAAGCTTGGGAGGCTCATTCTGCAACAAAAGCTGTTTCATACTGTCTTTTGTCTCCTTCTCAATATTACCCAGACCATAAAGCTATTGACCTTCATATTTTGAATGTATGCATATCAATCATGCCAAAGAAATAGTTATATATCAGTAACATCATTATTCATGATGCTCACGAAAAGGAATGTTTGGGTATTTAATAAAATTATTACAGTGTAATAGCTGAAAACTTCTCTGCTAGCACTAAACCTTGTAAAAAAATTCTAAAAATTATTTATGAAGTAAATGAATGTAATACATTTGCTATGAAGATGTATGTTCAGCTATTTGTTTCAAAAGATGTTATTATTATTATGTAACAGATAGAATAACATAGGATAGAAAAATACAAGAAAGCCAAGTTCATCTACGAAATTTAATCAGACTTTGTATCTAGATAAAAAATCCTGAAGTACTTTCTATCAGTTCGAGTTGTGTGAATTACAGCAACAGTTGCAAGAATAAAAGTGACAGGAAAGGTACAACAAATAGTTATAACAAGATGAGATAACAATTTCATATGAAGGGTGATGTCTAGAATACTGTACAGGTAAGCTATTATTCTTCAGTACTTACAGTAAAGAAATAAGTCATTATCTCTTTAACAACTTGTCACATCTATACACTTTAGTAATATTTGTTTCCTATATGCACTTCAAAATCCAGTTTTCATATACAGCAGTCTCTCAGTTAATTGTATTTATATGTGAAGTATTGCAAAATGTATGGAAACAAAACTATTCACAGAAATACCAGATGCTAAAATCAACATAATAATATATGCAGCTAACCTAATTTCAATAAAAACACAATGTTTTGTACCTTGCTACCAACAGAAAATCTAACTCCTAGACAAAGATTTTGGGAAACTGTGAAACTACATATGAAAGACAGTTCACAATCGAACAGGCAAGCAAGTCAGTAACTTACAAACAAATGCTTATGGTACTTATTTATTAAAAATATGGAAGGGAATGTTAAGAAATATCAAGTGCTGAGCACAAGTTACTCTCATTTTTGTTGAACATTAGTGTCAACTATTAAACTACATAACAGTTTAAAATTCTGAAAGACATGAGTACCTTTACAATCTTTAAAATGTTATGGACTAATTCTATAACTATGTGTCACTTGCAGACACTAGTTAAAACCTCTGCCTACAATTATAAAAATGAACAGCATATTGTTCATCTATGGAAGTTCTGATATGCAGATGCTTGTGATTTTGAACTAATAAGAGGAAATAATGATTTGTACACCTGAATACTGCAAAATACTGAAAGAGTCACCATGATATACCGTTTTTTTTTACTTTGAGTGGACTTTTATCAGCCATATTTTAATTATTACAGTAAATATGCTTACAGTTAATCCACAATTTGCACTACCATTCGGTTGAAGTCATGAAAATCAAGATTAAAGTAATTGTTTATTAGGCAAGCATTGATATTTGATTTTAGCAGCAGTGTTAAAATACAAAAGGAAACCGAAATATTTGTCTAATCAACAAGCAGATTTAATATCATTCTCAGTTCGTTGATATGATCGTTCAAAAATTGTAATGATAAAGCGAATTCTCATTATATCACAGACTAACAGAATAACAAGTCGGCGTGATGTATGTAGCATATATTGTCTAATCAAGAACTGCTTTCATTACCTTTAATGTTAGATTTTGATATATTGCTATTAAAATTTAACCTACCTGTCAAAGTCTCCCTCTTCCATAGGACATGTTATTTGAGCTAGCAAACAGTTTATGAACACAGTCATCAAAAACGAATTTTCTTAATGGTCTCTCTAAAAGGCTATTTATATTCCTGTCCTAAACTGGACTCTCAGGTCCTTACTAATGGATTCATTAAACAAAAAGTAGGAATTACTTTTCCATGTGCCAAGGGTCTGACAATAATCCACACCATCCATAAATGTCACCCTGTATTAACTTCACACAACACATATTTCTATTCCTATTCATGTTTAAAGTGAATATTTAACATACAGTACTACATGATTTCTCGAAATCATTAGTTCATTATTAGTTACAAAAACGTCACGTTTTTGCTGACTATTGAGATTTAATTATGAAATAAATATGAAAAAATATATATCTCACATCCCTTGATACAAAGATAAACGGTATGATTGATAGACCTTATCAAAGATTAGCTTGAAGCTGGAGTGAATTACAGAAATTTCTTGTTTTGGACTGAAAAAATCATTTCATTATGCATACTCTTCAGGTACAGTACACTAATATGGCGGTGTGCATTGGGACAGTACTTTGATTATGATCCATGAAATAAACATAATTTATTTCATGTTTGTAAAAAATTATATGAAATGAGATCATACTGGAAAAGACCAGTGACCTTGATATCTAAATAAATCGTAAAATTCACAGTTTTGGTCACATTTTATTTTATTTGAACAGATAACTGCTTTGGAGTTAACAGTCATCAAAGATCTTGTAAGGCAGCAACACAGAAGAAGTGGAATCATGAATGATGATTGCTGTGAAGTCAAAAGCTGTTATCTGTTAAAATGAAATAATATTTGACAAGACTGTCAATTTCAGGATTTATGTCATAAACTCATAGTTTCAAATGTTTTTGAATGTAGCTTGGCTACAGACAACACTAATTCTGTGTAAATAGTCTGATGTGTTGTGGCATACATGGAAAATGGTACTGAACACTAGAGTATTCACAGGAGGAATACGCTAATTATTTTATAAATAGCTTATGTCTTTTGCGATACAGTAAATTTTTACATTTTTTTCTAATACAGTGTTCAGGTTAGTGTCTGATATTAGCTTTAAATTTTTGAAGTGAAATAAAAGTGATTCATAAAATTCAAGCAAATATTCTTATGTCAAGAAGCCACTTCTGGAATAGTATTGATGAAAGAGCTATTGTCACTATCTGTAGTAGCACAGTCAAGGAATGGGAGTGTAGAAATGATTTCTTGGCTCTACAGTTTAAATCTTTTGGCTTCTAAAAGGCTATCAATGGCTTAGGATGCTTAGTGGATACAAATCTCATTCAAAATCTTCCATCTGAGCGATCTAAATATCTAAAAGCGTTCAAACCACAATTGATTCTTGTAGCACAGTTCATTTATATAGTAAAACAGTTTACTGCAAAAGATTTAATCAGTTTTGTTTTACTATTTCCACATATTTAATTCAAATGTCACAAATACTTAGAGCAAGTTATAGATAATTATTAATTGATGTATTATTCCAATAAAATTAATTTTCTTTAAAATGTGATACTTATTGTGCAACCATGTACCACATCTTTCGGTTTATAGGTTTACTTAAACTGACATTTTAATGATTTAACTTACATTTTTACAGAAATTGGACCCTTTAGTTTCAGAACCATTTAATTTTCTCAGTGACAAATATCCAGTTCTATCTTATTTTCAGTAACTTTCTGAGATTGACTTTTACTTCTCTTTAGAGAGCAGGATATTATACATATGAATAAATAAAATTGTGAGGGTTTTGTTTCCATCATGAAATCAACAGCTGATGCAGTATTTTAAAAACTTCTTTTCATAATACTGCCACAATCTGATGAAATTGAGAGATGTTATGCAACAAAAAACATAGTTTATGGCATAACAGTCAAGTATTAACTTACTCTGATTTTCACATTAACATACAAATCTTGGAACTTCCCATGAGCTGGCACTTTGGCACATTCTATTATGTAACTACAAATTAATAAAGAAGGATCTGAATCAAAATGTATTCTAGTATTTGTAAAAATGAAAGCTATTTTCCAAGAAAATAAATGGAAAATATTAAATATCTAACAAAAGGTTGAAATTCACTTTTGTTCCTCAGATGGACTAACATTTCTCTTTCTAAAATATTTTCAACAAACATTTTAAATCTGCACATGTCTTCTACATTTTCTTTCCTATCATCTCTTTAACAGGTAAATATATTCCTTAGGTACGAAAACAATGTATTCAGAACCAGAATAAGTGCAACAGAATTAATACTCATATTTTGACAATGAGACACAGTTTCAGTTAATATCTCTTTTCAACTCTGAACACTTTTATGTAAATGCAAATGAAATGGATTAACTGCATACTTTTTGATGGTGCTGAATGCTGACATAATGGACAGAAAAACGATGTATGGATTGTGAACAATCGTACATCGAATGGGTGCAAGGTAATTGGCTCAGGTTTGCGTGAAAACAGCCATAGCCAAAAGGTCGTATGGTTTAAGGTAAAAAGGTGAAAAATAAAGACTCTGACTTAATTTCCTCTCTCATAAATAATGTTCGTTGAAGATCTGAAACAGTGCAACAATGCTCTAAACAAGAAAGTATTGCGTCAGATCCTGATTTATACTATTACAGCACAATGCATTTTGGGAGTCCGTGTTAAGTTCTGAAGCCCATGGCTTGACTTTAAATCCCACGTCTTGCACAGTTTTAACTCGTCAGGAGGTGAATGAAAGCTGTCGCGAAATTAATGTAGTGTTGCTGGAAATGAAAAAAATATTGTTAACAATGGAAACTAATGTTCAGAAGGTGAACCTGTGTACATTGACAGCACTTGTTTGATCCACAGCGCTGACTAAGTTTTCTCTTTACGAAATTAACGATGATCTTTCCTGCCACCATCTCTATCTCTCTCTCTCTCTCTCTCTCTCTCTCTCTCTCTCTCTCTCTCTCTCTCTATTAAATGAAAACTCATTTCTCCCTATTGTGGTATGCCTTAATAATGCGTTGAATGTAAGTAATCATGGATATTGGAAAAATGAGAAAACCTTTTCATCCAGCACAACGGATGAAAGTATTTTTCAACATGCGCATCAAATGGTTGGAACTTTTTTAGTGGCAGCCATTTATTTGCAGTTCGTACAAAATAGATCCAGGTTTCAAAGTTTTACTGACCTTCAGGGTAGTCTCCAGCATTGTGTATAACCCGTTGCTAGAGATGTGGATGTTGTAGGATACTCTTAACAGTGCCAGTTGTGTTGACAGTTCGAGTGCCGCGGTCAGTTTCCCGACGAATTTGTAACAGTTCTGAAGCGAATTGTTGTGAAGTGTCTCCTTCAGTTTATAAATTGAGATGAACTCACGAGGGCTTAAGTCAGGGGAGTCCAGTAGGTGGTATAGCCCTTAGCACCCCCATTAGCCAAACAAATTAGGAACAGCTTGCACTGTACATCCTTGAGCATTGTCCTACAAATTAGGGTCAGGTCCTGCACAAAATGTCATCACCTTTGTCTCTAAGCTGGTCATAGGTTGTGTCTCAAAAGTGAACAACATAGAGACAAAAGTGATGACACTTTGTGCACGACCTGACCATCATTTTGCAGGACAATGCTCAAGCACACACAGTGCAAGCTGCTACTGATTGGTTTGACTGATGGGCTGCTAACTGCTGTACCAGCTACTGCACTCCCCTGACTTAAGTCCTTTGTAAGTTAAACTCGATTTCTAAACTAAAGGAAACACTTCACAGCATTTGCTTAAGAACTGTTACAAATTCGTCCTGCAATAGATGGCGCTGCTCAAACAGTCAAAACAACTGGCACTACTAAGAGTATCCTACGACTTTCACAACACTGGCAATGGGTTATATACTTTGAAAGTCACTAAAACTTTGAAACACGTATCTATTTTGTACGAACTGTAAATAAATAGTTGCAACTATTAAAGTTCCAACCCCTCGTATTTCTCGGTATTTCCCATTGCACAATGCAAAACAAATTTATTCTATGTTTATTAAAAAAAAATTCTTAGAATTTAAATTAGGTATGTACCATCCATACGATTTATTAAAAATTATTTATTTACTTATCTGTTTATTGGACATTTTGACTGATTATGTAAAATGATATGAGTCTTTATACAATCAGCTCAGCGGTGCAGACTTCGATGGTTTTCGACAAAGATGTGGCAGTTTTACAGTTTTGTAATGAAGGTATTAACTTACTTGACAGAAATAAACATCACATATCTTGTACAGAGATGTACAGTTAGGCATGTTCATACACTTGTATCGCATTCTCCATTCGACGAATCAACTCATAATAAAAAAATTGTAACAAAAGGTTTCAAAACTTGTTGGCGGTGCAATTTGAAAACATCAGTTTTCAATTTAGTGGATGCTTCTTCATAAAGAGCGAGAAAAATATTGTACACGGTGTATTTTTGCCATAAATGTCGACTGGATCTGTTCATCCATAGTTCTGATGATTTCCCCAGCCTCCACTCACGAGCAAAATATTTTTGCCATGAAGAGCTTCAAACCTCAGTAGAGGTTGCAAGTAGGATCTATGGTTCGTGATGCCAGTAGACAAAGAGTAAAGATTGTTGTACAAGGGTGTCGAGTGTGATTTGAACCCTATCCTTGTAGCACCTGGGCTGCAATCAGCAAGCAAAAGCTTTCCTCCTTGATTATATCTACAAAGGATTCAAATTACGTATTCTTTGATTTCTCAGAAACTCAAAAGAGGTATATACAAGTATAATTTCCTTATTTTAGAAAGTGCTAATGATTTCATTTAGTATACACTGGGTCTTGCATCACAAGTGCTGTGCTCGATCTTTTTAGAACAGAATCGTAATTTCCTAAAACATTCTACAAGAGTAACTATAGAGTAATAGCGCCTTAGTGTATATAATCTCACTGCAATCGGACGATCACAGGGTCTAACGTCTTCCTGTTTGTATTCTAAGAATATAACTGATACACACACAAAAATGAGAAATTATAATGTGTTATGAAAAGTATGAGGGAATAATGTCTAATGCAGGTCAAGGAGAAACTGCCTATGAAGAAATATTACAAAAACCTACAAAATATTTGAATAAAACTGCTGTTAGCAAGTTGATGTCTTGGATCCCAGCTTGGACGACAAACGGTAATTCTTGAGCAAGTTAATGGCATGTAAAATAAGCTGTTAGAAATCCCAAATGAAAATACTTTTTAGCAATTAAACAAACACACCTCTGCTACTTGAATCCTGTGTCAGTAGTGACAAAAAGTGGAATACTGTTGTCTACGTTTTTCAGGGTATGAGTTAGGAAAAACAATAACACACTACATATTAAAAGGAAGATGGTGTTACATTCTTGCAAGTAAAACGTGAGTTTGATTATTCACAATGTGTAGGGTGTAAGCACAATGTAAATATGTAAATCTGTTATTTGTGTTAATTGTTGCAATAGTCATGGAAAGACTGCGTGTAGTTAATAACTGGTATATAAGCTCTAACATGGACAATAGTCTAGGAATGGTTTGTGTCATTTTTAGTCTCTATGAGCTGCTTTGAAGGAAGGAAAACTGTAACAGTTGTAGAAAAGTGGGATTGTGAAGAACTGTGATCATAAACCTAGATGCAGGTGATAAATGATGTAAATGATACAGTGCAGAATAAAGAAATGTGTCGATAGTATTCTGAGATGAAAAGAATGGTTTCATCTGAAAGCTGTTACAATTCACATTCAGCTAAGAACCAGAGACGAGAGAAAAATATTTTGCTTCATTTCACTTATATGCTGTTTCAAACCCACTCTTAAAGACAGGATCATGTTTTTCATTTATAACTTAACGCTGTTACATGATATCTGCTAGCAGAATGCTCCTCATGTTGTTAAAAATTATTAAGAGGGGTAGGATGTCAAACGGGCCGACTTGGAGCAGGAGAGGCACCACAGAACATTTTATTTTCTACTGTCTATACTTTTACATATAAATTCATAAAACTTTGTCAACATGACCAGGAAGGATTCAGGATTCACACTCACAGCAGTGGAAGTGCAAAAATATAACAAAATAAATTTTTTTAGATATGAAATTTCATTATTTTTCCACTTACTGTTGGCTGCATTTGTTGCTATAGGTACATTTTTCTTAACAAGTAAGAGAGATTCTTTGATGAATTTTGCACAGCATACAAACCATACTTACAGGTGTATGAAACTCTAGAATTTTTTAAATCTATTAAAAACTGTGGTGAAAATGGAGATAATAAACTACAAAATTTGATTTTTTCTAAACATAAAGCTTAAAACGTAACAGCTCGTTTATTTTTCTTAAATTAAAGAGATTCTAGAGTTTCAGACACCTGTGCGTATGGTTTGTATGCTGTGCAAAATTCATTGAACAGTCTCTCTTACTTATGAAGAAAAGTGTAACTATAGCAACAAATGCAACCAATAGTAAGTGGAAAAAATGATGAAATTTCACATGTAAAAAAATTATTTTGTTATGTTTTTGAACTTCCGCTCCTACAAGTGTGAATCCTGAATTCTTCCTGGTCATGGTGACAAAGTTTTATGAATTTAATTGTAAACGTATAGACAGTGGAAATTAAAATGTCCTGTGGTGCCTCTCCTGCTCCAAGTCGGCCCGTTTGACGTCCTACCCCCCTTAAAATTTGCGTTTTTGTTAACACATTATGATTCTATAAATTTTCTTTTTTGTACATGCACATGCATCTTTAAATTCTCTTTGTTAAATTATCTGTATTTCTCCTCATCTTACCCTGTGTAAATTTATAGGTCTTTGAGTTAATTTAACATGTTGCTGCATTATGAATTAAATGCATCCCAGTGAGTTACAGCCTGCGTGTTTAATTCTTATTGTATCCTCTCCTCTCTTTTAGTGTGGATCCTGAGCAGTATCCTGATTTCTCCTTCCACATCCCACCATGTTTATTTTACTCTCTACTGCTGTAACTGAATAAATCCACAATTCTAAAATTGAGTTTTCTTTGGACTGATATTACTTTCTAATTACCCAGTATGTAAATATTATAATTTTAGGTCTCCATCAACAATTCTAAATTTTAGTTTGATCAGGGTTATATTTTATGGTTGTTTGTTGTTACAAGATGTCTGAGGGTATTTGTTCTTACTTGGACAGTAAGTCTCAGAGCAACATAGAGATCTCCATGACAAGAAGTTTCCCTCATCTATTGCATATGACCATTTGAATAAACTACACAGCTGTACTATATGCAGTGTGTATCCATTCTATAGCTATAGTGTATTACAAATGGATGAACGAAGTACCTGCTTGAAGAGAAGTTTATATCAAGACGAATAGCCCACACAAATATTTACTAATATGACTAGCTGAAAAATCAGAAAATCATTTCTTATTCTGATAAATGTTAACACAATTTTTGGCTCATTTCAGAACAGAAGGTGCATGTAGAAAAATAATTCTATAATTATATCGAATAGGAGCACAGATTAATAAAATAATTATCAAAAAATAATGATCAACATTTTGTTTCTGAACCTGGGTCCGTTTGTTACTGTGTTGAATCATATTGGTACATGCTCTTTCCAAATTACACAGTAAATTGTTTATACTTTACATCCATTTTTATGTGTGTCATGCAATATGCATTTGGACTAAGGGAAAAGTTTTGAAAGTCAAATCGACAGAAATCTGTTGATTGATTATAAAGACACTATTCAATAAAGATTTATAATACATTTTTAAAAAAGTTTGAGAAGTTATTACACGAAAGTGAAAAGATCATTGTGCACTATTGGCCCATTCATTATACCTTTGATACCATAACATCACTTACAACGAGTAGTACATAATGTTTTTAAAAAGTGCCATTTTAAGAATGTACTTAAATGAAAATATACATCATCTAATGTAATTGGCGGTATCTTGCGGTTAAATTTTGTAATGATGAAGGTCACGATTAACAAAACAAACAAAAAATTGATGATTGTGTTGCTTCTTGCTGAGACAACTAGCGCTAGTACTTATAGATGAATGAAAGTCTATATGTCTGACACACTCATTCACTCACTCAATAAAGAAAAATTCATACGAAGGCATCAAAGGAACTATACCTGAATGGACAATAATATTAGTCAACACAGGATGACACTTCCGTGAACAATTTTTTTTATGAATATAGATATTATCCTTGAATCAATAAAAAAGTGATTTCTGATGAGAAACAGGAAAGCTACTATTGAACAAAGAAACTTTTTAAAATGAATTAGTTACCGTTTATTTATTGAATCTGGCTACCATCTGATTTAAATATTGGTAAGAAAAGAACCCTAAATACATCATTTTCCATAAGAGTGATATCACTCTGACTTCTTTAGATAACTAAATCAAGGATTGGCATATTCTGAAGAACAATAACGCAGAATACCTCTGTTCTGATCCCTCATTTTCTGCAGATTGGGTGTCAATGTAGTCTTATTATTTTTTTAGCAATTCTTTCCATTACAAAGAAGGGAAGGAGATGGATGAGGCCTTAAATATTGCTCTACATTTTCCTGAAATTTTGTTCCATGGGAAGAACTCTTAACACAGACGTTCGACTGTATTCAAATTGATGGAAAAATCCTCATATTTCCTGCACAAAGTACCCATATATTTTGTTTACTAACAATGGTGAACGCTATTCCATCTGAGAGTTAAATATTTTATAATTATTGACTCTAAAGGATACCCGAGTGAAAGCTAGTAAAAATAATCTCTTATAAAAACATTGATTCTGGTGGAATTACCTTAAAATGTTTGCCACTTACGGTTTTCTCGTTTATTTCGGAAAATAGCTTTCATTTTTATCAAATTTTGTTTCTACAGTGCTGTAATTATTAATAATTATTAAGATTACATTAGTTTGCCTAATTTCTCATTACAGATCAAGTGAAATAAGTCTCATGCTTATTCCAGTGCACCGGGTATTACAAAAAACAGTTGCATATCAAATGAAAGTTCGAGATTATTTGGATGTCGCTATCACATGGTGACAGTTCACCTACAACACTACGACTACACTGTCTCGTCATATTACTGGTAACATGAATACTGAACCAACAGATAGGCTTATCAGTGAAGTAACAGGTAAAACGGCCGTTCTGAGTCCTTCTGTTACCGCAAAAATACGAAACGACTCTAAGGAGCAAGGCAGAATAATGGCACATAGTACCGGAAGAAAAAGAACTACTTTGCGATCGGTGGACTTCGCCTCCTCAGTGGACGCCATCCAGCGACTGCTGTTCCAGGGGGTTGTGCGTCTGAACATGTTGCGTGGTGCTGTGGCTGAACGCTCAGTCGCCAGAGGTGCCTCCATTCCTCAGACCAGCCTTCAGGTCTGGTGGTACTTGCTTCCGGAAGCAGTCGTCCAGGAAGTTAGCCATCGAGCGGTACAAATGGCGTTTAACGCCACCGAGGGTGTGGCTCTCGTCGGGGTACACCTGGGAAGAAATCGACAATGAATTAAACTCTTGTCACATTGAAATAAAGCGATTAATTAATAAACGGAAGGTGAGAAAAACTACAATGCACCACAAACAATAACACAGACTATAGATGTAAAATTAGCGAATTCTCCCAATAAATGGAACACGTTAATCATGTAACTCAATCAACTTTTCTTTTGGTTCTTCTTGTTATTCCAATAGCCTTTCATTCTTTCCGAGAATGCTTGTTTACATATTTCCGACCAATTTGGTCTGTACTTTTTTTTTTCAAAGTGTTGAGTTCTTAAGTGATGTAACTTTCGTTGATCGCTTGTAGAGAAGGATGAGGTCTTCCACTGTTTTGATGACTTTTATTTGAAATTTCTCTCAGTCACCTGCAAGTTATTCTTCACACTTTTCTGTTATTTTAGAGGCCTTGATTTTGTATAGAGGAAATTTTGGGATCACCGGTGTTTTCCTGTTGAACTTCCTTTTGGGTGAGAATTTAATTTTGATTATTGTTAAATAATGATCCGAAACAATGGTTGAACCTATGTGTACGTGCACATCGTGAATTTCTTTTTGGCAGTCGTACGGTACTGCCCCATGGTCAGTCTGAATTTCCCCTACATGATATATAGGTCATTGTCCTGTTTTTTTGTTTTACGGGCCTTTTCAGGAGTGAAGTTAATATAACTTTAAACTGTTTTGTTAGCATAACTCAACGAGCTGCGTGCCACTCTTGTTGGTGAACTTGTGAGCGGGATCGTTTCTCACAGTCTTCTTGTACTTACGTTCCCTGCCAATCTAGGAGTTAAAATCATCGAGTAGAATTTTCACATTATCTTTTGGAATTTTGACCATCTCTGTTACACGTTCTTCCCAGAACCCTTCTTGGGATCTTTTTTATTGTGACCGTTTGTTGGTGCATGTACATTAATACAGATGTAGTTGTGGTTTGAGTGTTAGATTCTTAAGGAAACAAGTCGGTTGTTCATGAGTTTCACATATTTCATTGAGTCCAAAAACTTTTGTCTAAAACAAAGGTCATACCAAATGTTGCTACCACTTTGCAATTTTCCTGTTTGTTCCACTTTTGAATATTCTGTAATTATTACAGTCTATTGTGTCTGAATCTATGAATCGTGTTTCTTGTTGGGAGGGAATTTGAATATTCTGTTTCATGAATTCTTTTGTGAGATGGTGTAATGTTTCTGCTCGAATGAGTGGTTGAATGTTGAAAGTGCCAATGCAGTGTGTGCTTTTCCTGGAAGTTTGGAAGGTTACCAGAACACTTAGACTTGCTCTGCGTATGAGTCCAAGCTGCTCAGAATCCGAATGCTTGGTTGCTACTTTGGGGGGGGGGGGGGGGTGGAAGGTCTACCTGGGGTAATCCTGTTTATAATATATCTGTATATACGTAGAATGAATCACCTGAAACTTGTACCACAAATATCGCGGAAATGGAAAGTGCTATTGATGCGCGGTATTCATAGAGTGAATCTGTACTCAGGCTCTCGTATTGTTAGCCTATACAAAAACAATAATAAAACCTAAAAGGGAAGTTTCAGTGGAAACATATACTTTTTTAATTGGAACAATGACTACTGACATTAACAAACTAAGATCAGGGTAAATGAGCATGCCAGTGGTCTTTGGTGCAGGATTCTAATGTAAGCCGTTTAAGAGATATCGTATTTTGTAAAGTTCTCACAGCTACACTTCTACAATACCTGTGGTGGCACACACCATAAAATGCTGCGTTCATCGGCAGTGCACGCTTCCAGTCCAGCATGGAACAACTGCTACACAGTTGCTAGCCTTACACCAGAGATGTCCGAGCAGGCTGCAGTAATAGATCGCTGCATATCATCGGGTGTAGGTGGGATGATCTTGTAGACAGCGTCTGTAAGCTTTGCCTACAGATAAAAAATCTAAGGACGTCGAATCTGGGGAGTGGACCGGCCAAGGTAAAGGTTCTCTGTGTCCAATCCAACAGTTTTGAAACGGTTTGTAATGACATGCTGCAGTCCTTCATGCACTATGGGCTGGACAGACATCGCGTTGGTACCACAGGTACCTCCTAGTCTGCAGAGGAACTTCTTCTAGCAACCGTGGCAGACAATCTGTTAGGAGGCGGCGATTCTTGTGCACATTCATTGTTCCTTCTATAAAAAAAGGGGCTTGTGATGTAACGGTTCACCATCCATCCCCACACCACACGTTTACACTACATGGATGCTGACATCCCTCCTGATGAAGCCGATCAGGATTGTCAACAGACTAGTAGTGCATGTTTCGGCGGTTTGCCTGGCCATGATTGGTAAATGTGGTTTCATCACTAAACAAAACACGTGATACACCTGGAATGAGAGAGATGTGATAGGGAGGGAAATTGCGTCGATGAACAGTGCGTTGGACACTTGCCTGACTCTGCCACATCCTCTTGTGATTTCGCGGGAGCTAACGTGCGGATCATCTGCAAAAGCAGCAAGAGCATTAATTTCCCCTTCTGTCGTCACTTTTTTCCTTCTGTTACGTTACACAGTTGTTAAACTACCACTTTGACGAAAATGGTTGAAGAGGTTGATAAACAGCTGCCGAGATGTTTGATTATTACTGGTATATCTTGCCGCATACGCCCTACAAGAAGAACTGCATTCTTCCTACACTCTCCATATACCATGAGCATGTCGGCTTTTTCAGCATGGGTAAATCCCATCATCCACCAACGACCTACTGCATGGACTGTCACACACTAACTGACAAGCAAATTGCAACGCACTCAAGAAACTCATAAGCATAATGTAAGCGAACATAACAACATCGTATCTAGAAACTTCACCAGTTGAATGGCACAAACATATGTCTGTGTGGAAACTTTTCAGAATATGGTAACTTGTAAACGGTTCGCACTAGATCCTGCTAAAAACACCACCGATGTTTTAATTTAACCTGCTTTTAAAATGATGAGCCAAAGAAACTGGAATAACTGTCTAATATCGTGTAGGGCCCCCGTAAGCACACAGAACCGCCGCAACACGACGTGGCATGCTCTCGACTAACGTCTCAATCAGTGCTGAAGGGAGTTGACACCACGAATTCATCTGGGCTCTCCATAAATTCGTAAGAGTAATGAGGGGGTACATTTCTCTTCAGAACAGCACGTTGCAAGGCATCCCTGATATGATCTGGGGAGTTTGGAGGCCAACGGAGGTGTTTAAACTCAGAAGAGTGTTCCTGGAGCTACTCTGTAGCAATTCTGGATGTGTGGGAGGTCGCATTGTGCTGCTGAAGTTGGCCAAGTGCCTCGAAATGCACAATGGACATGAATGGATGAAGGTGATTGGACAGGATGCTTACGTACATGTCACCTGTCAGAGTCGTACCTAGACGTGTCGGGGTTTCCATATCACTCCATCTGCACACGCACCACTCGATTACAGACCCTCCACTAGCTTCAAAATCCCCCTGCTGACATGCAGAGTCCATGGATTTATGAGGTTGTCTCCATACCCGTACACATCCCTCAGCTTGATACAATTTCGAACGAGACTCGTCCGACGAGGCAAAATGTTCCCAGTCATCAACGGTCCAATTTCGGTGTTGACGGGTCCAGTCGACGCGTAAAGCTTTGCGTCGTGCAGTCGTCAAGGGTACACGAGTAGACCTTCAGCTCCGAAAGCCCATATCGATGATGTTTCGTTGAATAGTTCGCACGCTGGCACTCGTTGATGGCGCAGCACTGAAATCTGCACCAATATGCGGACGAGTTGCAGTTCTGCCACGTTGAACGATTCTCTTCAGTCGTTGTGGGTCCCGTTCGTGCAGGATCTTTTTCTAGCCGCAGCGATGTCGGCCGTTTGTTGTTTTAACGGATCCCTGATATTCACGGTACATCCGGGAAATGGTCTTACGGGAAAATCCGTGCTTCATCGCTACGCCGGAGATACCGAGTCCCATCGCTCGTGTTCCGACTACAACATCACGTTGAAACTCGCTTAAATCTTGATAATCTGCCATTGTAGCAGCAGTAACCTATGTAAGAAGTGCGCCAGGCTCTTGTCTTATATAGGCGTTGCTGACTGCAGTGCTGTGTTCTGCTTCTTTACATATATCTCTCATTAACAAACGGCCACAACGCCCATACAGTACTAGGGACAGAAAGTTGGCTGAAACCAGACGTAAACAGTAATGAAATTCTAAACTCAAATTGGAATGTATACCGCAGAGACAGGCTGGACAGTGAAGGGCGTGTTTATAGCGATAAGAAGTGCAATAGTATCGAAGGAAATTGACGGAGATCCGAAATGTGAAATAATTTGGGTGAAGGTCACGGTTAAAGCAGGCTCAGACATGGTAACTGGGTGTCTCTATAGGCTCCCTGGCTCAGCAGCTGTTGTGGCTGAGCACCTGAAGGATAATTTGGAAAATATTTCGAGTAGATTTCCTCACCATGTTATAATTTTGGGTGGAGATTTTAATTTACCGGATATAGACTGGGAGACTCAAACGTTCATAACGGGGGCAGGGACAAAGAATCCAGTGAAATTTTTTAAAGTGCTTTATCTGAAAACTACTTTGAGCAGTTAAACAGAGAACCGACTCGTGGCGATAACATATTAGACCTTCTGATGACAAACAGACCCGAACTATTTAAAACAGTTAACGCAGAACAGGGAATCAGCGATCATAAAGCGGTTACTGCATCGATGATTTCAGCCGTAAATAGAAATATTAAAAAAGATAGGAAGATTTTTCTGTTCAGAAAAAGTGACAAAAAGAAGATTACAGAGTACCTGACGGCGCAACACAAAAGTTTTGTCTAAAGTACAGATAGTGTTGAGGATCAGTGGACAAAGTTCAAAACCATCGTACAATATGCGTTAGATGAGTATGTGCCAAGCAAGATCGCAAGAGATGGAAAAGAGCCACCGTGGTACAACAATCGAGTTAGGAAACTGCTGCGGAAGCAAAGGGAACTTCACAGCAAACATAAAAATAGCCAAAGCCTTGCAAACAAACAAAAAATACGCGAAGCGAAATGTAGTGTGAGGAGGGCTATGCGAGAGGCATTCAATGAATTCGAAAGTAAAGTTCTATGTACTGACTTGGCAGAAAATCCTAAGAAATTTTGGTCTTATGTCAAAGCGGTAGGTGGATCAAAACAAAATGTCCAGACACTCTGTGATCAAAATGATACTGAAACAGAGGATGACAGACTAAAGGCCGAAATACTAAATGTCTTTTTCCAAAGCTGTTTCACAGAGGAAGACTGCAGTAGTTCCTTCTCTAGATTGGCTCGCAGTTGACAAAATGGTAGATATCGAAATAGACGACAGAGGGATAGAGAAACAATTAAAATCTCTCAAAAGAGGAAAGGCCGCTGGACCTGATGGGATACCAGTTCGATTTTACACAGAGTACTCGAAGGAACGTGCCCCCCCCCCCCCCCCCCCTTCTTGCAGCGGTGTACCATGGGTCTCTAGAAGAGCGTAACGTTCCATAGGATTGGAAAAGGGCACAGGTCATCCCCGCTTTCAAGAAGGGACGTCGAACAGATGTGCAGAACTATAGACCTATATGTATAACGTCGATAAGTTGTAGAATTTTGGAACACGTATTATGTTCGGGTATAATTACTTTTCTGGAGACTAGAAATCTACTCTGTAGGAATCAGCATGGATTTCGAAAAAGACGGTCGTGTGAAACCCAGCTCGCGCTATTCGTCCACGAGACTCAGAGGGCCATAGACACGGTAGATGACGTGTTTCTTGACTTCAGCAAGGCGTTCGATACAGTTCCCCACAGTCGTTTAATGAACAAAGTAATAGCATATGGACTATCAGACCAACTGTGTGATTGGATTGAAGAGCTGCTAGATAACAGAACGCAGCATGTCATTCTGAATGGAGAGAAGTCTTCCGAAGTAAGAGTGATTTCAGGTGTGCCGCAGGGGAGTGCCATAGGACCGTTGTTATTCACAGTATACATAAATGACCTTGTCGATGTCATCGGAAGTTCACTGAGGCTTTTTGCAGATGATGCTGTGGCGTATCGAGAGGTTGTAACAATGGAAAATTGTACTGAAATGCAGGAGGATCTGCAGCGAATTGACGCATGATGCAGGGAATGGCAATTGAATCTCAATGTAAACAAGTGTAATGTGCTGTGAATACATAGAGAGAAAGATCCCTTATCATTTAGCTACAATATAGCAGGTCAGCAACTGGAAGCAGTTAATTCCATAAATTATTTGGGGGTACGCATTAGAAGTGATTTAAAATGGAATGATCATATAAAGTTGATCGTGGGTAAAGCAGATGCCAGACTGAGATTCATTGGAAGAATCCTAAGGAAATGCAATCCAAAAACAATGGAAGTAGATTACAGTACGCTTGTTCGCCCACTGCTTGAATGCTGCTCACCCGTGTTAGATCCGTACCAGATGGTGTTGATAGAAGGGATAGAGAAGATCCAACGGAGGGCAACGCGCTTCGTTACAGGATCATTTAGTAATCGCGAAAGCGTTACGGAGATGATAGATAAACTCCAGTGGAAGACTCTGCAGGAGAGACGCTAAGTAGCTCGGTACGGGCTTTTGTTAAAGTTTCGAGAACATACCTTCACTGAGGAGTAAAGCAGTAAATTGCTCCTTCCTACTATATTTCGCGAAGAGACCATGAGGATGAAATCAGAGAGATTAGAGCCCACACAGAAGCATACCGAGAATCCTTCTTTCCACGAACAATACGAGACTGGAATAGAAGGGAGAACCTATAGAGGTACTCAGGGTACCCTCCGCCACACACCGTCAGGTGGCTTGCGGAGTATGGATGTAGATGTAGATGTAGATATCTCTATTTCAATACGCATGCCTATACCAGTTTCTTTGGCGCTTCATTATAGTTTGTTAGCTCAGCAGGCATTTTTCTATTTGAAATAGTGTGTGTTTGCACAAGAAATACAGTTTCTAAATATTATTACAATCTATTTATTGGCGAACAATTCGAGACCCTGACTAGCAATCCATTCTGAGAAAACCGCCAATTTTCCATTTCCACAGTATGTGCGGTGCAAGTTTTTTTTTGTGATTCACCCTAACGGTAGATTATAAAGTGCAATTAAGGACCAACAACTTTTCGTTGAACATTGTCACAGACGATGAATCATGTTTATCCCTTCGAATCGCACACCACCTCTCCTCCGAAGAAAAAGTTCAAAGGCGTGTAGTCAGCCTGTCAAGTCATGGTGACATTCTGGGAATCAAAAGGCTTATTCTGTTTTACGTCCTCCCTCGTGGTGCAACGATCAGCTCTAAAGTTTATTGTGCTACTCTCAGGGAACTGAAGAAACGACTTTAGTGTATTCGTCACCACAAAAATACAAATTAATCTCTCCTTCTTCAAGACAAGTCTGCGCATCAGAGAGAGCTAACAAACTCTCATTGAACTGTTCTTCCTCATCCACTCTCCAGCGGGAATTCCGCGCCTTCCGACCATATGTTTGGTCCAACAAAGGATGCACTTCGTTGGAAGCAGTGTGTGGTTGGTGGGAGGTTATTCATGCTGTAAGACGTTCGCTTCGACGTCCACCAGTAAAGTCGTGAAGCGCAGAAACACAAGTCCTCAAAGTAAGGTGGCTTAAGGCCGTCCCACTGTACAGAGATTTTGTTGAACAATTGGATTTTGCAGCCAAAAGAGTGGGGAAGAATGTGGTGTACTGGAATCCTGAGTAAAACCAGCCTGCGCTCAGAAAAAAATGTGTTGCGTTAGTTATTGAATGGCACTCGCATAAGTAGAGAGAGAGAGAGAGAGAGAGAGAGAGAGAGAGAGAGAGAGAGAGAGTGTCAAAGTCCTCATATCCAACGTCTGTGGGTGATAAATCACGTTAGGGGAACAAATTTTGTAAGAGATAAATGTTCGCTGATACTTCACAGCAACGATAGACACCCTTGTGTATTGGTTATGCTCTGAAAGGCGGTATGGAGTAGGCACTCTGCAGGATACACATACCTAGAGTGTTGACTATAATCCAGTCATCTGCTATGTATGAAAACGGGTAGGCCCAGCACCCGCTTGGAGACGCTCACAGTTAATAAAACTTTTTAAAGCCAAGGTTGGATAAATATTTCTTTCTTTAAAACAACTGGCTTCAAAATACTTTGCTTTATCTTCAGGATTCAAAAATTTATGTTACAGACCGTGTACTTTTTGAGCTGGACATCACCCCGAGTTGTCAAAATGAACATATATTATAATATAAATTTCTGAATGACAGCAAAGTATGTCGACATAGGTTGGTTGTAAATAAAGAAATATTTATGCGACCTTAACCTTAGTACACCGAGTGAAACAGATCGATACTTCTAATTTTTCAGCATGCGAAAATTAACGTACACTTAACCTTTTCTGGTAGAAAATTAGTCTACCAATTTGTTGGGGTAGGTGGTATGCAGCACACGTGATTAGTAGACCTTACTAGTTAGGTGAAACCTGGCTGTTCCTAGGAATACTAAAGGACACCTGTTGTCGCCAGGAAACGTCAGCGGACATTGTCATGACATGATGCATCACAGCTACACATTTGATTGAAAGAGTTTGGCACACCATATCAACACTGAGGAGCCAAAGCAACTGGTACACGTGCCTAATATCGTGTAGGGGCCCCGCAAGCACGCGGAAGTGCCGTAACACAATGTGGCATGGTCTCGACTAGTGTCTGAAGTAGTGCTGGAAAGGAGTTGACACCATGAATCCTGCAGGGCTGTCCATAAATCGGTAAGAGTACTTTTCTGAACAGCACGTTGCAAGGCATCCCAGATATGCTCAATAATGATCATGTCTGGGGAGTTTGTAGGACAACAGAAGTATTTAAACTCAGAAGAGTGTTCCTGGAGCTATGCTGTAGCAAGTTCTGGACGTGTGGACTGTTGCATTGCCCTGCTGGAATTGTCCAAGTCCGTCGGAATGCACAATGGACATAAATTTATGCAGATGATCAGACAGGATGTTTATGTACGTGTCACCTGCCAGAATCGTATCTAGACGTGTCAGTGGTTCCATATCACTCCAACTGCACACGCCCCACATCATTACAGAGCCTCCATCAGCCTGAACATTCCCTTACTGACATGGAGGGTCCATGGATTCATGCGGTTGTCGCCATACCCGTACACGTCCATCCATTTGAAACGAGACTCGTCCGAGCAGGAAACATGTTTTCATTCATCAACAGTCCAATGTCGATGTTGACGGGTCCAGGCGAGGCGTAAAGCTTTGTATCGTGCTGTCATCAAGGGTACACGAGTCGGCCTTCGGTTCCAAAAGCCCATATTGACCATGTTTCATTAAATGGTTCGCACGCTGACACTTGCTAATGGCTCAGCATTGAAATCTACAGCAATTTGCGGAAAGGTTGCACTTCTGCCACGTTGAACGATTCTCTTCAGTCGTCGTTGGTCCCGTTCTTGCAGGATCTCCGACTATAACTCCACATTAGAGCTCAATCTGGATAACATGTCATTCTAGCAGCAGTGACCGATCTAACAAATGCTCGAGACACTTGTCTGTTATAGGTGTCTCCGAGGGCAGCGCCGTATTCTGCCTGTTTACATATCTCTGTATTTGAATACGCATACTTATACCAGTTTCTTTGGCGTTTCCAAGTATATTATTTTTTACTCGTTAAGGTCTTTGATTTGCTTCCATCTGCACCAGCTAGGATCATTGGCTCCTGAAGCAAACATCAATCCGTTCTCGCAACTTAAGTCACAGAGAAAGTTATTTATTTGGAGAATCTTTATTTGTGAAGACTTTAAACTTGATTTGCTGTCAGACAATAGTGATAGATGGCATCTGGACGTACTGATGTGCAGCTTTGGATTACTTGGTGCACTTAAATTCCTTATGAGGACTGAAGAATATAGTGCAACTGCTATTGACAGTTTCGTTTTAGACACAACGCCGTACTGTGATTTACCTGTAAAACTTATAGTTATTATTTATAAGGCCGACATGGCAAAAAAATTAACAACAATATTTACTGACCATTGGGGAATAGATCACGGAAGAAAACTACTGACTGACAGAATCATAGGCGATGAGTAGATCAGAGTGTTTAGAGAGAAATTGCGGGACGTTGGGGACAAATTTAGAAAGCAAACAGCGCGTATGCTAAATTTCTATCGTTCTTTATTTCCACATCACCGATCGTTCTATATTCCCACATCACCGACTGCACAGTCAACAGAAATAAAATCCCTAGGGAGACTAGAAAATTCATCACGTCACTATAAATCAGTAATTCTGCTTGCTATGATAATGTTTCCTGCTGAATATTAAAATCCTGTCCTGACTTGATAGAATTACTATGACTATATTTGTAATCAATCAGTGACTTGAGGAACATGTCGGTTACATTTACAAATGCTGTAGTAACACCTACTTGCTACATAAAACTGGAGATAAGCAAACTATGCCTAAAAAGAGACCGGTTTCACTCCTTCCTGTCTTTTCAAAAATGTTTTGGAGCACTCTGACGGTGGGGAGCGGGGAGGTAGACAGAAAAAAAGAGAGAAATTTTGGCACTTTTTCAGTGTTTTGCTTCTTTTTCCTCTTGCGTTCCACGCACTTAGACTTTTCTTGTAGAGCGCTAATTTTCTACAATTTTTGCATATTAAACGTCTTTTTACTCCATATTCTTAACAAGATTGTCCATGGACAGCAAATTTTGGCCCCCTCCATATTCCACCACTGCCTCAGCTGTTGTTAAAAATGGGACTTCATATGGTATTCTGGTGCCCTTGTTGTGCCATGGATTCAGTAATTCAGCATTTTTATCCTAACGAAATACTTCACTAACGGTGAACAGATTTTAGAATGGATTCTGCACATGGCAAGTAAATACACTCCTGGAAATGGAAAAAAGAACACATTGACACCGGTGTGTCAGACCCACCATACTTTCTCCGGACACTGCGAGAGGGCTGTACAAGCAATGATCACACGCACGGCACAGCGGACACACCACGAACCGCGGTGTAGGCCTTCGAATGGCGCTAGCTGCGCGGCATTTGTGCACCGCCGCCGTCAGTGTCAGCCAGTTTGCCGTGGCATAAGGAGCTCCATCGCAGTCTTTAACACTGGTAGCATGCCGCGGCAGCGTGGACGTGAACCGTATGTGCAGTTGACGGACTTTGAGCGAGGGCGTATAGTGGGCATGCGGGAAGCCGGGTGGACGTACCGCCGAATTGCTCAACACGTGGGGCGTGAGGTCTCCACAGTACATCGATGTTGTCGCCAGTGGTCGGCGGAAGGTGCCCGTCGACCTGGGACCGGACCGCAGCGACGCACGGATGCACGCCAAGACCGTAGGATCCTACGCAGTGCCGTAGGGGACCGCACCGCCACTTCCCAGCAAATTAGGGACACTGTTGCTCCTGGGGTATCGGCGAGGACCATTCGCAACCGTCTCCATGAAGCTGGGCTACGGTCCCGCACACCGTTAGGCCGTCTTCAGCTCACGCCCCAACATCGTGCAGCCCGCCTCCAGTGGTGTCGCGACAGGCGTGAATGGAGGGACGAATGGAGACGTGTCGTCTTCAGCGATGACAGTCGCTTCTGCCTTGGTGCCAATGATGGTCGTATGCGTGTTTGGCGCCGTGCAACTGAGCGCCACAATCAGGACTGCATACGACCGAGGCACACAGGGCCAACACCCGGCATCATGGTGTGGGGAGCGATCTCCTACACTGGCCGTACACCTCTGGTGATCGTCGAGGGGACACTGAATAGTGCACGGTACATCCAAACCGTCATCGAACCCATCGTTCTACCATTCCTAGACCGGCAAGGGAACTTGCTGTTCCAACAGGACAATGCACGTCCGCATGTATCCCGTGCTACCCAACGTGCTCTAGAAGGTGTAAGTCAACTACCCTGGCCAGCAAGATCTCCGGATCTGTCCCCCATTGAGCATGTTTGGGACTGGATGAAGCGTCGTCTCACGCGGTGTGCACGTTCAGCACGAACGCTGGTCCAACTGAGGCGCAAGGTGGAAATGGCATGGCAAGCCGTTCCACAGGACTACATCCAGCATCTCTACGATCGTCTCCACGGGAGAATAGCAGCCTGCATTGCTGCGAAAGGTGGATATACACTGTACTAGTGCCGACATTGTGCATGCTCTGTTGCCTGTGTCTATGTGCCTGTGGTTCTGTCAGTGTGATCATGTGATGTATCTGACCCCAGGAATATGTCAATAAAGTTTCCCCTTCCTGGGACAATGAATTCACCGTGTTCTTATTTCAATTTCCAGGAGTGTAAATGATTTCATACTCCCATTCAGAAGGTCATTTGAACTGTGCTAGCAGTGCACATTTGGACAACAAGAACCCGATCAGCATAAATGTCAAAATGTATCTTCAGAAATTTGACTACTTCGTTTCTAATGAACACTGCATTATACGACCTACTGCAGAATTATGATCGGGGACCTAACAGTGTATCACTATAAAACAGGTACTGATGAGAATGACGAAGAGTTATGGATAGCTGTCTGATGATAACTGCATAACGGATAGTTTTATGTCTTGATGGGCTTTAAGCATGCTATGCACCTAACATTTCCATAAACAAAAATGTTTACTGAGGTACGTTTGGGAACATTCCGTTTAACCATGGTTCCCTGTAAATCCACTGTCGATAGAAAAAAATTGTGACTCTAGTCTTGGTTGGATGTTCCCTGAAAATAGCAGACGAAATAAAATATAGTTAATTCTCCTACTCTTTTCCAATTAGTTTGCATTAAGAGGTAGTCTCATATTAATCTGTCATAAATGTTCAAATCTGATCTTTCAACCTTTCCACTGCGACTCTTCACTGACGACGGCATCCACAAGGATACAGAGTCAGCGTTGTAAGCAGAGTTCATTCGATACAGGAGGACGTGGCCCTTGCAATGCACAAATGTGTAGTAATTAACGATGTGTGCTTTCTACATAAAGATGTATGGAGGCAGATTGCAACGCATTTCCTTTGAAGCACTACATTTAGATATGTGATGTAAAGATACATTTGTTAAGTGCTAACTGTAGAAAATTATTCGTTTGTGCCAAGTACGAGATTTCTACTCTTTATCGACAGGTAGATCTTCGTTGGTTGTCACCAGGGGACAAGTTGAAAGTGGGGATTTGCAGGCGCACATGCGCAGGGTAGTGTCCTCTGGCGACAGTGCTCTAAGGGTGGTAACTAGCAGTGATGCTTTGGTCTAGAAGCGGTGTGGGCACTTTGTTCTCGGCAAGAACGCTCAGCTGTATTTCTGCCCTTGGCCTTGGTGGAGGGGAGGCCAGTGCAGCGTGGAAAGCACTTGGTAGCAGCAAGAAGGACTCAGTGTCCTGTCATGAGGCGTGATTCTTCCAGAGGGTTCGCTTGCGAGAGGCAGAGCAGACAGATTTACCTTTGCGGTGGCGTGACTTGGGAGGAGCCGTTGCGAGGGCAACAAGGCGGGTGCACCACATATTCAAGGCTGTGCTCGTTCTCGCTGTGCTTCATACTATAGTTTTGACCAACTTACTTCGAGCGAAATGCGTTGGTGTTAGAAGGGCTAGTATCTGTCTTTCTACGTAATTTCAAGAAGTTATTCGCTTTATTCTAGGCAGTCTATCAGTATGGATATTCTGGTTTCCAATCTGTTATATTGTGATTTACTAAGGGCTCACTGAGAGTGCAGCACTACGCACTGAAGTGCCAAAGAGTATGGGCATGCGTATCCAAATACAGAGATATGTAAACAGGCAGAATATGGCGCTGCGGTCGGCAACGACTGTATAAGACAACAAGTGTCTGGCGCAGTTGTTAGGTCGGTTACTGTAGCTACAATGGTAGGTTATCAAAATCTGAGTGAGTTTGAACGTGGTGTTATAGCCGGCGCACGAGCTATGGGACGCAGTATCTCGGAGGTAGCGATGAAGTGGGGATTTTCCCATACGACCAGGAATCCGGTAAAACAGCAAATCTCCGACATCGCTGTGGCCGGAAAAAGATCCTGCAAGAACGGGACCAACGGCGACTGAGGAGAATCGTTCAATGTGACAGAAGTACAACCTTCCGCAACATGTTGTGCGGGATTCTCGTTTCAAATTGTATCGAGCTGATAGACGTGTACGGGTATGGAACAATCTCATGAATCCACGGACCCTGCATGTCAGCAGGGGTATGTTCAAACTGGTGGAGGCTCTGTAATGGTGTGGAACGTGTGTAGTTGGAGCGATATGGGACATCTGATACATCTACATACGACTCTGACAACACGTACGTAAGCATCCTGTCTGGTCATCTGCATTCGTTCATGTGCAATGCGCATTCCGACGAACAAGGAAAATTCCAGTAGTACAATGCGACAACCCATACGTCCACAATTGCTACAGAGTGGTTCCAGGAACACTCTTCTGAGTTTAAACACTTCCGCTGCCCACCAAACTCCCCAGACGTGGACATTATTAACCATACCTGGGGTGCCCTGCAACATGCTGTTCAGAAGAGATCTCCACCCCCTCGAACTCTTACCGATTTATGGACAGCCCTGCAGGATTCATGGTGTCAATTCCCTCCAGCACTACTTCAGACAGTAGTTGAGTCCATGCCACGTCGTTTTGTGACACTTCTGCTTGCTAGCGGAGGCCCTACACGACATTAGGCAAGTGCATCTGTAGTCTTCGGCTTTTCAGTGTATAAGGCGTAGTTATAACATGTTTAATATCAAATAAAATGTGTTCTGCTGCCTTACACCTAAAAAAGCGTTGTCATTACTAACCGTTGCTGTGTAATTCTGAACCAAGTCACTGACTATTATTTGATGCTATTAAGTTACAGTACATATTAGTCAGTAGTTCTTGATTCTGTCCTGTAAAATATTCTGAGCTATTGGAAAATTATTTCAAGCAATGTGCGTTAAAGTTGGTGGCTCATTCAGCTACGGCAGCTGTGAAGTAATTCAAAGATTTTCTTCACGTTTTAAGTATTTCCGGCTGTTGAAGTAAGGCAGTGTTATTTTATTGTGGTTGTGTGTTACCTGTAATTGTACATATGGTGTGTTACAGGTTGCTTATTTATTGTACTAAAAAAGACTTGAAACTATAACCGCTTACAGGGATGCCGTGGTGTACGCCATAGCAAAACAAAGCTGGTTTGCTGTGAACGGACTGTTACTGGGTCTTACCATTGTACATGAGAGCTTGCAGGTCTGTTCTATATATTAAAATTATAAACCTGAATTTGTCTTTTTTTAAAAAAGAAAATCTTGTAAGTAGTGAAGACAATAATTGTTTTGTATATCTGAGGTATCAAGGGATCACCAATTTAGTACTTTAGGGCAGCGTGGAGGGTAAAAATCGTAGAGGGAGACCAAGAGATGAATATGAATATATTAAGCCGATTCAGAAGGATGCAGTACGTACTGGGAGATGAAGCAGCTTGCACAGGATAGAGTAGCATGGAAAGCTGCAGCAAACCAGTCTCAGGACAGAAGACCACATCAACAACAACAACAACAGTGAAGATTGATGCTTTTAAAATTCATGCTCTATCATTATCTGTAGAATTTATTTAAATAGCTTAAAGTTTTTAATAATCAGTTTAATAACGGCTTTTGATTGGAGTTGTTTTTAATTGAATTAGTTCTGGTCAAGATTATTGTTTCATATTGTCCATAGCGAATATGTTTTACTATAGAAGGTCAAATCTGTTTCCTCACTCTGGCTTTTAATATCTTTTAAATAAATTTGTTTGAATTGCTATGGTTTTTATTAAGGCCCAGCATCTTACCACTCCATTTCTAAATGGAAAAAGTTATAGGGAGAAATGTGACAAAACTTGTAAAATTTTGAGTTTTTTCGGGAGCCCTTAAACTAGTATTGGATTCTCGAGGTCTAAAACTTGGCTTATTCCCTACTCACCATCTAAATACATCATAATTAAAAGTTCACACAATTCGAACCTTTTGTGGGACCCATTATACCTACACCATATTTTCCAATTTCTAGTGTATCTGAAGGGTTTCGGAAAACTATTTGATATGTCTGAACGTAATCATGTTCAACTGACTGCTTTTAGGGAGACAAGAGAACATCTGAAAGGCTTGTTAGAAGCAGAGTAGCACGAGAGTCCTACTCTACGGTGTTTATACCGCAGTAATTGTTTTGTCACCATGCCTTTCAATTTTAGCACATTCCTCAGATAATTTTGCGTAACATTCCAATGCTAGTATCAGCTACCATTTATTTATCATTTTACTCGTCTATTTAAGACTTAT
Organism: Schistocerca gregaria; assembly: GCF_023897955.1. Taxonomy (NCBI): domain Eukaryota; kingdom Metazoa; phylum Arthropoda; class Insecta; order Orthoptera; family Acrididae; genus Schistocerca; species Schistocerca gregaria. The sequence goes on along the minus strand of NC_064925.1, from coordinate 364,159,597 downwards.
GGCTTCCTTTAAAATCCTGTATTTCCATTTTCAAAAGGGAGAAATAAAACTATTCTTGCTTCAATATCTCCATTGATAAGTGAGTTAAGAGGTTTAAATATACAACATAATGTGCAATCATTCGCTGAAAACTTCGTTTCAGGGCTATATTCTGCACAGTTCATTCCTTCTTTATCTACAGATTTAACTTGAATCTGCTGCTTCCTGATAAACTCGATTGGACTTGTCGGACAGTATACAAATACACTATCTAATAAAAGTGTCTGGGCACCTGTATACACTCCTGTGTTCACAACTCACGAGAGACGGTCCCGCCAGTATAAAAGGAGGCAAAGAGTTTTATGTTGTCAGATGACAAGCTGCAACAACAGCTTCACTTCGCATAAGGAGTAGTCGTTGGACGTCATCTCAGTAACAGATCCATCAGGGGTATTTTCACCCATCTTCAGCCACCCAGCTCATTGGCTGGTGACGTGATAGTGAAGTGGAAAGTGAAGGAACAACCATTTCTAAACCAAGACCAGGTTGACCTCCTGATGGATGAAGGCGGTCGAGCATTCCTGAACATCCTTACAAAAAATCACATGAAATCAGCGGAAAGAATAACTCGTGAGATCCAAAGTAGTACCAACAGTCCAACTAGCACAATGCTGTGCAAAGAGAGTTAAAAGTGAAAGTGTGCAATGCTCATAAACCATGCACTTCTACCGTCAATGCTAAGCAACACTTCATCTGGTGTAAGGAGCGACGCTATTGGACAGTGGATGATTGCAAACTTGATCTCAAGTGATGAACCGATGGAAGGGCTTAGGTTAGGCACATGCCTGGAGAACAATATCTGCCATCATGTGCAGTGTCATTAGTGAAGTAGGAAGAAATGGTACTATGGTATGGAGGTAGTTTCGTGACCAGAGCGCAGTTCTGTAATTGTGCTTAAGTTATCGCTAAATGCGAAAGTATTTGAGAAAATTTTTACAGCATTGTGTATTGTGTGCAGTAGAGGAAAAATTCGATGCTTGTGTGTATCAGCATGAGAAGGTATCCTGTCATAAAGCAGCATCTATGAAGCAACGGTTTGTGGACAATAACATTCCTCACGTGGACTGGTCTGCCCATAGTCCCTATTTTAATGCAGTGCAACACTTTTGGGATACGTCAGATGGTCGACTTGGCTCCAGGCCCTACTGTCGTATATCAGTACCATTTCTTGTTTCGGCTCTAGATGGTGGATTGGTTGGTTTGGGGCAGGGGTCCAAACAGCAAGGTACCATCGGGTTAGGGAAGGATAGAGAAGGAAGTGGGTCGTGCACTTTGAAAGGAACCGTCCCGGCATTTGCCTGAAGCGATTTAGGGAAATGACAGAAAACCTAGATCTGGATGGCCGGACGCGAGTTTGAACCGTCGCCCGCCCGAATGAGAGTCTCTCTGTAGCTCTCGATGAATAATGGGCTACGATTCCTCTTCAGACATTCAGAAACATAATTGAAACTGTCCCCCTCAGAGTTGAAGTCGTCAAATTTGGTGGGTGGACACAGTCCGTATGAGTTTCCACTGTTAAGTGTCCAGATACTCTCGCTCAGGCAGTGTACTTGGGGTGCTGACGCGAGCGGCACGTGCAGCTGGACCCACCTGCTGCCGGAAGAGGACGCCCTTGTTGGCGAGCGCCTTGGCCAGCGCCATGCTCTGTTGGAAGTGGACGTTGTCGTCGGCGGTGCCGTGCACCAGGTAGAACATCTTGTCGCGCAGCAGCTCGGCGCGCCGGCTCACGTCCGCCTCCTCGTAGCCCTTGTAGTTGCCCGTCTCGTTGGGCAGGCCCATGTAGCGCTCCGTGTACGCCGAGTCTGCAGACCGACGACAACAACAACAACAACGTGTGAGGTACGGCTAACGTGGCAGCCGGCGCAAGTGAGTTCTCAGGCTTGCAACAGCGAAACCAGGCAGTACCATTAGTAGCAACCGAAAATGACTTGCAGGCTATTCAGATACCCCTACCGAGGTGGTTATATGTAACCCGCAATGCTATATCTGGTCTTCAAAAACCACGTGCAAGATTTTTATATGCCTCGTGATGACTGGGTGTTGTGTGATGTCCTTAGGTTAGTTAGGTTTAAGTAGTTCTAAGTTCTAGGGGACTGATGACCATAGATGTTAAGTCCCTTAGTGCTCAGAGCAATTTGAACCATTCTTTTGATATTTATATTCTCTCACTTGCTCTGTCCTTCGGCAAAAATGAACAAGACATTCTTAAAGGAAATTTAATGTAGTTAAATTTTGTACTGCGATTCTTTTTCGAGTTGTTCAAGGGAAACGTACAAACATGACTTTCAAATGCACCTACACCCAAACATCCTTCCTTCACTGGCCAGCATTCCTAATATGGTGTTTGTGCCACTCCATTCTACCACCGCACAAATATTTCCAACTATACGAATGGTTTCCGATATTCGTCCATTTTAGATCCTTGCTGATTGAGCTGTTACGGCACCAGCAGAGTCGGTTATAGCAACGTTGGAGAGGGCCAAACAGAGTTTCTGGCTCAGGGCATGTACCTGGTTGCTTTAGTTGAAACGTATGGTGCAAGAAGCTGTTTATGAATGGCTAAGCCCGTACAGTTCCAATGTGTTTCCTTCAGCATTCGAAATGTTTAAACGATGTTGGTGTAAGAAACAGTTTTTGGCGTCTTGGTACAGGGCAGAAATAGAATTCATTGGACAGACATTTTTTTTTAAATATATCCACCAATTATTGAACTCAAAGATTTCATCTTCTTGTACTATAAATACTGCATTGTCTATTTGTTTATATTAGCTATTTTGTACATATACTTCATAGGGATATAAACTCTGTCATGCTTCTTTAGAGCGCATTTTTTGCCGAATGTTCTACAACAATCAAGCATCTATACCCTGTGCCCGCATCTCGTGGTCGTGCGGTAGCGTTCTCGCTTCCCACGCCCGGGTTCCTGGGTTCGATTCCCGGCGGTGTCAGGGATTTTCTCTGCCTCGTGATGGCTGGGTGTTGTGTCATGTCCTTAGGTTAGTTAGGTTTAAGTAGTTGTAAGTTCTAGGGGACTGATGACCATAGATGTTAAGTCCCATGGTGCTCAGAGTCATTTTTGATCTATACCCTCTGATAGAAAAGTAAAGAACAGTATCTTGAAACTTTTCTGATTTAGTCAGACCTAAACAGAAACTTATGATAGCATAATTCCTGTTTTGTCCAGGGCACATTTAGAATACACATGTAAAATTTGGAATTTGCAAAATTGTTCAAATGGCTCCGAGCACTATGGGACTTAACATCGGAGGTCATCAGTCCCCTAGACTTAGAACTACTTAAACCTAACTAACCTAAGGACATCACACACATCCATGCCCGAGGCAGGATTCGAACCGGCGACCGTAGCAGCAGCGTTGTTCCGGATTGAAGCGCCCAGATCCCTCTGGCACAGCGGCCGGCTTGGAGGTTGCAGGAAAATTACTTCCCATTTAACAGTACAGGAACGTACACATTTCAGCAGCACCTCCCTTTGCATCTCTTTTGGTCTACAAGTCAATAACAGAACTGTTGTCCATCAGTTTTCTTGCATATAAAACGATCTCAGGTGAATGATTGAAGTAAAACATTTGTTGCACTGAGATTCATGGCACAGGCACGTTCTGCATGAAGTCGAACGTGAGTCCCCAGTCGTCCCTGGTACGTAGTCGTCTACACTTGCGTGGCTCCTTGTAGAAATACCAGCTTCTTCATTTGAGACTGTAACAGTTCTCCCTGTGCCTCCCACTTAACGGACTCGGACAGGTGAGCTAATTTCAGTTTAGTCTTCCACTCCCCACATGTGCTGGAGGCATCAATTTGGTGTTCCAAACTACAAATTAAAATTATTTTTGAAGTGTGATAAATGGATAAATATTTAACTGTTGTTACGGGATGAGAGGTTTTAAAGAGTTTGTACATCATCTTCACATTTAATTCTAAGCGCAGATATTTTATTTCTTTTCCTCCACAGTGTGAATGAACTGATGTGTTCATAAATATCTTTACAGGTATCTCCAGAAAGTGCATGGGACTTTTTCTTGAAATCTGTGTCGTTTTCTGGTTTGGAGCCTGAGATTAATAGTGAATCTGATCTGAAAACTGTTTTCTGTGATGTACAGTGGAGGTTTGTGAAAGCTTTTTTACAAATTCCTATACCGTTTGAGTAATGGAGTACATAGAACTTGAAGCTTGCTATACTTTGTTTCGAATGTTCAGTATGATCAGAAGGGCGTTTTATTTCAAAAGCTTCCAAGAGCCGCTATAGGTGAAGTTCTTGTTCACTTTTGTTGTTAAACTCAGAAATTTTAATAGAATACCCACTTGATCATTTTTTGTGAACTTCAGGTAAAATTTCCGGAGCTTGCATTCTCATACTGGAATAACGATTTTTTTCTCATCAGTTACGTTACGTGAACAACTAAAGTACGTCTGCCCTTTCCATATCTTTCCTTTCCTAATATTACACTTCCACTTTTCATGTCTTGACTTTCAATTCTTACATTCATCTAGAAAAATTAGCTCCTTGTTTGCCTGTTCCGACTCCATAGTTTTGCTAAATAAGTCCAGCAAACCCTGCATAACATTACACTCAGATGAAAAAAATCATGGAACAGCATAATACACAAATGCAGATGTCGGTAGTACCGCGTGCACAAAGTATAAAAGGGCAGTGCATTGTCTGAGCTGTCCATTGCACTCAGGTGATGCATGTGAAAATGTTTCCGACCTAAGTCTGGCCGCACGACAGGAGTTAACAGACTTCGAACGAAAAGTGATGGTTGCAGCTAGACGCATGGGACATTCCATTTGGAAAATGGAATTCAGTGTTCCGAGATCCACAGTGACATGAATGTGCTAGTGATACAAAATTCAATTATTTCTTATCACGGACAACGAAGAGACTGGCGGCCTTCGCCTAACGACAGAGAACAGCGGCGTTTGCGCAGCGTTGTCAGTGCTAACAGATAAGCCACACTGCGTGCAATAACCGTAGATACACTATGTGACCAAAAGTATCCTGAAAACCCCAAAAACATACGTTTTTCATATAAGGTACCTTGTGCTGCCACCTCCATATCAGCGACCTCAGTAGTCATTAGACATCGTGAGAGAGCAGAATGGGGCGTTCCGCAGAACTTCGGACTTCGAACGTGGTCAGGTGACTGGGTGTCACTTGTGTGATATGTCTGTACGTGACATTTCCACACCCTTAAACATCCCTAGGTCCACTGCTTCCGATGTGATAGTGAAGAGGAAACGTGAAAGGACACCTACAGCACAAAAGCGTACAGGCCGACCACGTCTGTTGACTGACAGGGACCGCCGACAATTGAAGAGGGTCGTAACGTGTAATAGGCAGACACCTATCCACACCATCACACAGGAATTCCACACTGCATCAGGATCCACTAAAATCACAATGACAGTTTAGCGGGAGGTGAGAAAACTTGGATTTCATGGTCGAGCTGCTGCTCATAAGCCACAAATGACGCCGGTAAATGCCAAATGACGCCTCGCTTGGTGCAAGGAGCGTGTACACTGGACGATTGAACAGTGGATAAACGTTGTGAGGAGTTTTTAATCACGGCACACAATGTGGCGATCCGATGGCAGGGTGTGGGTATGGCGAATCCCCGGTGAACGTCATCTGCCAGCGTGTGGAGAGCCAACAATAAAATAGGCGGTGGTGTTATGGTGTGGTCGTGTTTTTCATGGTAATAGCTTGCACCCCTTGTTGTTTTGCGTGCCAATATCACAGCACAGGCCTACAATGAAGTTTTAAGCACCTTCTTGCTTCCCACTGGTGAAGAGCAATTCGGGGATGGCGTTTGTATTTTTCAACACGATCGGACACCTGTTCATAATCCACGGCCTGTGGCGGAGTGGTTCCACGACAATAACATCCCTGTAAAGGTCTGAACCGCACAGTATCCTGATCTGAATCCTATGGAAGATTTGGGATCGTTTGGAAAGCCGACTTCGTGCCAGGCCTCACGACCGATATCGATACTTCTCCACAGTGCAGCAGTCCTTGAAGGATAGGCTGACATTCATCGAGAAATCTTCCAGCACCTGATTGAACGTATGCCTGCGAGAGTGGAAGCTGTCATCAAGGCTAGGGGATGGGCCAACACAATACTGAATTCCAGCATTACCGATGGAGAGTGCCAGGAACTTCTAAGTTCTTTTCAGCCTGGTGACTGGATGGTTTTGATCACATAGTGTATCAATGTGGATCATACGAGGAACTTGTCCGTTAGGTCAGGGTGGCGAAATTTTGCCTTAATGGGTTACGGCAGCAGACGACCGACGCTAGCGTCTTTGCTAACAGCACAACACCATCTGCAGCGTCTGTCGTGGGTTCATGACCTTATCGGCTGGATCCTAGGCGACTGCAAATCTGTGGCCTGACGGTAGGGTTCGAGTCTAGCGCAGATACCAAGAAGCCATTGACCGAAGTTGCTACAAAATTCTGTGCAAGCTGGTGGTGGCTCCATAATGGTGTGTTTATTTACAATGGATTGTGTCCTCTGGTCCAACTGAACTGATTGTTAATGGAAATGGTTATGTTCGGCTATTTAGAGATCCTTTTTAAGCCAGCACGGTATTTATGAAAATACAAAGTACAGTCACCAACAAACTTAACATACTCACATACACCTTTACCCTTAATCCAAATAAATACAGATTCATTTACAGACACTTTCCTCTTATTACGACTATACAACACAAGTGCAGAGGGCGACATATATGCCGATTTACCAAAGTCTTTATTAGCAAGTTCAGCCATATTATAAGTACGATAGGCAATTATATCTCTGTCCACAAAACTTTCTAGTCCTGGTACAGATGGAGTACCAGACCCACCTCGTACAATAGCTACTGTAAGCCAACCATTACCATGACCGAAAGTGTCCCATACGGAACAGATCAATTGGTCTTGTAGATCAATTTATTTATGAAAATACAAAGTACAATCACCAACAAACTTAACATACTCACATACACCTTTACCCTTAATCCAAATAAATACAGATTCATTTACAGACACTTTCCTCTTATTACGACTATACAACACAAGTGCAGAGGGCGACATATATGCGGATTTACCAAAGTCTTTATTAGCAAGTTCAGCCATATGATAAGTACGATAGGCAATTATATCTCTGTCCACAAAACTTTCTAGTCCTGGTACAGATGGAGTACCAGACCCACCTCGTACAATAGCTACTGTAAGCCAACCATTACCATGACCGAAAGTGTCATGTTACCAACCAACGATGAAATTTTTATGGGTGACAGTGTCCCATGCCACCAGGTCACATTTGTTCGCAACTGGTTTAAAGAATATATTGGACAGTTCGAGCGATTGATTGGGGCACCCAGATGTCCCAACAAGAGTCCCATCGGACTTTTATGGGACGTAATCGGGACATCAATTCGAGCACAAAATCCTATTCCGGCAACCCTTTCGCAAATGATGGAGGCTATAGAGGCAGAATTATTCAGTATCACTGCAGTGAACTTCCAACGACTTGTTGACTCCATGGCACTTCGAGATAGTGCACTACGCTTGGCGAAAGGAGGTCTTATACTATATTTGGAGAACTCCATGCTTTTTGCACCTTAGTATTCAAATCGTTTATAATAAACTCTGTGAAATGGAAAATATACGTATAGATATTTGTATTCCGCTGTCAAGATACTTGCCGCTGCTGTTTATCCTAAATAGCCCAGATTATAATCTTTTCTGCTTTTTCCAAGAGCCAGTGCTTTGCCGTAAACGTACGCTGTTAATACTTTGCTTTAAACGTACACTTTCATAAATCCTTTCCTTAAAATAGTAATGACACTAGTAAATGTTCCAGACCAGGAACGTCGTTTTTCTTTGTTTTTGCCTGCCTTTTATGTCATACTTGCCTGTCTGTCACTTATCATTTTACCCCTATGGTAGCAGAATTTCTTTATTTCACGGTTTTCAATTGTAAGGTTGCATGTATCACTGATCTCATTATTGGTACTGCTCATTAAGCTCATTAAAGCACAGCTGCAGGCAAGAAACTAGTGTTTACTTCTGCCAAAAGAATTAAACTAATACAGTGAGAGATGGTATACCCCCCAGTTGACTGTGGAGGACAACAAACGTATTTTACGATCAAATGATTGACATTAAAACTTACACGAATAACACGCTAAGTTGCGTTTATCGTAGATCTCATGAAAACTACGTATAAGATGAAGTGAAAGCTGGGGGAAGTTTTGTCTTAGCTATTTCCTTCAATGAATACTGTTACGTCATAGTGCCACAGAGTAAAGTTTTGTAGTTTATCTAACAAAGAGTGTTATCTTATGAACTTTGTCTTCTGAAACACTGGTGAAAATTGGGACTTCTTGGCAGGAACATTTATATCTCAAAATACTCGCAAAGTCCGAGGCTATGAGTTCCACTGACAATCTGTGAGGCCATCTAGAACAGTACACGGCCATTCAGTCTGTCCGACGTGTATCTTTTGTTGTGGAAGTACTGAAAAGTAACGAGAGTCTCACAAATAAACACTTCCGAGTTCCTTCCATAAAGATGTCACAGCCTTTTACATCTACATAAATGCTCGGCAAGGCACTGTACACTACGTGGTGGAGGGTATCCTGTACCACTACTTGTGATATCCTTTCCTGTTCTACTCGCAAACAGAGCGAAGGAAAAACTAGTGTCTATATGCCTCCGTATGAGCCTTAACTTCTTGTATCTTATCTGCATGGTCCTTACGAGCAATGTAAGTTGGAGGCAATAGAATCGTCTGATAGTCAGCTTCAAATAGCGGTTCTCTAAATCTTCTAAATAGTCTTTCTCGAAAAGGATATCGCCTTCCCTCCAAGGATTCTCATTTGAGTTCCCGAAGCAGCCCCGTAACAGTTACGTGTAGTTCGAACCTACCGGTAACAAATATAGCAGCCCACATCTGAATTGCTTAAAGGTCTTCATTTAATCCAACCTGGTAGGCATCCGAAAAACTCTAGCAGTACTCAAGAATAGATCGCACCAGCGTTCTGTATGCGGTCTCCTTTAGAGGTGAAGTGCTCTCTTCTAAAATTCTCCCAAAAACCGAAGTCGAGCATCCACCTTCCCTACCAAAGCTCTCACACGCTCGTTCCGCCTCATATCGCTTTGCAACGATACGCCCAGATATTTGAATGACTTCACTGTGTCAAGCAGGGCACTAGTAATACTGTATCCCAACATTACAGGTTTGTTCTTCCTACTCATCTCCGTTAACTTACATTTTTTTATACTTTTAGAACTAGCTGCCCCAGATCACACCGACTAGAAATGTTGTCTAAGTCATCTTTTATTCTTCTACAGTTACACAGCTTCAACACGTACAGCTTCAACCGTACACTACTGCATCATCAGCAAACAACCGCAGATTGCTCTCACCCTGTGCACCAAATCATTTATGTCTATAAAAAATTATAGCGGTCATATCAGACTTCCCTGTAGCAGTGCTGACAATACCCCTGTCTCTGATGAAGACTCGCCGTAATGGGTTCTATTACTTACGAAGTCTTAAAGCCACTCACATAACTGGGAAGCTATTCCCTATGCTCGTACCTTCGTTAACAGCCTGAACTGGGGCACCGTGTCAAATGCTTTCTGAAAATCTAGAAACATGGATTCTGCCTGTTACCTTTCAAATGACACCATCTGTACTGTTCAACAGTTGTGGTAATGTTAGTTAGGTAAGGCCATCCACCACAGGGAGGTCGTTCACATCGGATACGAAAAATCTGTTCTTGTTTGTCCTGGGCCCGAAACGTATTAGGAACTTGGCAGAAGGTTGTACACTGTTAGGTCGAAGATGACGACTTTTTCTTCTTTGGGAGGGTCCACTGGAATAGCGTTTTGATCGTTCTGTTTACTTGACAGAAGAAGAAAAGGAAGATGTATATTAACGCAAATGGTAGCGAGGCAGAGAGAGACGCAGTGGCGTCGAGACGTGGCGCAGACTCACCGTAGAGCTTCCACGTGGTGACGGGCGCCACGGAGATGCCGCAGTGGAAGACGTCCCGCTCGCGGTCCCTGGCGAGCGCCATGGCCGCCACGAAGCCGCCGTAGCTCCAGCCCCACACGGCGACGCGCCGCTTGTCCACGAAGTGCAGCGAATCGCGCAGGTACCTGCCGGCACGCACACACGATCACATCGCTACGCTCAACACTGCCTTCCAACAAGAAGAGATTTTCGTTGGTTGGTTGATTTGGGGGAAGGGACCTAACAGCGAGATCATCTGCCCCATCGGATGAGGGAAGGATGGGGAAACGACCCATTCTGGCACTTGCCTGAAGCGATTTAGGAAAATCACGGAAAATCTAAATCAGGATGGGAGGATGCGAGTTTGAGCCGACGTCCTCCAGAATGCGGGTCCACTATGCTAACCACTTGACCACTGTGCCACCTCGTTCGTTAGAAATTTTCGTCCGAAACGATTAAACAGAATATGACAGAGAAAGGTGCCAGAATATTTCAGATTGTAACACAGACGACGTATTAATACACTGCTTGACAAATAAATGAAGTACCCACAGGTGGTGGAGGAAACGAAAGAAAAATTCACTGGTTGAGAGTGTAAATTGTGTCCACTGTTCTAGTCCCAGTTTCAAATCGCTGTAGAGAGAGGACCTCAGCTCAGAATGGACGCAAACTGAGGCAGGGACAAATGTCATGAAACAAAAAATGTACGAATATTAACCAACAGATGGTGCTGTAAGTGTCTTAACGTAAATGGGGTCGGCTACAAATGACAGGTAAATCGCAATTCCACAGCTATGGTTTACCTTGCACATGACACCATCCATACTGTTCAGTGTGTATGAGCCGGCCCATGTGGCCGAGCGGTCCTAGGCGCTTCACTCTGGAATCGCGCGACCGCTACGGTCGAAGGTTCCAATCATGACTCAGGCATGGATGTGTGTGCTGTCATTAGGTTAGTTAGGTTTAAGTAGTTCTAAGTTCTAGGGGAATGATGACTTCAGATGTTAAGTCCCTTAGTGCTCAGAGCCATTTGAACCATTTTTCAGTGTGCATGACTGCACAAGTTTGGCAGTCAACACTTGTGGTAATGTTATTTAGGTAACCACATCCACTACGACAAGGTAGTACCACATCGAATGCGAAAAATCAGTTTTTAAATGTCCTGGGGCCAAAGTTTTCATAAGAAGTAAAATGTCGGGTTTAATTGTCTTAAGGTCTAAAACTGCATAACAAGCAAAATGGCATCGCTTTTCAGTAGTTGTAAGACCTCTGCTAGATATGCTCAATATGTTGTCCACCATTTTCGGCCACAAGTTGAAATCGAGAAACAGCATGTGCGTCAACGGATCGGAATGTCCCACGACCACGTTAAGAATGTATTGCGCATTGCATGCTCCAGTTCAGCTACGTTCGTAATTGTAGCACTGAACACGGCAACTTTCAGATAACCCCACAGCGAGAAGTCACACAGATGAAGATCAGGTGACCTGGAAGGCCAGGCTGTAGGGAAAAATCGGCTCATAGTTCCAACATTTACGAAATACCTCGGCATGAGCCGTTTCACTGTCTGTGCTGAGGAGCGCCATCTTGCATAAATATGATCTTATCCACATATCCACGGTATTAACGGGTTGGAATGCCGTTGGCGCGCAAAAGACTCGCATAGCTTGTACTAATGACAGTACAGGTAAACAGGACCAGCTGGACTCGTCTCCTCGTTAAAATACGTCCCTACGATAAACGATGCCTTCAGCACGCACAACACAGTCACCTTCGTAGAATTTAGTGGTAACGATTTATGTATGTGCAGATTTTCCGTTGCCCATATTTCCGCAATTCTGGGTATTGTCATGTTCTTGGGAATGGAAATGTATTTGGTCTGTCCACAGAATGTTCCATGGCTTTTCATTGTCCACTTCCATGTGGGCAAGAAATTCAGAGCGAGCGCTTGTCTCGCTGGCAGGTCAGCAGGAAACAACTCCGTAACATGCGTGACTTCATACGGGCAGCAATGCAGGATGTTTCGCCGGATTTTATGCACTGTGCTCGCAGGCATGTCCAATGTTCGGGCGATTCCCCGTGCACTGCACAACACCGCTCGACCCATCCTGCAACGCTGTTGCCACATGTTCGATAGATTTTGGATCAACTGCCTTCCTACATCTGCCACACTGCACTTCGAAAGTACCTGGAACTTATGACTTTTTTCATAACCTTCATTGTTTGGAACTTCTGCAGGGCTACTCGCGCACAGTTACTCTTCTTGTAAAAGAGCGTTACCAGCATAGTGCGATCCTTCATGGAAACAGTCACGTTGTGCTTCTTGGACGCAAAGTGAGGAAGGACTGTGCGTTTAGCATCTAAAATAACAACGTGAGCAGATTCGGCAGAGTTCGTGATTCCAAAGAGAGTGGGGATGAGCAGGGCAGAGTTTGTGGGGTTTGTTCTCACTGAGCTCCTACCCCCACCACCCGTTGTTTTGAACAGTTGGCGGTTGGTCCTGGAACGCGGCATGTTAAGAAACTCTAGGGCCGCCGATTGAACGAGACGGACGCAGGGGTGCGGCGCTCGTCATTGATGGCGAGAAAAGTTATTCATAATGTAGGATTTTTGGGGCAACATTGATTATGAAGCATGTTCGGATGTGAATTAATACCGGGAAACGTTCAGCGATATTTTATTTGTAGAAATTTTTCAGATTAATGTGTTTCCACTAGCGGACTTAGGTGCCGAGGTGATTGAGGGCATGAACCAACGGTTCTTGTTTCTTAGGTCAACAGTGGATAAGTTAATTAATGTTTTTTTGTTGCATAGTTTCGTTCTGGATATAACCAATATAAATTTTTCATGATTCAACGGTTTATTTTACACGTTTCTTTGTTGTCTAATTTGATAACGGTAGTCACAGGATTTGCCATTCATTAATCATAGTATGAATAATGTGGAGTCATGAAGCCTGGGCTGGTTTGCTCACGTTGCATAATACGCGGTTTCAACATGAACTTATCCGCATGGCACTGTATGTGTAGTAACTCCGCGCGTTAAATAGGTGTGACAATAACTAAATGGTGTTAAGAGCCCACCATACAATAACATTCATTTTTCCCATTTTAATCATTAGTAGATGTAACTGGCGACGAAGTGTTGTCTATGTTTCCGGCATGACGAGATGCAAGAGATAGTGAGTGCTTGATGTACGTTTTGTCACTGAGAGTTGTAGATTTTATAAATAAAATAGATTTCATGTATGTTTTATCACAAGAAGTAATAGTTTCCTTAAATGTTTTGTCACAGAGAGTAATAGTTTTCTTAAATGTTTTGTCACAGAGAGCAATAGTTTTCTTAAATATTATCGAAATAAATCAGAATGATAATTGAAATTCTCTCTTAGCTTTATGTAGTATCCTTCATCCATACCACTGGCTATATTCTATGAATTTTCAATCCAGGCATATCAGTGTATGCGTTATGCACTTCATGCGACTAACTGAATTCATAGTATCGAAAAAAGAAAGTCTTACCGATCCTAATGTGCACGCATTGTTCCATGGCCATTCACCGATGTTGCGTTATCCGTTGCTTCATTTTTAAATTAGAATACTAAATTGTCTAGCGGGTTTGATTACTCATACCTCAATTTATCAGGCTAATTGAAAGAATTAAACACACAGCGGTAGAAATGGGATCCATGGAGCACTGCGTCCGCTTATATCAAAGGGAGATACTTCTTACATGAAAATTAATCAGCTTAACAAACAAGGGGTAGACTTTCAAGGTGTCATTAAGCTGATGTATTCTATCCTGTGGCAAGCTGGCCAACAACTGTTGCAGGTGGTCCCAGATATTCTGGATACTGGTACTGGAACGGAGATATTAAGTTTGTGTGGCACCAGTAAAGGCGTGCGGACTCACTCAGTGACTTCAATCTGGTCGTCGACCTCGACGGAACCGAGCCTCAGGTAGACCTCGTGCAGCAGTTGGTAGCCCTGCCCGCCTGAGCCGCGGCCGTCGATCTGCGCCACGATGAAGTCGCGGTTGCTGGCCAGGAACGTGCTCCAGTCCAGCTTCCAGCGCTCCGTCACCAGCTGCGTGCCCGGGCCGCCGTACCTGCAATGCGACGCGCCGTTTCTGTATTTACACACGTTCAGTCAGCAGTAGCCTGTCTGAATGAAGTATTTTCAAGAGTAAGGGAATTAATACAAAGCAGTGAAGATCACTGTACTACGCTTGTAGAAGTTAGTGAGTACAAGGATGTCGTCGGGACTGCAACTGGAAAGTGTGACAGCTCCATTAATGTTCTCTGCGTTGTTGTTGTTGTTGTTGTTGTGATCTTGTCACAAGACTCCATGATACTCTGTCACGATCTCCGAATAGCTGCTCCAACTAAATTCCCTCCAATACGGTGAGCCGTTCGCAGCTCGTGGTCGTGCGGTAGCGTTCTCGCTTCCCGCGCCCGCGTTCCCGGTTTCGATTCCCGACGGGGTCAGGGATTTTCTCTGCCTCGTGATGACTGGGTGTTGGGTGAAGTCCTTAGGTTAGTTAGGTTTAAGTAGTTCTGAGTTCCAGGGGACTGATGACAATGGCTGTTGCGTCCCATAGTGCTCGGAGCCATTTTTGAATACGGTGAGCCCTTGACACCTCAGATGTATCCTATCAACCGATCCCTTCTTATAGCCAGGTATTTCTACAAATTGCTTTTTTACAGCAATTCTATTCAGTAAGTTAGTTACATGCCCTACTCATCTAATCTTCAACATTCTTCCGTGGCACCACTTTCTAAATTCCCTATTCTCTTCTTGTCTGAACTGTTTATAGTCCATGTATCACTTCCACACATGACTACACTTGATAGAAATACCTCCAGAAAACAATTGGTAACGATTAATTTACATTCTATGTTAACAAATTCCTCTTATTCTGAATGCGTTTCTTACCATTGCCAGGCTACACTTTATATCTTCTCTCGTGTTCCTCCATTTCTCCAGAACACATCATCATTTACTTTGCTGCCCAAATAGCAAAAATTATCTACTGCTTTAAGTCTCTAGTTTCCTAATCTAATTACCTCAGCACCACTTGTTTTAATTCGAATACTTTCCTTTATTCTTGTTTTGCTTTTTTTGTTCATTTTATACCCTCTATTCGAGACGTGTCCATTCTGTTCAACTGATCTTCCAAGTCCTGACAGAATTACAATGTCATTTGAAACTCAAATTTTTAGTTCTTCTCCCTGAATTCCCCCCATGAACCATGGACCTTGCCGTTGGTGGGGAGGCTTGCGAGCCTCAGCGATACAGATAGCCGTACCGTAGGTGCAACCATAACGGAGGGGTATATGGAGAGGCCAGACAAACGTGTGTTTCCTGAAGAGGGGCAGCAGCCTTTTCAGTAGTTGCAGGGGCAACAGTCTGGATGATTGACTGATCTGGCCTTGTAACAATAACCAAAATGGCCTTGCTGTGCAGGTACTGCGAACAGCTGAAAGCAAGGGGAACCTACGGCCGTAATTTTTCCCGAGGACATGCAGCTTTACTGTATGATTAAATGATGATGGCATCCTCTTGGGTAAAATATTCCGGAGGTAAAATAGTCCCCCATTCGGATCTCCGGGCGGGGACTACTCAAGAGGATGTCGTTATCAGGAGAAAGAAAACTGGCGTTCTACGGATCGGAGCGTGGAATGTCACATCCCTTAATCGGGCAGGTAGGTTAAAAATTTAAAAAGGGAAATGGGTAGGTTAAACTTAGATATAATGGGAATTAGTGAAGTTCGGTGGCAGGAGGAACAAGACTTTTGGTCAGGTGAATACAGGGTTATCAACACAAAACCAAATAGGGGTAAGGCAGGAGTAGGTTTAATAATGAATAGGAAAATAGGAATGCAGGTAAGCTACTACAAACAGAATAGTGAACGCATATTGTGGCCAAGATAGATACGAAGCCCACACCTACTACAGTAGTACAAGTTTATATGCCAACTAGCTCTGCAGATGACGAAGAAATTGAAGAAATGTATGATGAAATAAAAGAAATTATTCAGATAGTGAAGGGTGACGAAAATTTAATAGTCATGGGTGACTGGAATTCGGTAGTAGGAAAAGAGAGAGAAGGAAACGTAGTAGGTGAATATGGACTGGGGCAAAGAAATGAAAGAGGAAGCCGCCTAGTAGAATTTTGCACAGAGCACAACTTAATCATAGCTAACATTTGGTTCAAGAATCATAAAAGAAGGCTGTATACATGGAAGAAGCCTGGAGATACTGACAGGTTTCAGATAGATTATATCATGGTAAGACAGAGATTTAGGAACCAGGTTTTAAAATGTAAGACATTTCCAGAGGCAGATGTGGACTCTGACCACAATCTATTGGTTATGACCTGTAGATTAAAACTGAAGAAACTGCAAAAAAGGTGGGAATTTAAGGACATGGGACCTGGATAAACTAAAAGAACCAGAGGTTGTACAGAGTTTCAGGGAGAGCATAAGGGAGCAATTGACAGGAATGGGGGAAAGAAATACAGTAGAAGAAGAATGGGTAGCTTCGAGGGATGAAGTAGTGAAGGCAGCAGAGGCTCAAGTAGGTAAAAAGATGAGGGCTAGTAGAAATCCTTGGGTAACAGAAGAAATATTGAATTTAATTGATGATAGGAGAAAATATGAAAATGCAGTAAGTGAAGCAGGCCAAAAAGGAACACAGACGTCTCAAAAATAAGATCGACAGGAAGTGCAAAATGGGTAAGTAGGCATGGCTAGAGGAAAAATGTAAGGATGTAGAGACTTATCTCACTAGGGGTAAGATAGATACTGCCTACAGGAAAATTAAAGAGACCTTTGGAGATAAGAGAACCACTTGTATGAACATCAAGAGCTCAGATGGAAACCCAGTTCTAAGCAAAGAAGGGAAAGCAAAAAGGTGGAAGGAGTATATAGAGGGTCTATACAAGGGTGATGTACTTGAGGACAATATTATGGAAATGGAAAAGGATGTAGATGAAGATGAAATGAGACATACGATACTGCGTGAAGAGTTTGACAGAGCACTGAAAGACCTGAGTCGAAACAAGGCCCCCGGAGTAGACAACATTCCATTGGATCTACTGACAGCCTTGGGAGAGGCACTCCTGACATAATTCGACCATCTGGTGAGTAAGATGTATGAGACAGGCGAAATACCCTCAGACTTCAAGAAGAACATAATAATTCCAATCCCAAAGAAAGCAGGTGTTGACAGATGTGAAAATTACCGAAGTGTCAGTTTAATAAGTCACAGCTGCAAAATACTAACGCGAATTTTTACAGACGAATGGAAAAACTAGTAGAAGCCGACCTCGGGGAAGATCAGTTTGGATTCCGTAGAAATATTTGAACACGTGAGGCAATACTGACCTTACGACTTATCTTAGAAGAAAGATTAAGGAAAGGAAACCTCCGTTTCTAGCATTTGTAGACTTAGAGAAAGCTTTTAACAATGTTGACTGGAATACTCTCTTTCAAATTCTGAAGGTGGCAGGGGTAAAATACAGGGAGCGAAAGGCTATTTACAATTTGTACAGAAACCAGATGGCAGTCATAAGAGTCGAGGGGCATGAAAGGGAAGCAGTGGTTGGGAAAGGAGTGAGACAGGGTTGTAGCCTGTCCCCGATGTTATTCAATCTGTATATTGAGCAAGCAGTAAAGGAAACAAAAGAAAAAAATTGGAGTAGGTATTAAAATTCTTGGAGAATTAGTAAAAACTTTGAGGTTCGCCGATGACATTGTAATTCTGTCAGAGACGGCAAAGGACTCGGAAGAGCTGTTGAACGGAATGGACAGTGTCTTGAAAGGAGGATATAAGATGAACATCAACAAAAGCAAAACGAGGATAATGGAATGCAGTCAAATTAAATCGGGTGATGCTGAGGGAATTAGATTAGGAAATGAGACACTTAAAGTAGTAAAGGAGTTTTGCTATTTAGGAAGTAAAATAACTGATGATGGTCGAAGTAGAGAGGATATAAAATGTAGACTGGCAGTGGCAAAGAAAGCGTTTCTGAAGAAGAGAAAGATGTTAACATCGAATATAGATTTATGTATCAGGAAGTCATTTCTGAAAGTATTTGTATGGAGTGTAGCCATGTATGGAACTGAATCATGGACGATAAATAGTTTTAACAAGAAGAGAATAGAAGCTTTCGAAATGTGATGCTACAGAAGAATGCTGAAGACTAGATGGGTAGATCACATAACTAATGAGGAAGTATTGAATCGGATTGGGAAGAAGATAAGTTTGTGGCACAACTTGACCCGAAGAAGGGACCGGTTGGTAGGACATGTTCTGAGGTATCAAGGGATCACCAATTTAGTATTAGAGGGCAGCGTGGAGGGTAAAAATCGTAGAGGGAGACCAAGAGATGACTACACTAAGCAGATTCAGAAGGATGTAGGTTGCAGTAGGTACTGGGTTCAAATGGTTCAAATGGCTCTGAGCACTATGGGACTTAACTGCTGAGGTTATCATTCCCCTAGAACTTAGAACTAGTTAAACCTAACTAACCTAAGGACAGCGCACACATCCATGCCCGAGGCAGGATTCGAACCTGCGACCATAGCGGTCGCGCGGTTCCAGACTGTAGCGCCTAGAACCGTAGGTACTGGGAGATGAAGAAGCTTGCACAGGATAGAGTAGCATGGAGAGCTGCATCAAACCAGTCTCAGGACTGAAGACCACAACAACAACAACACCCTGAATTTTAATTTCTACCCCAAATTTTTCTTTGGTTTCCCTTACTGCTTGTTCAAGGTGCAGATTGAATAACATCTGGGATAGGAAAATAGCGGAACAGGAACGGACGATTAGAGCCCTTCAGGGTGAACTGGATAGTGCTAGGGTCCGCAGCTCGTGGTCGGGCGGTAGCGTTCTCGCTTCCCGCGCCCGGGTTTCCGTGTTGGATTCCCGGCGGGGTCAGGGATTTTGTCTGCCTCGTGATTGCTGGGTGTTGCGTGAAGTCCTTAGGTTAGTTAGGTTTAAGTAGTTCTGAGTTCCAGGGGACTGATGACAATGGCTGTTGCGTCCCATAGTGCTCGGAGCCATTTGAACCATTTGATAGTGCTAGGAAGGAACTGATGAGGTTAAGGGGAGAGGAGGGTGAAGACAGGTGGGAAGTGATAGCAAGGAACAAGGGCCACAGAAAGAGAAAAATATCAGACACTTTCATAGTTGGCACAAACAATAGATTTGCCCTGCTACCTCAGTCAGCTAAGGAAGAGGCTCAAGTAGATGTAAATGTAGTCTGCACACAATGGTCTTTCACTAGGAAACCAGCTGTCGCAAAAAAAAGTAGAAAGTAGGTGGAAAGTTCTGTTGTTAGGTAGTAGTCATGGAAGAGGTGTGGGTCACATCCTGCAGGAAGAATGAGGTGACAAGTACCAGGTCACAAGTATTTTCAAGCCCAGTGCATGTCTTAGCTAAGTGATAGAGGATGTAGGATCATTGTGCAAGGGTTATACAAAGCAGGATCATGTTGTGGTAGTGAGTGGAACGGGAAACAGTATTGATAGGGATCAGGTTACAATATTGAGTGTGACCTGGTAAAAATAGCATCTGCAACGAACCATACAAATGTTGGCTTGGTTTATGCACACATGCAGTATGACCGGCCCCAATTGAACAGCTCTCTCAGGAGGGTCAACATGGAGCTAGATCAGCTGCTTCAAGTGGTACTTTGTCAGGCACAGGTTTGGCTCCTGTTGATGGTATTGGTAGGTGGAACTTCACAGGACATGGCCTGCATCTCAGTAGGAAAGGGAAGGGTAAACTGGCTGGGATGATAAGCAAAATCTTTAAGGGGGGACACTGAACCTCATGGGAGTCCTTTTTAGGCTAAGACCAGTGTCCAATCATCCTACATTAATTGAAATGAAGCTTAATGAGAAATTCAGACAGGCAGGTACTAGAAATGCGAAAATATACCAAGATTCCCATAACAGCACAGTGGAAAATAATGTTAGTATGTCACAAGATTCACATAAAAGCACAGCCAAAAATAATGTTAATATATTGCATCAGAATATCAGGGGATTAAAAACAAAATAGAAGAGCTTCTTGTTTGTTTAGAAGATTTACAAACAGAGGGTGGAATAGATGTACTACGCCTGTCTGGACATCATATAGTCACAGGTATGGAACTGGCAAATGTAGGTGGATATAAGCTTTCAGCACACGTACGTAGAGACACTATGGAGAGACGACGACTTGTCATATATGTTAACATCAATAACAGTGTGAAAAATTTTAAAACTAAAA
This sequence comes from Schistocerca gregaria, assembly GCF_023897955.1. Lineage (NCBI taxonomy): Eukaryota > Metazoa > Arthropoda > Insecta > Orthoptera > Acrididae > Schistocerca > Schistocerca gregaria. Next base: position 364,139,247 of record NC_064925.1, on the reverse strand, counting down.
TATTTAGCGTAGAGCAACACATAGAAGCATGTGCATGTGAGCTTAAACTAAATAATGGTACTTTTATAGGTGTATCCATACGTAGGTCCCCATTGGCAAATTTTCAAATATTTTTGAAAACCTTGGATTCTTTGTTTTGCTGTCTGTCAGACAAAGGAAAAAAAATTGTTTTGGGGATTTCAAAGTAGATTTTTTTGAAAGAGTCAGGTAGAAAACTTGACCTTGAAGTATTACCTGATCCTTTCAATTTGACATCAGTTATTGATTTTCCTGCTTGGGTGGTAGAGGAAAGCAGCATACTGATAGATAACGGTTCAATCAATACACGAGCGATAGGTTAATTGTCGGTGAAATCAAATGAGAATCTCTGAAGAGAAGCAGATTTTCTTTTATAGAAATACTTTTGGGAAAGTTTAGAGAACCGACATTTTCGACAGAATGCAGACGTTATACTGTAAATGTCATGTACAAGAGAAGCAAATTTTCTTTTCGAGAAATACTATTGGGAAAGATTAGAGAACCGACATTTTCGACAGAATGCAGACGTTATACTGTACATATCACGTACGGACCTCGAAGGCAAAGTAACCTGCCTCCAAACCCCCGCCCACCTCCCGGCTATTCATCGTATAATGGTTTCTGGAGTATGTATATTGATACAGATATAACGCTTTTCATTGTGCTTGACTTCAAATTGTGCCGTGTATTTAGTGTTTGTCGCACTTGCACGTGCTCCAGGGTGACATTGTATGATCTAAGACACTAACCTAGGTGGAAAGCAGTCTTGACTGATATGTTTTCGAATCCAACCCTAAAATGGAAGTTCACTGGTCCTAACCTCAAAAATTCGCGGATGTAAAACTAACGGAACATCTCTAGGAAAAGGGGGAAAACCTTGAGGGTATCGTCTTCGGAGGGTGCATTCTTCGCCACAAACTCCTCATCAGGTGCTGTAAACAGAGTAAACAGCTGTTCAGCAGCACGAGATGGAATTATAGCCGGCCGGAGTGGCCGTGAAGTTTTAGGCTCTACAGTCTGGAACCGAGCGACCGCTACGGTCGCAGGTTCGAATCCTGCCTCGGGCATGGATGTGTGTGATGTCCTTAGGTTGTTGTTGTTGTTGTCTTCAGTCCTGAGACTGGTTTGATGCAGCTCTCCATGCTACTCTATCCTGTGCAAGCTGCTTCATCTCCCAGTACCTACTGCAACCTACATCCTTCTGAATCTGCTTAGTGTACTCATCTCTCGGTCTCCCTCTACGATTTTTACCCTCCACGCTGCCCTCCAATGCTAAATTTGTGATCCCTTGATGCCTCAAAACATGTCCTACCAACCGATCCCTTGTTCTAGTCAAGTTGTGCCACAGACTTCTCTTCTCCCCAATCCTATTCAATACCTCCTCATTAGTTACGTGCTCTATCCACCTTATCTTCAGTATTCTTCCGTAGCACCACATTTCGAAAGCTTCTATTCTCTTCTTGTCCAAACTAGTTATCGTCCATGTTTCACTTCCATACATGGCTACACTCCAAACAAATACTTTCAGAAACGACTTCCTGATACATAAATCTATATTCGATGTTAACAAATTTCTCTTCTTCAGAAACGCTTTCCTTGCTATTGCCAGGCTACATTTTATATCCTCTCTACTTCGACCATCATCAGTTATTTTACTTCCTAAATAGCAAAACTCCTTTACTACTTTAAGTGTCTCATTTCCTAATCTAATTCCCTCAGCATCACCCGATTTAATTTGACTACATTCCATTATCCTCGTTTTGCTTTTGTTAATGTTCATCTTATATCCTCCTTTCAAGACACTGTCCATTCCGTTCAACTGCTCTTCCAAGTCCTTTGCCGTCTCTGACAGAATTACAATGTCATCGGCGAACCTCAAAGTTTTTACTTCGTCTCCATGAATTTTAATACCTACTCCAAATTTTTCTTTTGTTTCCTTTACTGCTTGCTCAATATACAGATTGAATAACATCGGGGAGAGGCTACAACCCTGTCTCACTCCCTTCCCTGGTGAGCAAGATGTATGAGACAGGCGAAATACCCTCAGACTTCAAGAAGAATATAATAATTCCAATCCCAAAGAAAGCAGGTGCTGACAGATGTGAAAATTACCGAACTATCAGTTTAATAAGCCACGGCTGCAAAATACTAACGCGAATTCTTTACAGACGAATGGAAAAACTGGTAGATGCAGACCTCGGGGAGGATCAGTTTGGATTCCGTCGAAATGTTGGAACACGTGAGGCAATACTGACCTTACGACTTATCTTAGAAGAAAGATTAAGAAAAGGCAAACCTACGTTTCTAGCATTTGTAGACTTAGAGAAAGCTTTTGACAATGTTGACTGGAATACTCTTTTTCAAATTCTAAAGGTGGCAGGGGTAAAACACAGGGAGCGAAAGGCTATTTATAATTTGTACAGAAACCAGATGGCAGTCATAAGAGTCGAGGGGCATGAAAAGGAAGCAGTCCTTAGGTTAGTTAGGTTTAATTAGTTCTAAGTTCTAGGCGACTGATGACTTCAGAAGTTAAGTCGCATAGTGCTCAGAGCCATTTGAACCATTTTTTGCTCAGAGCCATTTGAACCATTTTTTGCTCAGAGCCATTTGAACCATTTGGAATTATATCCATGGAGACTAGCAGCACTGTGTACTGTAAATGGCGATCGTTATGGTTAATTACTGGTGGTCATAGGAATGTGAGTGAACAATGTAAATATCACAACGAGAAGTAATATAAAACATCTATACTCTCCCATGTATTGTCCGTCGCTACCACATAAAAATTTGTATGTTCTGGAGAGTAAACAATAAGGTGGCAAATCGGATATATGAGAACGCCTAAAAGCCCTAATCTGGCACGGCTAAAGAAGCGAATAATCTTATGAACATTATAAGCGTGGCAGGTATTATGACCGTTGTTCTTTCACAAACCTTAAAGGCTTAAGCAGTGTACAAACTCTTAATTCTTTGTTTTATTCTTGTATTATTTTTGCTAATACACAGCTGACCAAGACTAGCGAAATTTCGTTTTGATTTCAAAGGCGTTAGACAAATATATGATAAAAATAATAATAATAACAGTAATGACAATGATAGTAATATCAGTGTATTAGCTGAGTATTACTGTGATATATCTGTGAAGTGAGTATAATGTTGAGCTCTAATACTTTCAACGTGTTCCCAGTTATCTGAATTGGAATTGAAGAGGATGAGCCAGTGGGGTGGGGGGGGGGGGGGAGGGTTTCCAAATGGGACATAAGTGGTAGTATGTGTTGTCTACACTTGGTCAGTGTTTTACACTTACAGAACGGTGCTTGTACGCCATACGGGCGCGGCCGCCCCGACATTGGCGACGGCGCCCGTGTACCGTACGGGCGAGCCTTTATTTGGTTCCGTAAGCGCGTTTAGCGGGTCTCCGAAGCAGTTTCGTCAACTAATGTGGAAGTAGTTCATTCTTCTTCCGCAAGAGGCCAGCATTTATCGCTATCTCATCCTGGTAGCGGTTGTGAGCGCTGCAAAGACGATGTTATCTGCAGAACATTCACACGTGTTTTATGATCGTGAAAATGGCGCGCAGCGAGTTGACGGCGGCCGAGATCTTGTATAATCTATATGGAGATGCAGGATCTGAAATTGACGATTCTGACAAAGAGGATTCGTACTCTCCAGACGAAAGTACAAGTCATGATTCAGGTATGTATGTGTCTCAATCGTTTATAAAGTGAAGAGTTCATTACCGCATTCTATATTGTGTGTAGTGTTCATTACTTCACTTGAATTTAGTACCTCTTAGTACCAATCTTAGCATTATTTTGTTTTCAATTCAGAGACTGGTACAGACCATCAGTCACCATCTTTTGTACCTGGTCGTGTGTGGCTCACTGAGCACAATGAGCAAAATTAGTCAGGACTAGACGATCAGCCAGCACTACCAGAGTTCCAGGAAGAAGACGGCGTAGTATCGCATTTTTCAGGTGCCACTGAGGAGCTTCAATATTTTAGTTATTTCTTTGATGACGACATTATTCGGCTCATCAAAAGTGAAACGAATCGGTACGCTGGTAACGTTATTACGAAAATTAAACGCAAAGGTGGCCTGAAAATAAAGTGTAGTTGGCATAAGTGGTCTGCAGTAAAACTGCAAGAGATTTACTGGTTTTTCAGTATTATTTTGCATATGTGCGTCGTCAAATTGTCGAAAATCGGTGATTATTGGTCAACAGACCCGTTTTTGCAGACAGGATTTGCGAGTAAATTGTTGAGTCGCCATCGATGTTGCGCTATATTGTCGATGTTACATTTGAATGACAATGTACGTTCATTAGCAGAGGCGAAGAAAAGCATGATCCACTCACAAAGTGAGGCCTTTTCTCGATTTCTTTGTGAATAAAAGCAAAAGTAGTTTTCATCCAGGCATGAATTTAACAATAGATGAGGCAATGTGTCCCTTTTGTGGTAGAATAGGCTTCAGAGTATACAAGAAAAACAAACCCAATAAATATGGGCTACAACTGTGTCCTGTCTGCGATTCATCAACTGGTTATATGCTAAACTGTGATGTATATACAGGTTGTGCAGGGAATGTTGACAATAGTATCCAGGGCCATGTAAAACGGTTGTGTTCACAGTACTTTGGCAAAGAACATCGCATTTATATGGATAGGTGCTACACCAGTCCATCTCTTTCAGACATGTTGTGGGAAAATAAAACTCTTGGACTGGGAACTGTAATAAAAAAACAGGAATGGTTTGCCATGAATATTCAAAACACTAAAACTAAAAAAAAAGGTCAGATAGTTTTTCAAAGGAAACGCCATCTCTTGGCAGTGAAGTGGAAGTCAAAACGAGATGTTTTTTGTCTTTCCACAAAGCATAAGTCTACCAGCACTAGTATTCAAGTGAGGGCCAAAGGTGGAACAGCAGAAATTGTAAAGCCAGACGTTATTACTTATAACACTAAGAATAAAGCTGGGATTGACAGAGCAGATCAGTTCTCCAGCTATTATCCGTTTGCCCGAAAAACTTTGAAGTGGTGGAAAAAGCTGTTTTGCCATTTGTTTATCGTGTCAAATGTCAACAGTTTTATTTTATACAAAGAGAAGACTAGGAAGAATGTATCCCTAGTATACTTTATTCACAAAGTGGGGGAGAAATTGGCTCAGAAGGGCGGAAATATTTTTCAGCAACAAGCCGCTTCATCCTCACAAATTGAGAGGACATTTGCAAGGCACTTCCCGGAGAAGGTCCCACCCACTGCAAACAAGGTGAATACTACTAGGTATTGCAAAGTATGTTCAGACAGGGAGAAGAAATATACGGGTCAGCGCATCGGTGAGGAAAGTAGATGATGGTGCAAGGACTGTGGCGCTTGGCCTTTACGTCCCACAGTGTTTCTAGGACTTTCATACAAAGGCTAACTACACCTGAACTATTAAAATACTCTAGTTTACAGGTACCTGCAGTTAGACATTCCATCGATATTTTTTTTTAAATTTAGATACAGTATAATGGCATTACTCAAGAGAGAAATCATGTAAAACTTTTTTGTCCACGACATTTCTGTGTTTTCTATTTAAATTATAACACCAATTTGTATTTTATATTGTAAAATAAACTCAAATCCATGTACAGCTCTTACTTTTTCCTTTTAAATAATGCAAGAACCATATTCCTATAATTTTTCTGTTCTTTGCAATCTAATTTCAAACATCCATTAAATATGCCAGTTCACAACCAAGTGCCGCGTGTAAACAGGGCAGCGTTGAAAGTGTTAAAACAGTGCTCACAGACCACCACAAATTTAAAAAAAGAAATGGTAAGATCAGTACCGTATCTCATCTCCTGTCTTATAACAAGTGGTTATAAGTAGAATTTGCAAAGCTCCCGATCTGACCATTGAAAAAACTGAACGGGTATCATCGGACGTCCGCCTTGAAGAGATTCAATGAATAATATAGAACAATTTTCGGCGGCACGGTAGCTCAGCGTGTTCGGTCAGAGGATTAGCAGCCCTCTGTAATAAAAAAAACTGAGTTAATCGATCAACAACAAACTTAAAAATGGATGTCTTACGACGTCCGCCCCGAGAAGATGCAATGAACAAAAGCGAACAAAATGAGACAAAGAAAAAAGATCAATCCTAAGGGCCCGGGTTCGATTTTTGTCTGGGTCGGAGATTTTATCCTCTCAGGGACTGGATGTTGTGTTATTCTAATCATCATCATTTCTTCTCCATCGACGCACAAGTCGCCGTATTGGCGTCAAACCGAAAGACTTGCACCCGTCGAACGGTCTACCCGACGGGAGGCTCTAGTCACACAACATTTACGTAATTAAAGTGCAGCTACTCACAGAGGTCCAGTGTAGGTTGCAATTCCTTATGGCAGCGGAATTTAGTAAATGTGCTAATGCGTTAATGTGGGACCGATTTAAGCTAGAAAAAATGAGAGTACCAATTTGGTCCACCAGACGGACATCTGCTACTGTGAATGAAAGAAAGACGTGTAGAAATGTTTCTATATTTAATGGATTAGGCACAGGGCGTGGGCAGAAAAGGTCAAATAAATGAAATTCGCATAATGTCGATTTCTTTATTAACCTTTATTGCTTGTAAAATGACAGCATGGGCTTCACACCGTCATACGAACAGTGTACAGAGCCATACTTGCACTTGGTAGCCAAAATTAGTATAAATTTTTGTCAGCGGAAATCCGTTCCGCCCTCGCTCATTTCCATATATACTAAGTTTCGCTGTCATAGTATAATTACAATCCGCACTAGACCTCCATCATGAGGCATTAATGACATGCTTTCGCATTCAGGGCCATGATATTTCTGTCCTACACATCTCCACGAAAGACTACCCAGGAGAGTTAAAGCTGTCATAAAGTCGAAGTGTGCCCACATCCCGTATTGAAGTTCACTAATAGGTGTATGGATACTTTTGATCACGTAGTGTATTTGTCTGTCGGGAACTAACATCAGCTTACGATCACCTTCTTGCTCAAGTGGATAACCCGCATGAAACCTCACTTGCAGATTTGTGCGTGGTAGACCAGCTATGGATTATTACGAAAGAATAATTCTCGGGCGTACTCCATATTGTTGTGACTGACAATTCGCAATTTTTCACAAACACAACTTTTATTTATGAAAGTTTACAAGGTTGATGACTGAACAACGAAAGAAAAGTAACAGTAACGATGCCAGTAAAAGTCTCCCAACTGAGGCAAACAGAAGTTCACTTCTAATTTTCCACAAAGGTTCGTGGTTACACAAACACAGTAGTAAAAGTCCCATTCAGAGACGAAGGCGTAATCTTCAGCGGTCGAAGTCTACGAGGTCGGCATCCAGAGTGAATTGAACTTGGTTTTTTTTTTTACATCATTGTTATTTTGTCACTTCATACAAAGGTAGGCCGGCAGCGGTAATAGTGCGCCGCTCTACGGCCACAGATAATACATTTATTAGAAGTTGAGACATCGAAAAACGAAACAACACGGTGGATAGACAACAGTAGACACACAAACTTAAAGACATGAAGTCATTCACAGGTGTAACGGACACTAACAGAGACGGCACACGTGAACGAAGGAGCACAAATGATGAAACACGGAATCAGTAACATGATGGCTCACACAAACGACTAGCGATGATCTCCGGCGCGCGAATGTTCACTTTACGTGTACGAGACCGCGGACCTGCCAATAGGTGAAAAGTGGGGGAGGAGGGAGAGGGGAGGGAGTAGATGCCAGTGGCAAAGGAGATAGAAGGGGAAGGAAAGAGGGTAAGGGGGGTAGGGGAAGCCTGGGGGAGAGGAGGGAGGGAGGAAGGGAGGAGGGAGTGAAGGGAGAGAGGGGAGAGATGGCACCCTTAGGAAAAAACACAGGTAGTGTAAGGGGAGGATCGAAGTTAGTAGGAGGGGTAGATGGAGGGGAGGAGGGCATCATCAGGGAGGGGGAGTTGTTGGAAGCCACCTTGGGTGAGGGTATGAAGAGTGGAGAGATGGAGAGCAGGTGGGATGTGGGAATACAGGTGCAGCAGCAGATGGGGGTGGGAGAGGATGGGAGAGACAGGTGGGTGAGGGGGATCAAGTTTATGGGAGATGTAGAGGATTCATATCCATTCGAGGAAAAGGAGGAGGTGTGGGAATGGGGATGAGAGGCAGATGCGAAAGGCGAGGCAGAGTGCATGGCGTTCTAGGATTTGAAGGGATTTGTAAAAGGTAGGAGGGGCGGAGATGCAGGCAGGATGAACATAGCAGAGGATAGGGCGGATAAGGGACTGATAGGTGTGGAGGATGGTGGAGGGGTCCAGACCCCACGTATGGCCAGAAATGAGCTCGAGGAGACGGAGTCGGGTGTGTGTCCTGGCTTGGATAGTCCGGAGATGGGGGGTCCAGGAGAGGCGACGGTCAAGAGTGACGTCAGGATACTTGAGGGTGGTAGTGAGGGTGATAGGATGGCCATAAATGGTGATATAGAAGTCGAGGAGATGGAAGGAAGGGTGGTTTTGCCTACAATGATCGCCTGGGTCTTGGAACTTTGGGGCTGGTTCTAGCCCCTAAATAGCTGTCTCCAGCCAATAAGGTTTTGATGCAGTGATACTTCCTGCACGCCGTGGCTCGATCTCCCCCTGCAGGAAGTAGTGCTTCGAACGACTGTTTACATTATCTTGTATGTAAATAGCCAGTGTTTACCATGGTGCTTTTGGTACGCCTTGGACATAGACAACCCCGTCCTTTGTGGTGCAATGTGGATTGCTCGCCCTCAGGGGCTACATTGGCTCTGGCACAACACATTCTGTGCCTGATGTGTTGGACATAAGGAACTGACCACACGCGCGAGAACTATTCTCCGGTAAGTGGCGAGCGAAACTGAAGTGTCTGGGATACTCACACTTGGACGACGAGCGGGTAGCTGGTGATCTCCTCCTCGCGCAGGCCGGGCGGCAGGTGGAGGCGCACCTGGGCGAAGTAGCCGCCCGAGATCTGCACGGCGAAGGTCTTGACCTGCGGCAGCGCCATCTTGGCGGCGCGTTCGAGCAGCCGCGTGTTGTTCTGCATGTGCAGCAGCAGGCGCGGCCCGCGGGTGGCGTACAGCCGCACCGTGGGCACGCCGGGGCCCAGGCACTCGAGCGCGAAGAAGGCCACGCTCGGGCTGAAGACGGCGTTGTGGAACAGGCACGGCCGCAGCAGCAGCTCCATCACGTCCGGCCGCCCGGCTGTCCTGCGCACACCGCTGTCTTAGCGCTCCCGCCCGCTGCAGCGCGCTTCATAAACGCACCCCGCTACAGCCAACATGCACAGAGTTTTGAAAGAGATGGACCCAGTCACATTAATTTCTGAGGAAATTACAGTTTTCTGGAGATAAAGCCAGAAGCTGAAACAATGAATTAAAATTTGTGCCACAGCCAGAACTTCAAGCTGGGTCTCCTGCTTACTCAGCTGATGTACTAATCACTACCCCTCAGTGGTATTGTGGCTGCCCCAACTGCGTGGACTACCCTACCCCAATGCCTTCTCTAACACAAACTTCAGTTCCCATCTTCAAACCATTTTCTCTCCTTAAAACGTCATGTTCTCATTCTTCGAAAATACTAACGATTTAAGAAGGGGAAAATGGGCTGAAGGTGTGAGATGGAATTTGTTATTGCATCTGCGTCTACATCTACATGCTTACTCTGCAATTCACACTTAATTGCCTGGCAGAGGGTTTATCGAACCTTTTCATACTACTTCTCTACCATTCCACTTTCGAATGGGGCGTGGGAGAAAGGAACACGTAAAGCTTTCCGTTCGAGCTCTGATTTCTCTTATTTTATTATGATGATCATTTCTCCCGACGTAGGTGGGTGTCAACAAAATATTTTCGCATTCGGGAAAGAAAGTTGGTGATTGGAACTTCGTAAGTAGATCTCTCCACAAAGAAAACCGCCCTTGCTCCAGTGACTGCCACCCCAACTCGCGTATCATATCAGTGACGCTCTCACCCCTATTGCGAGATAACACGAAACGAGCTGCCCTTCTTTGCACTTTTTCGATGTCCTCCGTCAATCTTACCTGGTAACCTTCCCTCACCGCGCAGCAATATTCCAACAGACGACGGACAAGTGTAATGTAGGCTGTCTCTTTAGTGGGTTTGTCGCATCTTCTAAGTGTTCTACCAACAATGCATAGTCTCTGTTTCGCTTTCCCCACAATATTGTCCATGTGGTCTTTGCAATTTAAGTGCTCTTAATTGTAATTCCTAGGTCTTTAGTCGAACTGACAGCCATTAGAGTTGTGCGTTTTATCGTATACCCAAAATGTATCGGATTTCTTTTAGCAGCCATATGGATGACCTCGCACTTTTCTTTGTGCAGTGCCAATTGCCGCTTTTCACACTATACAGAAATTGTCTCTAGATCATTTTGTAATTGGAATTGATCGTCTGATGATCTTACTAGACGGTAAACTACAGCGTCATCTCCAAACAATCCAAGGGGGTTGCTCAGATTAACACGTAGATCATTAATGTAAATCAGCAACAGCAGAGGGCCTATGACACTACCTTACGGAACGCCAGAGACGACTTCTGTTCTACTTGATGATTTACAGTCTATCACTATGAACTGTGACCTCTCTGAGAGGAAATCACGAATCCAGTCTCACAGCTGAGACGATACTCCATGTGCACGCAGTTTGATTAATAGTCGATTGTGTGGAACGGTATCAAAAGCCTTCTGGAAATCTAGGAATATGGAATATCGATCAGACAGCTCTTGTCGACAGCACTCATTACTTCATGGGAATAAAAAGGTAGCTGATTTGTATAAGAACGATCTTTTGTGAATCCGTGTTGGTTATGTATCAGTAAGTCCTTTTCTTCAAGGTGAATCATAATGTTCGAGAACAGTATATGGTCCAAAATACTACTGAAAATTGAGGCCAGTGATATGGGTCTGCAATTCAATGGGTTACTTCTATTTCCTTTCTTGAATACTGGTTGACCTGTGCTACTTTCCAGTCTTTAAGAACAGACCTTTCGGCAAGTGAACGGCTGTGTATGATTGTTGAGAAAGGCGCTATTGTGTCAGCATACTCTGAAAGGAACCTGATTGGTATACCATCTCAACCGGAAGACTTGCCATCCTTGAGTAATTTGAGTTGCTTCACAACACCTAAGATATCTACTTTTAAGTCAGTCATGTTAAGAGCTGTACTGGTTTCGAGTTCAGGAATATTTACTTCGTCTTCTTCGTGAAGGAATCACACGAGAACTGTATTTAGTAACTCAACTTTAGTGGCATTATCATCGGTACCATTTCCATCGCGTTCGTGCAGTGATGGTATAGGAGCACACAGTCAAAGACCGGAATTTCTTTGGGTTTTCTACCATATTTTGAGACAGTGTTTCACTGTGGAAACTATTAAAAGCATCTCGCATTGACGTCCGCACTAAATTTCGAGCTTTCATGTAACTTAGATAGTCCTGGAGCATTAAACTAGGGTACTCCGAGCAACCGTCGTACATACAGTGCTACTACGGCGCAGTAGTCAGCACATCTGCATAGTAAGTAGACGACCTGGATACAAGACCCGGCTGTGGCAAAAATTTTAATTCATTGCTTCAGCTTCTATCCTTACCGAAAGTTAATTTCTATTTCACGAAATATTAATTACACTGCTGCACAAAATTAAAGCAATAAACTACTGTTTTCCCGTCCTGTGCCTAATTCATGATATAATCATACAAACTGTTAATCGAATGTTCGTACCATCGTGTTCTCTACGGAAGATGGCATTCTGGTCAACAGACAATCATGCCAACGATGACGTCAGGGTACCTATAAAACGAGGTAGTGTTTTCCAGATGGCCCCACATCCATAATCGCTGTGTACACTGTCACAGACGTTGCAGTATGGCACGGACTCCCTGAAGTGGAGGGCCATAGGAAGAATAGAAGCAGGACAGTCAAAATCTGATTTATCTTTATGGTTTAAAGTGAATCGTTCTGTTGTTTCTCAGCTGTCGTGAAAGTTTATAGAGACCGAACTGTATTCCGAAGACAAGGGCAGGGTCGACCATGTATGATTTCAGAAGAGAGGACCGTTATCTTCCTGTAAGTGCACGACGGTACCACCTCAGTAACGCACAGCAACCGGTATATGCACTCGCAGCAACCACTAGGCGTGTTGTATCGAAGCAAACGGAGTGCAGAAGGCTTCGACAGAGTCGCCTTTGCTGTCGGAGGCCTTCTGTATGTCTACCTCTGACGGGTCTTCATAGAAGGGAACGTGTAGAGTGAAGTCATCGACATGCCACTTGGGCGGTTGAACAGTGGGCCAGTGCTGTTTTCACAGATGAGTCCCGATTTAATGTGGAGAGTGATTCTTCATGGGTTCGCATGTTGAGGGAACGTGGAAAACGAAATCGGGAAGCAAATATTACGGAAAGAGACCGATATCTAGGAGGATCTCTAGTCGTGTGGGCAGGGATTATGTTGACCACTCCAACACATCGTCATGCAATTTTACGGGTGCTTCGGCAAGGCTTAACTGCTGTCAAGTATAGTGACGAGTACTTGGAAACTCATTTGCGGTTGTTGCGAGGTGCTTTTGGCCCAGCCTTGGTGGACGATGATGCTCGACCTCACAGAGCACGGGTGGTTGACATTTTCTTGGAAAGGTAAGATACTTCATGCATGGCGTGGTCTGCTCGATTTGAGTCACATAGAGCAAGTCTGGAGTGCACTAGGGAGACGGCTTGCATCACGTCAGCGTCCACCAACGGCTCTCCAAGACTTCAAGCAGCTCTGCAGGAAGAATGGGCGTTATTGCCTTAACATGAGACTGACGACATCATTCTCAGCGTGCCCCGTCGCTTTCGGGCCTGTAATGCCACCAGAGGTGATCACACCCCATACTGAGCACATTAACCAATTGTTGGAATGTGTGTGCATATCTGTGAAGTTGAGAAAAACGAAGAACATTTTTGTCTACCATCATGCATCTCGCAGTTGTTGAAGTTCTGTATTCTTTACATTGTTTCTACTTCACTACCAACTGTTTATAATGATTTGTGGCAAAATAAACGCAACGCTGCAAAATTTCCGTTTCTTGCTTTAATTTTGGAAACCGGTGTCGATATGAACAATTTATGCATTGTTCGAAAGAAGAGAATTTCAAATATTAATTGCGACTGCTAGAGCACTGATGCTTGCAGGAACGACCATTAGCGTACCTGCGCAAACAGACAACCTTTCTCATAGACCTAATAAAAATAAAGATAGCTAGACTAGTCACTGACACTAGAGTAGCATATCTTCTGAGACACCAATTGTATAGCAATGCTGTCCAAATATGGTTCATTCGTGTGCTGCTTCCAACTGCAACAGGAGGAATGGAAGCAAGAGACAGAAACAATACTACGAGTACATTTCACAGATTAATTATTCCTGTTTTTTTCTTTTCAGTCATCAGTCTTCTGGATTATTTAGTGCAGTCCACGAGAAACTAATCAGCTGTGCCAACAGCTTCATCTCTGGAGTAGCACCTGCAACCTACGTTCTCACTTATTTGGTGTAAGTATTCCTATCTCTGCCCTCGTCTGCAATTTTTGCATTCAACAGCTCCCTCTAGTACCATGGAAGCGATTCCGTCACGTCTTAACATATGTCCTACCATCCTATCCTTTCCTCTTGTCAGTGCCTTCCATACATTCTGCTTTATTCCTGACCTTATAAGTCCACATAATTTTCAACAGTCATCTGTAGCGCCTTATCTCAAGTACTTCGATTCTCTTCTGTTACGGTTTTCCCGCACTCTATGCCTCACAACCGAAAAATGCCGCGCTCTAAATGTCCATTCTCAGAAATTCTTTCCTCAAATTAATACCTATGTTCGATGCTAGTAGACTTTTCTTGCCCAAGAATGCCATTTATGCCGGTGTGGGTCTGCTTTTTATGTCCCCCTTATTACGTTCATCATGTGTTATTCCGCTGCCTACGTAGCAAAATTCCGTAACTTCATCTACTTCGTGATCACCAGTCCTGATCTTAAGTTTCTCACTGTTCTCATTTCTGCTACTGTCATTACTTTCATCTTTGTTCGATTTAACTATACTCTCAGTCTATATTCTGTATTCTTTCATTCCATTCAGCAGATTCTGTAACTCTTCTTCACTTTCACCGAGGATAGCAATGTCATCAGCGAATCTTATCATTGATATCCTTTCTCCTAGAAATTTTATTCATCTTTTGAACCTTCCTTTTATTGCTCTTTCGATGTATAGATTGAACAATAGAGGCGAAAGACTACATCATTTTCTTATACCCATTTTAATCCGAGCACTTCGTTGTAGGGGGCTCTTATAATTCCCCCTTGGTTCTTGTACATGTTGAATATTATCCTTCTCTCCCAATTGCTTATCCCTGTTTCCCTCAGAATTTCGAACATCTGTGGTGCCTTTATATTTTATAAAGCGAAACCTATCGTCCTTTAACAGACTCTCAATTTTCTTTTCTATTCTTCTGTGTTTTATTCTTGTCAGAAAGTTGGATGCACGAGCTGTTCGGCTGCTGCGCGATAATTCTCGCACTTGGTTCTTGCAATATTGGGAACTGTGTGGCCGATATTTTCACGGAAGTCAGATGATACTTCCTACACTAATACATTCTACACAAAATCGTGATTAGTCTTTTTCTTGCTACTTCCGATAATGATTTTGGAAATTCTGATGGAATGTTACCTATCCCTTCTGTCTTATTTCTTACTTCGTAATACTACTCTTGCATTGCGTCTACTCAGTATTAGGAATTTTGAGTAAGGTGATATGATAAGAATGTTTGTGTTCGTTTAAGCTACCTTTAACTAACTATCCATTTAATCAAAAGCCGATAGCTGCGATTCGCAGAGACAATTTTCGAACTAGAGCAAATAATTTTCTTTGCGATGCTCATTCTGAAGAGTCGTTATCAAGAAACTTAAGCGAATAGATGTTAATTAGAAGACAGTACTATACCGAAAATAACTGAACTATCACCTCATATAAACTGGGTGCAATATTGTGAAAATCCCGTACTGTACCTGGAAATAATCTCGTTAGTGCGTGTAATGGCATTTTATATGTATTCCATTCTACTAAGGAAAGGAAACCACGAAAGCCCAGAAATGAAGATGAGGCTGTTCGAAACGCGTGAGAGAATGTAATGCCTGGTTCAAGTTATATTAGTGATCGCAATTATTTACTTCCATCCACTCCAACCAAATTGAAGGAAGAGAACCTTAAAACTATTCAAAATGGCTCTAAGCACTATGGGACTCAATACCAGTGGTCGTCAGTCCCCTAGAACTTAGAACTACTTAAACCTAACTAACCTAAGGACATCACACACATCCATGCCCGTGGCAGGATTCGAACCTGCAGCCGTAGCAGCAGCGCGGTTCCGGACTGAAGTGCCTACAACCGCTCGGCCACAGGGGCTGGCGCAGAGTATTTGGAGCCATTCATGGACTTCGTGTTCCCATGACAATGCGCCATGTCACCTGGCCAACTGATCGCGATTGGTTGATTATTCTGGGCAATTCGACCGAATGATTTGGCCACAAACCACCCGACATGGATTCCGTCGAACATTTACGGGACGTAATCGAGAGGTCAGTTCGTGAAAAAAATCCTGCACCGGCAACACATTCACAATTATGGACGGCTGTAGAGGTATCGCAGCTCAATATTTCTGTAGAGGGCTTCCAGAGACTTACATCCATGCCTCGTTGAGCTGTTCCAATACACCGGGCAAAAAGAGGTCCGACACGATGTTAGGCAGTACCCTATGACTTTTGTCATCTTCGAGCATATGTCAGAGAAGCCAAAATCAAGCAGTGGTTGTATTGTGGTGGATGCAAAGAATAAACTTCTTAATACGATTTCAGGTAATGTAACTTACAAATCTCTTCGAAGTGCAAGTCCTTTACGTAACTATTGACCGCTACCTTAATCTAGCTATATCCACTAGATTTCACACAGTCAGTTGATTTGGACTTCTGATTCTAGTTTCAAGCATCCAGAAACTACAGATAATTTAGAGAAATCCGCAAGAAGTACAATTACATCTACACTACTGGCCATTAAAATTGCTACACCAAGAAGAAATGCAGATGATAAAAGGGTATTCATTAGACAAATATATTGTACTGGAACTGACACCTGTTTACATTTTACGCAATTTGGGTGCATAGATCCTGAGAAATCAGTACCCAGAACAACCACCTCTGGCCGTAATAACGGCCTTGATACGCCTGGGCATTGAGTCAAGCAGAGCCTGGATGGCGTGTACAGGTACAGCTGCCCATGCAGCCTCAACACCATACCACAGTTCATCAACAGTAGTGACTGGCGTATTGTGACGAGCCAGTTGCTCGGCCACCATTGACCAAACGTTTTCAATTGGTGAGACATCCGAAGAATGTGCTGGCCAGGGCAGAAGTCGAACATTTTCTGTATCCAGAAATACCCGTACAGGTCCTGCAACATGCGTCGAGCATTATCCTGCTGAAATATAGGGTTTCGCAGGGATCGAATGAAGGGTAGAGCCACGGGTCGTAACACATCGGAAATGTAACGTCTACTGTTGACACCCCGTACCACCACGCCGGGTGATACGGCAGTATGGCGATGATGAATACACACTTCCAATGTGCGTTCACCACGATGTCGCCAAACACGGATGCGACCATCATGATACTGTAAACAGAACCTGGATTCATCCAAAAAAGAAATGACGTTTTCCCATTCGTGCACCCAGATTCGTCGTTAAGTAAGCCATTGCAGGCGCTCCTGTCTGTGATGCAGCGTCCAGGGTAACCGCAGCCATGGTCTCAGAGCTGATAGTTCATCCTGCTGTAAACGTCGTCTAACTGTTCGTACAGGTGGTTGTTGTCTTGGAAACGTCCCCATCTGTTGACTCAGGGATCGAGACGTGGCTGCACGATCCGTTACACCCATGCGGGTAAGATGGCTGTCATCTGAAATGGTAGTGATTCGAGGACGCTGGGATGCAAACAGTCATTAGATCTCGAGAAACGCGAGCAGCAATATCGCGATGCGATAAACCGCAATCGCGATAGGCTACAAACAGACCTTTATGAAAGTCGGAAACGCGATGGTACGCATGTCCCCTCCTTACACGAGGCATCACAACAACGTTTCACCTGGCAACGCCGGTGAACTGCTGTTTGTGTATGAAAAATAGGTAGGAAACGTTCATGTCAGCACGTTGTGGGTGTCACCGCCGGCGCCAACCTTGTGTGAATGCTCTGAAAAGCTAATCATTTGTATATCACAGCATCTTCTTCCTGGCTGTTAAATTTCGCGTCTGCAGCACGCCATCTTCGTGGTGTAGCAATTTTAATGGCCAGTAGCGTCCATTTTTAGATTCATTGACGAGCTAAAACATGAATACCACCCAATTAACAGAGTATTTCTCCACCTTTGGAACGCACTGCGGCAGCGATTCTGCGTACCATGGATTCGACAATTGCATGCTTGGTTTCCATGCATCAGCAGACGGCTACGCACAGGCCACGCAATTACCGTAAAGAGTAGGTGGTTTGCAAACACGTAGCTGGAGCCCGACGGAGTGTCAGATGTGTTCCATCGGTTTCAGGTCTGGTGAATTTGGTAGCTTATACATCAATGCTATTTTATTAGGATG
Source organism: Schistocerca gregaria (assembly GCF_023897955.1). Lineage (NCBI taxonomy): Eukaryota > Metazoa > Arthropoda > Insecta > Orthoptera > Acrididae > Schistocerca > Schistocerca gregaria. Next base: position 364,121,532 of record NC_064925.1, on the reverse strand, counting down.
CTCCTGAAACCACTGTAAAATAATTCTGTCCTTGAGAAACGAATAATTACGTTGCTGAAAGATGCCACTGTCGTCGGGGAAGACGTCAAGATAAAGGGGTGCAGACAGTCTGCAATAATGTTCACGTAGTCCATGGCTGCCATGGTGCCTTCGATTAATGCGACAGGTTACTTGGCAACCGAATCGAATGTCGCCCATTGCATAATATTGCCCCATCGTCCTGTCGTTGTGTCGCGGTGCATGTTACGAGCAGATCAGCCGGTCGCCTGGATGATGACGTACCCGTACACGTCCAGAGATGACCACCGATCTGGTGATCCATCCAATACTTTTCCATTGATCCACAACCCAATCTTGACTATCCCGCGCTCACTGCTGTTGTGATTGACGATGCCGCTGGGTTAACAAGGAAACTCGAAACAGTCATCAGCTCTTGAGCCCCATATTCAACAATCTGTTCTTATTGTTGCGCTCCAAGACAGTTTAACCTGCAGCAGCGTTGTACTCTGTCTTCAGATCTGCTACAGATCACCGCCTAACCTGACTCAAGAGCTGGCCCCCGACCTCCACATACTGGTGCTGAAGCGTGGACGTGCAACACACTGTGTCGCCTGCTTGTGTTTTCACCGTCCTTCAATCATTTTCCTTCGATGCTCACACAGCCGACCGAGATATTTGTTGCCAGGCGTAGGGCCATAATAATACTTGTTTGGATGAAATCGCTTATATCAATGCATTTGACCGCTGCGATGCATATCGTCACTAGATTACCTCTCTATTCCTTTCTACTTCGTTTATATATTTATGTTGCCGCATAACGTGCCCGCAACGTCTACTAAGGCTGCATTCAATTTATTCGGAACAGTGGCCATAGTGTTTTGTCCATTAGTGTAAATGTATCAGCTGCTAGCAAAAATAATGAAGTTTAGTTGCTCATTTCCGCACACTGTCACTTAGGCATGACGTTGACGAGACTCCGTTCAAGTAATGACTCATTCATTTGTGTGAAGGTATAAATGTAACCAGGACATTATGCGCATATTTCTGACTTACCTGCACATATTCATCACTTGAAAACAACCACTGCGGTAGAAATCAGGTGATTGTGCAATATGTTTAGACTTTTGTCTAACACAACTAAATGATGAAAGATGACCCTATTGTTAATCATAAAACTTGGTTAGCAATTTTGTTTCTCGAATATCAGCCGGATTCCATCACAATATGAAGGCAGAAAAACGAAAACGGCTTGGGAGAAAATATTTTGCACTGTTTTGCCTTTTATTGTGCACTTCTTATATTCTGACTCGACCTTCATTCTCGATAATTGTGTTGCTGTGACAGAGGTGTCCTGAAAAGATTTAATCGAGAAATTTCAGGGACGGAAGAAAGGTTAAAGCACAATGGACTGTGTCGGTGATAGTCGATTGCTGTTGGAGGTTATTCAGGGAATCGCCAACAATAGTATTCTAATGGCTGGCAAACAGATTGTGTCTTTATGGCTTTTGCGTGGGCGGGAATTGTGAAGTAAAATCATGCATAGTATCGCAAGGATAATACAAAAAAGTAGGTTAAAAGCTAAAGCTAAATTAAACAGCAATAAATTTCATGACAGTGTCGCACATTAGGACATTGAATTAGCGACTAAGTACTGGTTCGTCTTCTGGCTGAGGTGTCACTGAATGCCAGAATTGGAGGGGTATGATTGTCCAGAAGTCAATAACCAATTTTTTCATTAGAATGCCAAAAGAGTTTGCTGCTTCTCACCTACGTAGACAGAAATGAACATGAGGATAAAATAAGAGATGTCAAAGCTCTCACGGAAAGATTGCAGCATTGGTTTTCCATCTTGCTACTCGAGAGTGGAACGATAGGGACATAGACTGAAAGCAGTTCTGTGCACGGTGTAGTAATTAAAGCGGAAATAGTGCTAGGTTCTAAAAGGGCAGAGAAGAGACGGCTATGGGAACGGATGAGATACTGGAGATTATGAACAACGATGAAAAAATGAAAATGTTGGAACTGTATATATCTTTTCTGACGGGCTTGTCCGACAGAACATACACCACTCATATATGTACATGACATAACAGAGACTCAAATGAAGAAAGAAAAACTGTACTGGGGAGGGCATACAAAGTAGTGTGGAATCATTACAACAATAAGTCTATCTCACAAAAAGCCAAACTACGCTACCACGACACGTTGGTGCTCCCTGAAGTACTGCATGCAGCAGAGACCACACTAATCCTAGGGCATACACGTATCAGAGAATTAGAAAAAGTAAAACGGAAAATACGTAGGAAAATATTTGGCGCAACTAACAACAATGGAATATGGATCAAGAACCCTACGGAGGAACTATACAAACATACGGAGACAATCACAGAAAAGATTATAAAACGCAGACTACAATTCTATGGACACCTACACAGAATGCCGTCACACAGAATGACCAAAAAGATCTTTGACTGGGCAACCACTAGAAAAAACAACTGACTGGCAGAGGTAGAAAACTGAACCAACTCAACACTACACCAGACACAATAAACGACAGAATAAAATTCAGAATCATCATTAAGAATAGTAATCTATTTGAGATACACTGTGACAAACGAACAGGTGTAAAATGGACTGAAGAACGCAAGAAAGATCACAGCCGGAAGATGAAAGAAATATGGGCAACCAAAAAGGCAACCAAGATGAAGCCGAAGACACGAAGCCGACAAGAAGCTTGGACAGAGGACCGGAAACAGAAACACAGCGAGCGAATGAGGGAAGTTCGGGCAACAAAGAGGGAAGCAAAAGAATTAGCCATGTAGTTTAGTCTAGCTGCGCTCTTTAAGGGCAACGCACCAATAATAATAATAATAATAGTAACAATAATAATAATAATAATAATATACACATTTATATATATCTAGACGTTTGTCTCAGTGCAGAATCAATAATTTGCGAGTAAGGAGTTAGTGAATGATAGACGCAACACTGCAACGTGCGATAAGTAGGAAATTTTAGTCAGGCAGGTACCTTATCAGAATGGCCGAAGCGGTTAGGGCAACCGCTCATGAGAAGTAGTAAATCCAGATCAGAGTTCTGGTCCAGCACGAACGTTTAACGTTCTCCACCGAATTACCACAATGCCCCGTACGGCCGAAAGCCACGGGTTTCCGCCCACCCTTTCCCATTTTTCCTCATCCTCTATTTCATATAAAAATGATGGAACTGAATTGCTAGGCTGCAGGTATACCAGTAGTGAAACAGTATAGAGATGAAGAAAAGCTAAAGAAGAATGCATAGAGGTAAGATGTCATAAGATTCAAATATGCTACAAGGTAATGTACATAGGTCTAGACACGTGGTCTAGAGGAATCAGTTCCGCCTTGATCGTCGAGCTAGCAGGTTGTTCCTGCTTCCGCCTGTCTAGGAGCTCCACTTGTGTCGAACTTTTGTGTACTCAGTGTTGCGTGTGTATCGGCCCTTGTCACATCGCTCTTGCCTACTGGAGTTCGTTGTCGGTTCGTTCTCTGGTGGCGGCGCTCTCTGCTCGCGGAATGTCTGTCGAGTCTCCCTACTCCTCGTAGGGGTACCGTTCGTCACAGTTGTAACAAGAGAACGCCTCATGTGAAACCGGGCTTTCTAGACATTACCGATTGGGTGATTGATACGATTCAAGTTACATGTGATCAGGTAATTCTGATTCTGAACTGTATGCACTTTTTGTGAAGTTTTAAGGTCCCTTGCAAGAAGATCGGCTTCGGTCTCGGGTTGGTTCTCAACGATTTTTTGACATCGTGATATTTCCGTTAATCCAGTCCTTCTTGCAAATATGGTGATCAGATATATTCCAGTTAGAGTATCCGAAGTAGCAGATTTATTTTTTAAGACGGCGTTGCTTCCTTCCTGAGTCGTTCGGCATATTCGGCGTGAACGCTGGTCTGCCCAACATTGCTTTCAGTGTGAGAATGGTACCCGAACAGCAGAAATGTGTATTCAAAAGAATATTCCTTCACGCTTGAATGTTTGAGGTTATCATATTCATGATACGTTTGCAGGGTAAGAAAGACGCTGCTTTCTTTGTAATGAAAGTGGCCAACTCAAACCCAACTGTCCGCGCCGCGTTACTGTTTTAAAGTTGCGCTATGAAAAACATTGTCCGTTGACATTAGCTGAATTACTGTCTTCCCAGCCAGCTGTCAGTATCTCTCCAGCTTTAGTGGACGTTAGGGAGACATTACCCCAACTCCTCTCTTCTTTACGCCGTTATCGGCACGTTCAGATGCGGCCCCTGTTGACGTTGAGGCGCCGGCCGACTCAGGATGGTGAAGACTTTCAAGTCATCCCTCACGATTCTCGCCTCTCCGAGGTGATGGTAGAGCGTGTTTCTTCCATTGGAGATGCTTTGAATACTGACAATGGTTAGGTTCCTGTATCGCCAGGGATGACCAGGCTGAGTCTGTTGATACACTCCTGGAAATTGAAATAAGAACACCGTGAATTCATTGACCCAGGAAGGGGAAACTTTATTGACACATTCCTGGGGTCAGATACATCACATGATCACACTGACAGAACCACAGGCACATAGACACAGGCAACAGAGCATGCACAATGTCGACACTAGTACAGTGTATATCCACCTTTCGCAGCAATGCAGGCTGCTATTCTCCCATGGAGACGATCGTAGAGATGCTGGATGTAGTCCTGTGGAACGGCTTGCCATGCCATTTCCACCTGGTGCCTCAGCTGGACCAGCGTTCGTGCTGGACGTGGAGACCGCGTGAGACGACGCTTCATCCAGTCCCAAACATGCTCAATGGGGGACAGATCCGGAGATCTTGCTGGCCAGGTTAGTTGACTTACACCTTCTAGAGCACGTTGGGTGGCACGGGATACATGCGGGCGTGCATTGTCCTGTTGGAACAGCAAGTTCCCTTGCCGGTCTAGGAATGGTAGAACGATGGGTTCGATGACGGTTTGGATGTACCGTGCACTATTCAGTGTCCCCTCGACGATCACCAGAGGTGTACGGCCAGTGTAGGAGATCGCTCCCCACACCATGATGCCGGGTGTTGGCCCTGTGTGCCTCGGTCGTATGCAGTCCTGATTGTGGCGCTCACCTGCACGGCGCCAAACACGCATACGACCATCATTGGCACCAAGGCAGAAGCGACTCTCATCGCTGAAGACGACACGTCTCCATTCGTCCCTCCATTAAAATGAATGTTGCACCTGTGCCTTCTCCTCCATCCGTAGGAACGTCTGTTTTGATGGCTTACGACGATTTAACGCAGAAATCGTCTGCTGCTATGTCTTTCCTGTGGTCTAGTGAACCGCCATCCCTTCCTTAGTGTGATACGTTGGAGCAACAGATTACTGTGGATTCTATTGCGAATAGTCGGGTGAAGCATTCAGCTTCAGACGCTGCATTACCTGTCAGTTCTTTATCTGATGATGATGTTCATCGCTCCCGGTTGTGTTTCTCGTATTCATTTGAGTGGAGCGGGAACGCCTCCCTCCACGCAGTGGGCCTTGATGGGGCACATACATTCCGACATCAAGAAGTTATGTTGTCATGGAGTGGCGTGAATCAATGTTTCCAACCTGAGCGTGCAGCTTCTCGACGAAGAAAAAGCATAGCATGGAACCTTCACCTTCCAGTGGAGAGGATTCAAACCCGGGACCTTCGTGTCCGCCGTATGGCGGTGCTGTGGAGAGCGTGACGTGATGCGTACATTTTTTCCTAGTTCTTTTTTGGTGCTTTACACGTGTTAGATAATGCAGGCGTATATATTTCTCACCCTAAATGTTAATAGGATAAGCTCTCAGTTATGGATTGCTCCGTTGCAATTTATTTATGATTCCCAAGCTAATGAAGTGTGTTTGCAACCCGCGTTATTACATGTGTTTTATCTCTATGAGAGTGATAGGGGAGAGGTACATGTAGAAGAAAAGGAAGGTGTATGTTGTGTTCATTGATCTTGAAAAGGCTTTTGACTGTGCCAGATGGGACAAACTGATGGCAATCCTAAGGAAACATGGAGTTGACTGGAAGGATAGACGGCTAATCAGAAATTTATATTTGAACCACAGAGCAAGAGTAAGAATAGGAGGTGTGATGAGTGAAGAAACAGAAATGGGAAGAGGTGTAAGACACTGTTGTTGTTTATCACCAAGACTGTTCAATATATATCCAGAGGAAATTATTAGTGAAAGTTCTGATGGAAGGAGAGGAGTTTATATAATAGGTCGGAGAGTGGGGTGCATAAGATTTACAGACGATACGGTTGTGATGGAAGGGAGTGCACGAGAGTTGGGAGAGGAAAAATGATCTAAACACAAAATTAGAAGAATATGGGATGAAGATTAACAAGAAGAAAACGAAAAGCATGGTAATTGGAGGAAAGGGGAGAAAATGCCGTATGAAAATAGGGGGAGAGGAAGTGGAGCAAGTGAATAATTTCAGTAACTTGTGAAGTGTAATAATGGATGATATGTATTGCTCAACAGAAATTAGGAAAAGAATTGCAATGGCAAAAGAAGGATTCAAGAGGAAAGAGATAATACTTTGTGGGCCACTAAACAAATATCTGAAGAAAAGACTTGCCGAATGTTAATTGAGGAAGGAAGATGAAAGAGGACTGGAGGCAATAGAGATCTGGATATGGAAAAGAATGGGAAAAGTGAAGTGCGAAAACCGAGTAAGGAATGAAGAAGTATTAAGAAGAGTTGGAGAAGAAAGAAACGTGCTGAAAGGTATCAGAAAGAGGAAACGGAACTGGATTGGACATTGCTTGAGGAGGGACTGTTTATTGAAGGAAGGAATAGAAGGAATGGTGAAGGACAAGGGGGAAGAGGAAAAGAAGATATCAAATGCTGGAAAATATAAAAGGAGACAAATATTCAGAAATGAAAAGACTGGCTATGGACGTACAAAAGTGGAAGAGGCTTAATCCATGACCAGGCCTGCTGTAAGGCAGAATAGCATACTACTACTGCCTCCCTGGGTATTCTATGTATTTTAATATTGCGCCAGATAGTTCCGTTGACAGCCTTTGAAACGCTACACGATGATCTCGCTTTAATATTCTTTCTGCTCCATCTGGATCTGATCTTAAATATGACCGCTCATGCTTTTATAAGGAAGATGCCAATTGTTTATTTCGTCAAAATCTGCGAAACATTTAGATGAGAGTAGATTTCAACTGTGTGTTTCAAGTATTTTACAGCTTTTTCTAGTAATCTACTAGACCATTTTTTATTTTTCTGCTTTCCTATGTAGCCAGTTCTTTTCAATTGATGTAATCCCTGCCAACTTCAGTGACCACTGTGCTTTACAATTACATTTAACCACGCTCCGCAGCGGGTACATTTTTCTCGCCGTATTTGGAAGCTAAATATTTTACATCTCGCGGACCCCTCTGTGGATGATATCACTGCTGCCGTTTTGGGGGCGGGAAATCCGTTGCCAAGTCTATTATCCCTCAGTTATGGAACGGTGTGCTTCCATTGCCGTATCTCGACTTCGGGGTGCACTCATATACCTGAAAAGAGGAGGACTCGGGAATTTTATTATTCTGTCGTTAGTGATATTTATGGTACTGCTCGAGACGTCACATTAATAATTATGGGATTTCACCACGTAAAGGCGGAACCCCTGCAACTCAAAAGACTGCAAATATATGGTCTTCGTTCGCTCTCCAACCACGTTCGATTCTCCAGGATGAGTTGGCATCTCTGTATCGTCTAATTCGGATTCGAATCCGATCTCAAAGGACGTGTCTCACTATCATTCGTTCTATGGATTATCGTGAGTGGCCATCGCAACCTGATATAATGAATGAACTTTCCCGATTTTTTTTTTTCGATCTTTACACTGGAGTGCCACAGACGGTATACAGTCTGCTGATTTTATTTCCCTCCTTGATAATATTGCTACACCAGCTCTCTATGAGGAGTTTTTGGCAGCTTTTCACCTTGATGAGGTATTAGATATTGTAGTCTACTCTCTTTCCGCAAATTTCCGGATGTGGGTGGGCTCCCCAAAGAGTTTTATGTTCGATTTTAACCAACCTCTGATAGGAAATACGATAAAATCTGTCGTGAATGAAGCGCTGCAAGGGATACACATTCCGCCCTCTTTTAAGGGCGGAAAAAATGAATTCCCTAAAAGGCAGGATGTCTGTCCTTGGATCAGGTCCGACCGAAAACGCTACTCAATTTTGATTATAAAGTCGTAGTGCGGGTGATCAACAGCCGCTCGTCGTTTTGCTTGTTAACATTGAGGGGCGTTATCAAAGTTGTCTTCTGGATCCTACTTTCCTGTCTCCCGTTGCTGAATTTCCTAATCTCATCTTGATTGCTTCCACTTTTCCTGTGTCGGGAGCTTTACTTGTAACTGATTTTGATCATACGTTGGACAAGTTAGTCATGATTTTCAGTTATGAGTGTTGAAAGCAATTGGTTTTTGTGGTGTCACCGCCAGACACCACACTTGCTAGGTGGTAGCCTTTAAATCGGCCGCGGTCCGGTGGTATACGTCAGACCCGCGTGTCGCCACTATCAGTGATTGCAGACCGAGCGCCGCCACACGGCAAGTCTAGAGAGACTTCCTAGCATTCGCCCCAGTTGTACAGCAGACTTTGCTAGCGATGGTTCACAGACTTCTACACTCTCATTTGCCGAGAGGATAGTTAGCATAGCCATCAATTACGGTATTTGCTACGACCTAGCAAGGCGCCAGTATCCGTACTTTTGATATTGTGAATCGTGTACCATAAAGAGCGAAGTTCTCCATGAATGGATTGAAGTTAAGTATTCCAAAAGCTACGTCCGTTTTTCTCAGTTCTAATTCCCTTGTCATGTTCCAGACCTCACGCCAGCCTGCGTGAGCTGAGACGCATACATTTCGGCCTCCTTTATTAATACGGTTTTGGCTCTCCTGCCAACCACAACAGTTTTAATGATGCCGCACGATGGGCCTACACTTCTTTCATTACTGGAATTCAAGTGTCTATTGACAAGAACGCTCGTCTTACTCATCCCATAACAGTCTGTCTCGGTGTCCTGCAGGCGAGTCCTCCCCTCTATATGTTGTTATTCGTGTTATTTCTGGATCATTTAGCGAGGTCCATAGCCTCTCGATTCGGAGGCTGGGAGAAAGGTTCAGTGTTCGCGCATATGTCGTTGACGTTATGGTACTTCTTCGTACTCATGACGACATACCGGTGCCCAACAGCGTTATGGATACATTTTGTCGTCTTACGTGAGCACCTTCGATGATGTCCCAAAAGCTACAACGATAATCGGGCAAGTTTATCTGACGAAGCACTATTTTTCGGGTGCGTTAAGAGGTTGTGGCGAGACTGGAAGGTTTCGGCCTCGCTGATGTTCGGGCCACGTCGTGTGTTTTATTTCTTCGACGCACTGTTTTACACGTGTGTTCACGTCTCTCAGTCACTTAAAGCTCGCTTTTTTGCCCATCTGCGACCTATGAGCTTATTCCCTCCAATAAATATTCGTACAATAAATCACAAAAGGAAGGCATATTTTTGAAATTTTTCTTGATGTAAGTTATTTGAGGGTTGACATTTTTTCCCAATCGCATCTCTCTGTCAGAATGCTGTTAGGTCGATGGATGCTTCCAAATCGCGATTTCTCTAAGGAGCTCCTGTTTCCTGAGACAGATTTCGGTGTTTGGTCCAATGTTAGCCTACCGATTTTTCCGATGGAAGTAGCGTCCTCGTCGTGGAAAGTCGTGCATAACTTTATCCCCACAAACGTTCGACTTTTTCGCATTGGCCTTGGTAAGACACACCAAGGCAATCGTTGCCGTGAAAGGGGGTACATTATGTCATTGGTTGGTCGCCTGCGGATACAGACATTGGAGTTGGCTCCGCCGACAACTGACCTTTCTTGCCAAGACGATTTCAACACTGTTTCCACTGTTAAATGCAGAGGAGAGAGCGGGTAGGTGGAAGGTGTACACTGAAGGCCTCTATATGGGGGAATATTTCTTTGATTATGCGGTAGAAGAAGAAACGGAAGTCAGTATAGAAGAAATAAGGGATCCTGTCTTAGAATTACAATTTAAAAGAGCTTTGGAAGGCCTAAGATCAAATGAGGCACCAGCAATAGATAACGTCCTATCAAAATTTCTAAAATCATGGAAGAAAGTGGCAACAAAACTACCATTCTCTTTGGCGTGTAGAATGTATGAGTCTGGTGATATACCATCACATAATTACGAAGAGTGCAAGAACTGAAAATTGGGACAATTGTCTCACTATCACTTTAACAGCTCATACATCCGAGAGACTGACAGGAATAAGAAACAGAAAAATGGTAATAAAATTTATGATGTATTAGATGACTATCAGTTTGACTTTAGGGGATGTAAAAGCACCAGAGAGGCTATTATGACGTCGGAATGAAGAATCTAATTACTGAAAATCGAAGAAAGACAAAAGTAATGAGAAGTATTAGAAATTACAACAGTGAGAAACTTAACATCGGGACTGATGGTCATGAAGTAGATGAGGTTAAGGAATACTGCTACCTAGGCAGCAAAAAACCCATGACGGACGGAGCAAGGGCGACATAAAAAGCAGACTAACACTGGCAAAAAGGACATTCCTGGCCAAGAGAAGTCTACTAGCATCAAACATAGGCCTTAATTTTAGGAAGAAATGTTTGAGAACGTACGTTTGGAGCATAGCATAGTACGATAGTGCGACGGGATAGTGGGAAACCGGAATGAGGAGGTTCTGCACAGAATCGGAGAGGAAAGCAATACATCGTAAACACTGACAGGAAGAAGAGACATGAATATAGGACATGTGTTAAGACATCACGGAATAACTTCCATGGCGCTGGGGAATAAAAACTGTAGAGGAAGCCAGAGATTGAAATACATCCAGCAGAAAATTGAGGACGTAGGTTGTAAGTGATACTCTTACATGGAGAGCAGAGAGTTTCGTGGCGGGCTGCATCAAACCATTCAGCAAACTGATGACTTATTAAAAGGAGGTACTGCATACAGTCTAATAAACTGTAACTGTAGAAAAAACAAAACAAGGATGAAAATTATTTGAAACTTTAAAGGTGATTGAGATGGAAGAAAAAACTCCGAGAAGTTGGAAAAAATACTTTATAGTTGGCCATGCAAAACTAAGTAAATTGTAAATGAGGATATGATGCGGTGGACGCAGTATTTACTTCTGAATTTCAAAAAGCTAGGCACGAAACTGATACGCACAAATGCTCAGCTTATTGATAAAGTGCCAGTGGATCTCTCGCTGGGGTTAGGCCGAAGTGCAACAAGTACGTAAACCGGTAAATGAAATTAATAAATCGGGGGAAGTTACATCATATTTGGACAGAGGGATGTAGAAATTATTTTATAATCAGTCGAGAATCACATGCATCATAAATACCAACGAAATTTATTTACTGAAGTATGGCAAAAAACCGAAAGTAGATTCTGAGAGGACCAATTTGATATTAGGGAAACAAAAGGCAGTTGCGAAGCAATTCTAGAACAACGATTAATAGTAGAGTACAGATTCAAGAGAAATAAGTAAACGTACATTGAATCCGTAGATTTGATAGAGGCTTTTGATAATGTAGACTGGAATAAAATATTTTCCTTTCCTAGGGAGTGTAGAATCAGCTACAAGTCTCTTTAAGCGAAGGTGTCTGACGGAAAGATACGTGAGTGTAAACTCACGAAAAGTGTAATGCAGAGTTGTGTATTGTGACCATTAATAATTTGTACACTGAAGAGGCATTGAAGGTATGAAGGACTATTTTGATGGGGGCAGTTGTTTGCCATGGACAGGAAATCTACATTCTGTGGTTCGCTGGTGACACTGGAGTAGTCACTGAAAGTAACTGGAGTTTTGTCAGGTGCTTAATGAAATTAAAAGTATGTTCGACGGTGGCTGTATACGCACATTTTTTAAAAAAAGAAAGAAAAATAAAGTTATGATGCACACTTAGGTTGACAAGCTGGAATAAACATAGACAAGGGAATCTTGAAGCTATGATCAAATTCTGCTGCCTCGGAACTAGAGGAGATGAAGAAGGAAGTTGCAAGAAAGACGTAGCAGCAAATATTGCACAAGTTAAATGGGTTATCTGTTTAAAAAAAATCTTAAAAAGAAAACTTGAGACAGATAGATTAACCAAAAACTAGGTTTGGTGCACATCTTCGTATTGGCGAGCAATATGGACAATAATTGCTGAAAACTGTAGTTTGAGGATTGGTGGGAGGAAAGAATCGTAGAGACGGGCCTACAATGAGTATACAAGTCTGAATGTCGGTGACGTGCAGCAGCTATGCTCAGATGAGGAGGATAACTAGCAAACTGCAGAAATCGAGATCTGTATCGAATCAGCTTTAGGTCTAATAACCGGAACAACAACTATATTACTGAATGAACGTAATACTACTTCTCCCGGCGGAGGTTCGAGTCCTTCCTCGGGCATGGGTATGTGTGTGTGTGTGTTTTTGTCCTTAGGATAATTTAGGTTAAGTGGTGTGTAAGCTTAGGGACTGATGACCTTGCAGTTAAGTCCCATAAGACTTCACACACATTTGAACACACAATACTACTTCTAGACCATGTTATAAATTAATGTCCCGGTCGCTTTTAGCTGGCTATATGACATGGCTCATCTCAGTAACTAGATTTTAATGTAATGCATCATGACTGATACAGGGATTAGTGATCACAAGGTCATTGTAGCTAGGCTCAACACCATTTCTTCCAAATCCATCAGAAACAAACGCAAAATAATTTTATTTAAAAAAGCGGATAAAGTGCCACTAGAAGCCTTCCTAAAAGACAATTTCCATTCCTTCCGAACTGACTATGCGAATGTAGACGAGATGTGGCTCAAATTCAAAGATATAGTAGCAACAGCAATTGAGATATTCATACCTCATAAATTGGTAAGAGATGGAACGGATCCCCCGTGGTACACAAAAAAGGTCCGAACGCTGTTGCAGAGGCAACGGAAAAAGCATGCGAAGTTCAGAAGAACGCGAAATCCTGAAGATGGGCTAAAATTTACAGACGCGCGAAATTTGGCACGTACTTCGATGCGAGATGCCTTTAATAGGTTCCACAACGAAACATTGTCTCGAAATTTGGTAGAAAATCCGAAGAAATTCTGGTCGTATGTAAAGTACACAAGCGGCAAGACGCAGTCAATACCTTCGCTGCGCAGTGCCGATGGTACTGTTATCGACTACTGTGCCGCTAAAGCGGAGTTATTGAACGCAGTTTTCCGAAATTCCTTCACCAGGGAAGACGAATGGAATATTCCAGAATTTGAAACACGAACATCTGCTAGCATGAGTTTCTTAGAAGTAGATACCTTAGGGGTTGCGAAGCAACTCAAATCGCTTGATACGGGTAAGTCTTCAGGTCCAGATTGTATACCGATTAGGTTCCTTTCAGATTACGCTGATACTATAGCTCCATACTTAGCACTCATATACAACCGCTCGCTCACCGATAGATCTGTGCCTACAGATTGGAAAATTGCGCAGGTCGCACCAGTGTTCAAGAAGGGTAGTAGGAGTAATCCATTTAACTACAGACCTATATCATTGACGTCGGTTTGCAGTAGGGTTTTGGAGCATATACTGTATTCAAACATTATGAATCACCTCGAAGGGAACGATCTATTGACACGTAATCAGCATGGCTTCAGAAAACATCGCTCTTGTGCAACGCAGCTAGCTCTATATTCGCACGAAGTAATGGCCGCTATCGACAGGGGATCTCAAGTTGATTCCGTATTTCTAGATTTCCGGAAAGCTTTTGACACCGTTCCTCACAAGCGACTTCTAATCAAGCTGCGGAGCTATGGGGTATCGTCTCAGTTGTGCGACTGGATTCGTGATTTCCTGTCAGGAAGGTCGCAGTTCGTAGTAATAGACGGCAAATCATCGAGTAAAACTGAAGTGATATCAGGTGTTCCCCAGGGAAGCGTCCTGGGACCTCTACTGTTCCTGATCTACATAAATGACCTGGGTGACAATCTGAGCAGTTCTCTTAGACTGTTCGCAGATGATGCTGTAATTTACCGTCTAGTAAGGTCATCCGAAGACCAGTATCAGTTGCAAAGCGATTTAGAAAAGATTGCTGTATGGTGTGTCAGGTGGCAGTTGACGCTAAATAACGAAAAGTGTGAGATGATCCACATGAGTTCCAAAAGAAATCCGTTGGAATTCGATTACTCGATAAAAAGTACAATTCTCAAGGCTGTCAATTCAACTAAGTACCTGGGTGTTAAAATTACGAATAACTTCAGTTGGAAGGACCACATAGATAATATTGTCGGGAAGGCGAGCCAAAGGTTGCGTTTCATTGGCAGGACACTTAGAAGATGCAACAAGTCCACTAAAGAGACAGCTTACACTACACTCGTTCGTCCTCTGTTAGAATATTGCTGCGCGGTGTGGGATCCTTACCAGGTGGGATTGACGGAGGACATCGAGAGTGTGCAAAGAAGGGCAGCTCGTTTTGTATTATCGCGTTATAGGGGAGAGAGTGTGGCAGATATGATACACGAGTTGGGATGGAAGTCATTACAGCATAGACGTTTTTCGTCGCGGCGAGACCTTTTTACGAAATTTCAGTCACCAACTTTCTCTTCCGAATGCGAAAATATTTTGTTGAGCCCAACCTACATAGGTAGGAATGATCATCAAAATAAAATAAGAGAAATCAGAGCTCGAACAGAAAGGTTTAGGTGTTCGTTTTTCCCGCTCGCTGTTCGGGAGTGGAATAGTAGAGAGATAGTATGATTGTGGTTCGATGAACCCTCTGCCAAGCACTTAAATGTGAATTGCAGAGTAGTCATGTAGATGTAGATGTAGATGTAATGTATTCTTGTCTGATCCACAGTTAACAGGCGTTTAGAATGACATCTGTGTGGTGGGAGCTACTAACTGGTCAGCTACGAAGGAGGCAGGACCTGTCTGGAAAAGCAGTTAACTGCCGCCGCAACTCCAGATAACATTGAAGCTTGATTAGAATCTACATATATTATAAAATACATTTTTATAATGCAGGAACCCCTGTAGGGATTGTGATACTGTTTTCACTTATCGATAGACTGATTTATGAAGACGGGGTTTACGTTTCTAAAATATTATAAATTAAAGTCTCTCGTCACATTTTTCTACCTGTATGTGATTTCTAATCTGAGGAACTATAAGTTCTATAGGGATTTTGATACAGTTTTTACTAGTAGACAGAATGTCTCACGAAGAAAGTTTCTGTGTATCACTGCGTGTTATAAACAAATCGTCCTGTCATACTATACACAGCGCTGCCCTTGTCAAGGAAAGGCAGGTTGCTAGTGGTAGCGAGAATGAAAACATTAGTATTTACCACGTTATACAAGTGGTACAATGATTACCCATTACAACGTTAAAAACACAAAGTTGTTACAGTTTCATTGATAGCAGTTAACAGGAGCAAAGAGCATTAGGTGAAATCCATTGTAAGCTGGTCTGAAGTCGAAAATAAATCAGTATAAAGGGCTGCAATAAGACTGCTAACTGATCTCATGTACATGCTGGATTGGATAATGGACTGTTTGAGTAACGCTCAGTAAATGTGACACATAAGAGAAGTGGAAGTTGCCGAAACGCAGAGGCTGAACTTTTGATGGGTGGCACTTTCCCCGGAGACGAGGCGACTGTCGAAAGCGGGCGTGAGCGAGCCCACTGCTTAACGGGCTCTGATGCTGTGCTAACGTTGCGGTTATTGGGTTCACGAAGTTCTGTGAGTGCCATACACGGCAGAGGGGGTCGTGTGTCCAGAGCTTGCGAAGTTGTTACAGCGGCATCGAGGATTCCTGTGGTTATCTCTCGAGCTGTGACCCACACGACGTCGCCCGGAAGGCAAGAGCGGAAGGAAAACAGGAAGATCTCATTTTTCATACGGGAGAGTAAGAGTATTACGTAACGCAGAGAATAAGTGCATCTGTGACAGAGGTCCATAGAAGCATATGACTCTCTTAATATCTTCCACATAAGAGGAATATAAAAGTGGTACAGTCTGCTTCAATATTACATGCACTTCGACAGGTGATTATGCTCCCCAAAGCAGAGAGAGTTTCTTACCACTGTTAGCTCCATCCTTCATTGTTTCACTCGAAAACGGAACAAACGTTAAGGTACAGCGCATTACTTCAATGTTCCTCCTTCATCTTATGATCAATTTTCCATTACAATAAAAAAAATAAACACCAAAATCAAGTGTACATAATGCAAAGAAGAAAATATATTTACCAATATGTACATTAAAGGTTTCAAAATTCATGAATTACAACTACAGCCAATATGTTACATTGGTCTGTTAGACGACGCTAATTCACATCAGTTTATTGCCCGGGCGCCTAGGGTGCAACATATTTACCGTCATTCAAACGTAAGAAGCGCCACGCGTGCATTTAATTTTTTGTGCTACAGTCCAACAGTAAATTTTCGGTTCTATACCAATGTCATCAGTATCTACAGAGGTACACTGAAAGCAGTATTCAGTGCATGGCGGAGGGTACTTTACTGTGTTTTAGGTTTCCTGTGGTGCTATTGAATTTCTGACTTCTCGCTGACCATAAACTCAGTACACGGTACAGTGTTAGGAAGGTGAAATGGGACGAAAAGATTCGTCGGTAACGACGTCTGGTAATTTGATGTCAAATGACATGAAAAAGATAGTTCCCTAAGTGAAATTATGTGTTTATCCAACTTACACAGCCTGACTGTAAGTACAGCATAAGCCTGTTCAATAATAAAGGTGGCCTGAAGCAAATGGACCAGTCGTGGAGGTATAGTGATACTGAAAAAGCCTGCTCGGATGTAAACTATAATTCTTGTCTGACTGGCCTAAAAGTTTTGAGGAGTGTGTGAAGTACTGCGACATAGAAGAAGTTGGAAGCATTTTGCGTGTACAAGGCTAACATATGAGAAAAAACCTCAATGTTAATGAGGGCAACCTGAGGAAGAGGTTATTTTTACCGTAACAGAAACTTAGGTACTTAAAACTTGAGTTGTAAAACTGCTTTAGGATACCATACATAAGCGTAGACTACGGCGGTAGTTTTCTAATAGCCTTGGTCGGTTAAGATCGTAACCGACTTACCTGTACTTTAAATGTGTTGCTTACCTGTTGGGCGTTACCCCATCTAGACCATATTTTTGCGTAGGTGGTATATGTGTTATTAGATTCCCCGAGAAACCAAAAGCAGTGAACCGTCTACTAATTGAGTGAGGATATGTAAAGGGCCGCACAGCCTACGGAACCATTCTGTTCTACATAGTTATCCTAGTGGTTTTTACTTAAAAAGAAACAAAATTGAAATTTTCAGGGCTTGATTTAGGTTTCATTCGAAATTTGTTGATATTTAGGGCTTAACAGAGATGTGTTGTAGTAAAAATAAAAAAAAGATTCAGATTTATCATTTAGCGCTAGAAAACGCCATTTCCTCAAAAAAAGGGAAAATAAAGAAAAAAGAAAAACAGCAATTTCCTCGACTTATATTAAACATGTATCACTTGTTCATAAACATCTTCCCCATTTGCCAATAATAACACGAAACTCTTGCCTTTCATCAAGATGAAGAACGTTCTACTGAGTACAAGATAACAACTATAACTGCACAGATTTTTTATGTTTGTGTAAACTGTACTTGTATCAAAAGTAATTGCTTTGGTTACACAAAAGCGCAGAAATTACATAATAAACTTATTTTTATTACTTATAACATGAAAAATATCTTTGTCATAATGAAAAGTACGCAATGGACTAACAGAGATCGATTTGTGGTTCTTGCTAGGTGTAAACAAGTAAACACACAAACAGTCAAACAAAAAACAGAAGTCGTCGACTCCCAGTTTCACTATCACACTTTCATTTGTGGTTCTTTAACTACCAATGCTA
This sequence comes from Schistocerca gregaria, assembly GCF_023897955.1. Taxonomy (NCBI): domain Eukaryota; kingdom Metazoa; phylum Arthropoda; class Insecta; order Orthoptera; family Acrididae; genus Schistocerca; species Schistocerca gregaria. Next base: position 364,103,566 of record NC_064925.1, on the reverse strand, counting down.
CTAAAGCTAGCGGTAGTCCTACCATTTACTACGTCATTTACGTACTATACCAAAACTACCAAAACTGCCAAACTGTAGTTTTGGTAGAGCGCAGCTCTACTTAACACGCAATCTGTATATATCTGGCTATGGACCTTGCCGTTGGTGGGGAGGCTTGCGTGCCTCAGCGATACAGATAGCCGTACCGTAGGTGCAACCACAACGGAGGGGTATCTGTTCAGAGGCCAGACAAACGAGTGGTTCCTGAAGAGGGGCAGCAGCCTTTTCAGTAGTTGCAGGGGCAACAGTCTGGATAATTGACTGATCTGGCCTTGTAACAATAACCAAAACACCCTTGCTCTAATGGTACTGCAAACGGCTGGAAGCAAGAGGAAACTACGGCCGTAATCATTCCCGAGGGCATGCAGCTTTACTGTATGATTAAATGATGATGGCGTCCTCTTGGGTAAAATATTATGGAGGTAAAATAGTCCCCCATTCGGATCTCCGGGCGGGGACTACTCAAGAGGATGTCGTTATCAGGAGAAAGAAAACTGGCGTTCTACGGATCTGAGTTTGGAAGGTCAGATCCCTTAATCGGGCAGATAGGTCAGAAAGTTTAAAAAGGGAAATAGATAGGATAAAGATAGATATAGTGGGAATTAGTGAAGTTCAGTGGCAGGAGGAACAAGACTTTTGGTCAGATGACTACAGGGTTATAAACACAAAATCAAATAGGGGTAATGCAGGAGTAGGTTTAATAATGAATAGGAAAATAGGAATGCGGATAAGCTACTACAAACAGCATAGTGAACGCGTTATTGTGGCCAGGATAGATACGAAGCCCACACCTACTACAGTAGTACAAGTTTATATGCCAACTAGCTCTGCAGATGACGAGGAAATTGAAGAAATGTAGAATCAAATAAAAGAAATTATTCAGATAGTGAAGGGTGACGAAAATTTAATAGTCATGGGTGACTTGAATTCGGTAGTAGGAAAAGGGAGAGAAGGAAACGTAGTAGGTGAATATGGACTGGGGCAAAGAAATGAAAGAGGAAGCCACCTGGTAGAATTTTGCACAGAGCACAACTTAATCATAGCTAACACTTGGTTCAAGAACCATAAAAGAAGACTGTATACATGGCAGAAGCCTGGAGATACTGACAGGTTTCAGATAGATTACATAATGATAAGACGGAGATTTAGGAACCAGGTTTTAAACTGTAAGACATTTCCAGGGGCAGAAGTGGACTCTGACCACAATCTAATGTTTATGATCTGTAGAATAAAACTAAAGAAACTGCAAAAATGTAGGAATTTAAGGAGATGGGACCTGGATAAGCTAAAATAATCAGAGGTTGTACAGAGTTTCAGGGAGAGCATAAGGGAGCAATTGACAGGAATGGGGGAAAGAAATACGGTAGAAGAAGAATGGGTAGCTTTGAGGGATCAAGTAGTGAAGGCAGCAGAGGATCAAGTAGGTAAAAAGATGAAGGCTAGTAGAAATCCTTGGGTAACAGAAGAAATATTGAATTTAATTGATGAAAGGAGAAAATATAAAAATGCAGTAAACGAAGCAGGCAAAAAGGAATACAAAAGTCTCAAAAATGAGATCGACAGGAAGTGAAAATGGCTAAGCAGGGATGGCTAGAGGACAAATTTAAGGATGTAGTGGCTTATCTCACTAGGGGTAAGATAGATACTGCCTACAGGAAAATTAAAGAGACCTTTGGAGAAAAGAGAACCACTTGTATGAACATCAAGAGCTCAAATGGAAACCCAGTTCTAAGCAAAGAAGGGAAAGCAGAAAGGTGGAAGGAGTATATAGAGGGTCTATACAAGGGCGATGTACTTGAGGACAATATTATGGAAATGGAAGAGGATGTAGATGAAGATGAAATGGGAGATACGATACTGCGTGAAGAGTTTGACAGAGCACTGAAAGACCTGAGTTGAAACAAGGCCCCCGGAGTAGACAACATTCCATTGGAACTACTGACGGCCTTGGGAGACCCAGCCCTGACAAAACTCTACCATCTGCTGAGCAAGATGTATGAGACAGACGAAATACCCTCAGACTTCAAGAAGAATATAATAATTCCAATCCCAAAGAAAGCAGGTATTGACAGATGTGAAAATTACCGAACTATCAGTTTAATAAGTCACAGCTGCAAAATACTAACGCGAGTTCTTTACAGACGAATGGAAGAACTAGTAGAAGCCGACCTCGGGGAAGATCAGTTTGGATTCTGTAGAAATGTTGGAACACGTGAGGCAATACTGACCGTACGACTTATCTTAGAAGAAAGATTAAGGAAAGGCAAACCTACGTTTCTAGCATTTGTAGACTTAGAGAAAGCTTTTGTCAATGTTGACTGGAATACTCTCTTTCAAATTCTGAAGGTGGCAGGGCTAAAATACAGGGAGCGAAAGGCTATTTACAATTTGTACAGAGACCAGATGGCAGTTATAAGAGTCGAGGGACATGAAAGAGAAGCAGTGGTTGGAAAGGAAGTGAGACAGGGTTGTAGTCTTTACCCGATGTTATTCAATCTGTATATTGAGCAAGCAGTGAAGGAAACAAAAGAAAAATTCGGAGTAGGTATTAAAGTCCATGGAGAAGAAATAAAAATGTTGAGGTTCGCCGATAACACCGTAATTCTGTCAGAGACAGCAAAGGACTTGTAAGATCAGTTGAACGGAATGTATAGTGTCTTGAAAGGAGGATATAAGATGAACATCAACAAAAGCAAAACGAGGATAATGGAATGTAGTCGAATTAAGTCGGGTGCTGCTGAGGGAACTAGATTAGGGAATGAGACACTTAAAGTAGTAAAGGAGTTTTGCTATTTGGGGAGCAAAATAACTGATGATGGTCGAAGTAGAGAGGATATAAAATGTAGACGCAATGCCAAGGAAAGCGTTTCTGAAGGAGAGAAATTTTTTAATATCGAGTATAGATTTAAGTGTCCGGAAGACGTTTCTGAAAGTATTTGTATGGAGTGTAGCCATGTATGGAAGTGAAACATGGACGATAATTAGTTTGGACAAGAAGAGAATAGAAGCTTTCGAAATGTGGTGCTACAGAAGAATGCTGAAGATTAGATGCGTAGATCACATAACTAATGAGGAAGTATTGAATAGGATTGGAGAGAAGAAAAGTTTGTGGCACAACTTGACCAGAAGAAGGGATCGGTTGGTAGGACATGTTCTGAGGCATCAAGGGATCACCAATTTAGTATTAGAGGGCAGTGTAGAGGGTAAAAATCGTAGAGGGAGACCAAGAGATGAATACACTAAGCAGATTCAGAAGGATGTAGGTTGCAGTACGTACTGGGAGATGAAGAAGCTTGCACAGGATAGAGTAGCATGGAGAGCTGCATCAAACCAGTCTCAGGGCTGAAGACCGCAACAACAACATCCTGTAATTGACTTTTAGATACCATAACACATCCGCAAATCGTAGGTATAAACTATGTTGCTGACGGAATAGTGTAATACAGTAAGTAACACTCGTGACAACGAAGCCATGTTTCCGCATCCAGATGGGTGTATTGTTGGTGGGGAAAGGTAGTGGCGATGTCAAATCACTCTTCACACATCATCAATGAGACAGTGAGAGAAACGTTATTTGTAAGCGTATGGAAAGGGGGGAGGGAGGAGAGGTATACAATGGATATGTGTAGAGGGACGGAAACAAAGAAAGGGGTGATGTGACTGGCAGTTCTGGAGGTGTTGGGAGGGAAGTAGGAAACAAGGGAAAGGAGGCAAATAGTGAGAGTGAAGCCTGTTTTATATGAGCGTTTGTAAGGTAGTCATGTCATTTTGATTTTTGTAAGTTATCGATGTGCGCTTCGGAGACAGAGAAACCAAGTTATGTTACTGTTAAACAATCTTTGGTATTGTTGTGGCACAGTCCTTTCCTTTGCGCAGTCTGACCCAGTCTTAGTTAAAATATTGCAGGTGATGGACGTATTCAGTTGTGCTGTGCTGACTTGTATCTGTTAGATGAAAAATGATTTATTGTAAAGGACAGCAAGGACAAATATGACTGTATATTGGTAGGCGAAGAGCATATAATTTTGAATAATTTTATTATTTATGAAGAGAAGAAGTTGGAGGTAAAACTGCAGCACTGCACAGGTAATTTGTTAGAATAAATATCAACTACTTAACTTGACTAGAGCTAAGACAAAAACCACCCCACTTCCCTGAGTCATACATTAAAATATCAACTGATTAACCTGTTTTGTTTTTTATAGAAATTCTCTGTTAACATTGCACCCTTTTCAAATAGTTGTTCACTTTGTTAAACATAGTCTTGTTTTCAGACCAAACTTATGCATGAATATCACACCAAACTTTACTCTGTCGTTTTGAATACATACTTCAATTTAAAATGGTTGTATTGGAATATGATTCCATAGGAAGAGTTGCTCTCCTCACCCCACTGTTTAAAGAAGATTTATAATTCCGCATTCTCACTTTACACCATGTGGTCTGCAACAGTTTGAATAGTTGTTTATAAATACACTGAAGAGCCAAAGAAACTGATACACCTACCTAATATCGTGTAGTGCTCCCACAGAAGTGGCTCCACACCACGTGGCATGGACTCGAATAATGTCTGAAATAATGCTGGAGGGAAGTGACACTATCAATTCTGCAGGGCTGTCCATAAATGTGTAAGAGTGCACGGGGGTGGAGATCTCTTCTGAACAGCACATAATGTTCATGTCTGTGGAGTTTGGTGGGCTGCGAAAGTGTTCAAACTCAGAAGAGTGTTCCTGCAGTCATTCTGTAGCAATTCTGGACGTGTAGGGTGTCTCACTGCCCTGCTGGAAATACGCAAGTTCGTCGCAATGTACAATGGACATTAACGTATCCAGATGATCAGACAGGTTGCTTACGTACGTGTCACCTGTCAGAGTCGTACCTAGACGTATCAGGGTTCCCACATCACTCAAACTATCACGCCCATACCATTACAGAGTCTCCACCAGCTTGGAAGTCCCCTGCTGACATGCAGTGTCCATGGATTCATGACGTTGTCTTCACACCAGTACACGTCCAAACGCTCGATACAATTTGAATCGAGACTCGTACCGCCAGGCAACATGTTTGCAGTCATCATCAGTCCAGTGTCGGTGTTGATGGGCCCAGGCGAGGCGTAAAACTTTGTGTCGTGCAGTCATCAAGGGTACACAAGTGGACCTTCGACTCCGGAAGCCAATATCGATGATGTTTCTTTGAATGGTTCGCACGCTGACACTTGTTGATGTCCCAGCACTGAAATCTGCAGCAATGTGTGGAAGGGTTGCACTTCTGTCACGTTGAACGATTCTCTTCAGTTGTCGTTGGTCTCACTCTTGTAGGGTCTTTTTCTGGCCGCAGTGATGTGGATTTGATGTTTTACCGGATTTTTGATGTTCAAGGTACACTCGTGAAATGGTCGTAAGGGAAAATCCGCACTTCATCGCTTCCTTGGAGATGCTGTGTCCCATCGCTCGTGCACCGAATATAACACCACGTTCAATTTCACTTAAATCTTGATAACCTCCCATTGTAGCAGCAGTAGCCGATTTAACTAATGCCAAAGACACTTGTTGTCTTCAATTGGCATTGCCGACTGCAGCGCCGTATTCTGCCTGTTTACATATCTCTATATTTGAATATGCATTTCTGTAGCAGTTTCTTTGGCGCTCCAGTGTAGAAATCTAGCTTAATCGCGGTCTGCTTGGTGTCTGCTGTTGTGCTTTCGAGACATTTGCAACAATGTTATGAAAACGGGAGGTAAATAGGAATTTTGATTAGAGCCAGATAATTGTTTTTCTTCAGTTGCTCATTTAGTATAAAGACAAGTTGTATTCAGGCCCCCGCAGTTCAGTTCAAATTAGGTTCTCGTTAGTCAAAGGTTAGCATATGAGTTTAAGTTGGATAACAGTTGGGGGGGCATAGTTTGGTAGTACGTACATTTTTTGTAGAGTGGGAAGTGACGCTGGGCAAAATGTCATAGAGAAATATATAGTGGGGAGCTTACACAGTTTTCTGCTCAAAATCGACTCCTTGTGGTTGGTGAGCTACATGTGCTTGCGTATAAGTCAGGCGCGAGTCATGTCTCGAGTGGGTGAGTTTCTCAGTGACAGCAGTGCTCAGTTAAGCGTAGCGAGTTCGGAAATTTTAAATCCTGAACATGCTGCAGACTGCACATGCGTAGGGGAAGGGAGATCTAGCGTCGACTTTCAGCACCGGAAGCTAACCTATTCTCACCGCGTTATCTCTCATTATAATACTGAATTTTGCGATTTTATGTCTCTTTAATCTCTATTTTGTTGTTTTCTGTGTTTTCATGAAACATCACAAGGATTGCACGACGACCTGGTACTCTCCCGCGATAGAGACCGAATATTTAAGAGCGGAAATTCACTTAGACTGTACAAAAAAAGAAAAAAAAGCCCCCACTGCGCATAAATAGCAAAGTAAATAACTAAACTCTCTAAATAAAAATTGTTTGAACAGTCAGAAAAACTGATGTAGTGATTTTCGATGTTATTTAGCACGTACACCTGAATCTGAATAATAAACTGACTGGCAGCTAACTGTTTGTAAAAGAACTGGAACAGCAACAACCGATCAGTGCCGGTGATTGTTCACACTTCGAGTCCTCTGCACAGTTGTCATACTGCTCTGCTACCTGAGTTATTGTTTACCAGTCAGTTGTGGACGACAACTGATGTCTGTAGCGGAACTGTTGTGATTTGTTCTTATATTCACTACATCTTAGCGCTCTCTTACGGAATGAGTGAAGCGAACAGTGAATTTGCTTAGAAAAGTTAGAAGATTACTAGGATCCTGCAAGAGCACCTCCAGGTTGCACTTAAACGATGAACGTACGAATGTACTGAATACACACTTGTCGCTACCGGAGACGTACGACATGCTGTGTTTGCGGGTGCAAGCGACCTGACAACAAATCTCCCTCACCTTTCTATGCAAAAATGTCAGTCACTTCGCTGTTTTCATCTGAATGTAGATAAAAGATACAAAGGATAAATTAAAAAGGCACTATTTACGGATTCCTAAGTATTTTGTACTTATCCATCATATGGTTTTTGAAGCTCTAGCAGTAGTTGTGATTTTAGGCGAACAATACTGGATATTAAGTCAATCTATTATGGGGAATACTATTGTTTACACTTTCCCAAACATGTTTCAGCCCCTGTCGCCATCAGTGGGTACATCTACACAATACCATATAACACAAATACACTCCTGGAAATGGAAAAAATAACACATTGACACCGGTGTGTCAGACCCACCATACTTGCTCCGGACACTGCGAGAGGGCTGTACAAGCAATGATCACACGCACGGCACAGCAGACACACCAGGAACCGCGGTGTTGGCTGTCGAATGGCGCTAGCTGCGCAGCATTTGAGCACCGCCGCCGTCAGTGTCAGCCAGTTTGCCGTGGCACACGGAGCTCCATCGCAGTCTTTAACACTGGTAGAATGCCGCGACAGCGTGGACGTGAACCGTATGTGCAGTTGACGGACTTTGAGCGAGGGCGTATAGTGGGCATGCGGGAGGCCGGGTGGACGTACCGCCGAATTGCTCAGCACGTGGGGCGTGAGGTCTCCACAGTACATCGATGTTGTCGCCAGTGGTCGGCGGAAGGTGCACGTGCCCGTCGACCTGGGACCGGACCGCAGCGACGCACGGATGCACGCCAAGACCGTAGGATCCTACGCAGTGCCGTAGGGGACCGCACCGCCACTTCCCAGCAAATTAGGGACACTGTTGTTCCTGGGGTATCGGCGTGGACCATTCGCAACCGTCTCCATGAAGCTGGGCTACGGTCCCGCACACCGTTAGGCCGTCTTCCGCTCACGCCCCAACATCGTGCAGCCCGCCTCCAGTTGTGTCGCGACAGACGTGAATGGAGGGACGAATGGAGACGTGTCGTCTTCAGCGATGAGAGTCGCTTCTGCCTTGGTGCCAATGATGGTCGTATGCGTGTTTGGCGCCGTGAAGGTGAGCGCCACAATCAGGACTGCATACGACCGAGGCACACAGGGCCAACACCCGGCATCATGGTGTGGGGAGTGATCTCCTACACTGGCCGTACACCTCTGGTGATCGTCGAGGGGACACTGAATAGTGCACGGTACATCCAAACCGTCATCGAACCCATCGTTCTACCATTCCTAGACCGGCAAGGGAACTTGCTGTTCCAACAGGACAATGCACGTCCGCATGTATCCCTTGCCACCCAACGTGCTCTAGAAGGTGTACGTCAACTACCCTGGCCAGCAAGATCTCCGGATCTGTCCCCCATGGAGCATGTTTGGGACTGGATGAAGCGTCGTCTCACGCGGTCTGCACGTCCAGCACGAACGCTGGTCCAACTGAGGCGCCATGTTGAAATGGCATGGCAAGCCGTTCCACAGGACTACATCCAGCATCTCTACGATCGTCTCCATGGGAGAATATCAGCCTGCATTGCTGCGAAAGGTGGATATACACTGTACTAGTGCCGACGTTGTGCATGCTCTGTTGCCTGTGTCTACGTGCCTGTGGTTCTGTCAGTGTGATCATGTGATGTATCTGACCCCAGGAGTGTGTCAATAAAGTTTCCCCTTCCTGGGACTGTGTTCTTATTTCAATTTCCAGGAGTGTATGTTTTAAATAATAATTTTCCTAGCAAAATTAGACCTACTAACTGTTTATGTCTGTTGCGGTTATTATCTTCTTTTCTATATCGTTGTGTTCTGCAGGACCGTGTTTCCATTATTGTCTACTGGAACCATTATTTCAATGAAATAATACGTCCATCTGATGATCCTCCAGACCCCATCCCACCCACCCACCCACACACACACACACACACACACACACACACACACACACACACACACACACACACACACACACACACACACAACAGATACAATAGGAAATAAATTATTTACGTCTAAAAATTCACTTCACCTCACATTAGAAACATACTAAATTTACTTGATCTGACCATACAGAGAATACACTACACACATGATCTCATATCATACAAGAAACCTACAACCATAACCAGACGCATCACCATTCACAGACAGTCAAACCCCACTGACACACTGAGAAGGAAGAGAAGCAAGCTCCCGATTGATGCTACACAGAAATAAACAGAACTTCCATAAATAAAGAGAACTATACGCAGGAATGAACAGAATAAAGCCAGTAGCAGTGGAGAATAGTCATGACACCCATGTTATAGAGAAATTAAACCACAAAATATGTTAACGACCAGGGAAATCAAGCCACATGCACAAAAGAACGTGCACAAGAACACAGAATTATTCAACACACAGAGAATTGTAAGATGGCAAAAACTATGCCGCTTACATGAAGTCATTAAAGCTCACCTAACTCACGTTGAGCGAGCAGTAGGGCTGAACAAAATGACTGACAAGGCACAATGAATCTTGTAGATGGTATAGTATGAACATATTGGAATAATCATTGTTGGGTTATGGTTTTAAAGTAATTCACATGGCATGAAAACTTCGTGGAAATGCGTCGATTTAGTGGAGGCTAGTTTATCCCAGAAATGAGTGCGGCGTGTTGCTGGGGAGCGCCGAAGGGAAGCGACAATAGCCAGCTTAGGGTGGCTCAAGCTCTGAGAAAGCGGTAACGGGGCACGGCCTCCAGCTGCCTTAAGATAAGTGACAGTGAGTGGGTGGTTGACCCCATGCTGGTGTACTGGGAACTTGTACGCCTGTTGATAAATGTCCATCGTCCCGTTTTCAGTGAAACATGCGAGAAAGCAGCGTAAAGCTGCGGTGGAGCGGTCAACAGAGGTCAAAATATGTGACTACAGCAACTTGACGCTGAATTCACGGTCCGCAGAGTCTGAAGTAAATCAGGTGAAGAGCAACAGAATGAAATACGCCGGCCTCCGACAGGAACATAGGACCAAGGAATTTGAAGTACTTTCCTGGGAGTCAGAATTCCAGAAAAATTGGTGTTTCTGCAGATGCTAACCTTGATGGGTGGCCTGGGAGGAGCTAAATAGCAGAAGTTGAGAGGAAGGGAAATTTTGTGGGAATTTATTCACTTCCCAGAGCAGGCATTGGTCGGCACTGGGAAGCGACACATAATTAAATTGACTTGCGCTGCAATTGGCGTAAGTGATTTTGCTGGAGGGGAAACCGAGGCGAAGAGCATACTGGGAGAAGTCCCCATAGAGGTCTTCTGTTCCCAGCTTGTCTAGTGTGCAGACGTGGCGTTCTTTACTCAGCTTGCCTGAGAAAGAGTGAGCATCTCAGCAGTTTAGGACTTAGCAAATGGAACGACTGAGCTTAGAGATAGGAAGTTTTGGTTCAGCTATGTACTGAGCAAGATAGCTAGGAATGAATAGATGAGCGCAGCCTTGCAGCATCATGAGATCGACCGACGTCCGCACAATGACACCGCTCCGCCATGCTGTATTCGGTAATATTCCACCCTTCTCTGGCACTGATTAATTTGTTTGATCACATCGGCAAAGTTTCCATGAGGGTTTCATGGGCCATGTATTGTAGAATTCTTCTCGCACTTCGCATTATGCCTGGGTCAGTCGATAGGAATTACTTTTGATTTATCATGCTTTACTCCACGCAAACGCAATTTATTACCACTGCCTGTTAGGAGAGTCATGTAATGTGATGATTGAAGGTCGTGAGTTAAAATAAATCTGTGCTAATCGACTGCATCTGTTTTCAATCAAGTAGTTGAAATCCCAAGTCACTTTCTGAATTAATTTTATGTTCAACATTTGCATCTGGTGTTCAATAACTGAATATAATATCAATGTGAACTCTTTTTAATTAAAAGGGATCAATTCTGAATCAATTAATGTCAACACTACCACCGCAGTTCAATCAAGAGTCACAGGGCCTTATTACTTTCTTTGCGTTATCCGACATTGCGGCAGTTTTGCACTCTCTGTTGATCTGTTAGTCAATTACCTGGGGTGAACACACACCAAAACCAGAAAGTGATGGGTTTACACAATGATGATGCACAGGACACAAAACAGCAAAAGCCCTCACACAAAAGAAAATGGCACCTACTCACCTACAAGTGTAAAGAATTTCACAGAGTTGACTACTTTTTAAAGAAACCGGAAGTTCAAACAGGACACAAAACAGTCGGTACATCACAGAAAATATTCAGTAGACAGGAAACATTCACGATTGAAATTCAACAAATGAGGCACATACAAACTTGCATGCAACTTTTGTCAGTAAGTATATAAAAGACACAAATGCAAGAACTTTAAAACTAGTTATTCAAAACACATCAGAGATATAAAAATTAACAGCTCCTACAGCACAGTTGCTGACTAGTTAATAGCCATCAGCCATCGTCCAGATAAAATAGAAACATATTTAAAAATTTTAAAATCCAGCCAAATCTATCCTACATTTATACAATTGGAGAAAACTAAAACATATAGAAGGCATTACCAGAAGAAAAACAGGCCGTAAACGACTACACAACGCAATGGCACAGTATTTAACACATTTAAGGTGCGAAGCAAAAAAGACGGCATAAACAAACAAAAAGGAATACACACACACACACACACACAGAGAGAGAGAGAGAGAGAGAGAGAGAGAAAGAGAGAGAGAGAGAGAGAGAGAGAGAGAGAGAGAGAGAGAGAGAGAGATTATGGGTTTGGTGTCAAATTGATATGAAAACAACTAAACATCAACAGGGACCAGAAAAACTGCTATAAATACTGTCGTTAGCTAACTGAAAAATGTAACTTGCGACTGAAGTTCTCCAATTAATGTATCGTCTTTGTGCGGGTGTTTCCACAACAGGTGAGAACGGATATTTCAAAGCTGACTGCAAAAAATTTTAAAATACGGTGATGAAATATTTTCGTACAACAAATTTACGTTTATAGCTAAAGCGATTTGATTACTCGCTATCCAAACGCACACTAACATAGGTTGCTTGCAGCTGACAAGTTACCAGTAACAGTACTATAGAGAGGGATCTAAAGAACCTAACAATGTAAAAAAATAGGGTAACAACTGCAAAGAACATAATGTGTTTTTGACCCTAATTTTGTTAGAATAATTATCGCTTACAAGTTGTTTAAATTTTCAGAACTGAGTAATAGCATCCACTGATGATGGCAAAAAAGTGCTGAAAAATGTGTGGCCATCTATAAATAACAGTTGTTTCCTTAATGAAATAAGCAACTGTTTTTTAATGGCGAAGTGCGAGCAGGACTCATGGTCTGAGGGCTCCTTATAAAATAATTTACGTGTATAGATATTCCATCTATTCCGGTAATTGAGAATCTCGACGATTTTTGCCTGTTACCGATATCGATGCTAGTGGCGGCATTTCCAGAACTCTGTAGATTGTTTTAAGTTTATATTTTTTGTGTACTTTTTCATTATATATTTTAATTTGATGAGTTTGCAAGTACCAAAATATCTGGCATAAATGGCCATATCCTTTGACTGCACTGACTTGGAGGCTTAAGTTTCTTAGACCTCATAGGCACTAAAGACCTCAGTAGATGACATAAATTTCAACTTCATAAGTTTACCCGTCCCTGAGAAAAATGGTTCTTGACTGTCGGACAGAAAGACAGATAGACAGACAAAGAGACAGATGGGCAACAAAGTGATCCTATTAGGGTTCCGTTTTTACTGGCTGAGGCACGGAACACTAAAAAGGAAGAAAGATCAGTGTTTAACTCCCGTCGACAAGGAGATCACTAGAAGCGGATCAGAAGTTCAGATTCGAGAAAGATGGGAGAGGAAAATGGCCGTGCCCTTTCAAAGAAATCTTCACGGCATTGGCCTGGAGCGATTTTAGGGGAATCAATACATTTTCCCATCGCTAGTGCAGCGTCCAACCCGTCCGCATGCGACTTCGGCATCCCGCATGAGGGAACAGGGATGCGGGATGCCTTCATCACAGCGAGTGAAACAAAAGCAGATGCAGATGTGTACTGTACGAACGAGGGCGCTGCAGGAGACGAAAACACAGCCTCGTGTCTCAGCCAACGGTCTCCAAGGCCTGTCACCTGAGCACCGCGGATCGTCAGCAGCGCCAAAGGTCACGATCAACAAGCGGACTATTTTCCTACGCCACTCAGGTGGTCGAAAATTGCCCCAGAAGTTCCAGCCGCCAAACTGTCTTATAAATCGGATCCCCACCGGCCAGAAGGCAGTATGATACGCTGCCCGGACTTTTAGGGATCTGATATCCTAGTCGCAACAACCAGGCGACTCGTCTGGTGGCAGTTCCGGATCGGCAGGAGTAGTAGCTCCGTAATATGACGCAAGAGTGTCGTGTAAGGGTGGTCTGGTTTCCCTTGGCAGCTTTGTGGTAATACTGTGTTGACCGCTATTTAGTGGTTTCGTTTCCGTCTTTTCTTTAGTGAAATTTCTCGAGCGATAGATCTGCGAAGAAAACGTTCTATTTTGTTATTCTTCTGTTAGAAAATCCGAATTGGGATCCGTATTTTGTTTCTCGCTGAAACTGTGTTTTGTTTCGATTAGTCTGTCGGCGTGAGCAGAGTCTTGTTTATTGTATTTTCCCAACAAAAACAGATTGAGGAACATGGTTCGTATTTTGTCTCTACTAGCACAGATACAGCAGCTAGAATCTTAATTTTGTTACTGTATTTCTATTTAATTCTTTAGCTGTATTTCGATTTTTATTTGCTTATTTTATTTTATTTGATTATTTTTTATTGTAAGAAAGATGGTGTCTATAGCCTGTAACTCCCCACGGACAGAAAACCGCAACTAACAAACTTTGTGGTAACTTAAAGTAGGGAAGTGAGTCATGTTGACAATGACGGCAAGTATTGACGATAAAATCTATACTGGTAATATTTTGATTAACACCTATATCATTCAGATACTGAGAATAGCACACAAAAAGGGGAGATAAAAGGAAAGGATTTTCATAGATTTTTTATCAAAGATCTATAGAATAATCATAACATTTAAGCTTTCACGGCCGGCGTCTTCATTAATTAAAACTTCCGGGGTGAATTGCCGTGGTCCATATATAAAACTTCTTCACCTTTCTGGCGTTTCGTTGCCTACTGTGGGCAACATCTTCCGAGGTGAGTCTGCGACTGGCTGCTAGATAGTTTTAAAGTCGAAAGCACGTGATCAGTGGTGGCTTCATCTAAGCGCTCTATATGAGCCGGACCTCCAGCGCCTAGCAGCCAGTCGCCGACTCACCTCGGATGATGTTGTCCGCAGTAGGGAACGAAACGTCAGGAAGAAGAAGAAGTTTTATATATGGACCACGGCAATTCAGCCAAGAAGTTTTTATTAATGAATCTATAGAATGAATTCAAAGTCATATGAACGAAGGTTAAATCCAAGAAATTTATTCAGTAAAAGACAACATTTACCATGGAAGAGAGTTGCAGCCGCATCGAAAAGGAAATTCAATGCGACTACAGTGCAACTCGCATATGAAAATGTTCAGTTAGCTGTTCTTAAGTCACTCTAGAGTACTTTTGCGATACTTGTCTGGACGCAACCGCTATTAGATTGTTTCTGTTTTGGAAGTTTGATAATTCGTGAGGTAGAGACTGAAGTACTGCTCAGTCATTCCACTGATGAAAGTTAATCTTTACCGTTCTCAAAGCGGCGGTATAGTAAGACGAGTGTTAGACTTCGATTGAGTGATATTGGTTTACCGGACTTAGCCTTCGTACTGATGGACAGTTATAAACCTAGAGAGCAATGGATCACAGACAGAAAAACAATTCGTAGTCTTGTGTAGGACACAATAGAACGAAGACACGAAGAAAGACAAGTACGCCGATTAGTCAAAAGTTGTCGTCAGCGTCGCGATTACTGAACTGAACAGAATTTAATCTTGAATTACATATCGGTGTGCGTGTGTTGTAGGTACAAACAGTTAATTACAGAAAGAACAATAAAATCTGAGTCCAAAGGGAAATGTTAAGTTTCGCCTAACTCTTTAAACGTTTTAAGCGACTAAGCGAGTACATGAATAATGGACAGTGAAGAGTCATTACTTTAAACCAGTATTGCGGCGTATTAAAAAAAGGAAAAAAAAAACATTTACTCCAACATAAGTTATCTCTGGAGTTACGTCGGACCGTTGTTAATAACTGAACGTAGGAACGGCATAGCAACGGAATAGCAGACAGCTAATTCCATCCTCGCCATGTATGATGTGCAAAACGGCCGTAATGATGAAATCAAGAATCAAGATTTCATTTCATCAAGGAACTAACCGAGCATCAAAATAAAATTGCACTTTACCACTTCGTACAAAGCGAGAAGAGTGTTGCGCACAGATAACAGAATATTTTTAAACCACGGGAGGAGTTGTGTTCTTACGAGAGTTACAGGCGCTGTTCCACGTCACCCGACGGGGACGAACATCGTTACGAGTCGCGTCTCGTCCCGGCGAGTGAAGAAGGAGGGAAGGGACGTCACTTTTGAAACTTCCTGGCAGATTAAAACTGTGTCCGGACCGAGAGTCGAACTCGGGACCTTTGCCTTTAGCGGGCAAGTGCTCTACCAACTGAGCTACCCAAGCATGACTCACGCCCGGTCCTCACAGTTTTACTTTTGCCAGTACCTCGTCTCCTACCTTCCAAACTTTACAGAAGCTCTCCTGCAAGGTTCGCAGGAGAGCTTCTGTAAAGTTTGGAAGGTAGGAGACGAGGTACTGGCAGAAGTAAAGCTCTGAGGACGGGGCGTGAGTCGTGCTTGGGTAGCTCAGTTTTTAGAGCTCTTTCCCGCGAAAGACAAAGGTCCCGAGTTCGACTCTCGGTCCGGACACAGTTTTAATCTGCCAGGAAGTTTGATATCAGCGTACACTCCGCTGCAGAGTGAAAATCTCATTCTGGAAACGTTACTTTTGTCACTCAGGTTCAAACTGCATAGCAGATAGCACGCACGAGATACACAATTTCTCCGCTGACAGGTAAACAAAAATGACAATCGTAACAGGTTATACCCAATACAGAATCAAAAGGTCAGGGCAGTACATTTGCCACGAGTGTGTCGAAACAAGAAAGTCATCGGCGCTGTGGCGGCGTCAGAGAGCAGAGCGTGCGTACCCGACTTCTTCTTCTTCTTGACGGGCGTCGGCGTCTGCGTGGTGCTCTCGGCGTCGTCGTCGTCCCAGGCGTCGGCGCCGTCGTCGTCCTGCTCGGGCGGCGCGTCGTGCACCTGGCGGCCGCTCGCCATGGACGCGTAGAAGGCGGCGAACGGGTGGTCGGACGGCGTCTCCGGCTGGCACGTGAGGCACGTCGGCAGCCCCATGGGCTCGCCCACCGCCGGCACCTCCGACGTGATGCGGTACAGGTGCAGCTGGCCCGGCCGGCCCTCGGGCACGCCCAGGTAGTACCTGCCGGCAGGCGGGCATCCGACGAGTCGGTTGGTCGGTTCATTTGCGGGAGGGGACCGAACAGCGAGATCATCGGCCCCACTAGATTTGAAAAGGACGGGGAAGGCAGTCGGCCGTGTCCTTTCAAAAGCAACTTGCTGACATTTGCCTGAAGCAGGAGACCTAAATCAGGATGGCCGTAAGTGTGTCTGAACCGTCGTCCTCCCAAACTCGAGTCCAGTGTGCTAACCACTGCTTCACATCGCTCGCTGGGTACCCTGGGAGCCAACACAGGCTTAAGGCACTTTACTGTAATAGTGCCGACGGAACAGCACATCCGGAATTCCTTGCACCCAACTGTCAATCCCAGGTTCGATTCCCGGCTGAAAAAATGTCTCTGAGCACTATGGTACTTAACATCTGAGGGTCATCAGTCCCCTAGAACTTGGAACTACTTAAACCTAACTAACCTAAGAACATCACACACATCTATGCCCGAGGCAGGATTCGAACCTGCCACCGTAGTGGTCTCGCGGACTCATACTGAAGCACCTAGAACCGCTCGGCCACACCGGCCGGCTTCCCAGTTGAGTCGGAAGTTTTCTCCTCTCAGGGACTGCGTATTGCATTGTCCTAACCATCATCATTTCATCCCTGTCGACGCGCAAGTCGCCGAAGTGGCGTCAAATCGAAAGACTTGCACCTGGCGAACGGTCTACCAGATGGGACGCCCTAGTCACACGACATTTACATTTACATAGCTCAAACTGTAGACTGTGTATTGATTATTAACACAAGAGAGTACCTTCTTGTTTGTCAAAAGGATAAAAGCTGAATTAATTTCTTTTTTGTCGTGGACATGTTAAGAAAAAGTTATTACAGATATAAAAAAGGCTTAACACGAGTATTACTGAATAATTTTTGACAGCACTCCTGATGAAAACAGAACTGACCAAACGAGTCAAATAATTAGAAAAGTGCATATACAAGACAACATTGTATTAGTTTGAGAATCCTTCTTAGGAGTTCGGAAAGACTGCAGAGTACAGTCAGAAGATATTCAACAGAATCTGGGAAAATAGGGGCTGGATATGGCACTGCGCACGGCTAAAGGTTATGAAAATGCATCTGTGTCAGGTGTACATGAGGCAGTACAACGGAAAATTCGAGAATTCAACTCAAAAGCTCTATTCGGGCACTTACAACGATTGTGTGATACTTACTGGAGTGCCAGTTACAATTCAGTTAACGTCATAAGAGAAAACGTGGAAACAATTATGAACATTTCGGAAGATATACAAGATCCACCCAAGCCAAACCTTTATGCTAGATCTGTATCAAGCTTGCTCCTTCCAGCTATTGACTTTGCCTTTTTGACCCACATAAAGTTTGGCACTCGATACTGGAGGCAGTAAATTTAGCCCAACAATATCTACGGTTTCCAAAAATGATTTTGAATAAAGAACTTGCCAATAAAGGGACCCTAATAAGTTTTTAGTGACGGAAAAAACTATAATTTTAGTCAGGGCTGTTACTTTTGGCACTAAAACTGGAGTGTTATGGACATGAACATTAACCTACGAGAGAAACGACAGTGCCGTGTGATCTAGTTCGTAACTGGACTATCTGTGCAAGAAGAAATTCATCGATCAATGTTTCAGTGTATACCAGTTAATACAAGAACTGTCACAATCATACACAGCCATGAAGGAAATCACCGAAATTTTCCAAATTGTTGAAACTAAACTTAAGTTTGAAGGTTCCAATACTCTCTAGCTGTAGCACTGGAGAGTTTGGTAGAAATTTTCGATCAATTTGATAAAGACCAGGTGCTGCAAGAAATAAAAACGCGTCATAAGCATCTACGTGCAATCGATACAAGTGTGAACGTTGCTGCTAGATGGACAGACCAATAAATCGTCCAATTTATTATTAAATGGGACTTCATTGAATCATTACCCTACACATCACTTATAATGCAATACGTCCTGACCATTTGTGTCTAAATCGAACCTTGCGATGGAAGTTTTACCAAATGGAACCTAATGAAAAATTACCTTCGTTCTACAGTGAATCAAGCTCATCTTGCCAGTTTGTCCATTTTGTCACTTGAAAGAAAAGTTTCAAATGAAACAGGTTTCAACAACGGTACTGAGGATTTTAGTAAGCTGCTGTATGAAAACATGTGCTATAATAATGTCATTAAAGCTACTACCTCGTGATGAGGTTACTAAAGTAATTTGTATAATAATGGTACAAACTTTCTTTCAAAAACTCAAAGGTAATTTTCTGATTATTTCTTTATTATTTGTTTGCATTCCACTTGATGACTGCAGTACTGATGATTGATTCGTATTCCAAGTTTTTCATCTACGTCAGTAAGTATGTATTTTATAGCTATAACAGCACCGAGTACACACATTATAAGTATTTGATTTGTTTGACTGCCATTACATCTATATTATTCATTTTTTTACAAGATATGCACTACAAATATAGCAGGCTGCGGACCTCATTTAGCCTCGCCGTCCCAGGCCTCCGACGGGTTAGTCTGTCACAGTCAGCTTGTGAACCATATCTTTGAGTGGCGTTAAATGAATAACTTTTGTACAGTGGTACATATTTAAAAGCAACAGCCTATTAACAACGACAACCATCTCAGATTTCCTTACCGATGTTTTAACAGTGAAAGCGTAGAAAATAGACGTTTATTGTAGTAACATGTTTCAGGAACCGTCTTTGAAGATTGGGGGACCAGACTTTGGCATTAGGCTTTGCCGACTCTAAATGGAACCAGTCTTTCCTCCTACTGCAAACCACTGTGTATCTTGCTCCTGATAGCCTCTTTGCTGTCACGACGACAGGCAGTGCTATTAAACCCCACTAAAATTCCACCCGCGCTCGTTCCACGGAAAGGTCAGATAGCGGCTGACGCACATGGATCTGCGCTCTGCTGAGACACTTTGATATTTCTGTAGCCAGCCGCTAAGCGAGCTTCCCTTAGCTTAGCACTGACTGCAACATTGTGAAAGGACAGGAAACTCTAAGCTTGCGATGTGTCACTGCATCTTTTGACGGGTGATCTCGTTTGTACAGGAAACAACAGACTGCGGCCATGGTTTATCTTGATGCTGCACATTTTGATAACATTTAGTGTAGAACTATTCTCAATATGAAGAGATTTGCCAAATTACTAAACGGCGTTCAGTTGTTCCTTTGGTTGTGATGACTGGCCGATTCGATGAAGTTCATCCATAATGGAAGGAAAGGGATTCAAATTACATCCGGCTATCCTATTGTAATTTGTGCTGTTTTCCCCTAAATCATTTGAAATGAATGCCGGAATCCAGAGTGAATCTTGCGCTCTGCAGCGGAGTGTGTGCTGATATGAAACCTCCTCGCAGATTAAAACTGAGTCGGATTGGGACTCGAACCTGGGACATTTACCTTTCGCGAGCAAGTGCTTTACCAAATGAACTACCAAACCACGTTTCACGACTGCTTTACTGCCGCCAGTGCTTTACCTCCTACCTTCCAAACTTACTTCCCTCAAGGCATGCAGGAGAACTTCTGTGACATTTGGAAGGTAGGAGATGATGTATTGCCGGAAGTAAAGCTCTGAGGACGAGTCGTGAGTCGCGTATGGATAGCTCAGTTGGTAGAGCACTTGCCGAGAAAAGACTAAGTTCCCGGTTTTGAGTCTGGTAGATACTTTTAATTTGCCAGGAGAGTTCTAATGCTGGAATGTTTCCTTATGAAAGGTAACAGCCGATCTGCTTCACCATCTACTCCAAGCTTGTTTGACTCTCCTAATGACCTCGATGTCGAGAGGGTTCGAACCCTACACTCATCCATATTTTAAATCTTTTATGGGTCGTAAGTTAAGTTGACCCGCCAGGGTAGCCGAGCGCGCTAACGCGCTGCTTCCTGGACTCGGGTAGGCGCGCTGGCCCCGGATTGAATCCGCCCAGCGGATTAACGACGAGGGCCGGAGTGCCGGCCATCCTGGATGTGGTTTCTAGGTGGTTTCCCACATCCCGCTAGGTGAATACCGGGCTGATCCCTACGTTCCGCCTCAGTTACACTAGTCGCAGACATTTGAAACACGTCCGCACTATTTCACGATTTGCGCTAGACACAGACACTTAAGGTACATTGATTCCGTCCTCGGGTGTATGGGATGACGGCAGGAAGGGCATCTGGCCATCGCTAACACTAACATTGCCACATCCGTTGTACCCACTCCGACCCTGCGATCGCTGCGGGACTTTGGTGTAAGCGAAAGAAAGAAAGCAAGAAAGAATGGGTCGTAAGTTAAGTTAGGCAATCGGAATTCACTTATTTATGGCGTACATCGTTGGATGGGAGGTGCGGAATGGTTTTTGTGTGTTTGTGTATGGGTGGGTGCGGAGTGAGGGGCATGATCTACTTAAAGATCAGTGCTGGAAGGTTTTAGGTTTCAAAAGATGCGACCATATGCCTCTACCCATCCCATTAAACTGTTTTGAATTACGATCAGTTCACTATGAATCTTGGAATTTTACAGGTGCACTGAACACTAGATATTTCGGGAGTGTACCCAGTCGTCGTTGTCTTCCAGGTTCGATATTTCATCTGCATACCTGTCGCACATCTACAAGTGAGCCGCCGAAGACGGCTATTTCATTATTATTGTTCCAATTCCTCATGGGAAGGGGGGGGGGGAGAGGAAGGGGACTCGCAGTGGATAGAACAGCTCTTCAGCCAAAGTTTTCACACGTCAAAAACTACTTTTAGTTTCATAATACATAAGAAATATATATTAACTTTAAAAACTTTTAGGATTAAAAAATTTTGATGAATATATTCAAAAGTTTACGAGGTTATCAGAGATGTTGCTGGTGCTGCTGTGGAATAAAGAAGAGACTTATTATGCATAAAAATGATCATGTTCGTGATGGAGGTAGAACCACAGGAAACCATTAAGAGTTACTGAGTGGGAGCATGGAACTGGGAGATAACGGAAGAATGGGGCGAAGTGTAGAGTGACTGACTAGGGTTGGAATGAAGGGTGTATCTCGCGACGGATATAACTGTTGGGTGGTTGGAATTGGTTCCGGCTTAAGACGATGGACAAGACATGGATGTTCGTCAAAGGCAGGGTATGGATGAAATGGCTTAGCATTGTAGCTGGACTGACGATTACTGGATATGATACTCAGTTTTTAGGTCAATGTATTGAGTTTCTTGGAACTCCAAGAAGACAATACCTGTGAGAAACGAATGAGCTAATATAGGGTGCGATCTGGTGAAGGTAGGTGGATGTCAGACGGTAGATGCGCCGGCCGCGGTGGTCTCGCGGTACTAGGCGCGCAGTCCGGAACCGTGCGACTGCTACGGTCGCAGGTTCGAATCCTGCTCGGGCATGGATGTGTGTGATGTGCTTAGGTTAGTTAGGTTTAAGTAGTTCTAAGTTCTAGGGGACTAATGACCACAGCAGTTGAGTCCCATAGTGCTCAGAGCCATCAGACGGTAAATGAACTGCATTTCTTTCTTGAATTTGAAAGGACTATTAGAATTTAGGACGCAAATTAGGATAGGGCGGACGATGGATTTATAGATGAGAATTTTAAATGGATGTAGACCATAAATGCGACCTTTTAGCAGTTTTTGTAGTATTAGGTTGTTCAAAAAATGGTTCAAATGGCTCTGAGCACTATGGGACTTAACTGCTGAGGTCATCAGTCCCCTAGAACTTAGAACTACTTAAACCTAACTAACCTAATGACATCACACACATCCATGCCCGAGGCAGGATTCTAACCCGCGACCGTAGCGGTCGCGCGGTTCCAGACTGTAGCGCCTAGAACCTCTCGGCCACTCCGACTGGCTCTTAGGTTGTTTCAGGGTATTTTATGTGCAGGAAATAAGTGTGTATTTAGTTTTCCTTAACGCTCTGTACCAAATACTTTACTGTACTAATGAGTGGAGTAGATTGGTCGTAGATGAGGATGTGGAAATCTGGATGACGGAAACGCCGAGTGGTGCGGGTAAAGATAGTGGTTTGGCTTATCTGTGGATTTACGTGAAGTTTCTACGTATTATGCCACTCGATCTGGAGAGATTCTTCGAGGAGTTGGGGGATGTGATGAGAAAGTAGGTAGGCAGAGTCGTTTGCATATTGCTGTAGGTAAGGAGGGGGGGAGTGAAACTTTAGG
Source organism: Schistocerca gregaria (assembly GCF_023897955.1). Classification (NCBI taxonomy): domain Eukaryota; kingdom Metazoa; phylum Arthropoda; class Insecta; order Orthoptera; family Acrididae; genus Schistocerca; species Schistocerca gregaria. Next base: position 364,080,986 of record NC_064925.1, on the reverse strand, counting down.
CATGTCTGTTGAGCACAGGGTGTAAAGGTTGGGAGGCAGAACGGAGGCTTAACGCCCACCAGTAGTCCGTTGATAGATTCAGGAGCAAATGCGGCTGATTGTGAACTATGCATGATGGTGGTGGGGAAAAGGCGCTATAAGACAGACATAGTTTATTGGTTGTGCATAGGTTTGTATTTTGAAGAGCGTTACAGATGCTCTCTTTTAGACAAAAGCTTTAAGGAAATCAAGGGAGATAACAAGCTAGATTTTCCTTTATGTCGTTGATGGGCAATAAGATGGGTAAGGTGAAGAAGTTGTTCATCTATGGAGTAGTAGGAACCAGATGTCATCACATCTGCATAGCTTACTGTATTGAAGCTCTAATCTCCGTCTATAGTTCTTACTTCCCTCATTTCCGTCAGTCACCAAACAACCTATTCCTCGACGTCTCAAAGTGTTATGTCAAACTATCCCTTCTTTTAGTCAAGTTATGCCACAAAGATATTTTATCCCCTGTTCGATAAGTACCTTTTCTTCTTTAATATTAGATTTCATACGCTTCAATTCACTTGATCTGTGTGCTATATATCACCCATGTTTGATATCCATGTAAAGCTGTACATCTCACATATGCCAACAGAAAACATTTCTAAGCTTAGCTTTATTTTCAATATTAACATATTTATCCGCTTAAAAAATCTCTTTTGTTATTGCCAATGTACATTTTTAGCTCATATTTACTTCTACATCGTCAATTAAATTGCTGTGCAAGTAGAAATATCTACTACAATTCACATCTCATTTCCTAATCTAATTGCCACACTATTACTTGATTATTCTTCACTACCTTTCTTTTATTATCATTGAGATTTGTCTTACTGTCTCTTTTCAAGATACTGACCTTTTCCAAGTATTTTGTCCTCTTCTGTCAAAATAACAGTGTCACTGGTAATCTACACGTTTTCACACGTTTATAGATGTAGCCATTGTCTGCTGCAAGTACAGTTCAACCAAGATCCATTCGTCTGAACATCTAGAATACCTACCCCATACCTCTTACACACTGCCTGAATCGATATTCAACATTCTCAACCTTGCCATCTCCCCCCCCCCCCCCCCCGCCTCTCCCCTCCTTCTCTCCCTCTCGTCTCCCACAGTACACACAAATCCATCCTATCAGAGTCTTAATATCTCTATGGCACAGCTGCCACACAATACTTAATTGCTTAAAAGAATAGACATACGAAGTAAATGAAGAAATGAATAGGAGGAAGGAGCCGACAGTAGGTTGGTAATGCTTACACACGCAAACACGACAAGAAACCGACAGAGTTAATATAAAAATCCTGAGTTTTCGTATTGTAAATCTAAAGCTCTTGCCGAACAGCAGTGAAATGTCATTTGTAATGTGAATGCTAAAGACAAGTGCGAAAACCAAGAATCCAAAAGATCTCGAAACGAATGTGTGACGATTGAGTGGCGAATATATGAAGAGGACGTGCGTGCTCTGACATATGACCAGTTAAGTGGAATTTCAGATCTTGGCAGGAGAAACAAGTAACTACAAGTAACATTTTACTACTGTAACAACTATGGTGTGAATAGTTTTTAACCACAGAAAAAATAAAAAATGTCTTACTGCAGAAAAAATCCAATGAAGATGCCCTTAATGTAGAAGGCGAAACGCGTATGGAAAGTACGGCGTTTTAATTTGCAAAACAAAAACTTAACATGTTTGTTTCTGTGTTCCGCGAAAAGACGTAATACGAGCAATCTCCATGTTTTCGGTGTGGCTGTTGACCAGTTTTGGATCAAAATGGAACCGAAACTGTTAAGCCGTTCTCAAAGGAGTCGTAAATTCGAAAGTGAACATGTTATGGTAAGGGTTTCTGACGTCAGTGTATGGAAAACGCACATTGTGAAGTCTTTCCAAATGTGTAGAGCAATATGTAGCTTGTTAGATATTACTGGATGCGCACTCCAGTGTCGAGCGACAATATGTAACAACGCCACTACGTCACATGTAGGTCATCTTTCATTCCAATAAAGCGATCACCAAGGTTGCTTCGACACTTTAGTATCCACGCCTAACGTGGGTATCGAAAGTGGTAGCGATCAGAGACCCTGCAAAGCTCTAGCAGGAAAATAACTGTGGCCGGGCACAAAAGACATAAACGGTGAGTCATGTGGGCAGCGCCGCTAGTCCTGAAAGAAACCTGCCTGTGAACAGCCACAACTCCCCTGTCTTAGGACACATTCAGTATGCTGCTGAACGAGGAATCTTGCTGCCTTTATGGTTTAGTCTTTCATATCGCTAATAGACTGAAAAAATGCAGGAAGAAGGAACGAAGGGAAATTGGATTTAACGTAGCGTCCACATTGCGGTTATCAGTGACAGACCACAAGCTCAGATTGTTTCAAGGATGGGGAACTAAATCGGCCGTACCGTTTCAAAGGAATCATCCGAGCATTTGCCTGCAGTGATTTAGGGAAATCACAAGAAACCTATATCTGGATGGCCTGACGCGGGTTCAGACCGTCGTCCTCCCGAATGCGAGTCCAGTGTGCTAACCACTGCATCACCTCGTTCGGTAATATATGAGAGTAATTAGGTGTATCTATAGATGCATTACCCCTTTCAGACAACAATTGTACCAATGGAAGAATTAACGAAGAACAGTGCGTGGAAAACGTGGAAAGGACAAAGAAAATAAATATAGTGACGTGGAAGCTCTCCTAGTGTGTTGACAAAGTGAACATGTAGCTTACATCCGACAAACATCGAGAATTCTTGTGTGATTCGAGCATGTCATATGTTTCCGTCAGGTGCCAATGGTGGACACCACAGTAGAGTTTGAGCACGTTGCTACACATGTACCATACGAATGGGTCATTTCTGAGCAACGATCAGCATGTTGAAGAAAACACCAGCCTGTTGCTCGATAAATGCCAAATTCCGATTGAAGGTTGCTTTACAGTTCAAATGGTTCAAATGGCTCTGAGCACAATGGGACTTAACACCGACGGTCATCAGTCCCCTAGAACTTAGAAGTACTTAAACCTAACTAATCTAAGGACATCACACAACACCCAGCCATCACGAGGCAGAGAAGATCCCTGACCCCACCGGGAATCGAACACGGGAACCCGGCGCGGGAAGCGACAACGCTACCGCACGACCACGAGATGCGGGCTTGCTTTACAGTGTCCATGGCTCTAAGCACGATGAGACTTAACATCTGAGGTCATCAGTCCCCTAGAACTTAGAACTACTTAAACCTAACTAACCTAAGGACAACATACACGTCCAGAATTCGAACCTGCGACCTTAGGAGTCACGCGGTTCGGGACTGAAGCGCCCTAACCGCTCGGCCACCGCAGCCGGTGTCCAAGCTATGGCTTTTTGGCGACATGTGATTGAAAAGGTTTCTAGATGCAGCTACGAATATACATGTAATGAAACTGTCATTCAACAGATGGAAAATGAGAGGAGTGTATCGGCTAGTGAGTGGTAGTGTCAGACAGAAACGAATAGTGCGTGCAAAATGCCATGGCCACTCGATGCGCAGTCAGCTGGGAAAGCGTGGGGAGAATGGCAGTGGTGGGGGCTCACTCAGATCACTGTAGGGGAAATGCTGAGCGCCGGAGGGGAAAGTGCCGTTCTAAACTGAAGCCTACACTCGCATATTTGGTAAATATTAAGTGGGGCCCCTCCACACCCACAATTGCATGGTGACCATTCAAAAAGGTCTGTCTTCTCTTCTTTGGTTAGTATCTCAAAGAATTCCACTGAAAATACAGCAGTTTATTTTCGCCTGGTTTGTGAACCATTTGTAACCTTCAGAGAAGAGTCCGAAGTGGGGAATTTTGAGTAAAAACTACAAATTTATCTTGTTGCCTTGTTAAAACTTGCTTCTGTTACGGAAAATCGCGGGCCGTTGTGGCTGAGCGCTTCAAGGCGCATTAGTCTGCTCGACCGAGACGATGGCAGGTTCGAATCCTCCCTCGAGCATGGATGTGTGTGATGTCCTTAGGTTAGTTACGTTTCAGTAGTTCTGAGTTCTAGGGAACTGATGACCTGAGATGTTAATTCTCAAAGTGCTCAGAGCCATTTGAACCATTTTACTGCCGCACGGTATTAGCTCAGCGGTCTAAGGCGCTGCAGACATGGACTGTGCGGCTGATCCCGGTGGAGGTTCGAGTACTCCCTCGGGCATGGGTGTGTGCGTTAATTTTGGTTAAGTAGTGTGTAAGCTTAGGGACTGATGACCTTAGCAGTTAAGTCTCATAAAACTTTAGACACATTTGAACATTTTGAACCATTTTACCAAAACTCAGCGGAGTTTACACAGTCTCACCTCACTAACATGTTGTGCAGCTGCAATTGCGAGCCGCACAGTGTGGCAGAGCGGTTCTAGGAGCTATAGTCTGGTACCGCGCGACCGCTACAGTCGCAGGTTCGAATCCTGCCTCGGCCATGGATGTGTGTAACGTACTTAGGTTAGTTAGGTTTAAGTAGTTCTAAGTTCTAGGGGACTGGTGACCTCAGATGTTAAGTCCCATAGTGCTCAGAGCCATTTGAACCATTTTGCAATTGCGAGAAAATTCTGAAACAGTGGTTTATTGGGTTTATGAAGTGAGTAACTGAGGCAAAGTGAGATCAACAACTTATAAAAAAGTACTCCTCAGTAAGAAATAAACGTGTATAGACTTCAATTATGTAGTTCCAAAACCCATGGCATTTCTCATTCCACCAGCTATCGATGGCCCTTAACAATTAATTTATTTCACAAGGAAACTCTGTAGTTAGGATGGTTCAAATGGTTCAAATGGGTTTGAGTACTATGGGACTTAATATCTGAGGTCATCAGTCCCCTAGAACTTAGAACTACTGAAACCTAACTAACCTAAGGACATCACACACACCCATGCCCCAGGCAGGATTCGAACCTGCGACGGTAGCAGTCGTGCGGTTCCGGACTGAAGCGTGTAGTACCGCTCGGCCACCGCGGCCGGCTGTAGTTAGGACATATAGATAGTTTATATGTAGGATGTTGTCACACGAGCTTCCGGGTGTGGCTGGCGGCGAATGTCAGCCGCGGCTTACTCACACGAGCTTCTGGGCGTGGTCCCAGGCGAGCAGCCGGGAGACGTCGAAGCGGCCGTGCGTGAGCGGCAGCAGCCTCTTGCGCGGGATGTTGACGAGCACGACGTGCCGGAAGTGGCCCGCCGGGCCGTCCATGACGGGCGCCACCGCCACGTAGCTGAGGCCGTCCGGCGCGAACAGCGGCGCGTCCTGCGTGTCCACCCAGCCGCGGCCCTCGCCGCTCACCCGGTGCGTCTGTGCCGCAAACCAACAGACCCGTCACCTCCCTTCAGCGATGGCCACTTAAACAAGCACAAACATCCTGAACCACAGATCATATCCAAAGAAGCGCCTGTCAACTATGTTAAAAAAAAAGTAATATCGAAACATGGTGGTTTCTCTGTTCTCGTCCTCATTCAGACACGACGATGAAGGACTTAGCTCAGACAGTGGTCAAATGAGCTACCGTCAGATTCTAACAGTGGATTCCAGATTAGAATTCCACTCTGCAGCGAAGTGTGCACAATTTTAAAATCTGCACCATTTCTTTCACGGGCAATACATTTACCGACTTAGCTCTCTAGGCACGAAGACAGAGCTATTTAGAAGGTGGTTGTTGTTGTTGTGTTCTTCATCTACATCTGCATCTACATTTATACTCCGCAAGCCACCCAACGGTGTGTGGCGGAGGGCACTTTACGTGCCACTCTCATTACCTCCCTTTCCTGTTCCAGTCGCGTATGGTTCGCGGGAAGAACGATTGCCGGAAAGCCTCCGTGCGCGCTCGAATCTCCCTAATTTTACATTCGTGATTGCCTCGGGAGGTATAAGTAGGGGGAAGCAATACATTCGATACTTCATCCAGAAACGCACCCTATCGAAACCTGGACAGCAAGCTACACCGCGTTGCAGAGCGCCTCTCTTGCAGAGTATGCCACTTCAGTTTGCTAAACATCTCGTAACGCTATCACGCTTAGCAAATAATCTTGTGATGATACGCGCCCCCCTTCTTTGGACCTTCTCTATCTCCTCAGTCAACCCGACCTGGTACGGATGTCACAATGATGAGCAATATTCAAGTATAGGTCGAACGAGTGTTGTGTGAGCCACCTCCTTTGTTGATGGACTACATTTTGTAAGGACTCCAATAAATCTCAACCGGGCACCAGCCTTACCAACAATTAATTTTATACGACCAATCCACAACAATCGTTCCGCAGGCATATTCCGAGATATTTTACAGAAGTAACTGCTACCAGTATTTGTTTCGCTATCAAATAGTCATACAATAAAGGATCCTTCTTTCTATGTATTCGCAATTCATTACATTTGTCTATGTTAAGGGTCAGTTGCCACTCCCTGCACCAAGTGCCTATACGCTGCAGATCTTCCTGCATTTCGCTGCAATTTTTTAATGCTGCAACTTCTCTGTATACTACAGCATCATCCGCAAAAAGCCGCATGGAACTTCCGACACTATCTACTAGGTCATTTACATATATTGTGAAAAGCATTGGTCCCATAACACTCCCCTGTGGCACGCCAGAGGTTACTGTAACGTCTGTAGACGTCTCTCCATTGAGAACACCATGCTGTGTTCTGTTTGCTAAGAACCCTTTAATCCAGCAACACAGCTGGTCCGATATTCCTTAGGCTCTTACTTTATCAGGCAACAGTGCGGAATTGTATCGAACGCCTTCCGGAAGTCAAGGAAAATAGCATCTACCTGGGAGCCTGTATCTGATATTTTCTGCAACTCATGAACAAATAAAGTGAGTTGGGTCTCACACGATCGCTGTTTCCGGAATCCATGTTGGTTCCTACAGAGTAGATTGTGGGTTTCCAGAAATGACATGATACGTGAGCAAAAAACATGTTCTAAATTTCTACAACAGATCGATGTCAGAGATATAGGTCTACAGTGTTGCGCATCTGCTCAACGACTCTTCTTGAAGACTGGGCTACATGTGCCCTTTTCCAATCATTTGGAACCTTCCGTTCCTCTAGAGACTTGCGGTACTCGGCTGTTAGAAGGGGGACAATTTCTTTCGCGTATTCTGAGTAGAATCGAATTGGTATCCCGTCAGGTCCAGGATCGAAATCACCTCTGTCCTTTTATAAGGAATCATCCTCTGTCGAATTTAAACGGTCGAGGGAAATAGCGAGACTGGTTTGATGCAGCTCTCCATGCTACTCTATCCTGTGCAAACTTCTTCATCTCCAGCATCTACTGCAACCTACATCCTTCTGAGTCTGCTTAGTGTATCCATCTCTGGGTCTCCCTCTACGATTTTTACCGTCCCCGCTGCCCTCCAATACTAAATTGGTGATACCTTGATGCCTCAGAAGGTATCCTACCAACCGGTCCCTTCTTCTAGTCAAGTTGTGCCACAAACTTCTCTTCTCCCCAATCCGATTCAGTACTTCCTGATTAGTTATGTGATCTACCCATCTAATCTTCAGCATTCTTATGTGCTTATGTGACAACACATTTCGAAGGTTTCTATTCTCTTATTGTCCAAACTATTTATCGTCCACGTTTCACTTCCATAAATGGCAACACTCCATACCAATACTTTCAGAAACGACTTCCTGACGCCTAAATCTATTCTCGATGTTAACAAATGTCTCTTCTTCAGAAACACTTTCCTTGCCATTGCCAGTCTACATTTTATATCCTCCCTTCTTCGACCATCATCAGTTATTTTGCTCCCCAAATAGTAAAACTCATTTACTACTTAAAGAGTCATTTCCTAATCTGATTCCTTCAGGATCACCCGATTTAATTCGATTACATTCTATTACTGTCGTTTTGCTTTTGTTGATGTTCATCTTATATCCTCCTTTCAAGACACTGTCCATTCCGTTAAGCTGCTCTTCCACGTCCTTTGCTGTCTCTCACAGAATTACAGTGTCATCGACGAAGGTAGGACAGGGGTTCTGGAGGGAGTGAAACTACGAGGATGAGTCGTGAGTCCTGCGTGCAAACCTCAGTCACTATGGAATTTGCCCACGAATGGTTAAAGATTCGAGTTCCGGCCCGGTAGAAAGTTATAAACTGACTAAAAAAAAGAAGCATTAACAGCTAGCTTAAGGAACAATAGTACAATTGCCGTCTGGGGAACATGCATAAATCGGCAGCATCAGATCAAAGCACTGGGACCAGGGAACCACCAAATTCGTTCTTACAATACTACAGTTTTATACCGATCCAACCATTACTGCGTTTCGATATGCGTAGAGGCGATAGAAATTCAAAATTAAAAAAAAGAGAACAATTATGCCATCCTAGCAACTACAATCGTATAAGAGGATCGTTCAATAAGTAATGCCCCACACTTTTCTTCTCGGAACATATTTATTGTTAAGAGTCAGAATTTGGTGACAATATACATAAACCTGCCTTGTCCATGTCCTATTTTTCTACATCGTTCCCTACTTGTAAGAGTTCTTGCCCTGTAGGCGTAGCCATGTTTTCACTTCATGACAGACGTTCTCGTCATCTTCAAACTGTAGAGCCTCTTGTCGAGTTCTGATGCACCGGTCGGCACGAATAATGGCATTCGCACGATTCAGTATGTCTGGAGCAGTGGCTGTGACAGGACATACCGAGCGTGGCTGACCATGGAGCTCTGTTTCTGCATTTCCTGAGGCTGTAACTTTCTTTATCCATCGCCCAAATGTACTCCTATCAACCGCAGCATCGCCATACACTGCACAAAAACGCTTATGCATGTTCATCACGGTTTTTTTCTGCACAAAAGAATCCAAAAACTGCACGCTGCTTATGACGTCAGTCGTATGTTCACGTTATTTAGACGCTGTACTACGGCTCTGCCACGGTTCGAAACTTCACCGGTGGGCAAAACAAACATCACATGCGAAGCACTAACAAGGACATTTGTCTATGTATGTTAGTGGCTTTTTTTTATTTTTTTTTAAAGTGAGGCATTGCTTATTGAACGACGCTCGTAGAACGAAACAATAAGCAACCATCTGCATCAAAGATATTTAATTGCATTAGCTGTTTCGGGTACTTCGTGCCCTTCTTCAGAAGCATACCTATCCCATTAATTGCGAGTATCAACAATAAGATGCATACAGCAAAATTTCATGGTCACCTGGTTCAAGAATGACAGCTGTATATATCTTATTTTGACACTGGCAAATAATACGATAGGTACAACCTTCCGAAGAAGGGCTCTAAGAGCCAGAAACTTGTAAAGAAATTAAATTTCTTTTGTGCAACGGGTTGCTTATTATTTTGTTATAACTTTAAGAGAAAAGAGATATAATTGAAATTAACCATTTGAGGTTCTTAGTGGTAAATAAGGCAAACAGTGCCAATTCTACTCATTGGCAAGCCCCGTAACACACGTTGGCGCGACACCGCTATCTAGGTGATGGTCCGATGAAGTCACGAAACGACCATTTTGTGGGAACGTTTCAGCAGATCCACTTACTAAGGTCTTTTTAAGTCTGAAACTGCTATTTGAGTCTACCTAGCTTCCGATTATGTCTCCAGCAACAGCAGGCGGAACTTAGGGCAGTGAAGTATGACATGGACAACGTTCTAATGCAAATAAAACAAATATCAGGAAAGAACGCAACTACTGGCGGTGGAAGCGTGCGTTATGTAACAGAGGATTTTTTTCCTCTGTTCTTGGCCTCTGTCAGGTTGTCTGATGATTGGTTAGGCCTGGTCAACGGTCAGATGGCCTCTCATGATATTAGAAGTTCATTGATCGTATCCTCTGCTGATGCGCCAATCCACAACAACGGGCGCCTGGGCTATCGGGAGGGAATCTAGTGAAATATTAGTTTTTGTCTTATTCTCTGTCAGATTCCCCGGCGGTGATACAGGTTCGGCCAGCGGCCATGCACTATTAGCAGGAAATCTAACGGTGTACTCTTTCTCTATTGTTATCCTCTCTCTGACTCACTGATGATTGGCTAAAACCAAGCAACAATGGAATACAAAATTGTGTAAAGACAGCTGACAGTGCTTGTTTAGAAATAAGATGTTGTTTAGGGTATACCATTTAGTTTAGTCGAGTGACAGGGTTTTTTGTGCAAAAATCACTAAATCATGGTAATTTCGGAATCAAGCAGAACAGTAACACCACTCGTCTACGCAAAACCGGTACCTATTGGTGAGAGGTTGTGCAGACAGCCTTTGTTAGAACTAGTGGAAACAACCTCCACCTTTTATGTACATGTCCTTCTCGCAGAACGGTTGAAACAGATTGTTTGAGATCTCGGTGATTGTAGACCTCTAATTTTTATTCAGTCAAATCCCAACGAGTTTAAATTGGCTCACGTAGGTGAGAACATCAGTTCGGAATATATGGGAAGGATTTTCAGTTTTAGCCTTTGCCTTACAACAAACGTAAACTTCGCGAAAACCGTGGTAGTAACCAATGGATTGAAAATACGTTAATTTATTGGCAGTACAAGACTGTAGCACTCTGAAATATTTTCCGAGCAAATTTTTGGGATCCTCATAGTCTGTGTCAGGGTCTTAAGACGATGACTTGCTTGATATATTCTGAAGTTCCAACTGTGAAAAGTCTCATGTTTCATGTTACCAATTCTTATGTAGCGTCAGCATTATTCGACATGCAAGAATGATGTTGACATCATGGCAGCAGACGTCTTTGCCACGAAAGTCTCACAAGGATACAAGAACACAAGGACATATCTCGGTATAGATGTGTAGGCAGCTAATTTTACGTGTTGTGGGCTGTAAACAATTAATAATGTTTCTCATATGCACTTCCTTTTATGCGCAGTTTTTCTCGTGAGTATTATAGTTATGTATACAGGGTGTTACAAAAAGGTACGGCCAAACTTTCAGGAAACATTCCTCACACACACAGAAAGAAAATATGTTATGTGGACATGTGTCCGGAAACGCTTACTTTCCATGTTAGAGCTCATTTTATTACTTCTCTTCAAATCACATTAATCATGGAATGGAAACACACAGCAACAGAACGTACCAGCGTGACTTCAAACACTTTGTTATAGGAAATGTTCAAAATGTCCTCCGTTAGCGAGGATACATGCATCCACTCTCCGTCGCATGGAATCCCTGATGCCCTGATGTAGCCCTGGAGAATGGCGTATTGTATCACAGCCGCCCACAATACGAGCACGAAGAGTCTCTACATTTGGTACAAGGGTTGCGTAGACAAGATCTTTCAAATTCCCCCATAAATGAAAGTCAAGAGGGCTGAGGTCAGGAGAGCATGGAGGCCATGGAATTGATCCACCTCTACCAATCCATCGGTCTCCGAATCTGTTGTTGAGAAGCGTACGAACACTTCGACTGAAATGTGCCGGAGCTTCATCGTGCATGGACCACATGTTGTGTCGTACTTGTAAAGGCACATGTTCTAGCAGCACAGGTAGAGTATCCCGTATGAAATCATGATAACGTGCTCCATTGAGCGTAGGTGGAAGAACATAGGACCCAATGAAGACATCACCTACAATACCTGCCCAAACGTTCACAGAAAATCTGTGTTGATGACGTGATTGCACAATTGCGTTCGGATTCTCGTCAGCCCACACATGCTGATTGTGAAAATTTACACTTTGATTACATTGGAATGAAGCCTCATCCGTAAGAGAACATTTGCACTGAAATGAGGATTGACACATTGTTGGATGGACCATTCGCAGAAGTGTACCCGTGGAGGCCAATCAGCTGCTGATAGTGCCTGCACTCGCTGTATATGGTACGGAAACAACTGGTTCTCCCGTAGCACTCTCCATACAGTGACGTGGTCAACGTTACCTTGTACAACAGCAACCTCTCTGACGCTGACATTAGGGTTATCGTCAACTGCACGAAGAAGTGCCTCGTCCATTGCAGGTGTCCTCGTCGTTCTAGGTCTTCCCCAGTCGCGAGTCATAGGCTGGAATATTCCGTGCTCCCTAAGACGCCGACCAATTGCTTCTAACGTCTTCCTGTTGGGACACCTTCGTTCTGGAAAACTGTCTCGATACAAACGTACCGCGGCACGGCTATTGCCCCGTGCTAATCCATACATCAAATGGGCATCTGCCAACTCCGCATTTGTAAACATTGCACTGACTGCAAAACCAGGTTCGTGATGAACACTAACCTGTTGATGCTACGTACTGATGTGCTTGATGTTAGTACTGTAGGGCAATGAGTCGCATCCCAACACAAGCACCGAAGTCATCATTACCTTCCTTCAATTGGGCCAACTGGCGGTGAATCAAGGTAGTACAGTACATACTGACGAAACTAAAATGAGCTCTAACATGGAAATTAAGCGTTTCCGGACACATGTCCACATGTCCACGTCTTTTCTTTACTTGTGTGTGAGGAATGTTTCCTGAATGTTTGGCCGTACCTTTTTGTAACACCCTGTATATACGGTGTGCTTAATTATTTGATATGGCATAACACGGAAATTCCAGCTCATCGCGTTGCCCGGGATGAAGTTTCCTTTGAAGAATCTCAAATACACGTTCAGCTGTCGTCAGAATGTGTAGATCCGAGGCACTAAAACTACCCACTATTTCTAGGCGGCTACTGACCTCTTGGCAAATCCAGAGCGGATTCTTGCAGACGGTGACGATGGAGAGGTTCTGCGGCCGATTCATCCACACGACGGACACCTCGGTGACACTCACCCACGTCACAGCCGTGAAGTACAGCTCCCTGAAAGAGAAAAGCAAACAAGTGTGTATGTGGTATCCTTCAGTAGCACTGAAATGGATACATGCAGAATCTCTGCAAAACACCAAATGCTACGTAGTAAAGCTGTTTAGATCAAAGGTTAACTCTTCCGATTCAGTTCGAGTTCGCGCATCGAAAAGGAGTGAAGATGAAAATTTGGTATTAGTTTAACTCGCCAAGAAAGTCAATGAGATCACGATTGCGTCAATTTTAGGATTACTGATGATTCAAGAATTCTAGTGGGAAAACATGGCTGCATTTTACTGTAAAGGATTTTCCACTTTATTGACAATCTTATTTCATTGAAGATTATTTACTCACAGAATTTCTTCTGAAAGTTAAGTGTAATACAAGTGTGCATGAACTATGATTATTCTGCTAATTTTCTACATGCGGAAGTAATTTATATCGTTGCTCTTCTGCCGTCAACATTAAAGAAGAAGGAAGGAAGATCGAAATCTCGTCGGCGAAGAGGTATTAGAAACGGAGCATAAGGTCCGATTTGGTAAGCGTACTGAAGGAAATCGCTTGTGTCCGTTCATAAGCTCGGATTTGTTAGGCGTACTGAAGGAAATCACCTGTGTCCTTTTGTGAGGAATCATCCTCTATCGAATTTAAAAGGTTGAGGGAAGCAGCGAGACACCTAAATCTGAATGGCTATACATCGTATAACCGCTGCTCCACTTCGCCTAGTACTTACCAGTACTGGCGACGCTACCGAGTTCAGTACCTCACCACGAGTTAGGTGATTACTAAGTGCTATACAGGACCGAACGGAGACACGTCTGCGGAAGCCAGGATAGCTGTTGGGAACCTGTGAAGAGTCAACGGCGCTAGTAAAATATTGTTAAAGTTCCGACCACGGGCTGAGGTAGGTTACCCTCGAGTAGGCGCGGCCATTGCCCAGTGTAACAGAAAGGAATCTCTGGCAGGCTGATGGAGTGTTCTCGGTCCCACTGCGAATTCTACGATGACCCTTTATGACCAGTCCGCGAGGTACCTGGTGTCGTTAGTCGTGTGGTCAATCGCTCTTCTCTCTACCCCTGGCACGTATCAGCATCCGGAGGCGCCTGAGTGTTGAACAGACGAAGATGACGGACACAGAATCCATTGAAACGTTGCGCCACGATGACGCCACTTGGAAACGTGCAAGAAATCAAAATCTGCTATAGGCTTGCTACGCTCATTTGCTCCGTCACAAAAATTGGCTTCCTTCACTTTGAGCTGGACGAAAACACTGCAGTTTTAGTCCAATTATTGTTTCTTTCTGTTTGAGGTACAAAATTATCATGTTACGGAAGAGGGATATCCTAAATAATTTGCTGAATTTGTTTTGTTATAAAAGAGATCCTAAGCTCACCGTACAAAAAATTAGTCACAGGCGAATCGTTAAGTATTTACATGTGGCGTCGCGATCGAGTCATGATTTCAACCGTGCGCGCTGCCTCTATGTCAGCAAAAGGCATTAGCGACGAGTTAGATATTCATGTTTCAAGAGGACGTTATACGTAAGCATGGGTAAATCTGATGACGTGACAGAATGGCAAAAAGAGGCAATCGTATTGGCCGTACCCATGGCCATATGGTGTGTGAAGTTGCTGCATTTGCTGGTATTTCGCCGCAGACTGTCCAACGTCCCTACAAGCAGTGGAGTAACACACGTGGCCACGTCAGAATTGTGTTCGGAGAAAGATCCTGATAGAGAAAAAGGAGACACGTTTCACGGCTTGTGAATCAAAATCGCTACCAAGCCCAACAGAAATTGCTGCAGGCAGTGAATGAAAGCCCGTCTCCATCTGTTAGCGAGAGAAAATTGCTATGGGAAGTGGATGCAATGAACATTTCTAGTTGGTCATCTCGCAAGAGGCCATTTGTCACATAGGCATATAAAGACGACAACTCCTAAGTTCATCGGGCTGGAAGAGAGTGCGAATGATTTTCTGAATACTCCACCATCCTATATATTTCAATTGTCCTCCAAAATCACCTGACTTGAACCCCAAATAAATTCTGTGGGGCATGTTAGAACAGCAGGTAAACCGCCGACATCAGCATCCCCACAGTATGGTGAAGCTGAGCAACGAGTAGCTTAACCTCGCTGTGACCCACCTGCAGGACCTTTCGACTCACTTTCTAACCGAATACATGTAGTTATCAAGTCCAGGGATGGAATTACAGGGCATTAAATAATGTTTATAATGATTTCGCTAGAGGCAAAATGGTTCAAATGGATCTGAGCACTATGGGACTCAACTGCTGTGGTCATCAGTCCCCTAGAACTTAGAACTACTTAAACCTAACTAACCTAAGGACATCACACACATCCATGCCCGAGGCAGGATTCGAACCTGCGACCGTAGCAGTCGCACGGTTCCGGACTGCGCGCCGAGAACCGCGACACCACCGCGGCCGGCCGGTAGAGGCAAATAATTATTTGTCCAATGAGATCATATCTAAAATGGATTAATAATATCAAGATGCAGGCGTGAGATACTTTAATGCATAAAACGTCAATTCATACTCTGCAGAGGGCTGTGAAAGATGTCTTTATGAATCAGAAGACGAGAAACGGCTAATGACGATTTCGTATTTCCATTGAAATAGGATGCATTGTAAATCAACCCACTTCAGAGCCTACCGTGAGTGTGGAGGCCAAGACGCAGCGTGCTTACTTTGTGTGGTTGAGCGCACTCGGTGGCTTCAGGTCCCTGGTGCGGATGTTCTTCGGGTCCGCTAAGTCAGCCACTGACAGCGTCACCACAGGATTAGGCGTTCCGGGCTGTGAACACAGGCCACTCCTGTAGCTGGTGCTTCACATAAAACATGGTACATACATTTAGCATTCCGCTCTTTTTTGAAGGATAAAATTAATGGCACAGTACTGTGTAACTAGTGAAGATGTAGGACTTTCGGAACTGAGAGGCATGATTAATTAATTTTAAGAAATCCCCTACATTTGTATTAATGGTTTCAGGATGTTGAAATCCCATCTTCAGGTGCTTAATATTGTCATTTTTGATAATGTACAACGTGCTATCGGGCCAGTCAGTGGAAGAGCTATAAATCATTACATCTCAGGCGGAAACCCACCACCGTCGGCAGCTGCATGGCATCACGTCCCGAAACCGGTCATGATTTGCATAAACCATTTGTTCAACCAAAGCGGATCTCTTTAAAATAATAATAGTCAAGAAGTAATAAGGTCACCGGAAAGTATACTAGTAATCCCATCAAAGAGAGCACTGGCGTCTCTGGAGAGCTGGACATCTGCTGTACAGTATGTACTGTTATTACTGTATAATGGTTAAGAAGCGAAATACCTTATTATGCAGACTGAAATTAAAAATAATAATAAGAAATAAACTTATTACTGGAGCCGAGTCCTCCACTTCAAGTGTCTTAACCTACTCATTACCCATGCTACTAACTGGTTAGTGCTGTTTAAAATGTTTTGAATGCAGATACTTATAGTAAATGACATTTCTGGGTTGCCAAATTGCCACTATTTGGCATTCTCTTTTTGCTAAAAATATTCGAATAACGAAATGTTGATACAGACATTTTGGTGTCTACATTTGCTGCTATGGAAGACTAATACTGTGAAGTCGGAGTGCATGATTTTTTCTTCACGATGTACATTATGTATGTTTGTTTCAGCAGTAGTTCACAAAACTTGGGGATATACTCACTGTGGGCCTACAGAATGAACAGTATTGTGTGTGTGTGTGTGTGTGTGTGTGTGTGTGTGTGTGTGTGTATGTGTGTGTGTGTGTGTGTGGTGTGATTTGTGTGTGTGAGTGAGTGATCTAATGCGATATGGGACGACAGGTTACCTTGGGGTAGCGCAGGCTACGAATCTCGGGGTACAGCTTCCCGTCGTCCTGCGTGCCGAACCAGGGGAAGCGCTGTTCCTCCACGAGCGTGTCGTTGAACGTGGCGAACAGCAGCAGGTGGCCGTCGTTGGACATCCACAGCGCTTCGTTGCTGCCCAGCACCTCCTCTGTACAAACGCAAAAGCGCTGCTCAGACCCAGGCCGTAGCCACAGGCAGTGGAGACAAGTACTCCACTACATTTTAAGTCAAAATACATTCATTAACACTGATGATAGTGCATCAAGAGGCGAGCATCGGATTGAAATGACATTTTTTAGACGTAGTGATACAGAGATTGAAATGAAATTTTTTAGACGTAGTGATACAGATGAGAGATTCACTTCATCCCAAAATAAAGACAAGTAACAAATACAGCGAGAATCAGTGGACAAATACAGTGGCCCACCTTTTGCTGCGTTGCATGCTGCAACACGGTCCGGCATCGAGTTGACGTCTGATGATTTTCTGAGGTAGACTGGCCCACGAATTTTGAGTAGCAACACGGTGACACGGTGGCGACTGGCGTTTCACCTGGTCCCATACATACGGGGCAACTATGGGGAGCAAGTAAGCTGTGTAAGAGGCAGAACGTGGCGTAGGAAGTCTGGAGCAACTTGAGCTGTGTACGGACAAGCATTATCTTCCTGGAAAAGTGACCGTGGAGCTCCATGAAGGAAAGTTCCACATGGTGTCGGAGAATGTCATCAACATTACGCTGGCCCGTTAAGAGGGCTATGCCTACCTCCCTACCCCCACCGCCCTCCCCCCCCCCCCAAACCACACGCCATCTGTGCGGGAGGTGTGGCACATGATGGAACAGTAATGGTCAGCAGGCTGCCTCCACACTCCTACGCTGTTTTCAACCGTCCCAAAACGAATCAGGATTCATCGCTAAACACCACGTCATCCTGGCTTGGCACCACAGTATACGGAATCGCCCATGTCTCGATGTTAACGGCAGTACGCAACAAGGGTGCCTGGATTGCAAATTCGCATGAGCTAGGCGTCTAGAGATGCTTTATGGAAGAACTGGTAACCGCACGCCTGCTTGTCTTGTACAGCTAGTCTCTGTAGGGTCCTTGATCACTTGCTCCATGATCATTCCAACCTTTCGTCTCCTCGTATTTCTGGTCGCTCCAAAAGCGGTACGTCGCAAGTGAGTGCCATCTAGCGTCCACTGATCCCAACATCGTCTCACGGAACACTTTGGACGATCGACATGGCAAGCCAGGCGGTTTATTGAACAGCCTGCCGTTTTCGTGTTGATGATTAGGCCTCTGTCAATCTAACGTAACTCTGAGAAATATCATATAACACGTCCACCTGGCTTTCTGCGCTTACTAACGTCTTCCTCGAGTCGGGATGTGATCGTCACATGTATCAGTCGTCAATTATGATTCTTTTAAATAGGGTCTCCTGCCCTATTGGAACGACATAGCGGTGTCTGTGGATATGCACACTGACACCAAACTTGGGTCAGTTTCATATTGGACCTCTCTGTAATTATTTGCAAAGTTTCTCCTTTGCATCTTTGTTCCTACTGTGAGCGCCATTTGAATGTTCCTGGGTGTGTGTTATATATCCCAAGGCTACGTTCTATACGCTAAATGTAGTCTGGCACTTCACCGAAGTGTTCTGGAAGCTTAAAAGTCAGTATAACTCAACTGGTGTTAACTGGTGTCCGTGCAATGGTAACTTCAGTTAGCAAGCAATACCGTTCGCAGTAACACTGTATAAAAGTACAGGTGCCGAGGCAGGCATCGCCTACGGTAGCTCTTTCTGCTCCCTCCAACCACCACCCCTGCGAGAAGTTACATTAGTAGTAGCAATTTCAAGAGAAGTTCCCCGCTATCAAGCCGAGACCTCCACGTGGTCATGACCAGAAGCCATGTCATCCGAGGCTGCGAATAGCATAAATGTGGGAGTGCATGGTGTCATCAGACCGCTATCTCAGACGATGTTAGTCTGTCAGCCTACGGGACACCACTCTCCATTCAAGCAGCTCCTCAGCTCATTTCATAAGTCTCAGTTCATCATAATGCACTCCCAACAACGCACTCCCAACAACGGAAAAATTTCAGGTAGCACCAGGAACTGATCCTAGATCCTTCGCAGAGCAGAAACACACGATACCTACATTACTGGCCATTAAAATTGCTACACCACGAAGATGACGTGCTACAGACGCGAAATTTAACCGGCAGGAAGAAGATGCTGTGATATGCAGATGATTAGCTTTTCATAGCACTCACACAAGGTTGGCGCCGGTGGCGACACCTACAACGTGCTGACATGAGGAAAGTTTCCAACCGATTTCTCATACAGAAACAGCAGTTGACCGGCGTTGCCTGGAGAAACGTTGTTGCGATGCCTCGCGTAAGGAGGAGAAATGCGTACCATCACGTTTCCGACTTTGATAAAGGTCGGATTGTAGCTTACCGTGATTTCCGTTTGTCGTATCGCGACATTGCTTCACGCGTTGGTCGAGATCCAATGAATCCAATGACTGTCAGCAGAATATGGATTCGGTGGGCTGAGGAGGGTAATACGGAACGCCGTGATGGATCCCAAGGGCCTCGTATCACTAGCAGTCGAGATGTCAGGCATCTTATCCACATGGCTGTAACGGATCGTGCAGCCACGTCTCGAACCGTGAGTCAAGAGATGGGGACGTGTGCAACACAACAACCATCTGCACGATCAGTTAGACGACGTTTGCAGCAACATGGACTATCAGCTCGGAGATAATGGCTGCGGTTATCCTTGACGCTGCATCACAGACAGGAGCGCCTGCTATAGTGTACTCAACGACGAACCAGGGTGCACGAATGGCAAAACCTCATTTTTTCGGTTGAATCCAGGTTCTGTTTACAGAATCATGATTATCGCATCCGTGTTTGGCGACATGGCGATAAACGCACATTGGAAGCGTGTATTCGTCATAGCCATACTGGCGTATCACCCGGCGTGATGGTATGGGGTGCCATTGGTTATACGTCTCGGTCACCTCTTGTTTACACTGTCGGCACTTTGAGCAGTGGACGTTACATTTCAGATGTGTTACGATCCGTGTCTCTACCCTTCATTCGATCCCTGCGAAACCCTACATTTCAGGAGGTTAATGCACGACCGCATGTTGCAGGTCCTGTACGGGCCTTTCTGGGTACAGAAAATGTTCTATTGCTGACGTGGCCAACACATTCTTCAGATCTCTCACCAATTGAAAACGTCTGGTCAATGGTAGCAAAGCAACTGGCTCGTCACAATACACCAGTGACTACTCTTGATGAACTGTGGTATCGTGTTGAAGCTGTGTGGGCAGCTGTACCTGTACACGCCATCCAAGCTCTGTTTGACTCAACACCCAGGCGTATCAAGGCCGTTATTAAATCCAGAATTGGTTGTTCTCGGTACTGATTTCTCAGGATCTATGCACTTAAATTGCGTGAAAATGTAATCACATGTCAGTTCTAGCTTAATATATTTGTCCAATGAATACTCGTTTATCATCTTGTAACGTTCCCTCTTTCTGTTTATTTAGGTTTGATTTGTTTGATTGTTATTCTTTATTTCTATTATTCGGAATCTTTTTTTTTTATTAAATTGAGCCTGAAACTTACGTAATAAATACTTCGCGTGAAGTACGATTTGCAGCATAAACAAAAATTAATTTCGGAAATGTAATCCACTGAATATTAAAAGTAAAGCTTTTGAACAACGCGCGTGACTGACTAGATACATTCAGAGGGTACGTACATTCGCGTGCGAGTGCTTGCGGTCTGATGAGAAATTTTCATTGTGAAATAATTTCGTCGTAACACACTCGGAGATTGCGAACGTACATTCAGAGTAGAGGCACGTACGTTCTATCATTCCCCGTGGCCTGGGTAAAAGAATGGCAATTATTTAAATCTAAGAGTATTTCTTTTGCATCGGACTAGTATTTTCATAAGAAACAGAAGATTGCAGGTTCTGAATGTCTCGGCAAAACGAATCGGAAGTAATTTTAGCGGCCACGAAAGGAAAGTAGAGAGCACAATCACGCACCTCTATTGTTGAGCAGCGCCGTTTTGAAGATCTTCGGTTTCATCTAAAACTCGCCTTCTCTGCTTAACATAAATACTCCATAGGCATGGGAATAAGGCTTGTTGTGCGATGAAAATAATATAAAACACATCTTGCGTCTTTTAACTCTTTCATTTACCACACACACACACACACACTAGTAATTAGACAGTACGACATCCCACCAGCCCATCAGAACAAAAAGTAGTCGTTCATACAAGAAATAAAAAACGAAGGGCGAAATTGTTCCTATGTCTCTCAAAGATAAAAGGTTTACCAGATATTTCTCTGGTGTGTCACTGGAACAATTTTTCAGCACCTCTGCGATTAAATCACAATATTTTCAGTTCCTTTACAATCTGCATTTCTTCTTGGTGTAGCAATTTTAATGGCCTGTAGTGTATAAATGAGAAAACGTGAAGTATAACGACGTTAATACCTAAACCGTCCAAACAGGACGAACGTGCTGTTATTCTCTTCTTGGCTGCCGAAGGACGAACACCGGTAGATACCTGTCGGGAAATGAAGAAGGTGTATGGGGTAGCATGTCTATCGAAAGCCACCGTTGTAGAATGGTGCGCCAAGGGAAGCTGCTGCTTCATAACGCACGCCTCCATATCGCGAATGTCGTAACGCAGAAGTCACTTCACTTCATGTGTGTAGCACCTGAGCCATTGTTCTCTGCTCATACGATTATCAAGTCCTGTGTAAAAAGGCTTTGGAGGCTGTCGGACGAAGGTGTGCATCAGGCGGTTACGCATTTCTTCACGCAGCAGAACACAGTGTTACACCAAACGGGTATCTTCAATTCAGTGCGTCTGTGAGATTATTGCGTCAGTGCTCACTCCAACTTTGCCTGATTGGCAAAGTGATTCTGGACTGCACGGCCTTCGATAGGAAACTTTTGATCGCCCCTTATACGGGAAGGTCAACATGTGATATTTATGTTAAAGATGTGTGTGATTTATCCATATGAGTTTCTGATGAAATAAATTTGTTCACATTTTTGTTAACTAAGGTGTATATGCAATAATATTTGACGGGAAATGCCACAAATATTTTCCTTCCCCTTTAAATAGAAAGTGCTGAAAAGTACTCTCAGAGGCTGGCAGCAGTGGTAGTAACAAGAGCAGTAGTTTTATTCATCCTCGGAGAAATTTCACAAGGATAGTAGATATGCCAGCAATATTACAATTTAAGAACTAAAACCATAAATAATATACAAAACCATTTACATACTTACAAGACTAATTTGGAAAGATAGGATAGGTAATCGGCAGTAATTTGGGGGAAACCTCGGTGAAACCTACATCACGGTGGCCGTATGGACATTAGAGCCTTCGTTCTCTCGAATGCAAGTCCAATGTTTAAGAAAATTATAACCTAATTCAGTTCATTCCTAGTGCACACTACTGTTTTGTTCATATACTCCTGCAACACACACTATATATTTGCTATTATCTGGCATTGAGACCATTACGATAATGGTTAGTTTCTATTTTATCCAGCGTAAATCCTCGTTTGATTGTCTGAAAACCTGAATCGTTATCCCCTCTCAACGAGGGACATGTTGGGCTCAGAAAGAGATTAAAATGTTACGATTATTCATTACAAAGCTGTGCTGCAAGGTTTTCCTGAAAAAAAAAAAAACACTATACTGCATGAACTATGTTGTTTAGTGGATGAGGTCGTTTTGTGGACTTCAAGGCCGGTAAGCACACACACAATAAGAAGGCCATAATCATGAACGAAGACTGTTCTGAACATCTGAAAATGGAATTATTACAGTGCTTGACAATAAAAGTGAAGAATCCAGAAGACATGGTTTGATGTCAACGTGATTTCCACACATTAACTCTACTATCAGGTATGTAAATGAGCAAAGTAGCAGTTATCTGTGACAGATACAACAGGTACTAGAGTGCTTTAGTTTTGTTCGTGTTTAGTATTGTTAGCTGGTTACGTAATGTTTATAAATGGATTGCAAAACGTCACGTAGAGATCGATCAGTGATCGCAGTGAAGGACACCGAAATGTCACATACTCGTGTTAGTGAGCGTTGTTAGCACCTGAAAGATTTCGGAAGCGGGATCAGGATGTATCATCATTTGACCAATTGTCAGGATACAGAATTGTGATGACTGGAAAGCATGGACTGCAGAGAACGACGTCTCAATCTGCTGAGCGGCCCTGCACTACCCCGAATGACCATAATCGGTGGTTGTGGGGGCAATGTGGGTAGAAGTACGATTCGTTCATTGTTTAAGAGAGGCACAGCGGTGATACTTCTGGAGTCATGGTATGGGAAGTCATCGGGTACTACTTCAGGTCAGGGCTGTTAGTAGACGAGGGATCCCTGACAGCACATCGGTACGTCTTCGACACCCTGCGACCTCATTTGTTACCTCAACTGACAGTATCGTAGTGCCACTTTTCAACAGAACAATGGTAGTCCACACATGGAACTTGTATCTATGAACTGTCTGCGTGACGCTTAGGTAATACTGAGGCCAGCAAGACTCCAAGATCTGACCTCGGCAGAGAGTATTGGGCACCAGCTTGGATATCAACTCCGTTCCACTGCCGTTATGTATGGTATCAAGAACCAGTTCAACAACTGTTGGTCAGTTTTCCTCGAGAGGGAACAACTGCTGTATGATACCCCGCCCAGTCGAATCACTGCATTCAGGACACAGGGAGTGCAGTGTCATAGTGACAAGTGGGTTCATACCGCCAAGTATTCATGTACGTGAATAAACTTACTGAAGACTCAGACTTGTCTGTCCTAGATATTCTGCTATCAAGCTACTATGGAAAGTGTCACGCGCAAGGAACACGAACGCAAAACAAAGATCTTTCCCGTTAGCAATGAAGCCAGCAACTGGGACAAAATGGTTCAAATGGCTCTGAGCACTATGGGACTTAACTGCTGAGGTCATCAGTCCCCTAGAACTTAGAACTACTTAAATCTAACTAACCTAAGGACATCACAAACATCCATGCCCGAGGCAGGGCCGTAGCGGTCACGCGGTTCCAGCCTGTACCGCCTAGAACCGCTCGGACACTCCGGCCGGCAAATGGGACAGACTGCAGCGCAGTTCAGCTGTCAGCCTATCTGAAGGTGACGGCCTGAGAAGGGCAGAGTTACACAGGTAACCTCCCTTGTTGATCGTCAGGTTTTTTGTCCCATTCACCTGCAGGATTGTTAGGTTGCACAGCTGTTCCGCTATTTGGTGAGTTTCTAATCGTTTCTGCGCCTTAGTTTCCTACATTTAATAAACATACCAGAAATTGGTTATAAGTCCAGACGACAAAGAAGTATTTAGCACTATTTGTCTACACAACATTATCTCGTCTTTACCAAAAGGAGCCATGCAAAAGAAATTCAATATCTTTCTCTCCTGCTGTTATTTCAGCATCTAGGTATTTCTACAATGGCTCAAGCAAACTCTAAATAGCTATTTTGGCCTTTATTTCACTCGACATGCCTTGCCACAACGATAAAATAATAACAGCAGATCAGTTAATGCACAAATAAAATATCTTTAATTTACACTTTGCTTAAGAGATAAATAAATCAAAATTTACGTTAGCTATTATGTTTAAATTACCAGTTTAAAACTTATATCTGCTTCGACTTTAATTAAGAATTTGGATGTTAGATTAGGGAGTAACGAGGAAATTACATTTGGTTTTGGAACAACTTTCTTACTTTTATTCCACATTCATTGAACTGATCTCTCGCCGCGTTATCAGACAAAGAAAGGTAAAACTATTGCAGAATCTACAAGATTCGTATCACTAAAAAGAATTAAATGCGGTTCAATTTCCTGATGGAGTCATGTGGTATATCATCTTAATCTTTTAATAGCTGTGCC
Source organism: Schistocerca gregaria (assembly GCF_023897955.1). Lineage (NCBI taxonomy): Eukaryota > Metazoa > Arthropoda > Insecta > Orthoptera > Acrididae > Schistocerca > Schistocerca gregaria. The sequence goes on along the minus strand of NC_064925.1, from coordinate 364,056,385 downwards.
GGCCGAGGTGGCCGAGCGGTTGCAGGCACTACAGTCTGGAACCGCACGACGGCTACGGTCGCAGGTTCGAATCCTGCCTCGGGCATGGATGTGTGTGATGTCCTTAGGTTAGTCAGGTTTAAGTAGTTCTAAGTTCTAGGTGACTGATGACCTCAGAAGTTAAGTCCCATAGTGCTCAGAGCCATTTGAACCATTTTTGAATAGCTGTCATACAAGAAAACGTCTCTGAATGGTTCATATATTGGTTGACTTGGATACGTCATCAGTTTTTGGTTTTGCCTGACAAAAAAATAGAGTAGCCCATTAGGGGCGTAGGAAAGAAAGTGAAACTTCACAGTTTCGGTAGATATGTGAAGTTATTTCAGTGATTACAAAATAGAGTCAAACTTATAAAGAACTTGGGGGTATGAACCCACTTGTTACTATGATACTACACTCCCTCTGTCCTGAATGCACTGATTCGACTGGGAGGGGTATCGTATAGCCATCGTATCCTCTGAAGGAAAACTGGCCAACAGTTGTTATAACTGGTTCTTGATATCCTGGATAGCGGCAGTGGAGCGGAATTGTTATGCAAGGTGGTGCCACATACTCTCTGTCGAGGACAGATCTGGGAGTCTTGCTGGCTTCAGTATTACTCATCGTCACGCACACAGTTCATAGATGCATGTTCAATGTGTGGACGACTGTTGTCCTGTTGAAAAGTGGCTCTACGATACTGTCACTTGAGAGATGAAAAATGAGGTCGCAGGATGTCGGAAACGTACCGTTGTGCCGTCAGAGATCCCTTATCCACTAACAGCCCTGACCTGAAGTAATACCTGAATACTTCCCGTATCATGACTGCAGGAATAATACCGTTGTGGCTCTCTAAACATTGGATGAACGGGACGTCTGCCCACACTGCCGTCATATTCGCCGACGATGGCCTTTCTCAACGGAATGAGACGTCATTCTCGGCAGTTCGTGCTTTCCAGTCATCACAATTCTGTATCCTGACGACTGGTCATACGGAGACAGTGTGCCGTACGGTAGCATGTTCGCCTGATGCCTTGGCTATGCTTTGTGGCAATTTATTTCCAAACTGTCCTCTAACGTGTTTTATAACTAAATATGTTGATCCCAATAATCAGTCAAGTCAAGAACGCATTCATCAAATGTGATACTGGCGTGACGGAAAGACGGAAGATTAGTCGACAGTGCAGTCATTACATATGGATCACAAGCTCAGATTATGGATACATGGAGAGAGGAACTGCTAGTGACCTTTTCAAAGCCTGGGGAGATTTACGGAAATCACTGAAAAACTAGATCTTGATGGTCTTAAGGGCCAAAATGCGAATACAATGTTCAAACCACTACACCATCTCGCTCAGTGAACTGGAATGATGCGAATTTCTAGTTTTGATAAGAAACACTTTAGCACAATTGGACAGAGTAGATATGAATAACATCTACTTTCTAATGTGTAAGGAAATACTGCGCAGTAAGTTTCTTATTCCGAAGTTTTATTGAATGCGGTTTTTCTGTCAGAAGATTGTGTTATGCGTCTTCTAAGGTGGAGGAATGGTTACTAACACATATTAAAATTCGAGACTGCAGCTTATCATAAACAATACTACCACCTATATTGGTCGGAATCGTACGACTGTTATGAATACATGGAGTAAGCGTTTAGGAGGACCATACTAAACCCCCTGCAGGGTCTCAGTTGTCTCACGTAAATAGCATCTGGGATGACAGGTGTACTGTTCACTCAGCCGTGCTGTATCGTGTCAAGCACGACTTAAAGTTAGGCATGGGAAAGCTAAGGATCTACAATGTCAGAGGACAAGGCAACAATGTTATGGCTTCCATTGTTACAACAGAAGGGCGATTTACCTTGGTATACAGGTTGTTCGCCTGTTGCCTTGGCTATACTTTGAGGCAATTTATTTCCAAACTGTCCTCTAACGTGTTTTATAAATAAATATGCTGATCCCAATAATCAGTCAAGTCAAATCACTAATGCTGCATGTAAACTTCAAGCAATATCCACTGCTGTCAGTGGTTGCATTTCTAGTTATTACTGTATTTCCTTTCCTCTTGGTAACGGGCGGGAGTTTTGTTATTTCGGCTGCCTTGGGGATTTTCACTGGCTCGTGGAAGGAAGTTCGCTTAGGAGACTGGAAAAGTCGTAAAGTGTTTTCTGTTGAAAGCCATTTTCTTCATAGGTATAGAGCAGACGAGGACATTCACCTATCCCACCCCATTACGAATGTCGATGAGTCTTGGTTGTTTGCCATAAAACTGGATTGTGCAAGAAGAGAAAAAAAAAATGGTTCAAATGGCTCTGAGCACTATGGGACTTAACATCTATGGTCACCAGTCCCCTAGAACTTAGAACTACTTAAACCTAACTAACCTAAGGACAACACACAACGACCCAGCCATCACGAGGCAGAGAAAATCCCTGACCCCGCCGGAAATCGAACCCGGGAACCCGGGCGCGGGAATGCAAGAAGAGAAAGAAATCCTTTTTAGCCAAGATATAAATCTGAACGACAGGAGAAAACATAAGCCCATTAAACGTGAGAGCAGCTGGCCTGCTGGAATGTTTGTTCAGATTATCAGAAGAGGTTCCCTGGTTGGCTTATAATAATTATTTCGGTAGTGGGAGCGAATTTCATGTGCGTACATGCACATCTTTTAGTTGTCCCTAACTGAAAATCTATCACGTCGTGGGAGACATTTTCTGTCTCCTTCCCTGTATCACAGGACAAATACATCTTATTCGTTCACCACGAGAAAAGTTGCAAGAGTAGGAAATTATTAAACTTGTTTAGTAACATATAATTTTTAGGAACTTGCAAAGTCTTTTGCAACTGGGCGGCTAGATTTCAACGCTGGCCGAACAAGCTTTGAGTTTCACAGAGAAAAGTAAGAACGCACGTGCTTCAGGGGGACTGAGGAGAACACTCTTCTTCTTTGGCACCTGATGAAGATACTTGCTCCAGAGCGTTGCAAATGTCTGCAGAGAGAGATTCCTCGAACTTAGAGCAGAATCCAGACGTTGAGTCGAACTTGTCATTTTTAGTTACTACTGTAGTTATCTTTCATCCTCTTTCAGCTTAAGAGTGGTAAGCACGCAGTGGTGTTGCAGCCACTGAGAAGAGGCGAGCATGAAGTCAGTGAATGGATCTCAGAATTTCCTTTTGCAGATCTGATTTTCGCAGCCACGTAGTTGCACCCATGCTTTTAGGCGAATGAGTTGGCATTCATGTTTTTTCAGGACTTTTCTTTAAACCACTAACCTTTTCTGCCTAACAATTGTATGTCGTTCACTTATGCATCCCTCAGTTTCCCAAGCATTATAGTTCTTATGTCCAATCCCATGTCCAGTGGTTAAATGTTTGTATTCTGGATTCACTGGATAATTCATTTTGATGTGTCTTGGCAATAAACTAGAATGTTTTGTAAATCGTTAGTTTCCTTTTGTATTGTGATGGATTCTTTCGTTAATATATCCTTGTGAGGTGTGTTAGCCACACTTCTATGCTTAATTGCGCCATTTCTATCAATTTTCACTTGATAAGACATTATCCATTGTGCGACCATGTTCCTTTAAAATTTGGATTATATTTTGGGGCGCTTTCCATCTCTGAAAGTCATTGGTGATATGATCTGTAACATGCTATGCTAAAAAGGTAAACTGTACCTCCCAGCTAGCACCTTATCCAGGTCTCACTCACTGAAAACATTTGTCATGGGTTGCAGAAAGACTACTACGCTACAGTTTACCAGCTACAACAATTAACGAACTATTGAATAGATTTGAAGCAGCATGGTATGACGTTCCCGTATTTGTATAACAAGGGATTGGTCCAATCCGATATGTCGAAATCTGCCCTGAATTTTTTTTATACACGAAGAAGACACTGAAAGAAATAAAATGACAAAATTTTGAATGCTAAGACACACTGCAAGGGTTTTAAAAAATGCTGAAAATTGACAAATTCTTAGCCGGTCACGCGGCTCGAGAACTGTACACTCCTACTGTAGTTATAACAGATAGTTCATGAAAAACATGGCAAGCGGATATTCTTTGATGTCAGCTCATTGGTAAACAGATAACACTGCGCAACGTCATCGTTATTTGTGTACTGGATTTCATTTTTCATTGTAGTTTGCCAACAATTGTTCACAGTCACTAGAACTCGTAACTCATTTAACATCCATAATAATTATCATTTCCCTTTGCGCTATTACTAATTGTTAACAGTAGCGATGAAGCTGAATTACTTTATTTGTATTTTCTCCATAGCCGGCCGTTGTGGCAGACCTGTTCTAGGTGCTTCAGTCCGGAACCGCGCTCCTGCTACGGTTGCAGTTTCGAATCCTGCCTCTAGCATGGATGTGTGTGATGTCTTTAGGTTAGTTAGGTTTAAGTAGTTCTAAGTCTAGGGGACCGATGTCCTCCGACGTTAAGTCCCATAGTGCTCAGAGCCATATGAACCATTTTGTATTTTATACATACATTCTTGCTAAAAGCAGCTTTCCTTGTGCAAGTTCCAGAGTTTCACAGAAATGTGGGGGTCCAATTAATGTTTTCAACCTTGCAAAGACAAATATGAAAAACGTGTTATGGCATCGAACTCACCTACTTTTCTCGAAGAGTTACATATGTATTAGTACATTTATTTGAAATTCATTTGAATTGTATCGACATTTTGCTAGAAATTGTGTAAAGGTGAGAAGAAACAGGGAATAACACTGACAATTCCGTGAACCGTAGTTCGTACGATGATTGTTGTGCGAACCTGATAAAAAATACAATACTTTCCAAGTCCAAAAAAACCATGGTCACTAATCTCTTTCAGTGACAAGAAATGTCTGTAATTTTTTTCGTTAAACTAGAGAGAGAAAAAACGTAAAGAATGTTAAACAATGTACAAAGCCAGTTTTATTTCGCAAAATCTGAACGTAAATTGTATAAATGGAGGAAAGATTTACGTAGTACGAAATGCGTCAAAATGAAACTCAGTGAAGTACGAAAGAATAACTATCCGGAAGATTTAGAGCTGCTGGTGATAGTGAAACGTCCCCTTGGAAAAATTATACACGACTGGTCTATGTGAAACGTCCTCTTTGAACAATTATACACGAATGTGCTTAAACTGACACACAATAGTTTTTAGTGCAACGCAATCTGACTTTCCAAAATCCCTACGAAAGAATGGCTCTGGCTAACATTAACCTATACGTTTCACAAATCACTTACCTCACAAAAATCTTCGTTACTCAAGCTACTGCAATACAGCGAGCATCACTACTGCCAGCTAAATAAAAGATTCAAACTACGGAAGGCACCAACTACTGATAGGTATAGTAAGCAAATGAAAGATTTTAATAGAGAACAAACAATGTATTTACCTTAGTAGTCATAATATATATATCACTTCATGACACCAATTCTTACAAATTTCAAAACTCCGCCATCTCTCTACCCAAGTCCACCACTGCTGGCGGCTCGCCTCCAACTGCGCAACGCTACGCGCTGTTAGCATCCAGCTGCCGCTGCTCAACACTACAATGGCGAGTATTACAACAATGCCAACCAGCCACTGACTGCACACGGCACAGCCAGTGATTTTCATACAGAGCGCTACGTGGCGGCGGCGTTACCAATAAAAAAACTTAATCAGGCTATTTACAATAGTCAGTGCACCGTTACTGAGGGAGATCTACGAGACTGTCCTATGGTTACACGGTTTGTGAAATTTTACTTTAAGTGAACATAATTATGTGACTTCCACTATCGTATACGTGTAGAGAAGTCAAATAATACTATAGATAAATTCTTAGCTCACGTAAAGATGAAGATTATTGTCATTACTTAAAATGATGTGAGTAAACACAGTCAGGTTTGATGCAAGATCAATGTACAAACAACAATTTATCATTTCGATGGACAGAGTTGTTTGTGCGGTCAGTGGGTTAGAGTTTCCACAGATTCATATCTGCCTTCATGAACTTCAATGCATATTAGGACCAAATAACAAAAAGGGTTGTTTAGTTGCAAAAATCTGGTAACTGATACAGGAAAATTTGAAAAAAATGGGAGAGAATAACATTGAGATTATGCCTCAGACCTCTTCTTACCAGTTGCAGAAATGAATTAACTGCTTTCGTTGGAATTTTGGTCTGGATATAACACTTCTGTCATTAGGTGGACGACGAGAAGACTTAATACGAGGGTTGTTCGGAAAGTAAGGAACGGTCGTGAAATGGAAACCACAGAGAAAATCAAAACTTTTTTCTTTGTACATTTAGCTACACCTTCCAGGCACTGTCTCTATGCTGTTCATTTTTGAAACATAACCTACTACCAGCTTAGAGACAGAAGTGATGACACTTTCTGCAGGACCTGACCATCATTTTGCAGGACAATGCTCAAGCACGTACAGTGCAAGATGTTACTGATTTGTTTGACTGATGGGGCTGCTAAGTGCTATACCACCTACTGCACTCCCCTGACTTAAGCACTCGTGAGTTTATCTCGATTTCTAAACTGAAGGAAACTATTCACGACATTCGCTTCAGAACTGCTGCAAATTCGTCAGGCAATAGACCGCGCCGCTCGAACTGTCAAGAGTACTGCTAAGAGTACCCTACGACTTCCACATCGCTGGCAACGGGTTATACACAATGCTGTCGATTACTTTGAAGGTCAGTAAAACTTTGAAACACGTATCTATATTGTACGAGTTGTAAATAAATAGTTGCCACTATTAAAGTTCCAACCCTTGTATATTCCTTGAATTTCATTGCTCTAAGTATGGTGAAATCATGTAGACCTTAATATTTTAAAGCAAACATACATAATTCGAAGCTTTCCTTGAAAGTAGATGTTGGCAGTGTGTCTTAAATTGTCTTTCTTCTTAAATGATTAATACCTTTTTTTAAAAAAAGTTCCTGATGCTTTTAACTGAGAGAGAAGTGTAAATTCTGAAGGTTAATATTTCCACTAAGAATTGGCTAATTGTGAACCTTTCTCAAGCGCTTGAGTTGGAGTGTGAGTTATACTATGTGTCTTTTATTTAAATTATATTTTTTAAAACACTGAGAATGCTTTCTTAATTGAAAATTTTTGGGTCTTGTTTAAATACAATGTGTAAACTAAAGGGCGAAAGATGTTTTCTGTAAACCTTGTCTAGCTGTTCCTCGTTCCGTTAGCCTTTTTTGTAAAACTCTAATTGCGTTTTACTTGGCCATCTGAATTCTGCGTCTTTTAGTTACATTTGCCTACGGTGGGTCCCAACAGTAAAATAAGATATTTAGCAACGAATTATGTTTTGGGCTGCACTGTTGCTCACTATTAGACAGAACCGGAGACATATCCTTACCGATCTTCAGTAGGCCATAAAGTCTAGGAGGAACTGGAGCCTGTTAGCGCAGGCCCTTAATGAGTATACTCGAAAGAGAACTCTTCTTCAGAAGATCAGTTTTTTGCCAGAATCTTGCCAGTCGAACCCTCTCTTAGCTTGCGATAAACAGGATCGTCGAGCAGTGCCTCTATCTTACTGTTGCGTTCAGCACGTGAGAGAGGACTGTGATGTCCCCCTCGTTGGCAGGTAAAATGACGACATTTTCGCCCATTCTAAAGTCTCGCAGAACCTGTCTTTATTGATATTAAACGTTTTCTGTAGGGCTCGGGTCACAATTTGGCAGCTACCAGTCCTAATTTTTTCATCAACGTCACTGGGAAGTTTCAAAATGTCCCATCTATCACATTTCTAAATGGAGCTGTCCCAGGTATTGATACACAGTTCAGACTTTTCTCGATCACCGAAACCGCTGAGTCGTCCAGGATAATATCCGTGAAATTAATCACGGTGCGTCGACGTGGTGTATTCCCTTCTTGCGATTGGGCCTCGAGAGGAGTATACTTCTTATTCGGCTTACCTCGTTGCTTACACTAATCAACCAGCATTCAGGTGACAATATCAACCCAATCCCAAGATACTGTTGAGAGTTTCAAAGAGATCTTTTAGCTGCAGTTATCGAACAGTTTGCTTGTTACGACGTCTTACTATAGAGGCCATAATGCATAGAAATCTGCCTCTCTTATTACGTAACTTGTTAAACTCATTTATGTCGTTTGGTATCTCCTCCCCGTAAAGGTACCAGATGCGATTTTCCAGGCATTCCCGAAGGGTCTGTTGCAAATACACTTCTCGGGTTTGTTGCAGGATCATGTTGCGTGAAATCGAGAGTATTTCGTCGATACAGCTTCTCATCTTCAGGTGATGGTAACTGTTCTTGTAATTGCTAAAAGACGCGACTGATGATAATCGCACAGCGTGTCGAAATTTATCAGGGCAGGAGCAGGCAATACATTTGTACGGGAAGACGCTCGAAATTTGAAGAGTGTTGTGCACATAGCGCCCCTATCCTGGACTATGCTCTCAAGAAGGCAATACATATCCGTACGGGGGCAGTCTTATCATCTGGGATGCAGGTTTTCAATTAAGCGCCTCTTGGAATACAGAAATGGCTGAAATTGAGTTAAAACAGGAGAAATAACAACTTAAGACTTGACGCAGCCCATTCCGGAGATTTAGTTCAGCTTTTAACCACAAGAGCGCACAATTGCACAGTCATTGCCCACAGCGTACGCGAGGAAGGTCTTCAGTGGCTCCCCGAAGAGGGCACACACTGAGCGCCGCTTTCCTCCAACTGCGCACACGCATGTTGATTTTCCTTGCCTGATAAATTTCGACGTCACTAGGCGATTATCAATATCGACGAAATATTGTGCGATTTGCATAATATGATCCGGCGGCAAATCCGAGAATAGTACTTTCATCAGCCAGATTGCTCAGATGTGCGACTCATGCTGTACCTGGTATGTAATACAGAGTCTGACTAGCGTACTTGAAAACCTTAAGCAGCAAAACTACGTTAAAAAATCTGGTCAATGCATAGCATCGACATAAACTATATAAAAACAACAACTGTAACAAAAGAGTAGAATATAAAGAGACGTCTAAAACAACAGAGAGATCCGAACTTGCCCTTTCTTTCTTTTTATTTATTAATGTTTCAGATTCAAGGCAGAGGGATGAAACGTACCTACGAACGTCGGTAAACTAGCAAAACAATTTGTTCCTAATTCTTTCTTATACAAAAAGCAAAATTAGCGCAGTGAGAATTCGCCAGCACTTTGCAACCTTCATTTGCCTGTACAGGAATTTGCGTTCCATAAAATGCAAACGGCGGATTAATTTTTTTTCTTTGGTTGTCTCTGTTTGAACTGAATGAACCTGGTCTGTCAAGTATATGGCCTGTACTGAAGAAACTAGAAGCTGTGTTTTTTTGCTGTCAGTAACTTAAAAGTTCGTACGAAATATCCCGAGAATTGTCTTTTTAAGCGTACGTGTCAAAAAATATAACCCACTGCATGATATTATTTCGATTTGGGTACGTGTGAAACGCGCCCCATAATATGCGTCCAGGGATGAGATTCGGTTATTGACAGATCTGTCGGTTCCCTTGTCAGTAGCAATGACTGCGCATTGATATCAATTTGAAGTGTGCGACTCCACTCTCGACGATATTGTATTTTAGAAAATTTTGAATAGGGAAATTAATAGTCAGACCACTTTTAATATAATCTAAAATAATAATAAATGTCTCGTTTCTACTAAATGTAAAGCATTTGTAACAATTCTAGGTTCTCTCAGACATAAATTTACTTTTGCTCTGTGATATATATTGTCCTTAAATGTACAAGAAAACGATATATATTGTTTCGTTCCATTTTTTCATGGGTTATTTGATTCGTATGGGTAATCTGAAAATTTTCTAATATTCCGAGCTAAATTCATATACACTCCTGGAAACTGAAATAAGAACACCGTGAATTCATTGTCCCAGGAAGGGGAAACTTAATTGACACCTTCCTGGGGTCAGATACATCACATGATCACACTGACAGAACCACAGGCACATAGACACAGGCAACAGAGCAGGCTGCTGTTCTCCCATGGAGACGATCGTAGAGATGCTGGATGAAGTAATGTGGAACGGCTTGCCATGCCTCCACCTGACGCATCAGTTGGACCAGCTTTCGTGCTGGACGTGCAGACCGCGTGAGACGACGCTTCATCCAGTCCCAAACATGCTCAATGGGGGACAGATCCGGAGATCTTGCTGGCCAGGGTAGTTGACTTACACCTTCTAGAGCACGTTGGGTGGCACGAGATACATGCGGACGTGCATTGTCCTGTTGGAACAGCAAGTTCCCTTGCCGGTCTAGGAATGGTAGAACGATGGGTTCGATGACGGTTTGGATGTACCGTGCACTATTCAGTGTCCCCTCGACGATCACCAGAGGTGTACGGCCAGTGTAGGAGATCGCTCCCCACACCATGATGCTTGGTGTTGGCCCTGTGTGCCTCGGTCGTATGCAGTCCTGATTGTGGCGCTCACCTGCACGGCGCCAAACACGCATACGACCATCATTGGCACCAAGGCAGAAGCGACTCTCATCGGTGAAGACGACACGTCTCCATTCGTCCCTCCATTCACGCCTGTCGCGACACCACTGGATGCGGGCTGCACGATGTTGGGGCGTGAGCGGAAGACGGCCTAACGGTGTGCGGGACCGTAGCCCAGCTTCATGGAGACGGTTGCGAATGGTCCTCGCCGATACCCCAGGAGCAACAGTGTCCCTAATTTGCTGGGAAGTGGCGGTGCGGTCCCCTACGGCACTGCGTAGGATCCTACGGTCTTGACGTGCATCCGTGCGTCGCTGCGGTCCGGTCCCAGGTCGACGGGCACGTGCACCTTCCGCCGACCACTGGCGACAACATCGATGTACTGTGGAGACCTCACGCCCCACGTGTTGAGCAATTCGGCGGTACGTCCACCCGGCCTCCCGCATGCCCACTATACGCCCTCGCTCAAAGTCCGTCAACTGCACATACGGTTCACGTCCACGCTGTCGCGGCATGCTACCAGTGTTAAAGACTGCGATGGAGCTCCGTATGCCACGGCAAACTGGCTGACACTGACGGCGGCGGTGCACAAATGCTGCGGAGCTAGCGCCATTCGACGGCCAACACCGCGGTTCCTGGTGTGTCCGCTGTGCCGAGCGTGTCATCATTGCTTGTACAGCCCTCTCGCAGTGTCCGGAGCAAGTATGGTGGGTCTGACACACCGGTGTCAATGTGTTCTTTTTTCCATTTCCTGGAGTGTACTATAAATGTTGAACGCCATTTCGCATTTGCAGGTATTCGTGCTCACAACTGACATCACGTTGGTTGTCGTTTTGCACCGAATTTTCTTATTAGCTTCATTTGTTGTCGCTTTTAGTAGCTTGAATTTGAACTTGTGGCTGGGGGGATGGCAAAAATCACAATTTGGATTATTGTCACACTCTTTATCTTGAGCCTAGGGTATTGTTTAACTTCATGGGATGTTAAGTTTCACATTAAATCGACTTACTGTAGCTTTGAGTTATGGACGTATCTACGAGTAGATTTTGAGCATACCGTTGTTAATTGTCGTGTAAGAAGAAATTGAATACCGAGTCGATTTTGTTTCCGTAAGTCCATCCTTTTGATTGATGGTTTGAGAGACTCCGGCAGTTAACTTTCGTAATAAAATGAAACACCTGCACCACTCCTTTCGATGTTATTTTTATATAACTATCAGTTTCGGAGACTAATACACCATTTTAGGCCTTAACTGACGCTGAGGGGTCTGTGGCCTACATCTACGCACTGGTTTCCATAGACTGTGACAACGATATTGTGTCTCCAACCATCAAGAACGTTGTTACAGTCTACGTAAACCAGTGCGTAGATGTTGGCCACTGATGGGCTTCGAATTAATCCGCTCAGTGGCAGTCAAGGCCTGAAGGTGATGTTCAATCAGCGAATCTGGTAGCTGTATAACAAATAACATCGAAAGAACGCTGCAGGTGTTCCGTTTTATTACATGAGCAGATTTTGAACTTACTATTCTTAATTGTTGTATAAGAGGAAATTGTATCGATAATTAGGTGTGTACTTTTTAAATATCCTCTTGTCCGTCTTAGGTTGTACTTGTTACCCATATTTCTACTGACTTTAACTTTCTTGCGTCCTTGACGAAAAATTACCTCCTGTCGTCACTGCACTCACCAACAGAGTGCAACTCGTTGTGGTTCGTAATAACGGTTTAAGTCTATACTCTGAGTCGCTGTGGCTCGTGCTTTGCTTATTCTGTAAATCTGTTACAGTGATTCAGAAAATTGCTTTCTCCCTTTACAACAGGTTTACAGCCATTACACAGTCACAAAATGCCTAGTACAATTATTTATTTTGTTTTTATGTGCCCTTTCGTATAGCGACGTTCCATGGTTGTTCGTCTGTTCCACTGAATGATATGCAGCCGGAGCATTTGGCTTCCCCTGAGTAGATCAGAAGCACGTTCCCTGCTGCGACGAAAGGTTTAAGGAACACTGCACTACCGGAGCAATGTGGGACCTTGCAATATTAACAGGGGAATACCTGTTCAAACATCCTGCAGCCGAGGTACATTCACCGCACGAACTTCAATTTTTACTCCACAGTGTAGGTAGTGGAGAGTCTGTAGAGTGTTTAGTTTGTAAAGCCTTCCCTACGAAAGAAAAAGTTGGGCGTCCGCTTCACCAAGCGGAACACGTTAGTTGCCGTCCCGCAAGGTGAATTTCGGTGAACACTCAATTACAGCGTAGGTCATTCACTTTTTCAAGCGGGGTCAGAGGACAGATGTACGTAAACATAGGTCTTCCATCGATGACGTCAATCTGCTGTGGAATTATGAAGCACCTTCTGCGCCCACGTATTATGGCGATTTTGATTAAAGAAAACCTCCTCTGTAAAAACCAACGTCTTATCGCAAACAGGGATCTTCCGAAACTTAGCTCGCTGTGTTTGTCTATGAGTTTCACGGCGCCATAGAGATCAGCTTTCATCAGGTTGATACCGTTTGACACTGCCCCGCACTGCCGTTTAGTGGAAGAAATAATAAAAAATAAAGAGCTTACCGAGTATCGGAACGGATTAGTGACTAGATCGAGGACTTCCTCACAGACAGAACTTAATACGTAGCTCTTAAAAGAAAAAAAGTCGACTGATGTAAAGAAAATATCACGAGTACCCATAGGAAGTGTGACAGGACCTTTACTGTTTTCAGTATGCAGGGTGTGTACAAATCCTAGGGACTGATCGACGAGAGGATACGGCACGCCGGCCGCGGTGGCCGTGCGGTCCTAGGCGCTTCAGTCCGGAACCGCAGGACTGCTACGGTCGCAGGTTCGAATCCTGCCTCGGGCATGGATGTGTCTGATGTCCTTAGGTTAGTTAGGTTTAAGTAGTTCTAAGTTCTAGGGGAGTGATGACCTAAGATGTTAAGTCCCATAGTGCTCAGAGCCATTTGAACCATTTTTTTTTGATATGGAACAAAAAAAGGCCTAATAAACTTACTTTGTTCCAGAGACTGCTGTCTAATACACGTTGTACTATGCAGCCACAGTTACGGTATGCACAGTTTCCACCTAGAAGGTGGTACTGTTCCTCATAAGTCGTATACAGTCCTGGAAATGGAAAAAAGAACACATTGACACCCGTGTGTCAGACCCACCATACTTGCTCCGGACACTGCGAGAGGGCTGTACAAGCAATTATCACACGCACGGCACAGCGGACACACCAGGAACCGCGGTGTTGGCCGTCGAATGGCGCTAGCTGCGCAGCATTTGTGCACCGCCGCCGTCAGTGTCAGCCAGTTTGCCGTGGCGTACGGTGCTCCATCGCAGTCTTTAACACTGGTAGCATGCCGCGACAGCGTGGACGTGAACCGTATGTGCAATTGACGGACTTTGAGCGAGGGCGTATAGTGGGCATGCGGGAGGCCGGGTGGACGTACCGCCGAATTGCTCAACACGTGGGGCGTGAGGTCTCCACAGTACATCGATGTTGTCGCCAGTGGTCGGCGGAAGGTGCACGTGCCCGTCGACCTGGGACCGGACCGCAGCGACGCACGGATGCACGCGAAGACCGTAGGATCGTACGCAGTGCCGTAGAGGACCGCACCGCCACTTGCCAGCAAATTAGGGACACTGTTGCTCCTGGGGTTTGGCGCCGTGCTGGTGAGCGCCACAATCAGGACTGCATACGACCGATGCACACAGGGCCAACACCCGGCATCATGGTGTGGGGAGCGATCTCCTACACTGGCTGTACACCTTGGTGATCGTCGAGGGGACACTGAATAGTGCACGGTACATCCAAACCGTCATCGAACCCATTGTTCTACCATTCCTAGACCGGCAAGGGAACTTGCTGTTCCAACAGGACAATGCAAGTCCGCACGTATCCCGTGCCACCCAACGTGCTCTAGAAGGTGTAAGTCAACTACCCTGGCCAGCAAGATCTCCGGATCTTTCCCCCACTGAGCATGTTTGGGACTGGATGAAGCGTCGTCTCACGCGCTCTGCACGTCCAACTCGAACGCTGGTCCAACTGAGGCGGCAGGTGGAAATGGTATGGCAAGCCGTTCCACAGGACTACATCCAGCATCTCTACGATCGTCTCCATGGGAGAACAGCAGCCTGCATTGCTGCGAAAGGTGGATATACAATGTACTAGTGCCGACATTGTGCATGCTCTGTTGCCTGTGTCTATGTGCCTGTGGTTCTGTCAGTGTGATCATGTGATGTATCTGACCCCAGGAATGTGTCAATAAAGTTTCCGCTTCTGGGACAATGAATTCACGGTGTTCTTATTTCAATTTCCAGGAGTGTACATTATGCCCTAGCAACTTTTCCTCCCACAGTAATTGGTACCGGTGCGTCCGATCCAGTTCTCTTGCTGACTCACCTTGTAGCGGATGTGATACTGCGTTGTACGAAATGGTTCCGTTTTGGAATAGAGAGCTTGCCGACATGGTGTTTACTTACGGAAATGCAAATGGCAATGGGCGGCGGGCAGCAAGGTTGTATCAGGAGACCTATCCCCGCCGACAACAACCACAGCAATCAATGTTTGCAACAGCGTTTTGCCGTTTTCTGGACAGGGTCGCTTCAGGAAGCAGGAAATCATGAAGGACGTACCCAAAATTTTTGAACACCAGGCCTGGAGGAAAATATGATTAACGCTGTGTAAGTCGACCGCCGTGTTAGTACCTGGCAGTTGGCACGCCAGTGCAGGGTAAGCCAGACGACCGTGTGGAATATTCTCCATGACAACTGTTACAAACCTTATCACTTACAACTTGTGTAGGGCTTACTGGCGATAGGCTTTCCACATCGGGAGCAGTTTTATCACTTGTTTCTTCACCAAGAAACCACGATTCCGGGATTTGTATCATCTATCATATTCACAGATGGGGCCACCTTTACGTGGAATGGTATCTTCAACTTTCATAACATTCATCTGTGTGATAGGATGCAGAACCCCCATGGTATGATGACAGCTAATCATCAGTATCGGTGCAGCTTGAATGTGTGGGTCGAGATTATTGGCGACCCTATTTTGGGACCAGTTTTCCTTCCACGTCGCCCTACAGGCCGGAAGTATCGACGTTTCTTGCGGGTGACTTTGCCTGCCCTGCTAGAAAAAGTGCGATTGAGATTTGAAGGGTTAGAGGGTTATGAGGCTGCTACATGGCGGTGCTCCAGTCCACTTCGCCGTTAACGCCCAGACGCATCTCAATCGTGTCTTCCCTGGTCGATCGATCGGAAGACGGGATCCCGTTGCATGGCCTGATGGTTCACCGGATCTCAAGGTGTGCGATTTTGGTTATGGGGCCATTTCAAAAGTATAGTTTATATAGAGCCCATTCCAGACGTGGAGACACTGGAGTAGCGCATTCATGGTGACTTTCACACTGTTCGGATGCCGCCTGGCCGATGTGAACGTGTGAGACAGAACATGCTGCGGCGCGTACTCGTATGCGTTAAGGCACATGGAAACCAGTTTCAAAACATACTGTACCTGTGGCTGCATGGTACAGTGTGTGTTAGACCGCAGTCTCTGTAACATTGTATAAATTAATAAATAGACTCTAGCATGGAAACTATGAATTTCCGGACGTAAGTACATTAGACGTTTTTTATTCCGTATACTCTCATAGATCAATGCCTAGCGTTTGTACGAGCTCGAAAAAAATCACCCAGTATATATAGGGTTCTCACAAATTCAGTCCCAAACTAACAGGGATAACAACTGAAGTATTGCTCACACGGAACACTTCCACAAGACTTCGTTTATTTGAATAAGTAAATTTCGAACACAAACAGTCTTCTGTTTCTGATGCACTACACCAAAAGAAAATAGACGTTAGCCAGAAATTCTTCGTAGTAATGTGAAGGAAAAGTTCGTTACAAACGAATATAGATTCTTGAGAGCACAGATTACGATCTCTTGGCCACTGAAAAGTCTCCCTTCAAAACAAAATACGTATTCAAGTGTCTGTCTCACAAACAGCAAGACTTGTGCACCGCGAAAAACAGCAAGGCTCGGAGCACATGTCGCGGGAACTCAGCCTTTCGGGTGGCGAAGGCGACGTCCGATTCGAGGCGGTATCCAAACGGTGATGACACATCAGTCGCTGACTGACAAACACGGAACAGGCTCTAGCCTGCTACGAACGGGCTGAAATACGCGCTCGACGGAATGTTACAATTTTTCTTCTGAGTACGCTGTCTGGTTACCACGAGGCCCTGTGAGAGCTGAGCCAGATACTGCGAAAACCAGCCTGAACGCAGGGGTCGAGCTGAAGATAATCCGCTGAGAGTAGATGGATTACCAGGCTGGTGGCATCGAAGGCGATGCCGAGAGACACGCCAATGTCGGAGACAGTAACAAATATATTTTGTGAAGTTACGCTGGATGTTATTGTGTGTGATGAGAATAAAACGATGCTAAACGTTACTCATTGTTTTATTGTCCTGGTCACTATTACATTACAACAAATGTTTAAAATGAGCAAATTAACCTTAGCGCAGAGCCGGCGACGACGTATCAGGGAGTTACGTGCTAGCTGCAAAATGCATGGTGCGTTTTATATTTGCGATGCAGGAGCAAGAATCCTTACAACTAATTCCGAATTCTAGTCATCAAGGGAGAAATAAATCTCGGCTTCGGCTTTCATAAAGCCCTAACGAAAGAAGTCTACTGTGGAGTGGTCACGAAACTCCTCCCCCCCCCCCTCCCCGTCCAGATTTCACACATGGGTCGTAAACTCAGCCAGAAGTTATAAACAGTGTGAAGCAAGACCTCTCCGATCAAATGACTTTCTTCTATTGCTCATTATTCCACATTTCATAGTTCACTTAAATCAGTGATGAGTGGTTTTGGTTCCGTTCGTGATGTTTATGTGCTGACAGCGTTCGCGAATGTGACATTCTGTTCTACAGTGACTTTTGCAACTGTTATTTTATGTTTTATCGCAGTCCTTTTCACTGAACGTCTGCCACGATTTGTCCGCGTTTTGGGTTAGTGGATGATGCATTACTGCTTTCTCTGTTTGCGCTATGGACCTTGGATACAGTGTTTCCTCAAACATCCAACACTTCGGGAGCACCCACTGTACGAGCACCAACAATATGACTACGTTAGGATTCTCTGAGCTTCGACATAATGCACTCACAACTACCCAGATCAATGACTGACACTTGCAACGTATTGAGAACATTGCACAGGTGCCGCTCGTGGCCAAATAAAACTGCACTCTTCGGTACTATCGTCATACATTACTAAGGTTTTTCGTTTTGAGAATTGCACAGTTTTAAATTTTTGAACATTTAAAGCAAGTGGGCAATCTTAGCGGCACTCTGAAATTTTATCAAAATCTCACTGAAAGTTTGTGCAGTTTTTGTCAGAGAGTACTTCATTGCAGAGAAGTATTCATTTGCAAAAAATAGAAAGTTACTATTAATACTGTCTCTTTGGTAATCAGTAGAATACACGAACGGCAAGGGTCCCAATACTCTTTCCTCTGACACAGCGGAAATGTCGACGACTCTCCACGCAAGATAACATTGCGGTCACTCCTGTCTTTTCCATTCTCGTCTCACATCGCATCTGCGCACCAGGTCGTTTCGCCTTTCCAATTGTGGAAACCCCAAATGGTTCAAATGGTTCAAATGTCTCTGAGCACTATGGGACTTAACTGCTGAGGTCATCAGTCCCCTAGGACTTAGAACTACTTGAACCTAACTAACCTAAGGACATCACACACATCCATGCCCGAGGCAGGATTCGAACCTGCGACCGTAGCGGTCGCGCTGTTCCAGACTATAGCGCCTAGAACCGCTCGGCCACACAGGCCGGCTACCCCAAATGGCTACTCGCGGCCCGGTATAGTTACAAGCCACTATCGCGAGGTATTACTGTGTATGCTCAGTAGCCGGCTGCAGTGTGTTGACTCTTACTTACTGTAGTGTTATTTCACACAACGCAGTCAACATATTTCTCGTTGTTGTCATGAGATGACGCATAATCTGAGACTCCGGTAGTTTAGTTTTACAAATAGTAGATGGAGTTATTGTAGTTACCAACAGTTTATCTGCATTTGTGGAGGAACACAAAAGCGTCTTTCATCGCTGCGGTTTATCAAACCCCACCATGGTAGTGAAATCTTTCTCTTTTCTCGAAAATGATAAACTGAAGCCGGCCGGGGTGGACGAGCAGTTCTAGGCACTACAGTCTGGAACCGCGAGACTGCTACGGTCGCAGGTTCCAATCCTGCCTCGTGCATGGATGAGTGTGATGTCCTTAGGTTAGTTAGGTTTAAGTACTTCTAAGTTTTAGGGGACTGATGACCTGAGAAGTTTAAGTCCCACAGTGCTCAGAGCCAGTTTTGATCAACTGAAATTGTTACGTAAATTCTGTTAGAAGTAGTGTATTAGTCGATTAGTGATAACTAAGTCGTTCATTAAGTAGTTTTTAAGTGTTAACATCCCGGAAAAGTTGGGAAATGTAACTAGTGTAAGGAATTTTTGTCTGAAGCTGCAGTTGAGGATGGAAAGAAGATATAACGCAAATGCCAATGAAACTTCCCATAAAAAACTTCATCACGAAGTAGGTGAGTGATATACTCTAGATGGAAAGAAACGCAAAATAAACAACGGTCCCTTATGAGCAGTGAATGTTTGTCCTTAGAACACAGTGTTCCAACGCGTGACAGGTGTTTCAACCATGAAGAAGACATTGGAGGAGTATCATTTGCTGCTGAAGTAACTTGTAAGCAAACTAAAAGTGTCAACTAAAATAAGGACAATATAAGTGTTCTTGTTATTTGCCTTATTTTATTACAAAACTTTTCTGAACCTTAAGAAAATAATACTGTCATGGAAAAATCAAAACTTTTTGTAACTGATACATGTTGTCAAAGTTCATTAATAGTTTTTCTACCAATATTTCTAACGAAACTGGTTTGCGACAGCACCCAGCATTATGCTACTACCAGTAATGATGTAACTTCCCTGATCCTCCCGAAACCACTGAAGATGAACCTGAAAAAGTTCGAAAACCGTTTCATGGAATAAAGCATTATTATTCAAAAAAGTGACTGGTTTGCAGTTGTGTATAACTTATTTACATTCAATATACAGTCACGGTTCTAAAATATCCGTAATGGATAAGCGTAATTTCTCTCTGTTTCCGAATAAAAAAAATTGACATTGTATTACAGAAATCCCATCACGCTAATAATATTAATCTACACTCCTGGAAATGGAAAAAAGAACACATTGACACCGGTGTGTCAGACGCACCATACTTGCTCCGGACACTGCGAGAGGGCTGTACAAGCAATGATCACACGCACGGCACAGCGGACACACCAGGAACCGCGGTGTTGGCCGTCGAATGGTGCTAGCTGCGCAGCATTTGTGCACCGTCGCCGTCAGTGTCAGCCAGTTAGCCGTGGCATACGGAGCTCCATCGCAGTCTTTAACATTGGTAGCATGCCGCGACAGCGTGGACGTGACCCCGTATGTGCAGTTGACGGACTTTGAGCGAGGGCGTATAGTGGGGATGCGGGAGGCCGGGTGGACGTACCGCCGAATTGCTCAACACGTGAGATGTGAGGTCTCCACAGTACATCGATGTTGTCGCCAGTGGTCGACGGAAGGTGCACGTGCCCGTCGACCTGGGACCGGACCGCAGCGACGCACGGATGCACGCCAAGACCGTAGGATCGTACGCAGTGCCGTAGGGGACCGCACCGCCACTTCCCAGCAAATTAGGGACACTGTTGCTCCTGGGGTATCGGCGAGGACCATTCGCAACCGTCTCCATGAAGCTGGGCTACGGTCCCGCACACCGTTAGGCCGTCTTCCGCTCACGCCCCAACATCGTGCAGCCCGCCTCCAGTGGTGTCGCGACAGGTGTGAATGGAGGGACGAATGGAGACGTGTCGTCTTGAGCGATGAGAGTCGCTTCTGCCTTGGTGCCAATGATGGTCGTATTCGTGTTTGGCGCCGTGCAGGTGAGCGCCACAATCAGGACTGCATACGACCGAGGCACACAGGGCCAACACCCGGCATCATGGTGTGGGGAGCGATCTCCTACACTGGCCGTACACCTCTGGTGAACGTCGATGGGACACTGAATAGTGCACGGTACATCCAAACCGTCATCGAACCCATCGTTCTACCATTCCTTTCAAGGGAACTTGCTATTCCAACAGGACAATGCACGTCCGCATGTATCCTGTGCCACCCAACGTGCTCTAGAAGGTGTAAGTCAACTACCCTGGCCATCAAGATCTCCGGATCTGTCCCCCATTGACCATGTTTGGGACTGGATGAAGCGTCGTCTCACGCGGTCTGCACGTCCAGCACGAACGGTGGTCCAACTGAGGCGTCAGGTGGAGGCATGGCAAGCCGTTCCACAGGACTACATCCAGCATCTCTACGATCGTCTCCATGGGAGAACAGCAGCCTGCATTGCTGCGAAAGGTGGATATACAATGTACTAGTGCCGACATTGTGCATGCTCTGTTGCCTGTGTCTATGTGCCTGTGGTTCTGTCAGTGTGATCATGTGATGTATCTGACCCCAGGAATGTGTCAATAAAGTTTCCCCTTCCTGGGACAATGAATTCACGGTGTTCTTATTTCAATTTCCAGGAGTGTAGTTGACTACAGTAACGAAGAGTTAACATTAATTTGGCCAATTGCAAAAGAGCTTGTGGGGAGCGGAGAAAACAAGCCCTTGCCCCCGCTACAAGTTGAGGAGCCGTGCCGGGAAAAAAATCCCCGCCCTCTTACCCCAGCGCAGGCTTATTAACCTGTGTTTCTTCACGAAACTTCTTCTAAACGGAAATAGTTTCACATTTTTACACGTATAATAGAGATCGCGACGTCAACGTTTACGCACACATATCACAAGCAAAGGGAACAAAACAGTGACATCGCAGAAAAAAAATGACCTTACACTGTACTGTCATCTAGGTAACATTGGCTGCAACGAAAAACAAATGACCACCAGCAGAAGCCTTCAGACATGAGTCGACCCAGATCTGCAGAGTTGATCGACCAACTTACAGTTAGCGCACTGTAGTTCGTGTGGAAGTGATCGGGCAACTTACAGTTGGCGCACTGTAGTTGCAAAGTGGCGACTCACCCTCGTAGAGCCAGTCGGGCACGCCGTTGCTGAGGACGCCGGGCACGGCGGTGTTGGTGACGCGGTAGGACTGGCCGGAGCGCGGGTGGGGCCGGTAGTAGACGTCGTAGTCGTAGACGATGACGAGTGCGTGACCGCGCGGCGCCCACGCAGCGTGCAGCAGGAAGCGCTGCTGCTGCGACTCCTCGGCGGGCGACGTCGGTGACAGCGGGAACACGTCCCTGCGGCGAGAGGTAGGGCTTGTACTCACGTATCACGATCTACTCGTAGAATCTGTAGCTGCGCTGGTCTCTAGACAAATGTTGGTGAGATTTAAAAACTATGCTGAAATGACAAGTTACTTTAAATGTAAAGACGTGCACTTTACAAAACGCCCAAAAGCAGTATCCTACGATTAACATCAGTCAGTTACAATTGGAATCAGTCAATCTAGTGTGGGAAAATTAAATATTATTTTCACATAGGCTCAGCTTTAGATAAAACAGGTGGCTGTCATCAGATCATTTGGGAGGAAAATGACGTCAATCTAGGAAGGAATCTGCTTACAAAATACTTGTACTGCGCAGTCGAGACCAGTCTAGGATATAGTAGACGTCTGGTGCTCGTATCAAATAGGCCTAAGAGTGGATGTTGACCGTATAAAAGATGGGCATCATGAATGGCTACACTTTTGTCCAAAAAGATAGCGTTACTGAGATAGTGAAGAGCTGAATTTCTAGACGTGGAAAGGTAGATGACAGTTGTCAGACTTACTAAGTCTGTGATTGTAGGCTTTCCCGGTGTATACTGCTGATGAAATCTTATCGGGTTTCCATCCGGGTAGCTGCGTCGAAAATCCGTGACGTTTCGATGAGTGTCATTGTCATCATCTTCTGGCGAAGTGTCGATGGAGTGCGGTCGTCATCTGTGTATAGCTGGTCAGCGGCGAGCAGCGGCCGTCCATCCCCACCCGTCCTACTGGCACTGAGCCGGTGGTGGGGGGATGATGGGGGTGGTGGGGATCGCGCGGGGCGTGGCGACGCCGCCCGTCTGCCGCGTTAGTCTAGCTTAGAATCCCGAAGCGTTAGCAGCTAAGCACGGTCCCGGCGTATAGCTACTACTGCAGGGTTCCACGCCGAACATAAATGGTAGTCCTCGTCCCTGTTGACGAAATTGTCATGTAATCTTATTTCGGCTAATTCCTTGATGACGCTCTCCCAGAAGCCACTGGCTCGGCAAATTTTTTTCAAATTGGAAGGTATGTCCCTCATCGAGGCTGTGTTCTGCCACGGCCGATTTGTCCTTGTGCCCCAGCCTTACGCATCTAGTGTGTTCCTGGCAGCGTTATGAGATGCAGCGGTGTGTTTGACCAAAGTACTGGAGCCCACATTCGCACGGTATAGTGTCTAAGCTAGACTAACGTTGCAGACGGCCGGCGTCGCTCGGCCCCACGAAGTCCCCCTCCACCCTCCCACCACCCCCACCATCGGCCCAGCGCCGGTAGGAGGGGTGGGGATGGACGGCCGCTGCGCGCCGCTGACCAGCTATATAGAGATGACGACCGCAGTCCATCGACACTTCACCAGAAGATGATGGTAATGACACTCATCGAAACGTCGCGGATTTTCGACGCATCTACCCGGATGGAAGCCAGAGAAGATTTCATCAGTAAATACAGGGTGCTCGGAAATTATCTTTACTAGCTTCTAGTACCTGTAGAGGCGAGCGAGTACATAACATTTGAATAGGAAACCAGGTCGGGAAACGCACTGTTTCGTTTTACGACAGTTTCAATCCAGATGTGTGACGCGCCCTCGTGTGCTGAGGGAAAGTTAAATTTACGATACTCCTGCAGAGACAGAGGAAGATGTACTGGCACAAGTTCTGGCCGAAGCACCAGAAACTGAGGAGACCCAAGGTGGGATGGAGTGTTTGGGCCAGAACATGTCTGTACCAACTTTGGTGGTCGACATATCGAGCCGCTGTTGTAATGCATCTATACTGTTCTGTACGTACACTATGCTGGGTCCTTTTTTGTTCTGGAACAGTGTAGGCACGTAATGTTTAAGTGGTGATACAAAACATATGCTTATGTCGTAAATGGATGTTTCGTCATGTTTCCTTTCGAATTGTTATCTAATAACTGCACCGTGTCGCGCCTAATTCAATTTCTCAAGCGTAAGTGCATGAGTTAATGATCTGAACCGAAATCATCGTATAACGGAAACTGTACATTTCCAGACGTGGATTCATATTCAAAATATTATGTACTCATTCCCCTCTACAAGTCGTAGAAGTTTGCAACAGGAATTTCCTAACATCCTGTATATGGCAAACCTTTACCTAATGCCCCCGTATGGACGCTGAAGACAAAATTAGATCAAATCGTTCAAATGGCTCTGAGCACTACAGGACTTAACATCTGAGATCATCAGTCTCCTAGAACTTATAACTACTTAAACCTAATTAACCCAAGGACATCATACACATCCATGCTCGAGGCAGGATTCGAACCTGTGGGCGTAGCGGTCGCGCGGTTCCAGACTGAAGCGCCTAGAACCGCTCGGACACATCGGCCGGCGACAAAATTACACTACATGCATTACGCACAGAGGCATTTAAGAACTCATTCTTCCCGCGCTCCATATACAACTGGAATGGGGAGAAACCCCAACAAATAGTGCAACGGGAACTAACCTCTGCCACCTGCTTCACAGCGATCATAACTGCAAATGTATAAAGGGGAGATGGAAAAAAGTAGTTAAACTGTTTATTATTTAAAGAATAATCACCATAACTGTTAATTATTATGCCCCACTGTGAGACAAGACACTCATTATGTTCGTGGTAAAACGTTTGGCGTTGTCCACGGAACAACCATTGTACCCACATGCGCAAATCGCCGGCCACCAGTGCCTTTTTTTCAGGTCTTCAAAAGGGTGAAAAGGGCATGAGGAGTGATCGCCACAATTAACACGCAGCGATAGTTGGACGTTCGCAAGAATTGAAGTGCACCATCAAGGTCGAACGCCCGGGAATGTTAACGTACGGCATTATTCTGTTACAGCATAATGCCCCGCAACATGTTACTATAGTTGTTTCGACTACACAGCATAAATTTCTCTGAAAATCCTTCACACATTCGCATTAAAATCACGATCTCTCCCCTTGCGGTCCCCATATTTTTTGAGTTCGGAAGAAAGACATTCGTTGCTGTTGATTTGCTGCGGACGAAGAAGTGCACGTCTGGGTACAATCATGTTTCCGTAGACAAGCGCAAACCTTTTTCTATGAGGGCATTGACGGTCTCGTTTCACAGTGGGATAAATGAGTTAACAGATTTGGTGCTTACGTTTGGATTAATAAACAGTTTACTTATTTTTCTCCCATTTTTATCATTTTCATTAGACTGCAACTTACTGGTACACAAACACCGACAAGGATAGATAGAGAAAGAGGGGAGAGTGAGTGAGTGTGTGTGTGTGTGTGTGTGTGTGAGAGAGAGAGAGAGAGAGAGAGAGAGAGAGAGAGAGAGAGGGAGGGAGAGAGAGAGACAGAGAGAGACATAGTTAAACGGAGAGATGCAGAGACAGGGAAAGAGTGGAAGGTGGCTGTCAAAACCAACTTTCATATTTTTTTGTAGAGGTTGGTTTTGAAGTCTCGTGTATGTGCTGCAGAGATGGTTTTCCATGGAGTCCATTTGGAAGATAATGCGTATGGTGAGACAATATTTATTTTATGTAATCACCAGCACCCTTTTGAGCCAACCGTCATTCGCTGCGCATTTAGGACATTTGACAAAGTTTCATTCTCTGCAAACTACAGAGTTTCCGCTCTTCCGTATCCAGGAGCCTTTGGATACCCTCTCTTTCTTCTTCGTCTTCTTATTTTCTTTTTCAAGCAGCTGGTCCCCACGGCATGCATCGGCCACTAGTTGGCACCTCAGGATCCTCACTCTTCGGCCGGACGCTGATGCAGTAAGCGTGATGTTTTTCTATTCATTATTTCTTCCTGTTCTCGGTAATGAGAATATATACTCGTTTTGGCTAGGAAACTGCTTCATTTACTTCATTAAGCATTAGTGAGTATTTTCCTATTCGAATCGGGAAGTTCTTTTTGATAAGTTGTCGTGGGTTATGTTTGAATCAGATTTATGCTTTGTTCATGCGAAACTGGGCCACCTGCTATGAGCACTAGCTTCCTACACTTGAGAAACACTTGTAACCTAGTTTACATCTACATCTACATGACTAATCTGCAATTCACATTTAAGTGCTTGGCAGAGGGTTCATCGAACCACAATCATACTATCTCTCTACTATTCCACTCCCGAACAGCGAGCGGGAAAAACGAACACCTAAACCTTTCTGTTCGAGCTCTGATTTCTCTTATTTTATTTTGATGATCATTCCTACCTATGTAGGTTGGGCTCAACAAAATATTTTCGCATTCGGAAGAGAAAGTTGGTGACTGAAATTTCGTAAAAAGCTCTCGCCGCGACGAAAAACGTCTATGCTGTAATGACTTCCATCCCAACTCGTGTATCATATCTGCCACAATCTCTCCTCTATAACGCGATAATACAAAACGAGCTGCCCTTCTTTGCACCCTCTCGATGTCCTCCGTCAATCCCACCTGGTAAGGATCCCACACCGCGCAGCAATATTCTAACAGAGGACGAACGAGTGTAGTGTAAGCTGTCTCTTTAGTGGACTTGTTGCATCTTCTAAGTGTCCTGCCAATGAAACGCAACCTTTGGCTCGCCTTCCCGACAATATTATCTATGTGGTCCTTCCAACTGAAGTTGTTCGTAATTTTAACACCCAGGTACTTAGTTGAATTGACAGCCTTGAGAATTGTACTATTTATCGATTAATCGAATTCCAACGGATTTCTTTTGGAACTCATGTGGATCATCTCACACTTTTCGTTATTTAGCGTCAACTGCCACCTGACACACCATACAGCAATCTTTTCTAAATCGCTTTGCAGCTGATACTGGTCTTCGGATGACCTTACTAGACGGTAAATTACAGCATCATCCGCGAACAACCTAAGAGAACTGCTCAGATTGTCACCCAGGTCATTTATATAGATCAGGAACAGTAGAGGTCCCAGGACGCTTCCCTGGGGAACACCTGATATCACTTCAGTTTTACTCGATGATTTGCCGTCTATTACTACGAACTGCGACCTTCCTGACAGGAAATCACGAATCCAGTCGCACAACTGAGACGATACCCCATAGCTCCGCAGCTTGATTAGAAGTCGCTTAAGTGCGCGTAACGATGGCTGATATGTATTTGATTCCTTGGTATAAGCAGGTTGATGATTTCGAGTAATGATCCTCATGCAGAACAAGAAGTTTGTATCTGTTCAGTCTGAGTTATAGCCTTCAGCGATTAGCTCGTAATCTTGGAATCTCGTGTTTGATCGCCGTATTTCATTTTGTTCCTTCATTACTGGAGCAGAGGTTTTTGCACTTCTCGACTGCCAGATATGCACACAATGAAGGTAATATGTGCGTAAGGCCTATTAATCAGCTGGATGAATAATTACATGCAGAATGAATCCTAATTTATGTAACTATTTTCAGCATTAACGGAAGTTGCGAAATTTATTAAATTTAGTGTCAAAGCTTTTGACTTGGATTTAAGACCCTCTGCATCACGGCCTCATGCTCCGGTGTGCTTCAGTAGTGGTTAGTTTTCTTACTTTCTGTTGCTATTTTGTGTGTGTCTGTTTTACTATTAACGCAAGATTATTCTCCAGTTGTGCACGGATTCCCGGCTTTCATGTCATTACCTTCGAGGTCATTCGCACTGGTGTTGCATTGTAATTTCATTTAAGACTCACTTCTACAAATGAAGGATTATATAAATTATATTGTTAGTCTAATTTTAGGATATCTATCGTATGTGGGTTATCCATCACTCTAACAAATTCACAATCTTAATCAAAGTTGCCTTTCAAATGTTTTCTT
Organism: Schistocerca gregaria; assembly: GCF_023897955.1. Lineage (NCBI taxonomy): Eukaryota > Metazoa > Arthropoda > Insecta > Orthoptera > Acrididae > Schistocerca > Schistocerca gregaria. Next base: position 364,028,777 of record NC_064925.1, on the reverse strand, counting down.
TCGTCATAAACTTCTACTTCCTCTAAATGCTCCCTTGAAAACTGCGTATTTCAAGCCAATTCCTAATAAGATTTTATGCATAATGAGTGTCTACGGAAAATATATTCCGTTAACGTGCAGTCGGACCGTATTTGTGGGATCCAACTACTGCGAAATTTAATATTAGGGCCTTGATAAAGTTTGGAAAACATCCCAGACGGTGGACCCTGCATGCGTGGTGGCTAAGACTGAGACGAATGTTACATTAATTTACTTGCTTCCTCATTTCGACATCTCTGCGGAAGTATCAAAGTCTATGATAAATGGCAGTGTGCGCTAATTGTTTTGCACAGTCGTAGGTACTCCTCCTCCTCGTTATGTGTCTCTTACAAAACGAGGCCAGATGTTAATGAAAGTTCTGGTAACAGCAGTAGCTTAGTGCTTCCCGATACAAGAGAGACAAAGAAAAAGAGAGACAAAGCAAAAGAGAGAGAGAGAAAAACAGACAGAGCCAGAGCCAGAGAGGGAGGGAGGGAGGGAGAGAGAGAGAGAGAGAGAGAGAGAGACAGAGACAGACATACAAAATGCTACGCTAGCGTGCACAGAACGTACTCGGCTAATCGGTTACATGGGAGTGAAACGCAAGTTGGGATGGTTGTGGAAAAGTGCGGTACATCCAAGTAGGAAAACCTATTCAAGACACTAGTGTGACCTAATGTAAAGTACTCTAGGCTTTAGTGTCGTCAGTAAGTGGACATGATGCAGACTTTGAACAACATCAAAAAAAGGTAATGGGACAGATAAGATCATTAAGAAAGTGCAACTGAGATAATTAGGAACCTTAAATGGGACTTTTTGGGAGGAAGGCGACGTTGAGCTTTTGGCTATTGGCTCTCGTCCCGGTATTTTCGGGCGGCGGTGATTTGGTGAATTATTATGATGAATAACTGGCCGGTATTGCAACGGTCACCGTCTATTGCTGGAGGCGGACTTCAGAGGGCGAATCTTTGATGATCCGTGCTCGTAAGAAAAACCACAAACTGATAGTCCGCCAAAGATCCTGAGACGAGCGTCAACAGCAATAAGTCTCCACAAGAGACCCATAATTTTATAAACTCGACGTTGGTCACGCTGCACCTTGTTTGGAAAATTTAGCGAACTGAAATTTCAGGGAAGTTGTGTAACTAATTTACAGTTCTCGCGAAGGACTCTGAAAAGCAGAAGAAATATATTATAACTTGTACCGAGGAGATAAGAAAAATGCACAGTTATTATCCGATCCTCTAAGGGGTAGCCTGCTCGTGCCATGGAAGCGGGCGTGTTAGCGCTCTCGGCTATCCGTGCTGGTCGATTAGTGAATGGTATACAAGAGAAGGTCGTTAATATTTGAACAATGTACCTTCCAAACCTCTGCACAGTGTCTTATGAGGAATATAAACTGCCCCAAAAAATTCGGACACCACTCTCCTGAGTCGAAATTTGCCCGCATCTCGTGGTCGTGCGGTAGCGTTCTCGCTTCCCGCGCCCGGGTTCCCGGGTTCGATTCCCGGCGGGGTCAGGGATTTTCTCTGCCTCGTGATGGCTGGGTGTTTTGTGTTGTCCTTATGTTAGTTAGGTTTAAGTAGTTCTAAGTTCTAGGGGACTGATGACTATAGATGTTAAGTCTCATAGTGCTCAGAGCCATTTTTTTACTCGAATTTTTTTTTTTTGTACTTCTTTCTCAGTTCAGCTTTGACCAGAATAAATCACTGTGTAATTGAGGTGAAAATGTGTGTCTCCAGTATTGGATATGATAGCAAAACAAATAGTGGCCATCATATCTTGAGTTGGAGGTTATAGTCAAAACTTTACTTTGTACCTAATTTGTGGAAATCTATCATTGTGTGGTGGAGAGAAGAAGCGGTTGAAAGCTGTGGGAAAGATTGTTTGAGAAATGAAAGATGAAAATTGTTCGAAATGGAGTGTTCGAGGCCGTGTGGAGTGAGTGGTAATTCTGGAAAAGCCTCGGGGTATTTAAGTTAAATTTCCAACGAGTCACATCTGGTTAGTTATGACATAACCAAGTAACGACACTGGTAAACTCAAAACTGCAATCACGGTAGTGGCAGTATACCGTTTATGAGCAGGCGTGCTCTTTGTTGAATCCAATTTGCCTAGTGGTGATTGTAGTCTCTAGACGAAGGATACGCAAATAAATAAATAAATAATTTGAGGAGCGTATAAAATTAAACAACGTAATAGAAGCTAACGCAGTAACTGTTGTGAAGTATACTTACATGGTGGCGACGTCATAGATCGTATACTGCGCAAGGTAGGAGTAGCGGAAGAGCTGCGAAAAGAAAAAAAAAGTCTGTTTTAATTTATAAAATAAGAACTGAGGATAAGTTCAAGAGTTATACCAACTAGAAGATGTTTCTACCTGGCCACCGAGCACACACGTAGGACAACCAGTCATTCAGTACTTGTTCGTCGTAATAGAGGGTATTTTACTCAGAAATTGATAATATATTGTGAAGATGGACAACTGTAACAACACGAAAAACAACGTAAAATTATTAATTAAAATCATTCTTTCAGTCCACCAAGAAACATCTTACCCCTAGACGGAAAATTATTATGTAAAAGTGAAAATCATACTAAAAATTCTTCCTTTTGATCATCACATTGACTCAAAAACTGTGTGTAAATTATAACTGAATATGGGATCACCTAACACTGACAACACATGACAGAATTAAGTGCACCAACTACGAACGGTAACTGTTACACATAGGATGTGATCTTTCTTATAGCAGCAACATGTTTATTTACTTATCATTTATTCCACTTGGCAAGACTGGGGCCGCCGGGCCGTCAACCAGGCATCCCCAATAAGTAATCATTACATTCAGAATGGCGCATGAACAACATTAAATAATAATAACAGTATTCATAATAATAATAATAAAGAAAATATGTATAGTAGACTAATGAATGTGTACAATTTCACATGTGTCAGTTTATGATAGATTTCTGGTGCATTCGATGCAAAAAAGTACCCAGATGATCTCACTTTTTAAAATGTGGGACTTTACCTCCCGATGGAAAAGTGTTGGACCAATGATTTATATAATTTCGTAGTAGTATCAAATATAGTTATTTATTGCAAGGGGAATTGTGATATGCTCGTTTATGACGACTTGATTGAAGACTGAACAGTTCATAAGGAACATTGCGACGAAAATATAGGTCGTGTAGAACCCAATCTGTTCTTTTCGTTCGAAGACTGTCCATAAACAGACCCAGGCTCTTGCTGTGTTTCTTGGCTTCTGCATTTTCAACTAATTAGCAGTTTAGTTGATTACTATCTTATTAGAAAGCTAACTGAAAGACAGACTTGTTAGCAAACAGACTGCAGTATAGTAGTAAACGAATACCAAATGCAGTAACATATACAGGTTATCAGCATGTAACTGTACATTTCCATTTATTTTTTAGATGACGTAGGCGATTATTCAAAAAGACGGAACAGGATATCAAAAATTTATTTCTTACGAACTAAATTGGGTAGCAGCATAATTAAAACTTTCCTGAACAGGAAATTATTCAGATTTCAAGGTTAAGACGGTTATGCGTTCAGTGTGAGCACTATGCGTTAACACGAAAAACATGATGTTATTTAGTTAACTTCGGATTTCGTTCTGGAACTTCGGGTTTAGTTGGATATTTGAGGCTATGCGACAACTTGAGTGAAGATGATGTTACGTGACTTAGTTTGATATTGAGAAGAAAGCCAGTTTTCTAGAAGGTCTAGCTCGAGAATCCTGCGACAGTGTTCTCAACGAAAAAGAATGGCTCGTAAAGTTTGTTTACAGAAACGACACAGAAGATAGTAACTGTCTGCGAGTCTATTTCATAATGAATCACTGACACAGAACTTCCATACCCACAAAATCTAACATTATGCCGACTCCATGCACCAAGAAAATTAAATTGGAATCATCCGAAAAAATTAATAGTTTGGAAAAATTGTCGTGCATAATGTCCTCTAGAATTTTAGTACAAAATTCGTAGTGCTTGGTGCGCTCATCAGGACGCATCACTTGCAATAACTGTGATTTGTACGTCTTTTGATGCAAACGGTGTTCCAGACTCGCCGTACCTTTAGTTGAGGGATTTGAAGTTCTTTGTATTCTCGTTTTGTGGGAATTATAGGGCAAGTTTCATAAGCTGTACCGATACGCTTGACATTTACATCCGATGTGCGTAGAAGACCTGTGTTTTTCATCTTGGAGAGACATCTTCAACGGATTTTCGATTCCACTCAGAAATCTCTTTGTCTGCGAAATTCACGCTGCTGATGAAGAAGGGACTAATTCTGCTAACTGCAACACAACAAACATTAATTTCTGTTTCTGCTCTTTGACTGTAAAAATGTGTTTATTTCACTAGCAAGATTTCGGCCTTAGACCATTTTAAAGTGTTTGATGTTTAGACTCAATGAAATGTAGTTTACATCTGTGTTCCGAAAGCCCAATAATTGCATCGAGCTTCACTACATTTGGAAGACGTGTTAGTTCCCAACCTTTTGATTTTTTTTTTATAAAGCCCGATGAGCATTTTTCGACGACGATTTATATTTAACACTAGTCGGAAGATTGCTGGCATTATAGCACCTGAAAACGTCCTACGGCTGAAGTTTCGATAGTAAAATAGACATAGCTAAATGATGGAAATACCTTTTCGAAAATTTGAATGACTGTGGCTCCAGGAGAAGAAAAAGGCATCAGTCATCCCTGTTGTATCACCATTTTCTACAAACAAGCGCCCTTGAAGCTTCGAATTAACTTCTCAAAAGTTTTAAACTTTCTCTGTGTAGGAGCGTAGGAGTTATATTCCATCTTTTGTGGTTTGAAAGACGTAAATTCTCGTAACCTGCTCCTTTTTAATAACCTTGCATTTCAGTCCTATGGAAGAGTTACACCTTCACGTAGGGACTTCAGAAAGTAAGGCAGTCATGCTGTCCCACGCTAGGACCATTGTGCAAGGAGAGTGGCGCATTGTCTGGAGTGAAAACATATTCCGGGTTTCCCGCAGACACTGTTCTGTTGCGGTACGTCAAAGTACGGGACTGACAAGGCGCAGCTGGGAAGGTACTCCAGGGTGAAGTACGCAAGACAGTACAGTTTTTGCGGGCAGTACGTTTAAATTTCACTCAGATTCACAGTGAAATTCTGGAGACATGCGGACCAAATGCGATGCCACGTCCAGCCGTGAAATGATGTCGACAATTGGACCAAGGTCCCACAGACGTGGGTGGTGGGCGATGCTGATCGGGAAGTTAAAATCCAGCATAATGCGATTTCACTGTTTACGGCAAGCTGAAACGACATCTGGGAGGTGGGTGGGGGGCTTGGGGAGGGGGGAAAGACGTTTCCCAGCGATGAGGACATTCACACGAAGACTGTTGATATTTTTTAAAATATCGGGAGTTCGATACACCGATATTTAAAGGAATGACAATATTGACTGTTGTAATATCAGGTAACTATCGATATATACAAAGCATCGATGGAAAAAAATATTGACGTCCCTCCCAATAAAAGTATCGGCTGCACATTGTAAATATTATGCCGGTTTCAGAGCTGTATATTTAAGTATTCATTTATTGTTAGATACCCTGAACATCAACAAGCTAGCAGCCTACTTATCCTCCTTAGAGCAAGAATTGAAAGGATAGCAATGCACGTTCACACTTGACGATAAGCACTTTGGTAACAATGATAACCGCATGTAACCAGTACAATAAAAGATGTCCGATTTGACCGTCGTTCGGTTTCGTCACATATTGAATTTGTCCGGAATACTTTATATCGACTTCTCTTTTTTTTTCATTTCTGCAAACGCCAATGACATAGCACAAGTGTCACAATTGCGTGGTGAAGTTAAACGGTACAGTCTCGCCCATTACTTCAACGTTTCCCCTCATACGTCTCCGCCCAGCGCAAAGAACAATCCTGTCATTTAGATTTTTGTTCATCATTTTCAGCAACTTCTTTTGAAAAACGTCGATGTGAAAAAATAGCATACAAGATGCGTTAAAAATTGTTTTTTGACGCAACTGGTGTGTTGCTTCTTCGCAACCGAAATCTTGTTATTCCACCCCCCCCCCCCCCCTCCTAGTGTGCGGCGGGGCGGCTCCTTTCGTCCATTACTTGCACCTGTCTGTGAAATCGCTGCAGCAGATCGCCGGTAGCAAAGCCGAGCAGAAACCTACCGTACTGCAACTCGCCCCAGGCTGCGTACGACGTAACTGTTCCAAGAATTGGGAGAGAGTCTTAATTTTGAATGAAAGGTGGAAATACTGACAAAACTTCGGTATATTATGAACCTTGATAATGTACACGTTCACCGCCAAGCCCGTGCTAATCTTAGTACAGTCATGCACAAACCCTTTCATTCACGGTAGCAAGTTTATGGTAACGTATTTCCCGAAATCTGAACAGCTATTAAGGAGGGATTGTTCTTAAATGAAAATACTAGCCACACTGTTAATTTTACCGACGTCTAACGCACTCAAGTTTTTAGTCACCTATCTGCTCAATATGCCACAATGAATTACTGTTTTTTCTTATACACAAAATTACCTAAAAAATCCGTAGTTTCTAAAAAACACACCGGAATTAATATGTCTTCACTTTAAAACACTTTTGAAGCACGTAGCAGTACTAAAACCGGCAAATTATAACTTCCTTGGGAGCTCATAATACACACGACCGTACCACTGAAAGGCTGGGCTCCGACTTCTTTTATACTGTTGTAAGCATTTTGTATATCCAAGAGAAAAGTCGCGCGAAGAATATTCCATTCTGATTGCTCAGTTTTCTTTAAGGCGAATAGAGAAACATTATTCTTTCGCTTTAGTCCGCGCTTTTCATGACTAACCAATCAACAAATGACACACTTTCGAATTGTACTTTTTCCCGAAATAAATATTTATCATTCTGATACTTTGTTACTTTGCGTTATTAACTATTTTAATTTGCACTCGGATTAGCTTTCCTTTTACCATAAACTTACTTAACATGTTATTAAACAAAATTCTCCACCGTCTTCATTCACACTCACATAAACTTTCTCACACTAGTTCGTACAGCATTCATCTGTAGAACAATGATCTACGCATTTACTTTAGACCACATTCACGCATAATTCACTCTACTAAAAGCATATGCAAAACTGTACAAACATAAATAAACAAAAAATCCTTCAAGGAATAAACAGAACAATTCACAAAAACAATCTCTTGACTCGTTTCTTGAATGTCTCTGTGCACCACTGTCCTCTAGCAGATGAAAATTAGAGCTACGTACTCGACTGAACCAGCATCAGACCATTTGTCACTGTGCACACATGAGTCATTCTCCCGATACACAGGCTCTAGAAAGGAGCGACATAAGACGCCAGGCCTCAAGTGCTATCAGACTTCTGGTTTGTTCCATCTATACTTACTTCACACAGTCAAAGAGAAATACTGGACGTAATGCAAGCTCAAAAAGTAGTAACACTCTCTCACACAGTGAAAGTAAAATTATGCTCTACTATAAGTCCAAATGACCAATTTCAAGTATTAACCGAAAATTACGAAAAAGATATAATATAGAATAAAAATATCGGCACTTCACAGTGACTTTTCGATATCGATATATCTGTAAATTGCGACGAAATAAATCGTATATTTGTAGCGATAAATTTCGGGAACATATCGATTAACATTGTATCGATATTTTTCAAAGCTCCAGACCACTCATGTGTTCTGGAATGGCTACGTGACAAGCGAGCAGATAAACGTATATCGTCGAGAAATTTAGCAGTTGGTGGAACGTTCCTACCACTGTTTACAGAGACGTAGTGTTTATGTTGAAGATTGGTGCCAGGTATCTGCGTTACTTTGAAGTGCAGTGCAGCAGTCAATAGTAGTTACTTGGCCTGCCATTATAACGTATAACTTACTTGTTGAAATGCTCTCGTACCAGCAAGTACAGGATAATGTTTATGCAGCATCAACAGATTGATGGATTTTAGTTTCGTTCTTAACAATTGGTGCAATATATATATTCATATTTGTATTGTTGTACGTTAAAATATTTTTCGCAAAAAAATAAAAGACGCACAGAGTGCACAACCTCAGAAACATCTGCTCGCTGGGGCGTAAACTGCATGTTTAGATTAGACGAATTTTTCGTTCCATGAACACATATTCAGGAGGTCCTCGTGGATATGATATATGTCTGTTTTTTATGTGATACCAATTTAAAAAATACAATAATAACAATGATAGTGATAGCACATTCACTACATAGACTGTCTCCTTTTAGAAATTCGTCTGCGGAGTAGAAGGCGTTGGTCACGAGTAAGATTTTGAGACTCTTCCTAAACTGAACTTCATATGTAGCTAAACTGTTTATGATTGCTGGAAAGTTACTGAAAAAATGTATTCCTGAATAACGGACACGTTATTGTACTAAAGTAAGTGGCTTTTTATGTAGCTTGTTTTTGTTTCCAGTACTGATTTTGTTACTGAGCTGTTTGTTGGATAAAGTATATATTACTTACAAGAAGTTTCATTAAGAAATATGTAACTGAAAGGCAGTACTTCAGTACTCACAGTTCCTTTAACAGGCTTCTGCAGTATGTCCATCAACTTAACACCAGAAAGAATGACCTTTGTTTTACTTGAAGACTCACCAAAAAATTAATCTCATTATGATGTCAAGGAATGAAAGTAAGCGAAGTATGTCAGTTATTTTATTTTTGTGTAATCTATATTTAATAACATTCGCATTACAAATAGAGTTGATTAGGCCTGTCAGTAATTATGAGGAATGCCCCTCCCGACTGAATTTATCGTCAAGTTCTAATCCCAGGAATTTAACGCTGTCAGTCTCGTCAAACTGTGCTTCTTCGTACTTAACGCGTACACTGAATGTACTAAACTTTTATTAATTTCTGTATTCTTTGAGTCCTTTATCTAGATACAAGAACAGACGAAGTGTTTCACACAAATTGGCATGAATGTAGCACATAATATTTTAACGTAATTTCGAATGTGTTAGTGTAACTATTTTCTGAGCTCCACTAGTTAGTTTCTGACAGCGAGTTAGTTATATATATAATTTATTATTTCCCAAGAAAATGTTGTTAACGAACTATCAGCATGCTGGACTGATTTTTTGTTCTACTGAAATGTTATTATCAGCCCTTTTTACAACTATACTTGTCTTGCTGTCTACTGCAATAGTGGTTTCATCTACAGACAAAACAAACTCTGCATCTGGCAATGTAAGTGATGAGCGGCACTAAGCTGGGCCGTTGTGCGACACCACAAGCAATTACTTCCCAATCAGATGATGACTTAGCCTAATTCACTGGTCTCTGTTTGCGAGGTATGACTTCAAGCATTACCAGTGAGTCCACGTTATTCAGATTTACTTACAAATCACAGAAAATAATTGTGTGGCGTTTAGGCCACATCTCTGCTCCACGTTCATAACGTTTTTCTTGCTGTGTTCCAATGCACAGCATAGGAAGATTTTATTACAGGGGGGCTAGCAAGCAGGTAGGATCAAAAGGTAGACTTATCAAACGACCCGTCAGATGGTCACGTGGCAGGAGAACTACCGGGACAGCAAAAGCCGTAGCGTACTGGGGCGGAGGGACACAGTGGGGATTCACCTACCACGCCGGGCACCAAGAAGTGAACCTCTTATTGTTTACATTTGCCGTTTAGATATTAATGTACAACCACAGCCGTGGTGATGGCGTTACTTGCACTGAAAACTAGTCAATAATAATTTCAGTATCACTCAAATTCATCAGAAAATGATAATTAAAATTGTAATTACTGTCTACATCTACATCTACATTTATACTCCGCAAGTCGCCCAACGGTGTGTGGCGGAGGGCACTTTACGTGCCACTCTCATTACCTCCCTTTCTTGTTTCAGTCGCGTATGGTTCGCGGGAAGAACGACTGCCGGAAAGCCTCCGTGCGCGCTCGAATCTCTCTAATTTTACATTCGTGATCTCCTCGGGAGATATAAGTAGGGGGAAGCAATATATTCGATACCTCATCCAGGAACGCACCCTCTCGAAACCTAGACAGCAAGCTACACCGCGTTGCAGAGCGCCTCTCTTGCAGAGTATGCCACTTCAGTTTGCTAAACATCTCGTAACTCTATCACGCTTAGCAAATAACCCTGTGACGATACGCGCCACTCTTCTTTGGATCTTCTCTATCTCCTCTGTCAACCTGCCCTGGTACGGATCCCACACTGATGAGCAATACTCAAGTATAGGTCGAACGAGTGTTTTGTAAGACACCTCCTTTGTTGATGGACTACATTTTCTAAGGACTCTCCCAATGAATCTCAACCTCGCACTCGCCTTACCAACAATTAATTTTATGTGATCGTTCCACTTCAAATCGTTCCCCACGCATACTCCCAGATATCTTACAGAAGTAACTGCTACCAGTGTTTGTTCCGCTATATATAATCATACAATAAAGGATTCTTCTTTCTATGTACTCGCATACATTACATTTGTCTATGTTAAGGGTCAGTTGCCACTCCCTGCACCAAGTGCCTATCCGCTGCAGATTTTCCTGCATTTCGCTGCAATTTTTGATTCATGTACTCATGATTGAAACGATGGGACACACAAGTGTTCCCTGAGAGCTCATGCGCCAAACTGCTATGATAGCTCGCTACTAGCCTACCATCGGTTTCCAAGGGGGAACTACATGAGTCTCTGTATAGTATTACCTCATGAAGAGACGGAACAGTTTGTTAAAAAGTTGCTTCGGATGACGTACTTGTGCGATGTTGTATTAATCCAAGGCAGTCTAAGATCGGTTTTCGATATGGCAAGACGCGAACTAGTGAGTTAAGTACATCTAGGCGTCAATAACGAATAATTGTTATAGCTGACTCGGAAATCATATTCTTGAATTCTAAGATCGAGTGAAGCATTTTAAGACTTTTGCGGTGCTAGGGAACTAATGATTAATGACCGGAAATCTTGTTCTGAATATTAACGACAGGCTGACTCCAGAAATCGTTTTACTAATTTCGCCAGTCGACAAATAAAATAAAATTAATAGGTATCCTAACATTTTACGATTCTCATTATACATGGCATTAAACCCACCCACTTGCCACATTATCATGCGCTATCTATATTGCACAAGTGTTAGAGATCGCGACTGACGGAGAAGAAATCAACTGGAGCAACGTCTACGAGACGCGGGGTAAGAAATTTAACTGCAACGACAGTGTTACACCAGCAGCCTGAATTTTATTACCTCATGAATTATTTTCTCTGTGTATGTATAAATGCCCTTTTATCAATATCGGACCCCTTCAGAAATCCAAACTATATCTTGAACAGTATGTCAGACAGTTAAGTAGCCGCCTAGTCATTCCTCCTCTAAAAGTTTCGAGAATACCAAGTGGAGAGCTGTGCATTGTTGAAAAGAATAATTGAGAGTCTCTAAAATACTCCAACAGGAGTCGAGGTGAAAATTTACCCGGACGTAGACTTCATATTGTAATAGAAGTGAAAAGGGCATCTGCTTTGCCCAATTTCCATTTCTAATAGTTGAGAAGCGGATGTGTTCCTATTGCAGCTGTGCCCAGGTGCGTCATTTCCTCTAAACAATTTATAGTTTATTAACGTTTGTATGTTAGTGAAAATAATAGTTAGTACTGTAGTCACTACGTAGCTCCGTTCTGTTATCGTATTCTTAATGTTCAACTTTATTGTGAAGCAGTCAGCCAGACGTTAACATAGAACATCTAAGACAAAAACAAACACAAAGCAAAGAGTAAATGATTATGTGCACACTAGAGTCTTTGCCTCTGCCTCTGTACTGTGCACACACAACTATTCGTCTACGTGCTCCCACAGTACCATTACCATAAGCGGGACACATTTTCTTTTTCGTAATAAGTGTTGTTATTTGATAGCGTTAGCAAAGTAGACAAGAGACGTTTGTTTTGTTTTTGTTTTGGAATTACGACGCAGCTGGCAGTAGGGTGCGGACGTTCAGTAAATTACAGTGAGTAAAACAAACAGTGTGTAGAGAATCTTAGATATCATGTACTCATATTTACATGTAAGAAATAAACTGCTGTTTATTTTCGGATTTAAGAATATCAATGTAGCAATTGTTGTAATGCGTTAGTTTCTCGCAGTCATTACGCATGAAGCCGGAATATTATAATCACTCAGCAAGTGACTGTCGTGCATTTGACCAGAAATCTTATTGCCAAGCGGTCTGTGTCGAGAGTTGTTGGTGTACGCTGGGCATGTAGGCAATAATAATGAACGTCATAGCTGTGTTTGAATGGACAGTACAAGTGAAGTAGTAGTTCCTTAACCACATCATCCTCATAGACTGCAGGAAAGAAGTATTACTGGAATTGTTGGCGTGTCAGATGATTACTTGAAAAGCTATTCTTTTGACTATAATTAATTCCAACAAATAATTACGCGAACGGGACCAATAACGTTAATAATAACCAGCAGTTTACGGCATTATGAGCACTGTGCGAGTCTAGAAACCAGAACAATTCAAAATATATTTAGAAAAGCTAAGATTAATGGCAAGACCTTCCAGTTTCATGAATACAGCTACGAAATAATAAACCGAATTACCTTGTGAGGCTTGCATCTACCGTACTCAACGAGGTAACGTACGTCACGTCTTCGCCAAACCATAAAAAAAGTATTTGATTTTCCCGTGCATCCATAGCGTAACCAAATTATCTATGGCTACTTGCGCTCGGAAAACAGATAGCAGTATAGTTTTATTTATTCACACTACAGCTGGCCGCTGTTTGTATGTTTGTAAACAACGTATCGATACGCGGAACTGTTTGAGTGTCTCGAAACTGCCATGTTCCTCTGTATGGCAATAGTGTTGTTATATTCCTCTCGGTCTCGCATTCGATTCGAAGTCGAAACTGTAATGTTCTGTCATGTTAAGCTGTTTCAAAATAGTGCGTTTTCTGTCAACTTATGCTCGGAGCAGACCAATTTTATCGAAACAATGCGGTTTCATTCTGTTCGGTCCCGGACAGGGTTAGGTTCAAATGGCTCTGAGCACTATGGGACTTAACTTCTGAGGTCATCAGTCCCCTAGAACTTAGAACTACTTAAACCTAATTAACCTAAGGACTTCACACACATCCATGCCCAAGGCAGGATTCGAATCTGCGACCGTAGCGGTCGCGCAGTTCCAGACTGAAGCGCCTAGAACCGCTCGGCCACAACGATCGGCACAGGGTTAGGATTCAGCAGAGATACTGACACATTTAACATACCGCTGCATGAAACAGTTTCAAGGGTGCCAAAATCTTTTTGACAAGTCGGCATGTAGCACCAAAAAGAAAACTTCGTTTCGAAGTGACTCTCATACTTCGGAATGACATACTTGTAAAGAAAGTGAAAAATATTGAATTAAACTGCCGATACCTCTTGTATCATAGGGTCATGTGTTCACGAACAGTAATCATGTTTAAAAAAACGCAAGTAAAACTACAGTTTTTAATAAACATCATTAGACTTAGAGTGGCAGTTTTCATACTAAGAAAGTGAGTCAATAAATGAAATCTCGACTTCGGTGTCAGAATTTTTTTTCCATAATTTATTGAGAGCAATAATGAAACAGCCATGTCATCGTCACATTTCTGCCAGTTGCTCATTTAACAGATGAAGATTCCTTAAGATTGAAATACATGTAAGCCTTAAATATGTACAGTAGTGGGAGCCACGTATGTAAGTGTGTTAATTGTGTAGCCTATTACTCACAATGACTCCTTTAGTGTCTGTAGAAATTAGCTTGTATACCTCATTGCAGGATGGATAATAACAATTGTGAATTTCTAATGGAATGTAGGAATCACTTTATCTCCGTTATTTCTGCAGTTTGCTCCCATTCAACCAGTGTCGTTGGTTTCTTAAGCCAAAGTGTTACGAAAATCCGTGCAGGATAGTTTTATGAAGCGTAAGTTTTGCTAGGCAGTGTTGTCGTTCAAACGTAATTCCACTTCTTCTTTAACTAGACATTTGTGGCGTACGTATCCTAATCCTAAAGTTAATTAAATTGAAACTCGGTCGATATCAATGCAGCTATTTAAGGTTACGCTGTACCACTGCCTGTTTGTCAAGACGAACAGCGTGTGCAAGAAGTCTCCAGCACAAAAATTACAGGATTTACCTCAAGACAAGTGCTTCATCCAAAGGAGCCAAGATAGACGAACAGACTTCAATACTTTCCCTTAAGGAATGTATTTGGTGGAGGAAATACGAACCTGCCAAGGCACCTTACTAAAAACTTCGTACTTTCTGCAATATAGGTGCTACTCTCGCGACTCTTCAGATTCATGTGTCAACTGAAGATGATAAAATATATACGCCTATGCCATCAAAAAACACATATTGTTCGAAATATTAACTTTGAGTGTTTCATTTGTTTCGAAACAGTCAGATGTTTCAGTTTGCCCGCCTCTGATTCATACTAACCACATTGTTCACCTCTCAGCGAAGCTCCTCCATCAATCGTGCATTGCAAAAACTCGGAATACAACTACCATCGTAATACGTATGAAATTTTTTGTGAGATATTACAAATAAGGAAATGGAAATGGTAAATTATAATACCACCAAATTTTTTTGTTGTAAAACGTGTTTCATTATGATTTTATCACCGTTGCCATGTGGTTATTATGGTGGAGAACACAGAGCACATTATACATAGGTTTGTCAAAAATAAAAGCAGCCTCGCATAAGACTGGTGCAAGGACTGCCAGCGTAACCTCAGCACAAATATAAGGCAATGTGTGTAAATAAACAAAAAGACACAAACTGTTTTTTTAGTATACCTTCCCTACATTATAATCAGGCAAAGCTTTAGTAGTAACCTCTCGGGTTTTGAAATCGAAAGTAACTTCCATTGCGAAACTCCATTACGACTGTAGCGCATTCAGAATCTAGTTTCGATAGCATTATCTGGTCGAACATGCGTCGCTGTCTACCTAAGACGAGCCCGAGTCATGTGCTATGAATCTTTAAGCGTTATTATCAACAATGAATCATGGCACATAATGTCAATGGCTCACCATAGCAAGTATGACTCAATTACTTTCAATCAGATGACGATAATGGTGCTGAGAATAGTGGCTGAATAAAATCACACTGTGATGTAACTTGATTAAGAGAAGGGATCAGTTGATCTGACATATCCACAGGCACAGTAAACATGTTCAAATGGTTGTCGGCTGGAGAAGTTATCCAGAGATGAAATAATTCGAATAGAGTATTTTAATACGCAGAGTGTGTGAACTGAAGACTACAACAGTCCACATTTTCAATTTGGAATTTAATTAATTTGTATCGTAACTTCTTTACTTTGCAAGGATCAATGTGCTTTACCAGTGTTTAGGTGGTCTCTGAGATCTGCATTAACTTCGTTACATTTATGAGCAGAAAGATCTGGTTACGAGCTGCTAATAGTGACTCGTTATTCCCAATTTTTTTTGTACACGCCTATGTGTCACATCAATAAATCTCTATGAAGACAAGTTTCACTAACCTTAAGCCGTCACAACTCACTCCCAAAGTCTGCACTGACTCTAAAAGGAACGTTCATTTGTAAGCGCTTGGCCTTTTATTTATTAAGCTTACGTCTGTGTTTTATCTTAGATTTTTCACGGTTATCCCCCCTATCGAGGCAATATGGTTCTGTAAATTTCAAGTTACGTTAGAGCGGCAATGTTACTCGTATCCAAAGACGCACACAGTTTGAAACTAACACAGATGCCGTGTCAATCTGTTTGGCTTGGCGTCGTTGACTGTCAGCCATCACTGCTTGAGTTTTCAATATGTAACGTGCTGTTAACAAACATCACCTCGATAGCTATTTAAATATAATTCTTTGCTAAAATTATTATTTCCCATAATAGTCTACAATATGTTTCCTGATAACCAGATTCGACCGATTCAACAGGTTGTACTCAGATTCATGTGTTCGCAGGAGGACCATACGTCGTTCTTCTGCACAGAACATGAACATGGAGAAGGCCGTTTGAGACGGTGGGAACAATTTATTTGAAAATATAATTGTGACTGCATCGGAAAATAAAAACGGTATGAACAATAAATGTACTCGCGGTCGCCTTAGACGATTAAAGGTAACGTTTTGTACATACATCAAAAAAAAAGTTACGGAACCTGTACAGAACATTGGAATAGAAATCAACATAAACATCATTTCCGCCCTTTGAATTGCTCATAAAAACCACATATTGCATGTTGTACAACCACACAGCCAGACCTCCTCAGGTGGTGGTCCAGATTGCTCTACACACTGGTACCTCTAATACCTAGTAGCACGTCCTCTTGCATTGAAGGATGCCTGTATTCGTCATGGCATACTATCCACAAGTTCATCAATGCACTGTTGGTCCAGGTGTTCCCATTCCTCAACGGAGATTCGGTGTAGATCCCTCAGAGTGGATAGTGGGTGACATCGTCCATAAAGAGTCATTTTCAATCTATCCCATGCATGTTCGTTAGGGTTCATGTCTGGAGAACATGCTGGCCGCTCTAGTCGATCGATGTCGTTATCCTGAAGGAAGTCATTCACAAGATTTGCACGATGGGCGTTCGAATCTTCGTCCATGAAGACGAATGCCTCGCTAATATGCTGCCGATATGGTTGCACCATCTGTCGGAGGATGATATTCACGAATCGTACAGCCGTTACGGGGCCGTCCATGACCACCAACGCCGTACTTCGGCCCCACATAGTGCCACCCCAAAACATAAGGGCAGCTGCACCTTGCTGCACTCGCTGGACAGTGTGTCTAAGGCGTTCAGCCTGACCGGGTTGCCTCCAAACACGTCTCTGACGACTGTCTGGTTGAAGGCATATGCAACACTCATCGGTGAAGAGAACGTGATGCCAATCCTGAGCGGTCCATTCGGCATGTTGTTGAGCCCATCTGAACCGCGCTGCATGATGTCGTGGATACAAAGATGGACCTAGCCACGGACGTCGGGAGTGAAGTTGCACTCATGCAGCCTATTGCTCACAGTTAGAGTCGTAAAACGTCTTGTGGCTGCACGAAAATCATTATTCAACATGGTAGCGTTGCTGTCATGCTGTCAGGGTTCCTCCGAGCCATAATACGTAGGTAGCGGCCATCCACTGCAGTAGTAGCCCTTAGGCGGCCTGAGCGAGGCATGTCATCGAGAATTCCTGTCTCTCTGTATTCTCCGCCATGCCCAAACATCATCACTTTGTTTCACTCCGAGGCTCCTGGGCACTTCACTTGTTGAGAGCCCTTCCTGACACAAAGTAACAATGCGGACGCGATCGAACCGCAGTATTGACTGTCTAGGCATGGTTAAACTACAGACAACACGAAACGTGAACCTCCTTCTTGGTGGAATGACTGAAAATGATCGGTTGTCGGATCCCCTCCGTCTAATATGCTTTGTTCATACATTGTTGTTTGTGTCTTTGGCGGGTTTTGTGATATCTCTGAACAGTCAAAGGGACTGTGTCTGTGATACAATATCCACAGTCAACGTCTGTCTCCAGGAACTGTGAAAACCGGAGTGATGCAAAAATCTTTTTGAAGCGTGCGTAATTCTGTACGACAAATAGAAAAAAGAAGGTCCACTGCTCTTCGATATGCCGTCAACAACGGTATCCTTAGAGAGGGAACACCGCTCTGATTGGTGAAGGGTGGGAAAAAAATCGGCGGTGTCAGTTGTAAGGCAACCAGTTCGATGTTTACGCTAAGCGATTTAAGGAAACCATGGAAAACTTACATCTGGATGACGCGACACTTTTCTGCCGATGTTAGTCCAGCAGCGTCTTACCACTGCACCACCTCACACTGTGACAACTGTACAAACGGCTGAAACGGTTGTTTCACAATTTCTGTCGTCACAGTTAAAGTTATTCGTCGGTATGAGTTATTTTTGCCAATTATTAGTAACCGCTATTTTTGCTTAATACTGAGCATACTTGGAGTGATTTTGCTACATGGTTCTTAAGAGTTTTATTCGTGGATGAAGCTGTTATTGATAAATGGTAAGAACGTCTACTGAATCATGCAAAGCTTAGCAAACTGCCTTTGTAATATTTTCATTTACTGATGTTTCATTGGTTATTTTCTTTTTGCATGAGATGTATTACGCTAGTTAACCTGATATTCAGTTACACAGTTGTGACACAGAGAAAAATCGAGGTGGTGCATTGGTAAAACGCTGAACTTGTATTAGGAGGTCAGCTGTTTAATGGTCTGTCCAGCAGCTAAGAGTAAGATCTTCCGTGATTTCCCTAAATCTCTGAAGCTGAACGGAGGGATATTTTCTTTGAGAGAGCTCGGCCTTCTCCTTCCCCATCCTTCATCTACCCAGCTATAGCGACAAAGGACCTTTAAATACTAATGTTCCTTTCTTCCTTAGTTATACAGAATTAGATTCAAAAACATACAAAAAGTGACCACTTCTTCACTGGCATTGGGATTTAAAGTAGTTGGTTGGTTGATTTGTGAGGGTTAAAGGGACCAGACTGCTACGGTCATCGATCCCTTTTTCCAAATACTAAAAACACCAACAGAGAATAAAAACGATCAACAGACAATAAGACAGACGACACAGAACAAGAGAAAAGTAGACAAAGACCAGACAAGACGAACTAAAATCACACAGAGTGTGACGGTGGTTCACCGACCACACAAACAAAAAGGGAAAAGCCAACCACCGAGAAACACATGAAAAAAAAAATCAGACAAATCGTAGGCCATAGGCCAGAATCAACACAAAAACACACACACTTACATTAAGCGATAAAATCCCCCTGCCCGAATAAAACGCAGAACTATGTCCGCTATGGAAGAGTCGTCAGATAGCGTATCAGGCAGCGCAAAAGTCTGCCTGAGCACAGTTAAAAGGGCGCACTCCAACAGAATATGGACCACCGTCAAGGACGCCCCACAACGACAAAGAGGGGGATCCTCACGACACAGTAAATAACTGTGCGTCAGTCGGGTGTGGCCAACGCGGAGCCGACAAAGGACGACTGAGTCGCTGCGGTTGGCTCGCATGGATGACCGCCACACAGTAGTCGTCTCCTTGATACGGCGGATTTTGTTTGGCACGGGCAGGTTGCGCCAATCAGTGTCCCATAAATCGAAAACTTTGCGGCGTAATAGTGCCCGCAAATCAGTCGCCGGGAGACCAATCTCCAGAGATGGTGCACTGGTGGCCTCTTTCGCCAGGCGGTCAACAGTTTCATTGCCGGGTATCCCAACATGGCCTGGGGTCCAAACAAAGACCAAAGATCTGCCGCAACGGGCAAGAGTATGCAGGGACTCCTGGATAGCCATCACCAGACGAGAACGAGGGAAACACTGGTCGAGAGCTCGTAAACCGTTCAGGGAATCGCTACAGATAACGAAGGACTCACCTGAGCAGGAGCGGATATACTCTAGGGCACGAAAGATGGCGACCAGCTCAGCAGTGTAAACCCTGCAGACAGCCGGCAACGAACGTTGTTCAGAATGGTCCCCTAGAGTTAGTGCATAACCGACACGACCAGCAACCATCGAACCGTCGGTGTAGACAACGCCAGAGCCCTGATACATGGCCAGGATGGAATAAAAGCGGCGTCGGAAGACCTCCGGAGGGACTGAGTCCTTCGGGCCCTGTGCCAAGTCGAGCCGAAGGCAAGGGCGAGGCACACACCTCGGGGGTGTACGCAGTGGTTCCCGGAAAGGAGGTGAAACAGGGAAACACCCAAGCCCGTAGAGAAGCTGTTTGACGCGTGCGGCGATCGGACAACCCGACCGGGGCCGACGTTCTGGCAGACGGACGACTGACTGCGGGAACATGACACGATAATTTGGATGCCCGGGCAAGCTAAAAACATGGGCAGCATAAGCAGCCAGTAATTGTTGGCGTCGTAACCGCAGTGGAGGGACACCTGTCTCCACAAGTATGCTGTCCACAGGGCTGGTCCGGAAGGCACCAGTGGCAAGGCATATCCCGCTGTGGAGGATTGAGTCCAGAACCCGCAACGCAGATGGGGATGCTGAGCCATACTCCAGACTCCCATAGTCCAGACGGGACTGGATTAACGCCTGGTAAAGCCGTAAGAGAGTAGATCGGTCGGCGCCCCACTTGGTGTGGCTCAGGCATCGCAGAGCATTTAGATGCCACTAACATGCCTGTTTAAGCTGCCAAATATGAGGCAGCCAATTCAACCGGGCATCAAAAACCACCCCCAAAAACCTATGTAACTCCACTGCTGTAAGAAGCTCGCCGTCACGATAAAGCCGCGGCTCCGGGTGAACAGAGCGTCGCCGGCAGAAATGCATAACGCAGGTCCTGGCTGCCGAAAACTGAAAACCATGCGCTACAGCCCAAGACTGCGCCTTGCAGATTGCGCCCTGTAGCTGACGTTCAGCAGCTGCAATGCCAATAGAGCTGTAGTAAAGGCAGAAGTCGTCAGCACAGGGAAGCGGAGACAGAATTTCCCACGGCCGCAGCGAGCCCGTTAATCGCTATTAAAATCAGACAGACACTTAGAACAGAACCCTGTGGCACACCGTTCTCCTGGACTTGGGAGGAACTATATGGGGCCGCGACGTGCAAGCGGAAGGTACGAAAAATTGCGGATATAGATTGGCAGAGGGCCCCGAAGACCCCATCCATGAAGCGTAGAAAGGATGTGATGATGCCATGTCGTATCATACGCCTTCTGCATGTCGAAAAAGACAGCGACCAGATGCTGATGGCGGGCAAAGGCAGTACGGATGGCCGACTCCAGGCTCACCAGATTGTCGGCGGCGGAGTGGCCTTTACGGAACCCACCTTCAGTCGGAGACAGAAGGCCCCGAGGCTCCAGTACCCAATTCAAGCGCCGACTCACCATCTGTTCAAGCAACTTGCAAAGAACGTTGGTGAGGCTAATTGGATGGTAGCTGTCCACCTCCAAAGGGTTCAACCCGGTTGCAGAATGTTCATAATGGGGACAACATGGTCGAGGAGGCGTCGCTGGCAGTCCACTGAAAGGGGTTTCAGCATCTGAGAGTGGATGCTATCTGGCCCAGGAGCGGTATCAGGACAATCGGCGAGGGCACTGCGAATTTCCCACTCATTGAATGGAACATTGTAGAATTCAGGATGGTGGGTGTGAAAAGAAAGACTCCGACGTTCTATCCGCTCTTTAATGGAGCGGAAGCCCTAGGGGTAGTTGGCAGAAGCGGAATTCAGAGCAAAGTGCTCTGCCAAGCGGTTTGCAATGACGTCGGAGTCAGTACAAACTGCTCCATTCAGTGAGAGCGCAGGGACGCTGACAGGGGTCCGATAGCCATAGAAGCGTCGAATCTTAGGGGTAGACCTGCGATGGAGTGACATGGAGGCCAATTGTGGACACATACCGCTCCCAGCACTCCTGCTTGCGTTGGCGGATAATGCGGCGGGCTCGCGCACGAGCCGTATGAAGGCGATACGGTGTTCGATTGAGGGATGTCGCTTGTGACGCTGGAGCGCCCGACGGCGAGCTTTAATCGCTTCAGCGATCTCAGGCGACCACCAAGGCACAGTCCGTCCCCGAGGGGACCCAGAAGAACGGGGAATGACAGATTCGGCGGCAGTGACAATGCTGGTGGTGACCGATTGAACCACTGCATCAATGTCATCGTTAGAGAGAGGCTCAATAAAGGCAGTGGAGGAGAACAAGTCCCAGTCAGCCTTATTCAGAGCCCATCTGCTAGGGCACCCAGAAGACGGACGCTGTGGCAGTGACAGTAAGATCGGAAAGTGGTCACTACCACACAGGTCGTCATGCACTCTCCATTGGACAGACGGTAAGAGGCTAGGAATACAGATCGAAAGGTCAATGGCGGGGTATGTGCCATGCGCCACACTGAAGTGTGTGAAGGCACCATCATTTAATATCGAGAGATCGAGCTGCGCCAATAAATGCTCAACGATGGCGCCTCGACCTGCTGCCACTGACCCACCCAACAGATGGTTATGGGCATTAAAGTCGCCCAGTAACAAGAAAGGTGGCGGCAATTGGGCTATCAGAGCAGCCAGGATAAGCTGCGCGACATCACCATCCGGTGGAAGGTAAAGACTGCAGACGGTAACAGCCAGTGGCGTCCACACCCGCCGAACAGCGACAGCCTCTAAAGGTGTTTGTAGAGAGACAGACTCGCTATGAAGAGAGTTCAGGACATATATGCAGACGCACCAGACACCCTTTCATAAGCTGCCCGGTTCTTATAATAACCCCGATAGCCACGGAGGGCGGGGGTTCGCATTGCCGGGAAACAAGTTTCCTGCAGAGCAATGCAGAGGAAAGGGTGAAGGCTGATAAGTTGGCGGAGCTCAGCTAGATGGTGGAAGAAACCGCTGCAGTTCCACTGGAGGATGGTGTTGTCCATGGCTGAGAAAGACGTGACGGGACTGGGAAGGCAGATTACGCTGCTGGGTCACCTGCTGCCTCCGATGGCGCACCTGTGCAAGTGCTATTCATTGCGTCTGAGGGACCGGCGAGATCGAGGTCCTCAGCGGACGCAAGAATCTCCACCTGATCCTCAGACGCAGAGCTTGTAGGTAGCGGTGGAGTAGGAGCCATCGCAGGCGCCTTGGTCTTACGAGGCTTCAGTGTCGTTTTCTCTCGCTGTTCCTTCGGTTGCCGTCGTTGAGAGGGCTGGTTGGTGTCAGTCTCCAGAACCGAAGATGATCGCGAAGCTCGACGACCAGCGACCTGTGGCTTCTTCAGCCACTGGTTGGTGTCTGCTGTGCCGCTGGTAGGAACCTGGGAAGGGAGTGACCCAAGGGAAGCCGAAGAAGACTTACGCTTCTCCAGCTTAGAAGTGGGGACTGGTGTTCCCAGTGGTTTAGTGGGTGCTGCTCCCGAGGTAGATGGTGTGGGAGCAACAGCAAGAGAAGGGGTCCCCATCGTCAAGGGGGCAGGTGAGGTCCTCTGACGCTGAGAGCTCACTGTCTGTGGTGCAGCTAAAGGAGCTGGAGCAGGAGTGACAGTGGAGGCATAAGATGACATCATGCGCACACGGTGTAGCCGTTCAAATTTCTGCTTAGCCTCAGTGTAAGTCAGTCGATCCAGGGTCTTATATTCCATGATTTTGCGTTCTTTCTGTAAGATCCTGCAGTCTGGCGAGCAAGGTGAATGAGGCTCTCCACAGTTGACACAGATGGGAGGCGGAGCACATGGAGTATCGGGATGAGACAGGCGTCTGCAATCTCGACATGTGAGGCTGGAAGTACAGCGGGAAGACATATGGCCGAACTTCCAGCACTTAAAGCACCACATCGGGGGAGGTATATAGGGCTTGACGTCACAACGGTAGACCATCACCTTGACCTTCTCCGGTAATGTATCACCCTCGAAGGCCAAGATGAAGGCACTGGTAGCAACCTGGTTGTCCCTCGGACCCCGATGAACGCGCCGGACGAAATGAACACCTCTACTCTCTAAGTTGGCGCGCAGCTCGTCATCAGACTGCAGAAGTAGGTCCCTATGGAAAATAACACCCTGGACCATATTTAAACTCTTATGTGCTGTGATGGTAACGTTAACGTCCCCCAACTTGTCACAAGCAAGCAACCTGCGTGACTGGGCAGAGGATGCTGTTTTTATCAAAACTGACCCCGAGCGCATTTTAGACAAGCCCTCCACCTCCCCCCAAACTTGTCCTCCAAATGCTCTACAAAGAACTGAGGCTTCATGGATACAAAGGATTCCCCATCAGCTCTGGTACAGATGAGATACCTGGGCGAATACATGTCACTATCATTCATTGCCTTTCGTTCCTCCCAGGGTGTGACCAGGGATGGGAACGATTTGGGGTCATAAACGGTAGCTTTAAAATGAGCCCTTGAACGCTTAGATACTGCTGGTGGCTGGCCACCACGCTTCATTGCGGGACATCCGCTCTGATGCCACCTACTCCGACCAAGGGCCCTCCCCGTGGGCGCCACCCAGCCACAGCAAGAGCCACCTGGCAGGATGGCCATTGCAGGGAGTCCTGATGCCCCAGGGGGATGGGCATCTACTCCTTGGCATACATGGGGAATAAACGGCGCAGGTATCAGTAGAGCGATCCCTGTGTTGTCAGGGGGCTACAACCAACAGGGTACATGGCGGCCCCACCACAACGGACTGGCTACCGTGCTGGATCTTAGGTGCAAAAATGTATGAGGTCGTCGTCGCAGCGAAAAGCAACACTGCACAGTGCAGCGTGGTAATCGCACCCAGGGACGTATCCTCGCGCAAGAGATGGAAAACGAGCGGGACACCATTGCAACGACGAGAAAGCCGGCTAAAGGTCTCAATGCACTACAGGTACAGTGCACCATCTAAGGCGCCCTTCCTCAGTTGGCTCGCTCTTCGGAGAATTTAGAAATATGGAGGTCAAATCCGAGAGCAGACCATCATATAAGGCCAAGAAGGTTGAGACTCCTTTTAGTCGCCTCTTACGACAGGCAGGAATACCGCGGGCCTATTCTTACCCCCGAACCCGCAGGGTGGATTTAAAGTAGTAGTTTAGGAACTGTAATTAATACATAGTCTGACGAGCCAAAACGTTATGACTGTGCCCACCGCGACGCCGCGAGATTGAACACCGCCTGGTGGCTTCGCGGCCAACTGACGTGGTAAGAAAAGTACAAGTGCACACTGAGGTGACAAATGTCATGGGATAGCGATAGACACATATACAGAAGGAGGTAGTATACCGTACACAATGTGTAAAAGGGTAGTGCTTTAGCGGTGTGTCATTTGTAGCTGGTTGATCCATCTGAAAAGGTTTCCTACGTTACTGTGGCCGTACGACGGTCTTTCACAGACACTAAACACGGAATGGTAGGTGGAGCTAGAGGCATGGGATATTTCATTTCGGAAAACGTTAGGGAATTCAGTATTCCGAGACCCACAGTGTCAAGAGTGTGTCGAGAATACCAGTAGGCACTACTTCTAAGCACGGACGCCGCAGTGACCGATTGCCTTTGCTTAACGACCGAGTGCAGCATAGAGCAAACGGACAAGCAACACTATGTGAAATAAACACAGGAACCAATGTGGGACGAACGTATCCCTTAGGACAGTGCGCCAAAATTTGGCGTTAATGGGCTATGGCAGCGAACGACCGATACGGGTACCTTTGCTCTCGGCACAACGTCGCCTGCAGCGCCTCTGCCTGGCTCTTGACCATATCGGTTGGAGACTAGACGATTAGAAACGTGGCCTGGTGAGACGAGTCCCGAGAGGCATTGTGTAAGCTGGTGTTGTGTGTTTACATCGGGGCTGTGTTTACATCGAATGGACTGTGTCTTTTGGTCCAACTGAACTAATCATTCACTGAAAATGATTATGTTCGGCTACTTGGAGACCATTTGCAGGCAGAAAGTGAAGGAATTTATATGGATGACAATTCCTCATGTCACAGTGTCACAGTTTTTCACCACAATTGGTTCATTCTGGACAGTTCGAGCGAATCATTCGGCGACCCAGATCGCCGGACACGAACCTCATCGAAAATTCATGGGACGTAGTTCGTGTACAACACCCTGCAGTGCCAACACTCTCGCAATAATGGGGGATATAGAGGTAGCATGGCTCAATATTTCTGCAGGGGAATTCCAACGTCTTGCTGAGTCCATGCCACTTTGAGATGCTGCTCTGTTTCGAGAAAAAGGGTACCCAGCACTATATTGCGTGGTATCCCATGGATTTTGTCACATCAGTGCATATACGGAGCAATGATGAATCGGGAATCATTATAGCGACGTGAACCATGTCAGCAGGACACATGTTTTCATATACTCACGGCCCCATATCAATGATCCCCTCCTCCTGCGTTTGTAATTGTCGATATCGTTAGATCTAATGCGAACATCTAGTATTCGTCTGCTGCAGATCCCAATGTTTCATAATGCTCGCAGAATGTGTGCTTCGAAACATTTGTATCTGCACCACTGATTTACTCCGTCGGCATTCTTCCATAGATCATCGTCTGTGCTGGTTTATAGAGCGGGTAAGCCTCCGATATCCGCGTCATATGATGAGACGTGAAGAGTTCAACACCTTCTCACCTACTCGTTATTTCACCGTCCACCAACCACTTTCCATAGATGCCCAAGACAACACCAAGTGAACAGATGCCCAATTTCGCCGCGCTATTACAATCTGACGTTTTTTCGGAGGAAAGACCGACAGGAGCCGTAATCGGGCATCGAAGTAACTGGATACTAAAAGTAGAAAATTTGTGATGGATCAGGACTCGACACCTGATCTCCCGGGGAACACGACCAAATGCCTTAATAGCCTCGGTCATCCGGACACGCTTATCTTCTCACCCAAATTCTAAACTTGTCGCACGATACTAGCTTCCACTCTCCATTTACCTACTTGCCCACAGTGAGTCGTGTATTCCGGCAAGAGGCTCTGGACCTGTTTTGCACTCACACTGAAATTATGAAGGTAGTCACGCCTCCACACACACACACACACACACACACACACACACACACACACACACACACACACACGTGCTTGTGTGCGTATGCGTGTGCATGTGCGTGCGTGCATGATTGCGCGCGCTCGCGAGCGCTAGAGTGCGTGCGTGTGTGTGTGTGTCTCTGTCAGACATGTACGACGTATCTTGTATGCCATTTGCGGACCTAAACTAGAATGTTTTCCTATTCGTCCCTCCTCTGATGAAATACTGTCCTTACTGCGTCACGTACCCGCAATGCCATTTGGCACAATCATAATGTTTTGGCTCATCAGAGTATGTTGGATAAGTTTGAAATAAACACTTTTTTTACTATTAATAGAAACTACAATACCGGTGGAAGGAAAATACTTTTTACGAGTGGTTATCTACTTATACTTTTTATTTTTTGCGGCAGTTGCTTGTTTTTTCATTTTGTAGACCGAGTTGGCCTGTTCATCGGCCCATTCGCAGATTGTTGTTTTCTGTCGAGAAATTCAGAAAGTTTATATTTTATATTTATTTATTGCCGCACTCGATAATCTGTGCGTACCTTTCTGTGTTTCGTATGTTGCGGTAACAGCTAGCCAGTATGCTTTAAACAGTTATTAACAAGTCACTCATATAGTTAGTGATCTTTCAAGGACACCATGGTTATCTTTTTCGTGAGTGAAAGGCAACCATGAAGTTCTTTAAAACTTTTACCTGGCTAGGAATCCCAGTCACTAATCTCCATGGTGTGGGTTTGCAGTTTTTGTTAATACCTCCTGGATGACGTGGTGGTCCTGTTCCGTGCTCTAAGTCAGAGCTATGCAAGCCTTCAAGTTGTACTAAGAGCGTTTGTTAACAGATATTGTATTTCGGTAAGTTACTTTTATTCGAAGCTTGTTCTACTGGGGAAATGGAAGGAACGATTTATATTTAACCTGAATAAACTTTTTATAGTCAAGGTCGCGTTAACTAACATTTCTTATATAGGACTTTTCTCGACAGTTGAGATGTCATTCTCTTATCTGTAAGATAACGCATTTACTCAGAATACAACTACCATGGTAATTTGTATGAAAATTTTTTGTGAGATATCACAAATAAGGAAATGAAAATGGTAAATTATAATAACTTCGATTTTTTTGTTATAAATCGTGTTTCATTATGTTTTTATCACCGTTGCCATATGGTTATTATGGTGGAGAACACAGAGCGCATTATACATAGGTTCGCCAAAAAAATTCATATACAGATAAAAAGCACCTACTAATGAGCATAGTCACACCTGTAGCACGCCACTGAAGCTTCTCAAATCTTAAAATGCACGATCTGTAGTAAAAGTCCACATTCGTACGAATGTTTACATTAACATGACATGTTGCATACTTCATGAATACATCTCAGTCTAAGTTTACCCTGCAGGTGGATAACAGCGAGGCAGAGACAAGGCATGAATACAGTTGCAGTCACTAGATGATTCTTACGTAGGTACCTTGTAGCCACACTGGAAATAATTTTCCTTTTTCCTTTTACATTAAAAATTACAAATGTTTGTTAATAGTCCTTTAATACTATAAAATTCGAAAAACTTTAGGGCTTTTTTATATAAAAGATATTTTTTATATTTTTACAATGTACTCTAAAAGTTCTTGTTAAGACATGCTTCACAGGTAGGTTCTTTTAATTATTTTGTCATCGCAAGCAGCTTGTTTTGTAACATCCTTGATGTGTTAATAAGATATATAGCGTATGACGTGAATTCTGAAAGAACGCGGGAGAAGGGGGACCGCTGTGGGGAGAGAGGTGTATACAGGGTGAGTCACCTAACGTTACCGCTGGATATATTTCGTAAACCACATCAAATACTGACGAACCGATTCCACAGACTGAACGTGAGGAGAGGGCTTGGTGGGATTGTTTAATACAAACCATACAAAAATGCACGGAAGTATGTTTTTTAACATAAACCTACGTTTTTTAAAAATAAAACCACGTTAGTTTTGTTAGCACATCTGAAGATATAGACAAATACGTAATCAGTGCCGTTTGTTGCACTGTAAAATGTTAATTACATCCGGAGATATTGTAACCTAAAGTCGACGCTTGAAACCTCCGACGTTCAGTTGCGTGTTGTGACAAACACGGGCCACGACCGGCGAGCAGCATCTGCAGGGACATGTTTACGATGACGACCGTGTTTACGAGTGTGGCTGTAGTGCACTGTTGTGGTTTGGTCTAGCTGTCGCAGTGTCTGCATATAGCGCTTGCTGCTGTTGTTATTCTGCATTCGTCTCGGCACGCAGACCAACTGTAGTACACCGTGTTACCAGACGTCTGTGATAGTGTAGTGTTGTAGGAACTGTGACCATGGTGTATTCGAACTCTGAAAAGGCGGAGATGATACTCATCTATGGCGAGTGTCGACGAAATGCAGCTGAAGCCTGCAGGGTGTATGCAGAACGGTACCCGGACAGAGTGCATCCAACGTGCCGCACATTGCAAAACATCTACCGCCAACTGTATGCAACAGGTATGGTCGTAGAACGCAAACGGGTCCGTAACAGGCCCGTCACAGGAGAAGCGGGTGCAGTTGGTGTGTTAGCTGCTGTTGCCATGATCCCATATATGAGTACACGGGACACTGCGAGAGCCGGTGCACTGAGTCAAAGTAGTGTCATGCGCATACTGCATCGTCACCGATTTCACCCGTTTCATGTGTCACTACATCAGCAATTACATGGTGTTGACTTTAATTATAGAGTGCAGTTATGTCAATTGGCACCAACAGAGGATGCGTTGCAGTTCTACCTGTTTACCGATGAAGCGGGTTTCACAAACCACGGGACAGTGAATCTACGGAACATGCATTACTGGTCCGTGGACAATCCTCGCTGGCTCAGACAGGTAGAGCGACAGCGACCGTGGACTGTAAATGTATGGTGCGGAATCATTGGCGACCACCTTATTGGTCCTCACTTCATTGCAGGGGCCCAAACAGCTGCAACATCCATCGCGTTCCTACAGAATGATCTGCCAACGTTGCTCGAAAATGTCCCACTGGAAACGCGTCGACGTATTTGGTATCAGCATGATGGTGCACCTGCACATTCCGCAATTAACACTAGGTTGACCCTTGACAGGATGTTCGACGGGCGTTTCATAGGATGTGGAGGACGCATAAATTGGCCAGTCCGTTCTCCTGATCTTACACCTCTGGACTTCTTTCTGTGGGGTACGTCAAAGGAGAATGGGTACCGTGATGTGCCTACAACCCCAGAGGATATGTAACAACGTATTGAGGCAGGCTGCGGCGACATTACACCAGATGTACTGCGGCGTGTACGACATTCATTACGCCAGAGATTGCAATTGTGTGCAGCAAATGATGGCCACCACATTGAACATCTATTGGCCTGACATGTCGGGACACACTTTATTCCACTCCGTAACTGAAAACGGAAACCACATGTGTACGTGTACCTCACCCCTCATGGTAATGTACATGTGCGTCAGTGAAAAAGACCAACAAAAAGGTGTTAGCATGGGGACGTAATGTGTCTTCTGTATCTAAGGTCCATCATCATTCCCTTTGGATCCTTACGTAATTCGGTGCTCTCCGATACACACGATCGAACAGCGGAGGGGTGGTATTCAAGCGTCAACTTTAGGTTACAATATCTCCGGATGTAATTAACATTTTACAATGTAACAAACGGCAGTGATTACGTATCTGTTTATATGTTCAGATGTACCTACAAAACTAACGGGGTTACATTAAAAAAACGTAATTTTGTGTTAAAAAACATACTTCCGTGCATTTTTTTATGGTTTGTATTAAACAATGACACTAGCCCCTCTCCTCACGTTCGGTCTGTGGTATCGATTCGTCAGTATTTGATGTGGTTTACGAAATATATCCAGCGGTAATGTTAGGTGACTCATCCTGTATATACAGGGTGTCCCATTTATCTTGACCACCCTAAATAATTGTTTGTCCAGATGCAAATTACAAAATTTTTCAAGCAAATGTTCTTCATCTGTAAAGGGGACATCAATCAGAATGATTGCCTTCGTTTTATCTTTGTTTTTTTTTTTTTTACAAAGATATGAATAGCGTTATCACTTTTTTAAATGGCACCCTGTATTTTTTATTCGGTAAATTATATCCCCTCCTAAAAACTTATTCAGAAATGTTTCACAGTGTACCATTTAATGAACACAACGTTATTAATTACATAACACAACATTGACGTTGACACTCCCAGCGCTTAGTTCAGGTACTCGGGGTAATGGAACACATCCACGTGCTGACGTTGACAGAGGACAAATGTAAACGTAAGTAGAATGCACACCCGTCATACCGTCAACCATCGTCAGGTGAAGATTTGTGTGAGTAGAATGTACACAAAAGAAGAGTCGGTAGAAATGCTACTCATCTGTGGGGTATGTAAGTTAGCAGAACAGTAATTGCAATAGTGTTTTCTTATGTATGGATAAATTTAGTACTGTAGTTTAGTCCTTTTAAATACTATTGTGTAGAGTAGGCATACAGTAAAGGCTGTCCTTCATACAAACTGCATCGACATAATGTTTCTGCTATTGTTGTTGTTGTTGTTGTTGAAGGTAGGCGAAATGCTATGCAGGCAGCGGAACTTTACAGAGAGCGATATCCTGACAAGAACCCATCTTCCCGACGGATGTTTCTCGTCTTGTTGCGACCCTTCAGGAAATGGGAAGTTTACAACTACGACAACGCTATCGCCGTAGCACCTGCACAGACGAAACTGTCGAAGTTACTGTTCTCGCTTCCGTTGTTACAAATCCACATATGAGCATATGACGGCTTGAACACGAGATTGGCATTCCAAAAACCAGTGTACATCGTATTCTTAAACGTCACCAGTTCCATCCATACCGTGTACACCTACATATTGGGAATGATTTCCAGAATCGTGTACAGTTCTGTCAGGGGGCACAGCAGCAAATCCTCGCCATCCCGAACTTCTTCTCCAATGTTCTATTAACCGATAAATGTTCCTACTCAAACAAAGAACAGGTAAATACAAGGTACATGCATTATTGGGCCAGGGACCGCCAGCGATGGCTTAGACATCAGCGTCAATGGAGAACTAACGTGTGATGTGTGATGCTTGGTACTACAATTACTGGCCCTTATTGCATCAGTGGTAGTCTAAACAGCACAGCGTATGCCAACTTCCTCAGACGAATTCTTTCTTCTCTTCTGGATGAAGTGCCGCTAAGAACCAGAATGCTTATGTGGTATCAACATGATGGATGTCCAGCACATAATGCCTTGCGTGCACGTCGTGTTCTGAACCGAAGGTATCCTGCCAGACGGATTGGTCGAGGAGGAAATGTTACTTGGCCTGCTAGGTCTCCTGATTTAAATCCTCTGGACTTTTTTCCTTGGGGATGCATTAAAGAAGTTGTCCATCATGATAATCCAACAACTCCAGAAGACATGCAGGAACGTATCGTGCTTGCTTGTAATTCTCTACAGCAGGCAGCACTGGAAGCAGTAAATAATTATTTCATTCAACGAGTGCACCAGTGTATCCGTGTCCAGGGTCACCACTTTGAGCACCTTTGAATGTTCTACTCCTGGAAACTGGTACAGCAGAGTCAAAGTCAATTTTGTGTTATGTTTTTACTTGGTTTTCATTTGTTTTCTGACAACTTCAGCAAGTGGACGAGTTTGTGATCCCGGTCTCAAAGTCAGTGTTGTGTTACGTAATTAAAACCGTTATGTTTCAGTGAATGGTACACTGTGATACATTTTTGAATGGGCGTTTAGGAGAAGAAATGAATTATCGAATAAATAATACAGGGCGCCATCTAAAAAGTCATAATGCTGTTCATATCTTTGTAAAAAACAAAGCTACAACTAAGGCAATCATTTTGATTGAGGTTCCTCTGACGGCTAAAGAACATTTGCTTGAAACATTTTGTAATTTGGATCTGGACAAACAGTTATTTAGGGTGGAAGAGATAAATGGGACAATATATATATATATATATATATATATATATATATATATATATATATATATATATATATATATATAACAGGTACACTAAAATCCAGAAATTGCAGTGTATCTTTTAGTAGGATGCGATGGTGGTGGTGGTGGTGGTGGTGGTGGTGGTGGTGGTGGTGTTGGTGGTAGTGGTAGATTGCATATATACATAAAATGGACACTGAAAATGGCTTCTTTCAGTATGTAAAATCGGCAGATAACAATACATATAGTACTACATCAAAGAATATCTGTTTAAGAAAGAAATGTACAACTGCATGTTATATACTGATGTTATTGAAGAAAACGAGGAGTTTAGTTCAAAATGAGAATTATGAATATATCTTTCAGTGGAGAAACAATGAGACGTATGAATATACTTTTGAGAGGAAAGACATTCACTCACAAGTGTTACTGTGTGTGTGTGTGTGTGTGTGTGTGTGTGTGTGTGTGTGTGTGTGTGATACAACATACAAATATGAAGAGTGTACTACTTTTTAATGAAGATAACAATAGAAGTGCATTTTAAAGTAAAACTTACAAATGCAGTCATGAGAGACAAAACATGTAGGTTTACATTTTCACTGCAAAATCCCTTAGGTAATTTTTGTACACTAATGACTGCAATATGAATACATAGAAAAGGGATATATAACTATAACATGATGCCATCACTCTACTGTCTACATGTGAACAATGATTTTCAGAATGACAAAGCACTGTTACATAGCTGTTCAAGATGGCAGTATGTAATTTCAATGAGGAAATATGCCAGATAGTGACACAGTTCAAATTAACTCTCAGTTAAGCAATTAGCAGCCACGTAAGTTGGTTCACATAAAATACACCATAATGAACAGAAGGATATGCTGTGCAGTAACGCAGAAGGAAAGAAAAATTCAAGAGCATGAAGTGCATGCTTTACAGTGTGGTAGAAGAACATCAACAATGCGCTTAAAGAGTCACACATGTACGTACTAGTGACATTACCTATGTGAATGAAAAGTATGGTTTCTACAACACAGATAAGAAAAATACATATGTATTTCAAAATGTTTATATGTGATGGGTTTTGTAAAATATTTAAGGATGAACTACTTAACATATGTGTATATGATATTCAGTTTCAAAGGATTGTATAATGTAAACAGAAACTAAATGTTGTAATAATGTAAAGACAATATAAATGAAATATGTACATTGCTATATGATATTCCGTTTCAGATGCAGTGTGACATAAATTCTCGCGAGAATAAAGACATCACTGTAGCTTAGTAAGTGTACAGTATGTTCTGTAGAAATAAATGGTACAGATGTAACAAACGGAGATATAAGTGAAAAATAATGACATAAAATCGTTACATGGAATGAAATATTATTCAAAGAATTGTAAAGTTATATGGCATTTGTTACTCGATTACAAAGATGAATAAAAAAGAATGCATTTTAGGAAAAGGGAAATCATATAGAAAGCCTATTAGGCATAGTCACAGAACAATAAAATCTATGCTGTTGTAGAATTTGGACAAACTATTGAATTACAGTTCAAGGAAAAATAAAAGAAACTGAGATACTGCACCACATGTCATATAAGCACAAGAAATGTTACTCAAGACATAAAACTGTTATATTTGGCCTTAGTGAATCTTGCAACTTACACATAAATATGAATGCCTTTTAGTAAAAATTGTATAAGCATTTATTTATGTCATACACTGCTTCAGTATATCTTGTGATACAACGTGGTACAATCTTATTGATGTCGTGTTACTTATACATTTTGCATGTCATTAGCACCTTTATTTTGAAGTGCACTGCTGATTTTCCTCTATCATATTGTATAGCCTGCACTTCGTGCTGTCTGCAGTTTGCTTTGTCCTGTGTTACTGCACAGCTTGTATTTTTTTTAATAGTTTATTTTTTGTGAACCAACCTACATGGTTCTTAACCTTTCTGTCACAAGACTGAATGCCAGGACACACAACACATGCGTGGATCATATACGATAGTTGGGTAAAAAACTGTTTTTGCCTTCTAAATAAAATTAATTTGGTTCACATACATAACAAATACTATCTTAGATTAGCACTGTTTCCTGTGCAAACGAAAGCAAACAAGACGTGTCGAATCCAACACTGCCTTGTTGTAGGAAAGTTAATATTGAGAATGGATTTTAAATGTATCACTGCATGATATATTTTCTTCCTGAAATTATACATTCCCATCTCGAACGTCTACATATAAGTGCTTCGCCATTTTATAAATTATTGTTCACATATAAAACAACAGAACATTGCCATCATGTTACAGTTGTGCATCCCTTTTTTATGAAGTCATGCATTGTTATTACTGTATAAGAGTTACCCAACATATTCTTCAGGGAAAATGTTTGCTTGTATTTTTTGTCTTACTTTATTGTACTGGTATGTTTTTACTGTAAAATGAGCTGCTATTCTTATCTGTATTACAAAATAATATGCTCTTCATGTTTGTGTATTGTATGTGATGTATTTTAACTTATTTGGCATTTACTTTGATGTGTCTGTGTGTATAACGTATTCATCTATGGTAGTCTGTAACATATTCACGTCTCACATTCCTCTAAAGCAGAGTTTTACATTTGACTGTCTGTAGTAACTTGAGTTCATGCGTTTCCAGTCAAAAGGTATGTACATACCTTGCATTTTGAACTGCATTTCTTATTTTTTCATCAGTGTTACTGTATAGCATGTTCTTTCCATGTCGTTATTCATTGCCTTCTTGAATAGCTATACTTCCACGCTTTAAAGTTTGTAAAATGTATTTTTATTCACACACTGTACATTAATGTTATGTGCTGAAACTACATACTTCAATAACGAGGCGCCTCAAGAAAGTGTTGTGCGATTTAACCAAAAGTTGGTAGATGTGTTTCTATATCTGAAAAATGATGTCTATTCAAAGTTCACACTATTCGCATAGGAGTGGCTCTAGCAGCGTCATAACGAGAATGAAAATAGGTTTGCTTTAAATACACATAATAACGGTCTGAGGCTCAGTTACCTTTGAGATTGGATGTGGTGAGTTAATATTAGTCATGAATGCATTTAGGTGACGAAGACACCATTATGAACACCTCACTGAGTTTCAATGAGGTAGTGTGAAAAGGCAACGAGAAGCTGGATGTTCCTTCTGCGATACTGCCGAACGACTTGGCAGGAATGTAGCCACGTTAGCCTACATGTCTGCTGGCAGTGGCTTTCCTCGAGCTTACATTAACCTGTGATATCGCAATGTTAATCACTTCACTTTGTTATCGAGAGAAATATGTTCCCGAAATTTAATTACTCTATGTTAATTACTTTTTGACACTGCCATTTTCTCCAACGTATATGCACATGCCTCCCCATTGCCGCCCTCCCTCCTCCCACCTTCTTTCAGTACTCATTTCATATGTTAGACAACTTACAGAGGTATCAAGCCTGTTACAGAAAAAACTGCTTGTTGTGACGAAATAAATAAAAAACGCATCCGCAAAGAATTTCCTAATAAGAACTTTTGGAGTAGGCCTACATTGCAAAAATATAACAATATTTACTATACAAAAAGACATTACAGTTTTTCGAAAGTTGTAGTATTAAAGGACTATTTACAAGAAATTTTAATGTTAAATGTAACAAGACAATTATTTACAGTCTGGCTATAAAATACGTACGTAAAGACTATCTAGTGACTCCAACTACGTGCATGTTTTGTCTGTGCCTCACTGTTACCCAGCTGCAGGGTTTACTTAGACTGAGAAGTATTCATAAAGTACACAACATGTCATCCAGACGTAAACATTTATACAAATGTGCAATTTTACCATGGATCGCACATTTTAAGAACTGAGAAGCCTCAATGATGTGTGAACATGCCAATCTGTACTTTTTATCTGTATATGGTTTTACTTTTGACAAACCTATGTATAACGAGCTGTAATGTATATTCTCTATGATAGTGACCACATGGAATGAGTGATAAACTCATAACTGAATACGATTTATTATTTTAAAAAAATTCAGTGCATGAAAATGTATAACTTTCCCTTCCTTATTTCTACTATCTAACAAAATTTTTCTTACAAATCATGATGGTAGTTGTAGTATTCGGCGTAAATGCATTGTGTTACAGATAAGAGGATGACAGGCCGAACAGTTGAAACCGGTATTCAGTAAGAAATTTAATTGCTGTTATCTTGGTTATGAAAACATTTTTTTCATTTTACTTTTAGTTAATATCTGTGAGCCACAACGGAGTGAAGCAGTCACGATATCTTGACAGCGCGCTTAGTTCACCACGTTTCACAGCCCACACAAGCAGAATATGGCAACATTTGACACTGACATTACATGTAAAATATATGCTAGTCACTAAATACTGTGATTTTTAGATAAGAATTGTAATGAGAAATAGTTTTTAGAGTAGGTGTTTCTATGTCAGTTATAAGTAGCTGTGGAGGTGCATTGGAGATTATGAAAAAGGAAAAATATAGGTAAAGAAACAGATTTGCTGGTAATTTATAGCAACAAAAGGCAAATACCGGTTGCTTGAAAACGGAGTATGGGCCGCCATCGTGGACCATACCTTTTGTACATTGTGGGCCAGCAGGATGTAGCGATGGTCTGGAGACATGGAAAACCGCACTGGATTGAGCCGCTTCTGCAACAAGATAACAGATGCCATGTATTAGCATTATAAAAAACAGTCGCATGTTGTTATCTCCTATGCTCTACTTGACACCTGATATTTTTTAGTTTTAGGTTGTGTAACTCTAACTGCAAGTAAGAGTAATTTTTGTAATTATGTGGCAGGGCGAGATAGACAGATAGTGTCATTACCGCAGTCCAGATCCAAACACAAGGTGAGTTCGTCGCTAAAATTGCAGCTCTTTCGCTTCTCTTGACGTACGGAGTGCGCCAGGAGAAATATTAAGCATTCATTGATATGAAATGATCGATCATTTTAAGCAAAAAGCTTGACATGGACATATGCCCTACAGAGATACAACACATTTAATGCGCATTATTATTTATTTTCTGTTATATGGAATATATTGTCAGGTTTACTTAACTACACACGTACAACAGTTAGTAAACATTACAACATGCGTTTTACAAAGTATCGGTTTAAAAATACATGTTTTAAACACATTGACTTCTACACATTGTCGCACAACTCCCGTTGCAGGTGTTGCTCACAACAGACGTTCGAATTTCCTACCGTCCACCGCAACACCCTTGCCAGAACATGTTGTGTCGCTTGTCTGAGTGCCTCTGCCCTTTCCCTAATGCAGGTGGCAGCGACCATGATGCCGCCCAGCAGTTCATCTCGCATATTCACTATTCGTTTGTACACCTCAGATTTCATCCACCTCCATATACAAATGTAGTATAGCGTAAGATGTATAGATCTTGGCGTCAAATTAATTTTACTACCTCGTACAGTTCAGCGACTGGGGTAAGTGGGCAGAGATTTCCCTCACACTTCTGATAAAATGTGGAGGGTCTCCTTCATTCTGCAAGTACACTGCACTCTGTGTGGCTATAGGGACGTCCTCTTCATCTTAAACAAACGAATTTTCCAGGAAATGCAAGTAATTCTCTCCCGTCATTCGCTCTTCTAAAATGACCGTTCACTAAGTTACCGACTATGCCGCACCAAACTTTGATCAGGAAATGAACTTGGAAATTAGTTTTGAGTGTAGCGTGTGGATTTTCCTGCGACCATTGTTGATTATTACGTATGCTGCTGACTTTGCCAAAACAGACATATTATTTGATGGGAAACCGCAATCACTGGTTATACAATGTTAATTGTAATCCGTCTTGATTACAAAAATGTTTATGTTTATTCACATAACCGTTTTCGGTTCCTCTAGCACCATCTTCAGATCTGCAATTTTGGTTACAGGAGTAACCCGTCCACACACAACAACCTTCACATGCTGCGTCACTTTGGCTTTTGATTGTTCCTATTACTTCATTTATCTGTAACAGCTGAAGCCACATTCTGGACGTATCACAGTTTTAGAATTTAGATTCGCGGCTTTTCGTAAATCATCATGGGCGTAACGAACAAATGGTGTAACGGCACGTGTTCTGGCCCTCATCGACGCTCTTGTTTGCGCTGTTCCTTCTTTATATTCTCTCGTACTCATTCTCGATGTGTTTTATAATTATAATAGTTATAAGCGTTCGCGATATTAGCATTTTTTGTAACAAGTGGTCACACGTTGTGTTTCTTTAGTTTTCTGCATGCGTATGTTTACACTGATATTGGAACCCTCACTGCATTTGCATTTTACGTCCATGTAAGTTTATTCCAAATTGTATTTTTTTCACACTCCACGTAATCTTTCGTAATCTGTTGGTTACCTTTCCCATAGCCATTACTTTTCCCTTTTGAAGTAGACTGGATTAATGTCTTTTCTCTCAGGGTATGAGGTGAGTTTGTCACGGCATGAGTCTACGAGATGCGGAACTGTTGGACTGTGAGAATCCATTGAGCCAGTTATTCCTGAACGTTGATCCATTTGAGAGCTACAAAAGTGCCTGTTAATGCTCATAAGGTATTGGCTTCGTCCTGTAATACTGACTCGAAGGACCTCGTTGTCGACGGGACTTTAAACCCTTATCTTCCTTCATCCGGCAGTAGAGTATTGCGCAAAAGTTTCGACGTGAAGCACGCCTGTAGTAGAGTCTCTTTATCTTTACAGTGTTTACTGGCACTACCGTACTTTAAACTAACGTGAATTGTAATAGTTGTGCCCCAGACTCTGGAATATGATTAGAAGGACTTCCTTGTAACACCACATTTTTAATTCACCAATATTTTTACAGTACTATATTTTAAAGCTACGTAAAAGTAGTAGGAACAGATTCCCAGCTGTTAGTCGTCGTGTACTATTCTACATCTACATCTATATCTACACCTACAGCTATACTCTGCAAGCCACATTGCAGTGTAGAGGTGTGTGACGGAGGGCACTTTCTGCACGACCGTCACTTCTGCTCTTCCCTGTTGCAGTTGCGTATGGTTCGCGGGAAGAACGACTGCGGCTAAGCCTGCTCTCTAATATTATCTTCGTGTTCCTTTTAGATTAGGTTAGACTAATTATTCATTCAATAGGGAATCCTCCAAGGTGTGGAACATGTCAGATAAACACATTACAAAAATGTAATTAGAGAAACTTGAGTTTCATTAATTTTAATGATCCTCAGCCAATAAACAGTAAAATTATGTACATGTATTAAATTTAAACTTGTAAAATTTACAGGTTTAATACTTACATCTGTTTTAAATAAAACCATCATTCAGACATTTGCTAGTTTCTTGGCTATTACAACCATATATTGTCAAACATTAAAGTAAATTGAAACTTCCTAGCAGATTAAAACTGTGTGCCGGACCGAGACTCGAACTCGGGACCTTTGCCTTTCGCGGGCAAGTACTCTGCCAACTGAGCTACCCAAGCACGACTCACGCCCCGTCCTTACAGCAGAACATCTGTCAGTACCTCGTCTCCTACCTTCCAAACTTTAGTGATTAAAGTAAATTATTCATTTCAGTGATCCTAAGTCAAGAACAGTCAGATTATGTACAAGATTTAAAATTAAGACTTACATCTGCTTTCCATAGATCCATCAGCCACACAGTAGGTAGTTACTTGGCTGTTACAACCAAGTATTGTCAAAAATTAAAGTATAATAAAATTTCATTAGAATGGTCAACTGCACTTGTTGAGAAACTCATGGATGGAATAGAAGGGGTTGGCCACCAAAAATTCTTTTAAATTATCTTTAAATTGTGCCTTGTCTGAAACGTAACTCTTAGTGGTTGCTGGTAACTTATTGAAAATATGCGTTGCTGAATACTGGACAAGAGCAAGTGATTTTAAATCTTTATGTATACTGTTCTTATTCCTAGTATTGATACTGTGTACTAAGCAGTTAGTTGGAGAAAGAGAAGTATTATTTACAAAAAACTTCATTAAGGTATAAATATACTGAGAAGCTTTGGTTAATATGCCCAATTCTTTGAGTAGGCTTCGACAAGGTGTTCTTGGATTTACACTACTCATGCGAAATTCATGTAGAAGGAAACATTACAATTGTTGATCCTTCGAGGAACACACCTTCGGAGCTTTAACAATAAACCACACCGTCATGCAGAACGCTTCTCTTGCAGAGTCTGCCGTAAGAGTTTGCTGACCTTCTCTGTGATGCTTTCATGCTTACTAATTGAATCTGTAACGAAACTCGCTGATCTTATTTGGATCTTCTCTACTTTCTCTATCTGCTACGGATCCCACACAGATGAACAATTAATTTGAATGGTATGCTTTGATGATTTGGGTGGCAGGTTTGTAAAACATAATTAAAATATTAAAATTAATGACGAAATAATTTTGTTAAATCACAATTGAAATGATTAAAATTAGAAATTGCGTGTTTGTAAGTAAAAATTTAACAGAAATTTCCTTTACTTATCACTGATGCACAAAGGAAATTAAAGATTAATTTGGGAATGAGAAAGATAAAATTTTGAAGTATAGGTTTTTTGAGGTAGAGAATAATTGAGAAGCAGAGGTAAAAATATGGCAGTGTTGAACTTGTATTACGACCATCCCCCTGGAAGTTTAGTCAATATTAAGTACATACTAGTCTACTCAATTAAACTGAAGTAGGCTTTCAAGTTTGTTTGACAGAAAAAGCACATGTAATTATAATGTTGTAAATCACGATCATAAAATATTGTGCTACATTTTATAAGTTATGTAAACAAAAAAAGTAACGAAACCGTGAAGTAGCGGGAAGGATAGGCGAGGAAAGAAGTAAGTCGAAAAATACTCTGCACGGCACTGGACGGGACAATAGAGGAGGGAACATGTGGGGCAGACAAACCTTAGAATGTGTACAAAAGATCACTGAGGTTGTTGGGAGTAGAGGATATGCAGAATTGCTAAGTCAGGCCAAGGTGGGAACAAACGGACAGCACTAAAACTGTTGAAAGATGACTTAAAAAGAAAATGAAGAAAGGAAACGGAAGGTAGTTGCCAGGCAATTTCGTTGTTTAGTGATTTTCTTACATAAGTCAAATGTGCAGTCGTGAATATGCTACGGAGGATTGCAGAGTGTTAGAACACAGATTTATCTGCGAATTAACATGAGAGAAAAGCTTATTTTGTTGTTAAAAGCTCTATCTCATAACAATTGTAAGTATGTCGTACTTACTGTGGGAAACTTATCGTACAGAACATCTTTAGATAAGAAAATCCTCAATCATACATATCAACAACAGGGACATTTTGTTTTCAAACTTTCTCAGCCAGTAATGACATAATCTAGGAGTGCCACAACTCAACTACATAAGTGCCCACAACTCAAGGACGAAAACAACTTTCTCATGGTGTGGCACTGCCAAGTAAAATAGTTCTATGAAACTTACACCATACCGAGGAAGAGCTGCTGCCGTATAACACAAAGAGTAACTGAAATAAATACGCAGTGAGACGAACAGCGACTCAGAGTTGCCACCCGTACTTTGCAAAAAGCAGGAGACGGTCCTTAATAGGCTGCGTGACGACGACGGACGGGAATGCATGCTTTACAACGTTATCCTCTGATGGTCACAAAGTTGGTAAGTAGTTCTTGTCGTAGGGCGTGCCGTTCCTCCTCCAGGGAAGTGACAATTGCTGGATGGTCGGTGGTGCACACGGACGTGCTACTGTAGGTATCACCCCCTCCATCCCCTCTCACACGCACACACATTCGTGCTCGATGGGACCTACACTACTGGCCACTAAAATTGCTACACAAAGAAGAAATGCAGATGATAGGCGGGTCCTCATTATGCTAGGACTGACATGTGATTACATTTTCATGCAATTTGGGTGCATAGATCCTGAGAAATCAGTACCCAGAACAACCTCCTCTGGCAGTAATAACGGCCTTGATACACCTGGGCATTGAGTCAAACAGAGCTTTGATGGCGTGTACAGGTACAGCTGCCCATGCAGCTTCAACTCGATATCACAGTTCATCAAGAGTAGTGACTGGAGTATTGTGACGAGTCAGTTCCTCGGGCACCATTCACCAGACATTTTCAATTGGTGAGAGATCTTGAGAATGTGCTGGGCAGAGCAGCAGGCGAATATTTTCTGTATCCATATAGGCCCTTACCGGACCTGCAACATGCGGTCGTGCATTATCCTGCTGAAATGTAGAGTTTCGCAGGGATCGAATGAAGGGTAGAGCCACGGGTCGTAATACATCTTAAATGTAACATCCACTGTTCAATGTGCCGTAAATG
Source organism: Schistocerca gregaria (assembly GCF_023897955.1). Taxonomy (NCBI): domain Eukaryota; kingdom Metazoa; phylum Arthropoda; class Insecta; order Orthoptera; family Acrididae; genus Schistocerca; species Schistocerca gregaria. Next base: position 363,985,852 of record NC_064925.1, on the reverse strand, counting down.
CGAACAAGAGGTGACCGAGATGTGTAACCAATGGCAGCTCATACCATAACGCTGGGTGATACGCCAGTATGGCGATGACAAATACACGCTTCCAACGTGCGTTCACTGCGATGTCGCCAAACGCGGATGCGACCATCATGATACTGTAAACAGAACCTGGATTCATCCGAAAAAATTACGTTTTGCCATTCGTGCACCCAAGTTCGTCGTTGAGTACACCATCGCAGGCGCTCCTGTCTGTGATGCAGCGTCAAGGGTAACTGCAGCCATGATCTCCGAGCTGATAGTCAATGCTGCTGCAAACGTCGTCGAACTGTTCGTGCAGATGGTTGTTGTCTTGCAAACGTCCCCATCTGTTGACTCAGGGATCGAGAAGTGGCTGCACGATCCGTTACAGCCATGCGTATAAGATGCATGTCATCTCGACTGCTAGTGATAGGAGGCCGTTGGGATCCAGCACGGCGTTCTGTCTTACCCTCCTGAACCCACCGATTCCATATTCTGCTAACAGTCATTGGATCTCGACCAACACGAGGAGCAGTGTCGCGACACGATAAACCGTATTCACAATAGGCTACAATCCGACCTCTATCAAAGTCGGAAACGTGATAGTACGCATTTCTCCTCCTTACAGGAGGCATCACAACAACGTTTCACCAGCCCACGTCGGTCAACTGCTGTTTGTGTATGAGAAATCGGTTGGAAACTTTCCTCATGTCAGCACGTTGCAGGTGGTGCCAACCTTGTGTGAATGCTCTGAAAAGCTAATCATTTGCATATCACAGCATATTCTTCCTGTCGGTTAAATTTCGCGCCAGTAGCACGTCATCTTCGTGGTGTAGCAATTTTAATAGTCAGTAGTGTAAGTCGGTTGAACGGGGAGGACCGTACATTTCTCGAATAGACCCTCGATCCAAGAGCTCCCCCACGTGCGCCAACCGATGCGATCACGTTGTGTTGTCCATAGAAAGGAGGTCAGGGCCGATGCACCACTTGGGCAAGAATACAGTGCCACACTAACGTTGGCCAGTGAGTGCATTATGTTCAAAGGCTTGGATGTCTCCCGACATCATAACATATGAACCATCAAACGAACGTGTCTCACAATGCTGGAATTAACCTCATATGGCGTAACGAAGTAACACGCTATGCACCCAGAAATATCGGAAATGATCGTTTTGGTAGTGCAGATGTTACGGTGGTGGAGACGGAATGTTGTGTGGGCGTGCGGATCACGAAGTCTTTGAACATGTTACACTCACAGGTGCTATTGTGACGCTGTACTCTTTCCCCATGTGAACGTTTTCAGTGGTGCTCTGACATCTTTTTTACGGATGACAGTGCCCGGCTGTATTCCCCCGACATGAATTAGACTGAGCGCGTGTGGAATGCACCCAGGGCCGTGCAGCCGCTGTCAAAGGCGCTGGAACAGAAATTGAGTGCTCTGTCTCAAGAATTCCTCACCAGTCCTGTGGCCAGCATGGGAGCATGTTGCAGAGCATGAACTGCCGTTCGTGTTGAACGCACGCCATATGAATAACAATGTCTAACCTTTCTTAATTTCGAGCGGACCATCATAAATCGCGGTTATTTCAGTGAAATTATTGTCCTTGAATAAAAGTGTTATTTCTCTTCGTATTACTCCGCGTTTCGTTTAGTTATCTTTTAATATAGCAGTTCCTTCTACATGTACTTCTACATCCATAATCCGCAAACCACCTGACGGTGTGTGGTGGAGGGTAACCTGAGTACCTCCGTCGGTTCTCCCTACTATTCCAGTCTCATATTGATCGTGGAAAGAAAGGTTGTCGGTATACCTCTGTGTGGGTTCTAATCTCTCTGATTTTATCATCATGGCCTCTTTGCGAGATATATGTAGGAGGGTGCAATATACTACTTGACTCGTAGGTGAAGGTATGTTCTCGAAATTTTAAGAAAAGCCTGTACCGAGCTACGAAGTTTCTCTCCTGCAGAGTCTTCCACTGAAGTTTATCTATCATCTCTGCAAGGCTTTCGAGATTACTAAATGATCCTGTAACGAAGCGCGCTGCTCTCCGTTGGGTCTTCTCTATCTCTTCTGTCAGCCCTATCTGGTACGGATCCCCCACCAGACAGCAGTATTCAAGCAGTGGGCGACCAAGTGTACTGCAACCTACTCCTTTTGTTTTCGGACTGCATTTCCTTAGGATTCTTTCAATGAATCTCAGTCTGGCATCTGCTTTACCGACGATTAATTTCATATGGTCATTCCATTTTAAATCACTCGTAATGCCTACTGCCAGATAATTTAAGGAATTAACTGCTTCCAGTTGCTGATCTGCTGTATTGAAGCTAAATGATAAAGCACCTTTCTTTCTATGCATTCGCAGCTCATTACACTTGTCTATATTGAGATTCAATTGCCAATCCCTGCACCATGCGTCAATTCGTTGCAGATCCTCCTGCATTTCAACACAATTATCCATTGTTACAACCTCTCGATATACTACAGCATCATCCGATAAAAGCCTCAGTGAACTTCCGATGTTAGCCACAAGGTCATTTATGCATATTTTGAATAGCAACGGTCCTACCATGCTCCCCTACGGCCCACCTGAAATCACTCTTTCTTCGAAAGACATCTCTCCATTGAGAAAGACATGCTGCGTTCTGTTATCTAGGAACTCTTCAACCCAATCACACAATTGGTTTGATAGTCCATATGCTCTTACTTTGTACTTTAAACGACTGTGGGGAACTGTATGGAACGCGTTGCGGAAGTCAAGAAACACGGCATCTACCTGGAAACCCGTGTCTCTGGCCCTCTGAGTCTCGTGGACGAGTAGTGCGAGCTGAGTTTCACACGATAGTCTTTTTCAAAACCCATGTTGAAGATTTCTAATCTCCAGAAAAGTCATACGTGTTCCAAAATATAGATATAGGTCTGTTGTTGTGCACATCTGTTTGACGTCTCTTCTTGAAAACGGGGATGACCTGTGCCCTTTTCCAATCTTTTGGAACGCTACGCTCTTCTAGAGATCTACGGTACGCCGCTGCAAGAAGAGGGGCAAGTTCCATCGCGTACTCTGTGTAAAATCGAACTGGTATCCCATCAGGTCCAGCAGTCTTTCCTGGTTTGAGCGATTTTAATTGTTTTTCTATCCCTCTGTCATCTGTTTAGGTATCTACCTTTTTGTCAACTGTGCGAAAATCCAGAGAAGGAACTACAGTGCAGTCTTCCTCTGTGAACCGTCTTTGGAAAAAGCTTCTCTGTATGGACTAACTTCCATCGAGCTACGTTACTTAGCACTAGGCATTGCCAAGTAACACATCATGCGAAGTTAATTCCGTCTTTAACTTTCGCACACTAGTGTATTTTTCAGCAATAAATACTCTGATGCCGTATAAAATTACATAAGTTCACCTTTTTTCGACTTGTAGACACGTGCTCTATTAACTTAACATACCATTACATAATATCTCAGGAACGGTTCTCCCGTGTCAGTAGCAACTTTTGTATTTGCTTTTGTTCGGATGACTTAGAAGTGTCAAAAGCTTACACACACGCAAACACACAAAGCAATGAAGCACCTTACCAGTGCCTCTCGGCATGATATTCATATACGTATGCGTCAATCCACATCTAGAAATTAACAAGCTCCTTATTTGAATTACGCTGTTGCAGGAAAACGATTCGTGGAAAAACAGTTTTCTGTACTGCTACTTGATACTAATTTTTAGTCACGATGACATCATTAAATAACTTTCGTGACCGTTGTTTACACCTAGAAAAGTCTTATTAGTAACTGATCAGTCCTTCTTTCTGTCTCTACTGATTTCTAAGCATCAGTTCTAAGATACTTTGCTTTTTTATTTTCTTCAGTTTGTTCAGTATCTGCTGCAATTCCTTAGTTTGTTATTATTGTAACAATATTCAGTCACATGTGTCGTGTATCTCAAGCCACTGCCGCGTGGTCTAAGGCGCCTCTCCGGGTTCGCGCTGCTCACCCCGTCGGAGGTTCGAGTCCTCCCACGGACAGGCGGACAGGAATGTGTGTGTTGTCCTTAGCGTAAGTTCGTTTAAGTTGGACTAAGTAGTGTGTAAGTCTAGGGACCGCTGATCTCAGCTGTTTGGTCCCATAGGAACTTACCACAAATTTCCAATTTCCAAAAAACCATGAATATTTATGTGGCAACTAATTATTTCCTAAAATAACCTGTGTAACCAGAAATAAAACCACTCCTACATTTAAGTTTATAGATGGCTTCGGTGATATATAATTGCTCACAGTTATAACGATTCTGTTGAAACGTAAGGTTCCGATGAGGAGCTGTGCTAATTTCATTTATTGCCCATCTATGCAATGTGCCTCTTTCGCTGGTCTTACTGCACCTTAGACACTGATTTTCCTTTCTGCCTCAAGTTTTGAATTTTAGTTATTTGCGAATTGAAAATCGAAAAATTGTCAACACTTTCTGATATATTTGTCCTTCATTCGTGCGTATCTACTTCGTGCTGTTATGGTTTGTTCATCCCTCCGGAGAATAATCGTAGTGGTTATCAGTGGAGTTTAAGGGCAATTGAAGACGCAATCCATGAAATACAAAGTTTACAAACATGTTTAAATGCTTCAGGCTACTTTTCATGCGTCTCACTGCCAGAGGCGAATATCTGGATGGATTAAAGTTATATACAGCAGCAATACGACAAGTGACAAGACAAAGCAGGAAGCCGGCTGCAATAGTCTAGCATGTGATGGTCCAGTACTAATCTCCTCATGGACAACTTCCAGAAATATCAAGTATTAACTCGACGCTAGAAAGAAGTATGGCTCTTGTTACAGTGCTAAAAATAATTTAGCCAAGCGGTCTAAGGCGCTGTAGTCATGGACTGTGCGGCTGGTCCCGGCGGAGGTTTGAGTCCTTCCTCGGGCATTGGTGTGTGGGTTTGTCCTCAGGATAATTTAGGGTAAGTAGTGTGTAAGCTTAGGGACTGATGACCTTAGCAGTTAAGTTCCATAAGATTTCACAGACCTTTGGACACATTTTGAAAAAAAACAAACAATTTAGATATTTTAGTTACATTAGTATACAGTAATGTATGACCTAAAATGCACCCAACATAACCTGGACAACGACTATATTTTAATGGCAAATTTTTCAAAATATGCATTTTTTTACTTAATTTCAGAGTATCGAATAAGTATGGGGAATAACGAAAAAGAAACCAAATCATTATCGAGTTGTCAGACTATAACATCCAAAAATTAATTTTTTGCCCAATAATTTCCTCATATAGAACGGAGAAAACACACAAATCCCGAAACAGTGGTTTTAATTTTTCTTGCGGAAAGTAAGAGTTTTACTGGGAAACTGACTACAGAAACGAAAACAGCTTCGCTTTATCTACATGAAGCAATGTTTCTTGAAACACATCAGATGCCTTGAAATTTCCCTTACCGTGTATTGTATGATACTATATATTTGCGTGTAGTAATTACCACTTCGCGTAACGCCAAGTGATACGACAGACAATAGTATCACTATTCTGTTGCTGTAGACCCAGCTGTAGCAATTAAATCACTTCTACTATATTTCTACACCATCAACCGATGAAGGTTGCTTCTGTACCGTATCGCAACTGTCCTTATGTATCGTTTCGCATCTCGTACCGGCTCAGGAGAAGCGCACGTAAAAATGAAGTTTAAATGTGCAGTGGTCACATTCGACACGAGGTAGCTTTACCGACAACTTGTCGATTACTCTGCTGTTCATCTACAAACTTCCACATAAAGTGTCTTGGTCGTTTGACCGCAAAAGGCTCCTTGTTTTCTTGTTTTTTCGGTGGGCTTCCCAAACCTAACAATTTGTACCTATGTATATGTGAACTGACAAGGGACAATGTTCGGAATTTGTGAAGCGTTATGTTTCATTGCGTTTGGAAATTTTTCTTGAATTTTAGATCAAGTTTTCCGTTTTCTTAAATGTGATTTCTTCTGTAACATAGAGAGATATTTTTATTAGTGGAGAGTGTAGCACCATGAGGATATTGTACCTAGGCACAAGTGATTTTTTCTGGTGAATACCTCAGTCCAGTGACCAGTTTTATAACCACACGAATGAATGCTCGCTAGACACCACTACGAGCAGTTTCCGGCCTTTTCCACTGTTTATGCCGTAGTGAGACAGGTGGTTTTCTTTTGTACAGCGTATGTAGATATATTATACATTTAAGTGCTCATAATACATAGCTCTGTTTGGAAGATAATTCTTCAGTTACTGCCTTCAGTGAACTAAATTCTATATATTTTTAAAACTAGTTATATAAAACGTGGGCTGTTAAGCCATACTTCGTTTGTCGACGACCATCTTGTACCTTGAAATGGAAAAACGTCTTTTAAAGTGGAACGTATGATATTTGAAAATTAACTGACTTTCTTAAATGTCAACAGTGTTACCCGTGTTGAAAATGGAATCTTGTACTAGTGGTAAATGTACACTCCTGCAAATGGAAAAAAGAACACATTGACACCGGTGTGTCAGACCCACCATACTTGCTCCGGACACTGCGAGAGAGCTGTACAAGCAATGATCACACGCACGGCACAGCGGACACACCAGGAACCGCGGTGTTGGCCGTCGAATGGCGCTAGCTGCGCAGCATTTGTGCACCGCCGCCGTCAGTGTCAGCCAGTTTGCCGTGGCACACGGAGCTCCATCGCAGTCTTTAACACTGGTAGCATGCCGCGACAGCGTGGACGTGAACCGTATGTGCAGTTGACGGACTTTGAGCGAGGGCGTATAGTGGGCATGCGGGAGGCCGGGTGGACGTACCGCCGAACTGCTCAACACGTGGGGCGTGAGGTCTCCACAGTACATCGATGTTGTCGCCAGTGGTCGGCGGAAGGTGCACGTGCCCGTCGACCTGGGACCGGACCGCAGCGACGCACGGATGCACGCCAAGACCGTAGGATCCTACGCAGTGTCGTAGGGGACCGCAGCGCCACTTCCCAGCAAATTAGGTACACTGTTGCTCCTGGGGTATCGGCGAGGAACATTCGCAACCGTCTCCATGAAGCTGGGCTACGGTCCCGCACACCGTTAGGCCGTCTTCCGCTCACGCCCCAACATCGTGCAGCCCGCCTCCAGTGGTGTCGCGACAGGCGTGAATGGAGGGACGAATGGAGACGTGTCGTCTTCAGCGATGAGAGTCGTTTCTGCCTTGGTGCCAATGATGGTCGTATGCGTGTTTGGTGCCGTGCAGGTGAGCGCCACAATCAGGACTGCATACGACCGAGGCACACAGGGACAACACCCGGCATCATGGTGTGGGGAGCGATCTCCTACACTGGCCGTACACCTCTGGTGATCGTCGAGGGGCACTGAATAGTGCACGGTACATCCAAACCGTCATCGAACCCATCGTTCTACCATTCTTAGACCGGCAAGGGAACTTGCTGTTCCAACAGGACAATGCACGTCCGCATGTATCCCGTGCCACCCAACGAGCTCTAGAAGGTGTAAGTCAACTACTATGGCCAGCAAGATCTCCGGATCTGTCCCCCATTGAGCATGTTTGGGACTGGATGAAGCGTCGTCTCACGCTGTTTGCACGTCCAGCACGAACGCTGGTCCAACTGAGGCGCCAGGTGGAAATGGCATGGCAAGCCGTTCCACAGGACTACATCCAGCATCTCTACGATCGTCTCCATGGGAGAATAGCAGCCTGCATTGCTGCGAAAGGTGGATATACACTGTACTAGTGCCGACATTGTGCATGCTCTTTTGCCTGTGTCTATGTGCCTGTGGTTCTGTCAGTGTGATCATGTGATGTATCTGACCCCAGGAATGTGTCAATAAAGTTTCGCCTTCCTGGGACAATGAATTCACGGTGTTCTTATTTCAATTTCCAGGAGTGTAGTATCGTAGGTGCAAGTTCTTAAGTTGGCACTACGACAGACACCGACGACAGCGGCCTCTAGCCGGCGCTGTGGATCTCCAGGAGCTCCGCTCCAGATTCAGCCCATTTCATCAAGAGCAGACGGCTTCGATACTTCGCTTTATCTAGAGACTTTGCACTACTTACGATGGGTATAAGGCTTCGCACCTCAGTGCATAGTTATGTATTCATCTTCTTGCTAAAGTAAAGGTGATTTTAATTCAAACTACAGTGACGAGAGATTTTCACCTTTTCCTGCTCCTACTCGCTTTGATGATTCGTCCAACCTTTCAGTTTTCAGGAGCCGACCCACGTACCGCCTTCTAGGCTGGATGAAAACTAAATAGCGTGTGTTTCAAAAAGCATTTCACTTGTTCTTGGTGTTTTTACAATACTTGTATTTTATTTGATTTCACTTGCTGATTGTTTGTGTGTAGTAGAGTAATAAGGTAACAGGTAGACCATTAATAACAGTACTGATAAGATTTTCTCGATTGCACTGCTTTTAAACTGAAAGTTGTTCCTAGGTACATGACTATATTGTGGCTTGGAACATTTTTTTCGCATTTGGAAAGAAAACCATGCTTCTCTGGAGCAATTTTTGTAATTTCAGAATAAGACTTCAGCACACAAGTGAATGTCACCATTTAAATATGGAGTAAGAAAGTACATTGTACTTCTATGACATGGGTGAGTAGAGGAGAAAATTTGAAAAGTGTTTCAGGGTCTCGACTCCTCTAAATGGCTCCAAAAGTTTTCAGGCTTCAACTTCCTATCCCTCAAAGAACATGCTAGGCTTAGTTGATACTAAAATCAAATTCTATGTCGTGAGACACGAGAGTAAGGAGGAATTTTACAGATTCTTTCGAAGATCTCCGGTATTGGCGGTTAGTTAGGCGTGGACTGTGCTGAAGATACATCATCCAGTTAAGCTACTGTGGAGAGATTATTTCTTGTGAGAACGTATATCTGGTGTGATAAGATGACGTGTACATCTTCAAATTGCATGGACGCAGGATTAAGGACCCTCAAACAACCTGTGATTCAGATCAACAAAATCACACGCCATAGGTAGACAAACTATCGTGGTGAGGCACGTGATGTGGGACTTTTATCATTAAAATGCTTCTCAAGTTGCTCGTCGAAATAAAGGGTGTTTCTTCACGGAAGGTGACCAACCATTGGCTGGAAGCCTACAGTACTTGAAGGCACTGCAGTTTGTACTGTCATCACACTGTGGTGCTGGAGAGGACTGTACCGATACCCTTGCAGTGAGTCTACTGTTGTTCAGCCGTCAGTCAACGATACTGGACTTGAACAAACATTGCATTCTGTATTAAATACTAAGACGATTTTAGTCAGTAGTAGCCATAGCTGTCGGGTACTTCATCAGTGAGATCCTCCATGTCCAAGGAATGTATTCTGATGTTATCAGCACAACTGATTTGTCGGACTTTGCAGCAGAATGATGATCAACACTTCTGCGACGATGCACAGATGTCCAGTTTTGAATGTAAGCTTTTGCAGCAATTTTAATTTATACTAAAAGCCATCTGAATTAATAATATCATCCTTGACTACATCAGTGGTCCGTATCATACGAGGGCTATTCGGAAAGTATGGAACGATGGAAACCACAGCGAAAATCAAAACTGTTTTATTTCCAACGGCTAACTACACCTCCAAGCTACTTATCTCCATAGTCGCTGATCCAACTTGGACGTTTATCATAAAGTTGTACCAACTTTCCAATACTCTCGGTAATAGAAGGCAGCCGTCAGTGCTTGCCGCCAATTTTCTACGCTGGCCTCGTTGTCTGTGCCAAAATGTTGTCTTCATAGCCAGCGGTTCATGTGAGCGGAGATGAAACTCAGAGGGGGACAATTGCGGGCTGTATTGGGGTAATTAAACATTTCCAATTGACAATGGTGCTGGACCATCTTCATTGCCCAATCAGAATACGGCTGAGAATTGTCTTGAAGAAGAAAACGCACGACAGTTATGTAATGTTGACTGCATAGCTTCAGGCGAAATTTCTGACCAGGCCCTCGTACTTGGCGGGAGACACTATTGTTATAGGTATCTTTACGTGCTCCCTGTGTGTCCAGAACTAAAATGAACGACGAAACGCGATCGACGGGCATACTAGAAACACAGCCCAACATACCTGTGCAAAACTTCATCGGATTTTCACAGTGGTTTCCATTTCGGCACCGATCGTTCCTTGGCTTCCGAATAACCCTCGTAATATGACATGGTCACATTACACATGAATTTTAAAGACACGCATCTAATTTTCAAAACGTTGTGGATCTCTTATTCTGACAAATGGGGCTCTACCAGAAATGCCTTACATACGTAGGTGCTAGATTGCTCACGTCAATGGTAAGTAGGTCGTTGTATGCTAAAATTCGAAACTCCCGTTTTGTATTTATTGAAGAAGAAAATTTAACGATTTTATTAAGTGGTAAACTTATAGCACAAAATGTACAAACACTAGCTTCTCGTATTCTACTCATCTAGGATATATGAAAACTGCAACCAGTGAGATTTGCACCTAACCAGAAAACTGAAATTTGCACCCAGTATTCCTGGAAACTGCCAGTCCAATCCGTCACAGCATACCTGCTCCTCCTACGGCCAGATTGAGGCGTTGTGACGTCATGCCCGAGCCGCGTCGGTGATGTCATGCAAATGACCACCATTGTAAACAAAAGATCCTGCTGTCGGAATAAGAGCTAGAGCACCACCAATTGTCAACACAAAGTTCTATGAAATGCCTTCTTACATACTGGTTGCTTTACCTTTTAAATCTTGCTTTCCCTTCTTTTATGATGCGTACTCTGTTGTTCTCATGTGAAAAACAGTTATGCATTGCCGTCTTAATATTTTTTTCTTTCTTGTTATGTACGTTAGTTCGTGATAATACCCTGTTCTGTTGAAGAACATCTTTTATAGCCCGCATCTCGTGGTCGTGCGGTAGCGTTCTCGCTTCCCACGCCCGGGTTCTGGGTTCGATTCCCGGCGGGATCAGGGATTTTCTCTGCCTCGTGATGGCTGGGTGTTGTGTGATGTCCTTAGGTTACTTAGGTTTAAGTAGTTCCAAGTTCTAGGGGACTGATGACCATAGATGTTAGGTCCCATAGTGCACAGAGCCATTTGAATCATCTTTTACGGCTCATGTTTTCCACAGGGCAATAACGAAAATTGTGTCCCGAAAAATCCAGGAGCGTTGCTCCTATTTAATGATTTCACCGCTGGAAAGATGTGTATTGTAGATATTAGAGTCAGTGATCTTGAGAAATACCTAAATCGTTAAAACTGAACAGAGCTTCAAGACCTGGAATTCCTAACAGATTCTATAACAAGCTTGTGACTGAGTAAGCCTCTCATTTTATCATATTGTACGTTAGATCCCTAGAGCAAAAGTCGATGGCCAGTCGTTGGAAGAAAGCACTCGTCACACTGATCTTCATCTACAATAAGGTTATTAGAAGTGCACCACAAAACTAAGGCTTAATATCTTTGAGATACGTTACTTTTAGAATCTTAGAAGATATTCTTAACTCAAAAGTAATGAGGTATTTGGAACGGAATGACGTCCTCTTTGTCAAACTGTATGAGTTCCGAAAACGTCGAACAGGAGAAACTCAGGTCACAGTTTTCTCACATATCATACTGAAGGTCATGAGGCAATGGAGTCAGACAGATGCAATATTGAAAAGTCTTGGCAGACTAAAATTAGAACTTGGGGCCTTTTACTTATGCCGACTGAGCTAACAAGTATGAATCACAACACTTTCTCACAGCTTCACTTCCGCCAATGCCTTGTCTCCTTCCTTACCAACTTTACAGAAGTTCTCCTGTGAAACTTGCAAGACTAGTGTTCAAGGAAGAAAGGATACTGCAGAGATATGGCTTAACCACAGACTGGGGGATGTTTCCAGAATGGTATGGATCTGATGAGCCAAAATCGTCACATTATCCTTGCCTGTAATGCGATTTTGAAGACCATCCATCGGGCCCATGGAACACCTCGATACGTCTGTTGAGATCATAGCTAAAGTCACACCATGTTTCACTCTTGGGATTTAAACTTATCCAAAGGTTGGGAACAGTGTGAAACAAGACACATACGAACAACTGACTTCATAGTCCACGTTTTATGGCTTCGGCACCACGATTTAGTGTTACGTGCATTTGCATCACTGATCAGCGGTTGTGGAATTTCGGCTCTCAATGCAAATCCCTGCTTATAAAGTTTCCTTCGTGCTTTTTTTGAACTAACAGGTTTCGCAGGTGCGTCATTCACTTCTACAATGACTTTCGTAGCGGTCGTCCTCTTATTTTTTGTCACAATCCTCTTCATTGCCTGTATTTTGATGACGTGATCACTAAACAAGAACTTTCTTCTGCATTGTGACTTAGAGGATAATGTTCTTCCGCTTTCCCTCCTGCAGTATAAATCTTCGATATCGTGCCTCTTATAATATAATAAAATGATAATATAATAGGATAGGGAATGAATGATAATAAAATGTTGGAATGTGTGTCTTTTTTTTAAATGGATGAATTAAAGAGTTTAATTCTTTGGCATGAAGGACAAGCACAATAAGCTAGGCATTGCCTGTAACGGGAAAGGAATCATTTTAGTTTATATTTATATAAATAAATCGTCTTCATAGTATTTTATGCGTACCAATTATTAATATTATGTCCGATCGCCGTCTCCTTGACTGTGGCCGTGTTGTTATATTCGGATCTTCGTAAATTTTCCGAAGCACACAGGTGGGCTTCCGTTCTTCTTATTGCATTACTACTTGAAATAATAATAACTCTCACAAATATTTTGTTAATAAAACACTACTATATTTCTGTTCGATACACATAGAAAATACACACAATGGCGGTCTGCAATTACTCGCTAAAAATGGCGGTTCTCACTCGTTCACTCACTGAGCGAAACCTTCCTTCCAACAACTCGTACAAGAACAAAAACTGCTCTGTCTTTTAACATCTGAAAGTCAAAAATACCTGACGGTAGGCACAGGCTCTACGCTGGGCTACTACCAGCTCATCTTTTCTCTTTGCTTTTAAATAGGATGAAAACATAAATGTAAGAAATGCAAAAGGTATATCACACTCTACAAACAACAAATTGTTCGGCTCGCTTAGTTAGGGAAGCACCCATCCCATGAGCACAAAAAATTTATTCACATTAGAATTCACTTACCTCCTACATACCGCACTCACAACTACACAGAAATAGCCAAAACTCTTAGGCATTTGTTAGCAAAGCACTGAGAATACTGCACAGGTGCTGTTGTTGGTCAAATACAGCAAGTACTGTAATGTACATAGTACTTTCTGATGATCAACACTTCTGCGACGATGCACAGATGTCCAATTTTTAATGTAAGCTTTTGCAGCCATTTTAATTTATACTAAAAGCCTTCTGAATTAATAATTGTGATGGTTGTAATGAATTAAACTTCGGATTGTATGAAGAACAATTGATGCTGCTGTGATTACAGATACCTCAACAGTCTTACAATTACAAATGCCTATCCAGTAGTGAATGCAATAGAAACCCTTGGTAACTTAAGACAGATCAAGTACATACCTACTATAGATGCAAGAAGTTGATACCATAAATTGAAAGCACTACTACGGAACAGACTAGAAAGTGCATTTACGGTTCCTTGGCGTCATTGCCACTGTCAGTCAGTGTCTCAAAAATCAACCAGCCACGTTGCGACAGTTTCTGGGAGAAGAGTGGAGGGTATTAAAGCAGAAAAAGTATGTGGTGTATCTAGCTGAGATTACTGTGTTTGCAAAAGGTAGGAAGGAGCATGTGCAGCGATGAACGAAAATATTTAAGAGATAGTGCTCAGCACACTTTACCGTAAGTATAGGGAAGTGGTATCTTGCACTACTAGAAGTGAACTTCTGGTGACATGTAATTAGAAAAGATTTGGTAAGAACAGATCCAAGATTATCGAACGTTATATAGACTTTCCCAACACCTCAGACAAGCAAAAACTGGCAGTCGCTCTTGGAGTTAACAAATTACTTCAGGAAATTTGCGTTGGGGTGTCCAGAAATAGCAAAACCTCTTACACATTAGTTAAGAAGAACCGTGATGTTCCATTGGACAATGAAGTGCAGTAGCACATATGAAAAATTAAAATAATTATTTAGTCCTATATCGGTATTTCCGGATTATTGGAAAGAATTTATTTTACCACTCGATACTAGCAATTATGCAGTAGATTGTGCTTTAAGGCAACAAGCACAGGGTAAGGAACATCCAGTCGCTCATGCATCAAAGTGTCTATCCTACCACCGAAAAGGAAGTGTTAGGCTTGATATATGGCGTGACGTACTTATGCTGCTATTTTTTATAGGAAAAAGAATTAAGTGTTAACAAATTATGCAATGTTGAATTGGTTATTCAGATTAACGGATCTTGATTTTGAATTAGTTACCAAACACAGCCGAAAGACACACAATACTGTAGTCACAAAAGAAGACAAAGAGAGAACACCAGTAATCTTGAATATAAGGGACAATACTGAGAAAATACTAAGGTTTGTAACAGGAAACGAAATGAAAAGGTGACATACAGGAACTATTAAAAACATCAATTCCACCGTGTCAAAGACAAATAAAAAGAACACAGAAAAACTTCAGAGAATGTACACTCAGTCACCATTATCAACTTCACAAGTTATTATGCTTACTGCTGAGTATCGTGACGCAATGAACCAAGCGTCTCCATCTCAGGCGGCTACCAACGTCTCTTGGAGCCTGCTTCGCTTTCACGTCCCTCCAAATTACTTTAAGCTGACCTTGTAGTCTTTGTGTAACAGCTTCTGTGTTATATTCAACATATGTTTTCTTTTCCAAACATACTTCTTGCATTTTAGCAAGTTGAGATCGCTCATTTTAGAAACAATAGTAGTTATGTACTTTTTCGTTATTTGAGCAAACCGCCCTGTTTCACTTTCGGGTATGTTTTCTCTTATGTTTCTGAAAACTTAATCTGTCCTTTGAGATTTCTATGTTCCTGTGAGGAGTTAATAAATGGCTTACTTCTTTAGTGAAAAGGTGTGACTACTTTACTTACAACTAAAGCAGTAAATAGAAATAGAGCTCTCCAACAGTTACTAAAAGAATATATTGCTTCGGAAGTGATGAAATAAGAAGTCCAGACTGAAGAAGTAAGAGTTACTTCAAGAGTAATTTATACTAATTTGGTGCTCGCCACCCTTAGTGTATTCATTATCACATAATGTACTAACAGAACTGAAGTCTGCATTTGTGCTTGATAAAGTTGTTTGTTTAAAAGGGCCTATAGTAGCTAGGCACGGGGAGAACAAAATTATGGAAACAGTATAAACTCAACACATTACCATGCCTAACGGGGCGTGGGAAAACCGTTATGGGTAAGTACAGGTCCTTTATGGCTTTCTTATACTATTTTTCAAAACAGTAGCAAGCTCAGGTAATGATGACAGAGGTGGATAGCTATAACGCACTATTCTCTCTAAAGCAGACCACAAAGACTCAGTATTACTGTGATCTTGTGATGTAACAGACGAAAAGTGGTCTGTTGCATGCGCCATCTATCGCCCCTGGCCTAGCGCAAATTCTAATTAAATGATAAAATTGAGTTGCAGGTTAGGATTTGTTAATAATGTGCATAAATACTGCGGAAGCATTTGGCTTTTATATGTGCAGATAATTCAAACACCGAGCCAGCAACCGGTGCGGTCTTTGGTTGATGCGGCAAATAGGGGGCCGCCATGTAGAAAACACAGTGCGGCTGATGACGTCGCTCCATGGAGGTTCAGAGTCGCGGCGGCGCGATACTCCGAGGCGGTTGTTGGACTTCGGAGAAAAAAAAAGAAAAAGAAGAATGTATAATGAGGAACTTTGTGTATAACAGCGAAAGCGGTACCTCAAGAGCCGACTGTACATAGGAATCAGAAATAAATCGCTGTAACTATTGTAAAAAAGGAGTTCTGAATAAGAGAATCAGTCAGACAGCGTCAGTTACTGATGAATGATCGCCACAGGCGACATTTTCTTCATCAGCTGCACCGTCCTCTCTTTCACTCGACGAATTTAATCAACATTAAGACCGAGCCGAACTACGCAAATAACAAAACTCATCAGTGGGGCGGGGACAGCGCAATCTGTTGACTGTGGTGGCCAGGGTAGATGTGGCACTACATTCTCGTGCTCATAGAACCAGTCCTGGACGATGCGAGCTGTGTGGACGGGTGCTCTTTCGTCTTGGAACACAGTATCACCATTGGGGAGCAAGCATTGTGCTGTGGGATGGGCCTGACCAGCCTTTATGGTAGTACTAACTTGCACAGAAACCATGGTGCCCGTGGAATACCACAATTTATTTGCTGGACACATTATTATTGATCCACCGCCATCTTTCACTCTTGGACATAAACTCGGGCCACAAGTGGAAAATCGTGTCAAACAAGACTCATCCGACCCAATGACTTTTTTCCATTGCTCCATAGGCCAGGTCTTATAACTTCGGCACCGCGCATTCCCTTTAGTGGGATTTGAATCACTGATAACTGGTTTTGGAATTCCAGTTCGTCCTCCAGTTCCCTGATTATTGTGCACTTCCCTTGTTATTTTTGGCGGTGCCGTGTTTCATTAGAGCAACAATCAGCTCTGCAGTGACTTTTGCAGCTGCCAGCCTCTTAGTTTCCGTCACAACCCCCTTCAATTACCGTCTGTCGTGATCACTCAACGTATATTTTCGTCTGCGTTGCTAATTATTGGATGATTTTTCTCGGTTTTCACTATATGCGGTGTAAATAATCGATACGGCGCTTCTTGAAACATCAGACAGTTCGGGTCCCTTAGTTGCGAAAGCACCCACTATAGGAGCACCAACGATATGGCCACGTTCGAGGTCACTTAACTCAGACATAGTGCACTCACAGCTAAACAGATCACTGTTCTGACCACCTGTAATACATTATGGACATTGATCAGGTGTCGTTCGTGGCAAAATACCGAAGTGCTACCTGCAAGCTTAGCTAGCATCTGCATATACACTGACAGCCAGAACATTATTATCACCTACGTAATAGCCGGTATGTCCACATTTGGGACTGGCAACAGCGGCGACTCGCCGTTGCACGGAAGCAATGAGGCATTAGTAGGTCGCTGGAGGGAGCTGGCACGACATCTGCACAAAAAAGTCACCGAATTCCCATAAATTTCGGGGGAAGAGGAAGGGAGGGGGGGGGGGGGGGGGGGGTGGTGAGCTCTCGCGTCACGTTCATTCAAATCCGAGATGTGTTCAATCGGGTTCAGATGTGGCGAATAGGGGCCGGCACATCAACTGGAATTCACCTGAAACCACTCGATTACACTCCTGTCCTTATACTTGGCGTATTATCTTGTTGAAAAATGCCACTGGCGTTGGGAAACATGGTCGTCATGAAGCGCCGTTTGGTCTGCAACTCCTTGGCCGTCGAGGTGCCTGGCATGTACTCTACTGGACCCATAGACGCCTTTGTGAATATTCCCTAGAGCATAACGGAGCCGTCGCCAGCTTCTCTCTGTCCCTCACTACAGGTGTCAAGGAGCTGTTCCCCTGGAAGACGAAAGATTTGCGCCCTCCCATCTGCATGATGAAGACGGTATTTGTATTCATCAGGCCATGCAACGCTCTGCCACTGCGCCAACGTCCAGTGCCGATGGCCGAGTGCCCATTACAGTCGTAGTTGAAGATGTCGTGGTGTAAACATAAGCACATGTATGGGTCGTAGACTGTGGAGACCCCTCATTTAGGAGTATTCGGTGCACTGTTTGTTCAGACACACTTGCAGCCTTCCCAGCACAGCCACAGTTCTCCGACTGCTCTGTTTTAACAGTCTCCCCAGCCTAAGTCGTCCGACGCCTGCAATGATGGCTGGCTGGCCAACCTCAAGACGTCTGGAAGTGGTTTCACATTGGTTCCACCACGTGTTGAAGACTCTTTCCACAGGACTCCTCGAACAAGTCGTACAGCTTGCGAAATGCTCGTACCGAGCCTCTGGGCCACCACACTCTGCCCTCGGCAAAACTCAGATAGACCGCGCGTCTTCCCCATCTACACACGGACAGCACGCTCACTCATACCACATGCAACGTGCGTGTGTCTGGCTAGCAGGCATTGTTCACCAGGTGCCGCTGCTATCGCCTTGCTGATCAGTGCATGTTCAAGCATGCATTTCTCCCGGTGTTACCGTGTATTTGTCCAACACCTGTACGTGTACATCTGCATATACATCTACATCTCCACTCTGCAAGCCACATTACGGTCTGTGGCAGAGGATATTTGTGTGTCATTGTCACTTCCCGCTTTTCCCTGTTTCCGTCGTCAATCGTTCGCGCGAGGATTGATGCTTGTATGTCTCTGTGTGAACCCGAATCTCTCTGATTTTACGTTCATTGTCTTTTTGCGAGATATAAGTGGGAGAGGTAATGTATGGTGGACCCTTCTAGGAACGTAGGTTCTTCGAACTTTAATAGCAAACCATACGGCGATACAGAACGTGTCTCTTACAACGTCTGCCACTGGTGTTGGCAAGGCGTGCCCGTGCCGCTTTTGTGCTTACTAAATGAAACTGTAAAGAAATGCATAGATATTCGTTGGATGTTTTCTGTTTCCTCTATTAGTCCCATCTGGTACAGATCCCAGACGAATGAGAAATAGTTAAGTTTTGGTCGAACGAAGATTTTGTACGCTATCCCCTTTGATGGTGGACTACATTTTCTGGGTATTCTTCCAATTAATATCAGTCTGACATAAGTTAGCTTAATGTGGTCGTTCCACTGTAAATTGCTCCGTACGCATACTTGTAGATATTTGATGGACCTGACTGCTTCCAGTGACCGTTTTGCAGTCATATAACGTGTTTATATAATCATACAGTAAAGGTTCTTTCTGTCTACTAATGCTCAATACGTTACATTTGTTTATGTTGACGGTAAACTCCCAGTCCCTTGGTTCAAATGGCTCTGAGCACTATGGGACTTAACTTCTGTGGTCATCAGTCACCTAGAACTTAGAACTAATTAAACCCAACTAACCTAAGGACATCACACACATCCATGCCCGAGGCAGGATTTGAACCTGCTACCGCAGCGGTCGTTCGGCTCCAGATCGTAGCACCTAGAACCGCACGGCCACTCCAGCCGGCCCCAGTCCCTTCATCGAGCGTCGGTCCTCTCCAGGTCTTCCTCCATTTCAGTAGAACTTTCTAGTGTTGCGACTTCTTTGTATACAACGGGACCAACGGCAAAAAGGTCAAGGAATTTGCGCCGTTATCCACTAAATTTTTTGAATATTATGAGAAAAGAAGTGGTCCAAAAACGCTTCCTTGGCGTACGTCGCACGTTATTTTTATGTCTGAAGGTTTCTCGCAGGTTGAAAATGACATGCTGTGTTCTGTTTGCTAGAAATACTTCAGTTCAGTAACACAGCTGGTCTGAAATTCCGTACACTAGAATTTTTTGCATCAGGCGACAGGGCAAAACTGTATCGAACGCCTTCCAGAACTCAACGGATACGGAATCAGCCTGGGTATTGGTATCCATTACTGTCCTTGTTCTTGGAGGAATACAGCGAGGTATGTTTCACATGGGAGCCCCTGTTCATTACTATAGATTGATTCTCCAGAAATGTCACAATACATGGGCATAAAGTATGTTCCAAAAATCTACAACAGACTGACGTCATGGATACAGGCTTATAGTTTACATATTTTGTACGTCTGTTCAACGAATCATCTTGAAAACTGAAATGACCTGCTCTGTTTTTCAATGATGAGGAACGGTTCCCCCCTCCAGCAACCTAGGGTTCGTTGCTGGACCAGTATTCTCCACACACTATTTTACAAAGTCAGCATTTCACTGGCGAGTTGAAGGATGCTTATTGGTAAAAGTTCTCCGTCACGATGCAACGCCATACACCCATAACTTACCATCAGATTTGTCTATAAAACAGGTCGAATCTCAAGCGCTTCAACTCTCACAGCAACCCAGTTTGTGACTAGTTCGTATCCATATCGTTTAATTTTATTCATTTAGAGTGTAGTGTGAGTTACCGAGAAATTCGCTCTCATTTAAGCATGTGGCCGAAAGAGTCACCCTTCAGGAATTGTGAAACGAACCCTGTCGTTCAGGACACGAAGAGCGCAGATTCACCACGAGGTGGGGAAACTCACAGGCGGCTATTGTCTATTGAGGCCTAAGCGCTGTAGTGTGGGAGTGAGACAGACGAGAACCTACTTCATAGGGAAACCAAGTAGAAGCCTTTTGTGGCCAAGGAGACGTAGCAGTGTTAAATATCGCGGACCTAATATCGGCCATAAAGGGAAACATTTGTGAAAACTAATTAATTCTGTAGTAGTGCAGGGAATAAAGCCACAGTAATTTTAATCTACCATCATTAATAAATTTTCATGGTGATTCCAATAAAACTTGAGTATTGACCATACCGGTAATAGTTTAGGATTTACTGTTAAAGTGATCTTAACAAGTTTTGTAAGAAATGCCTGAATTCTAAAATCTGAACGCTTTGGCCGATCTTAACGATCGACATTTCATATGGAATCTCATCATTAAATCGACAACTGTTGTAAATATCAACTCTGTAACCTCATTTGTTTAAAGATATAGTAAATGTAAATTACTAGTATTTTCAGTTAAGCACCTTATTGAATCATTAGGTAATAGTATACTCGTTGTAAAGTTTAGTGCATATTAGTTACTTTTGTTCTTTATTTATTTCTCAGAAAGCACATTGGTGGAAGACTACTGGCCGTGAGATTCAAAGTTAAGAAGGAAATTGTATTCGTTGTATGAAAAAGAATTTAACGTTTATTATGTAATGAACATTATTGTTACTTTATTTAGAACGTGAAGTAGTCAAGCTTTGATTATTTAAATATGTTTAAATGTAAAGCAATGTGGAATAATATGGAGCCAGTCAGATGGACGGCTTCAGGAAAGGGAACTGAGCTAGTCAGTTGAGCACGAGGATATAAGGCATGCGGGAAACGCAGTCGGAGACGGGCAGACGCGAAGGCGGACAGTTCTGGTCTAGACACGAAAGCGAGCAGTTCGGCTGGAGACACCAAAGGGTACAGTACAGATGCAGTCGCGAAAGCGGATGGTCGGTCTTTAGGTAGCTATGAAGTGAAATGAATTAGAAAATATTGTATTGTACGGTATCGCGGGACTTAGTCTCTGAGCGGTGAGCAGCCTCGCGCCTGCTGTGAACTTTTCGCATAGATACTTGTATTTCGCAGTGAGATTATGAATGATCGAACTGTGTCAAATGGATATGCTCTCGAGAGTAACAGTAACTAAAAATTCGACCACTTTCGCTATTAGTTTGCTTTCTGAATAAACATTATTCTAACAAAATCGCAGCTGTGTGGCCTACATCATTTATGGGTCGTTAATATTGTTCCCGCTATTATTATTACTGTTATTATATGCTATATTAATTTTGTATTTCGCAAACTTGCCATCAGCCAGGCAATTTAACCAAAGCGTCACAAGTGTCTAATTTAGGGCGTGTAATGCGACACGTGCGGTTCAATCCTTAGACGAGTTTGAGCCATGACATTTCGACGAAATGGAAGCGCATGTGAGCCCGAACATATTTGGGATGTTAACTCGCAGTAGCCTGTTGCAAATACTTTTCCCCATACATTCGATCGGCTCTCCTGGCAGTACATCTTGCTGCACAATACTTTAAAATCACGTCTTCCAGTTCATGTAACAAGCAGCTGTATGTCTTCGACAACCATTATGGATTCTAAACAGTGGTAAACTGTGGTGGAACATCGCAGTCGGTTGTATATGGTTCAGTTATTTACAAACTAAATTTCACACATGGAAACATCACTGCAGATTAAAATTGTGAGCCCGACCGAATATGGAACTCTAAACCTTTGCCTGTCGCTCGTAAATGCTCTGGCGAATGTTTTGTGTGCCCACGACCAATGACCTGCTATCACAGGTATGCTTTCAGAAATATCTTTTGGATACATCCTTGAGCCGTAGTAAAATTCGCTGTTTTGAAGAGCACACCGCAGTGCGTAGTGTAAAGCAGCCGCCTTCCGTTTCTGGCGGTGGCGCCGCTGTGACACTCGCAGCTTTGGTGTCTCCCTCTGATGTGAAAGGTGCATTTAAAGGGCGCTATGAGCTCGCCAGTGGGGGTCTCGCCCATCCTCTCCCGCCCCCGCCCGCTGCCGCGCCTGTATTCCCACGTCCCACCCGGACTCCATCTCTCTACCCTCCTTACCCTCTCCCAAGGTGGCTTCCGCCAGATCCCCCTCCCTGATGATGTCCTCTTTCCCTCCATATACCCCTCCTACCAACTTTGATCCTCCTTCCCTCTTCTTGTCTCTGTTCCTTTGGGCACCCTCCCTCCCTCATCCCTTTCTCCCTACTCCTCCCCCAGGCTTCCCCTCCCCTGTCCCTCTACTCCTCCTCCCATCTCCTCAGCCACTGGCGTCTTTGTTCTCCCTTCTCCACCCCCCCTCCTCCCCGCCCTTCTTCCCCTCTTGGCAGGTCCCCGGACTGTCACACACTACGTGGACTTTCGCGCGCCGGAGATCATCGCCATCAATGTCCCGTGTGTGCCGTAGTGTTTAGTGTTCAGTGTTTACCGTCGCACTCCATCGTTCACCTGTGCCATAACCGTCTTCCATGTTTGTGCGTCATGTCAACAGTTTCAAGTGTTGACTATCGTCGAGTGTGAACGGCTCCGTGTTTGCCTTTCTGTGTCAACTGTTTCCTTGCCACCGTTCTGTAACCTATGTGTAATCTTTCTGTTTTTTTTTCCTCATTTTGTATCCCATGGCTGAAGAGCAGCATAGAACGCTGCTGACAGCCTGCCTGTTGTACAGGTTTTAAAATTACAATAAAGGAAAAAAAAACTCGCCACTGGGTCAGTCTGTCAGTCTGCGCGAGTCTGGTCAGTTGGTCAGCCAAGTTAGCCTGGGTCTGTCTCTCGTCCGCATTGGTGAGGCGGTTAGTGTCTGTCTGTCGTCCGGAGTGCTAGTATGTGTTAGGCCGCCAGTCTGCTCGAGTTTGCTCAGGTAATGGGCATTGGCGGTTGTTGTACCGTTCGGTTGGTCGATCGCGCACTGGGACACAAAATGACTTGTCCGCCTGGTGCGTGGGCGCATGTGAGGTCGCCACGTCAGTCCAGTCTGCCGCGCCGTATAGCGAGGCGTAGTGGCTTCGCGGCCAACACGAGAGCAGCAGGAGTCAACCCACGACATCGGTCCTTCCGGCGCGAGCTGCGACACCGTGAGACGGGAGGTCGGCGCGCCTTCCTGCGTCCGTTGAAGCGGCCGGCAGCGGACGTTTCGGGAGAGCGTTTTGGGGGTGCTGCGCCAGATCTTCGCCGGACATCGCAGTTATTAGAAGTTCAGTGATTCATGATATGTTGTTTCAGTTACTTGTTAAATTCTACTTGTTTTCTTGTTCAGCCTCTCGTCCCCAGCTTGCTCGTTTGTCTCTCGTCCGCATTTGTTAGGCAGTAAGTGTCTGTCTGTCTGTCGGTCTGCCGTACGTTAATAGCTGAATTTATAGAATTAAGGTGTAAAGGCCGAATTCCTGAAATGTTTTTATCTTGCCTATCATCTTGCGAGTCGGTATATGTGTAATGTAGAGCATGTTGTATATTTTATGTATGTCTGAATTTCATGGGTTTTATTTAAATATTCATTTTTATAAAGTTGCCACCCTTCCGCCGTAGGAGTCCTTTTAAAAACAAATTGCACTTTCGGTGGCAAATAATTTGAGTGTTGTACCATTTCAATCCCTCTTACGGGGTGCATAGTTAATGTGTTTGTGTGAGTTGTTAAAATTTTAAGTTTAAAGTAAGCTGGTGTGTTGCAGATTGCAGCAGTGTAGTCTTTCAGAGGTTGTTGTGAGTGGTCGTGACTACGGCCATGTTGAAAGGGAGCGACAAGCTTCTCAGCCCGAAGCCTCATACTGTCAACATTGTTCTTTCTGCCTCCAAATAAAATTGTAACTTGATATTTCGAGGGTGCTTTTCTGCTTATGAATTTTAAATAGGTTTTTGAAAAGGCTTTTATGAATAAAATTCCCACTTGTTAAAGGTAATTTCATTTTCATCAGTTACTCCCTGGCAACTACTTCCACGCTCATCTAGTGTGATTAAATGTGTTAATGTTCTTGATGAATCACTAGTAAATAAAATAAATTCTCTAAGAAAAGATAATGAAAGTAAATTAACGGTTCATTTCGAGTCTCAGAGAACGAAGGTCTTCTGCATACTTTGCGAAAACAGCTCTCCACTGGCCGATTTAGAGCTGTGATGACAGGTTGAAAGTTGTGCCCAGGCAGCACATATGCACAACATTTGCCCAAGAAAGATGGTTCCGGGCTAGTGTCTGTCCAGAACACAGTTTTAACCTGTAAGAAACTCATTCTCTCACACATTGCTCACTGAAGACCTTCTGTAGCTTGATATTTGTTTGCGACCATTGATACCTTCTTTCAAAATATTTTGTTTAAGGTAACATGTAATATTTGCCGCAGCCGGTGGAAAACACGAATTAATACCATAAAAGAGCATTGCGTACAAAGGAAACTAGGCCTACTAAACAAATCCACTAGCTGCATAAGAGCGTAATTGAAACAAATGATAACAGCAACACAGTAAAATAGAACGTATAAAACACATGGGGCAAAGCAGACAGTGCTGTTTCGAATATATTTGTATCATTCATCATTGCGCTAACGCTTTTGTTTTGCTCAAAAATGGCCTGTCTGAATTTGGTCTTGTGACAGAAACAGGCTGCATTCTCTAGACACTTATGGTGGGCTCACCATTCAACAGCCTAAATCCGTGCGTTATGAAAGTGGTTAGTTACGCCGGCAGCAAAGGAACTTTAGATTCAGTAACAACATAAAGAACACAAAGTTCATGCTGCAGCATCACATATAGCGCCGATGATGGCGATCGCTAGTCGTAGATCTCTATCTCTAAACTTCTGAAGCTACTTTACGGCATACAGCTGAGGATACAGAATTCCTGTTCCTTTCTTAAATAGTGCATCGGCTAACCGACTGCCTGAGCTTCCACGTCTCTGATTATCCAATCATGGTCTTTTTGCGAGGTGTATGTCGGAGGAAGCAATGTTTTGACCGACTCTTATTGAAAGGTTTGCTGGAGAATTTTTAACTATCAGTCATTCGTGAAGTACATCGTCTCTCTTGTAGTGTCAGCCATTGCAGCTCGATGACCGTAGCCGTCATGCTTTCGTAGTTATTAAACGAACTCGGAATGAAACGCACCGTTCTTCGTTCTTGTCGATGTCCTCTATTGAACGTACCTGTTAGCGGTCCAAGACTCACAAGCTTTATTTAAGACGATGTCGAGTGAGTGTTTTGATAGCCATTTCTCTCCGCAACAAGTTACATGTTGTCAGTAAATAACACAAATATTGTACGAGGATACGATTGTTGCATCACTACTAAAATATTGCTCCATCTCTTTATTTTACAAACTAGACACCGTAACACGTTCCGGCTTAAGCTACCGCCAGGATATGACAGGTAAGACAGAACTTAAGAGAAGATAACGTGTAACGTAGCAGATTGATTAAAAGGACAGCGACACGTAGAGGACAACCGTATCTTGGTCTTGAGATAACTGATTTTGAGGCAGCCCGCCATAAGTACAGCAATCTGTGATCGTTACGTGACGTCAGCTTTTGGTGTTGATGTTTGAACGTAACAACCACAATATTTGTATTAGTCACGCAATTATTTCATTTAAATAAAATCTACAAATATTTTAAAAATGTTTCTGTGCGCTTAGGAACCGTGTTGCAGATATATACAATGTAACAGTCAGCCAACTGGTTGCACACAACTTTCTTTGAAAACACATTCACTAGGTTTCGATAGCTCTAAGAATATCTTCATCAGAATGGTAAATGGTACCCAGAAAAATTTATAAGGTACATGTAGTATACATGAAGTATTCATATATGTGAAAATTCTCAACTAAAAACCAGAAAAATGTACTTCCATGAACTCACATGACAACTTTCAAATTTTCAGCAAAAGTGCTATCGTCAAATGACACGATTTTGTTCCATGAGTCAAGAATATATGTCATAATAAAAATTACAGACTGTTACCACAAAGTAATACAATCAGAGTTGCAGGCAGCGGCACAAGCGAGAGGAGTCAGACAAAACGGCATGTAAGCTGACACTGCCGTTAGATGGACACGAGGATTAGTAGTCCTATCTACACTCACGCTCATAAATTAAGGATAGTTGCAGAATGTGACGCCACACAACGTGGCACTACATAAGACTAGCGCTAATAGCATATTCACATAAGGAACACACACGTCACAGATTTGTAAGTCCACGGTATTGGTGATAAGTTGAGAAAACCGTCCCGAAACACACTCGCTACAAAACACCACTGTTTCCTGCGCATGTACCCCGACATCAATATGGGATGTGATCACCATGCACACATACACAGGCCGCACAACGGGTTGGCATACTCTGGATCAGGTGGTCGAGCAGCCGCTGGGGTACAGCCTCCCATTCTTGCACCAGTGCCTGTCGGAGCTCCTCAAGTGTCCTAGGGGTTTTAAGACCTGCAGCGATACGTCGACCCGAGAGCATCCCAGACGTGCTCGATGGGGTTTAGGTCTGAAGAACAGGCAGACCCCTCCATTCACCTGATATGTTCTGTTTAAAGGTACTCCTCCAGGGTGGCAGCTCGGTGGGGGCGTGCGTTATCATCCATCAGGAGGAAGGTGGGACCCACTGCACCCCTGAAAAGGCGGACATAGTGGTGCAAAATGACGTCCCGATACACCTGACTTGTTACAGTTTCTCTGTAAAAGATATTGTAAGTAGGCTGTTTAGGTTTTCTTATTGGTAACGCCAACGCCACGTAGCGCTCTGTATGAAAATCACTGGCTGTGCCGTGTGCAGTCTGTGACTGGTTTGCATTGTTGTCTGCCATTGTAGTGTTGGGCAGCGGCAGCTGGATGCTAACAGCGCGTAACGTTGCGCAGTTGGAGGTGAGCCGCCAGCAGTGGTGGACGTGGGGAGAGAGATGGCAGAGTTTTGAAATTTGTAAGAATTGGTGTCATGAATTGATATATCTATTATGACTATTAAGGTAAATACATTGTTTGTTCTCTATTAAAATCTTTCATTTGCTAACTATGCCTATCAGTAGTTAGTGCCTTCCGTAGTTTGAATCTTTTATTTAGCTGGCAGTAGTGGCGCTCGCTGTATTGCAGTAGTTCGAGTAACCAAGATTTTTGTGAGGTAAGTGATTTGTGAAACGTATAGGTTAATGTTAGTCAGGGCCATTCTTTTGTAGGGATTTTTGAAAGTCAGGTTGTGTTGCGCTAAAAATATTGTGTGTCAGTTTAAGCACAGTCACGTATAATTTTTCTAAGGGGACGTTTCAATATGCAGGGGTGTACGTGCACCAGTCCATCAAACCACACCATCAAACAAAGACCTCCATACAGGTCTTCAAGGACTTTAAGGGGTTCGTATCTGGTTCCTGTTGCACACCAGATAAAAACCAGGCGAGAATCACTGTTCAGACTATACCTGGACTCGTCCGTGAACATAACCTGGGACCACTGTTCCAATGACCATGTGCTGTGTTCTTGACACCAGGCTTTACGGTCTCTCCTGTGACCAGGGGTAAGTGGAATCCACCTTGCAGGTCTCCGGGCGAATAAACCATGTCTGTTCAGTCGTCTGTAGACTGTGTGTCTGTAAAGAGCTGTTCCAGTGGCTGTGGTAAGGTCCTGAGCAAGGCTACCTGTAGTACTACGTGGCCGTCTGCGGGCACTAATAGTGAGATATCGGCCTTCTTGTGATGCTGTACGCTGTGGACGTCTCGTACTGTAGCGCCTGGACACGTTTCCTCTCTGTCGTAATCGTTGCCATAATCTTAAGATCACACTTTGTGGCACACGGAGCGCCCATGCTACGACCAGCTGTGTTTGACCAGCCTCCAGTCGCCCTAGTATTCTACCTCTAATACCGTCATCAATATGTGTTCTTTGAGCCATTTCCAACACACAGTCACCATTAGCACGTCTGAAAACGTCTGCACACTTACTCGCTGCGCCATACTCTGACATGCACTAATCCACCTCTGCATATGTGGACTGCTGCCAGCGCCACCGTGCGACGACCGCAGGTTAAATGCACCGCATGGTCATACCCCGAGGTGATTTAAATCCGCAAACCGCCCACCAGAACGTTGTTTCACCATGTATCAGCATTATCCTTAATTTATGAGTGCGGTAACAAAACAACGACAAACGTATAAAAATCTACGTGAAGAGCAAAATTACATTGCTGTAGGTATATATTAGTGACATATATTACCCAGATAAAAGGTAATATGAAAGTTCAAAAATAGTAAATCAGCATTTTTGCATGTAGTTTTAGATAAAGTAGAAGTGTGACAACGACAATTGAATAAGGGAAACCGACATTCCCGACGCTACTGTGAAGAAAATTCCAAAACCCAGGCAGTTCTAAATAATGGCTCTAAAACTTGATAGAATTTTTTATTACGCAATTGCAATTGTTTGTTAAGAATAAAACCGCCTTTAAGCGACAGGTGTTTGAAAATTTCCAGCTCTTCAAGGCTATCGAGTCGGAGACCTTTTTGTATAGGAGTGTAGGATACTGACATCTTTCATTTCCTTCATTTTGTGGCCTGTGATTAACAAGTGGTCGGCAAAGGATGAATTATGACCATTAACACCCTTTTTCCCCAGAATATGTTATATAAATCTTACAGCTGTAGGTCGCCCTGTTTATCCTATGGAATAGGCTGGACAAGAGTCACAGACGATTTTATAAACTCCTGACTTTTGCGAATGAGACAGTGTTTAATCCAGATTGTGAATAAGATTATTTTTTCAGAGAATTATTGATGGAAAAAGCTACTTTGCCGCGATATTTGTTTTGCAGAAGAAGCTGTATTCTGTAAGACAGAGGTTCAAGAAATGGTGTGGAAATAACATTTTCCTTTTCATTTCGCTCATTGATGGAAACTCACAGAGTGGTGTTTCTGTTCTCCGTTTTATTATTTAAATGTTAATATGTTGGGTTCATAGCCATTATAAACTGCAATAGTTTTGATCAAATTTATTTCTGCTTCATGATTTTTATTGAAGAAGGAAACAGAAATTGCTCTATGGACAGCTGAATGAATAAAGGCTTTTTTTATGAGACGGAAGGTATGTTGAAGTAAAAGGTACTATCTGATCAGTGCAATCTCGATCTGGTACCTGGTTTTCCTGCAAGTAATTTTACATTACTATCGCATTTTATTTTTCTCTAGAAGGTTACTCCTAGACAGTCTGTGGCCGTTAGTGATTCCAGTGATTTATTAAAAATACACTGACGGAAAAAAATGGCAACACCAAAAAATTATAAATGTAGAGTAATGATATTTCGGAAATACATTAGTATAGGGGATATAGTTAAGAGATTAACATTGCAAAATAGCAGGTTAATGTAAGTGCGAGATAAGTCACTGCAAATTCGAAAGGCCACTACATTGATAACCAGTGCAACCGCCAGAACGTTGAATGTAAGCACGTCATCGTGCATACTTGTAGTATTTTATAGGTGCCGGATGTCAGTTTGTGGGATGACGTTCCAAGCCTGTTGCAAATGGTAAGTCAACACAAGAACTTTTAATGTAGGTTGTCGTGCGGTGATGTCCCTTATGTGCTCAGTTGGAGACAGATTTGCTGATGGAGCAGGTCAAGACAACATGTTGACATTCTGTAGAGCATGTTGGCTTATAACAATGGTCTGTGGACGAGCATTATCCTGTTGGAAAACACCACCTGGAACCCTATTTATGAATGGCAGCACAACAGGTCGAATCACCAGATTGACATACGGTTTGCAGTCAAGGTGATAATCACAATAGTGGTCCTGGGGTCTTACTGAATCGCATCCCTTACCATAACCCCAAGTGTAGATCCAATGTGTCTGGGACGCCGTCAGGTTCGTTGCAAGCCCTCAGCTGGCCTCCTTCTAACCAACGCATGGCCATCACTGGCAAAGAGGCAGAACCCTGCCTTCCAATGAGCTCTAGCTTGACTCCGTTCAAGTCACAAATGGCGGTGGCGTGTGGTCAGTGGTCTGCACCCTTCAAGGCATCTTGCTCGGAGCGATCCTTGAAGTAAGAGGTTTGTAACGGTTCCTTGTGCCACTCTTGTGCCTACTTCTGCTGAAATTGCTGCTGCAGATGCAGTACGATGCCCCCGTGTCATACGCCGAACACCATCGTCTTCACTCTTGGTAGTGTCACGTGAGCGTCAAGAGCCCTATCTTCTTGTGACCTATTACATGACCTCATTGATAATGGCGTCTTCTTCGCCTTAAAGACGTTCCTGACTGACACCGACTCACCACGTCCAGTCTCAAACGCTAGTATCGCTCACGATCATGACAGCGTTTATTGAAAGCACACATCTTTTGCATCCTCATGGTGACAATACTAGTGCTACTTGTATACGACTGTCACGAAATTTGAACAGGCATCGTCTTTCAGACGTACAACCACGCCTACCAAGTTTCCTCTATGTTGCAATCTTTTCCGTCGGTGTAATGTAACCGAATAATTATGAATCCATCTGTGTATTTCGGTGCAGTGCGTAATACTTGCTAATAAGGAATTGAAATACTACTAGCAAGTCTTTCTTGAAGATAGTTGTCTCGAGAGTAGCCTTGAACGAAGTGAAACATGAACGATGAACAGGACATGCAAGAAGTAAATAGAACGCTTTGAAATGTGGTGCTACAGAATAATGCTGAAGGTCTGATCGGCAGATAGGATTGTAAGATATTTATACGCAAAGCAATTCACTTCGTTTATTACGAGGTAAGTACATTGACTTCAGCAGAACTTTGCTTACAGAGGACGATAACTACGACACTTCCACATAATTATCTTACAATAAGACGCACAGTTTATCGCTACAGTACACGTATTTGAGTGATTAATTTTGTACTTAAAACATTTATTTTTAAAGATATTTGAAGTACAATGATAGAAAGGTTTTCCGTGATACATTTCATTCCATTGCTGTAATCTGTAACACCTGAGGATATAATTACATTAATCCTCAGGGGGGTACACGCTTACTTTGTGTATCATGTGTTTGGCAAGCACAAGGAGCCCTAGCTAATATGGTATTTGCTTATACAACTCTGCACATCGGTACCATATTTCTCTAACACATAAATTACACAGCTATCTGATAATTTAACTGAAAGACAAACTTTTTTTTTACTACATCAGTGACAGATGTTTACGTAATTACACAGTTGGATAACTTCACACTTATGAAATTGTGTTTGTCTGTACTTTGTGAACTGTTCATATTTTTTCAGAACCATTGTGATACTATGAGAGCTATGAATCATGTATTTGGTATGGGATCACGATTTTTAAAGTACGTTTGAGGTAGATGACACTTTTGACATGAGCACAGATTTTTTTTAGGTTTTGAAATAGGAAGCCACGACGATTTTGAGATTTGGCTGAGGTTTTATGATGTTATTATGACGATGAAAATGTGTATTATGCTGTTGCGGTATGTTTATGATCAATAAGCTGATGGTATAAGAGTTATTTGATTATGCTACGTATCTGTTATGATGAAATATTGAAGAAGTGTTGACGAATAAGGTAAGGAATAATGAGTAGTGGTTAGGGACTCTGGTTTGTGAAAAAGGTTGTTGGAAACCAAGAATCATACTTTAAGAGTTATGAAATGTGTGTATACGCGTGAATGTATCACAAGGTCGGCAAAAATTTTTGGACACTGTTATATTTACAGCATTCTGTTTCTACATATTTGTAACGCAAATGCTTGACCTGTGAAATATTTTTATATGAGACTGCCACTGTAGCGGAATCTGGTGTCGTAAATATTTCGATAAGACAGTTAAGTGACCACCTGCACGTAATGCGTCGTGGGCACCCAGCTGTGCGACAACCACCTGACAAAAGAAAGCCATTAGTGTGTGCCTTTCAGAGGCACAGGTAAAAAAAAAGGGGGGAGGCCATTATCCTCGCTATTGACATTCCTTTGTAGAAAGCACCGCAAATACGACATGCTCATTACTGAGAAAGATACTTACATCTGACACCTGGTTATAACAAACGTCTTTCTACGAGAGTTGAGAGAATTCTACTAACTTATGAAATGTCACATGACTATTGAATGATATTTTTATGCTTTGTCCATAGTTGCTTATTTCATTTGATATCTGTTTTCCAGCTGTGTTGCATCATTGATTTTATAAAATAAAATTAAATGCATTAGCTAATGTGAACACTTTCTGCCAACAGATCTATTAAATAATAATCCATATTCTTCGAAAAAGGAGCACTTTGAATAGAAAGAACAACAAGAAGGGATTAATCACAGTAACTGAATACAAAATTTTCTTTTCAAGTACACGGTAATATTTTTTTACAATAAGTTTTTGTGGTGCACCACTTTAATTGCATAGACATTAAGATGTGAATAGACATTGTCCTTATCTGCATTCTTGTCTTTAGTGTAACATTTTTCTGCTTGAGCTTTGTCATGTTTAGGTATAAGCTATAGCATTTGCTGCGGCTGTTTGCCATTCATAGTGCTACTGAATGTCACTTTGTATTACTAGGTTAAGCCAGTTTTACTA
Source organism: Schistocerca gregaria (assembly GCF_023897955.1). Lineage (NCBI taxonomy): Eukaryota > Metazoa > Arthropoda > Insecta > Orthoptera > Acrididae > Schistocerca > Schistocerca gregaria. The sequence goes on along the minus strand of NC_064925.1, from coordinate 363,953,119 downwards.
CGGATTTATTTTTTCTTGTTTTCTGCGCATTGCCTTATATTAGTTGTAATATTGCTGCCTGTTTTTGCCAATTTTCATTTTTTATCATTGCTGTTTGTCTTAATTGTTTTGTGCTGCTGCATTGCCTCGTCCCTTAGTTTAGCATCTGAGCTCAGTAGATTTAAGTTAGCTTAAGAGGGGGTAGACTATATAAGAAACTAACTATGATGAATTGGAAGAAGAGCATTGAGAAGCTTTAAGAAAATGGTTTGGCCAAAAAGTAGTGTACAGTGGAGAAAAACTATTTTTGAAAGAGGATGTGAACAGAATACAGAAAGCAGGTTTAGATAGGACTTTTTGGGAATAGTGATGAATTAAGGGAGATCTCTATGCAAAACCCTGTCCTTTCCTTTCGTATTATCCCTCTATGTGTTTATGTAGCCTTGTGTATTTGTGTTTTTCCTGTCTTTATGTGTTTAGCTAATAAGATTTATGTTGTAGAATTTTTCAAATACTATGTTATTTTCTTTGTAAATATGTTCAGACATTATTTATTGTGTTTTGTTTTAATGCTCATGTGTGAAGTTGATGTTTCAAAAGTTATTCTGATCTTTTATGTTTGTACTTATGTCGTAAGTTTTGTAACACTGATGTATTTGCTATTTCGATTCTTTTGTAAAGCCTGTACTACTGCAAATGTTATCTGTATTGTTATGTTCTTTAAAGATGTATTTTGTACCTTTCTTATTGTATTCTTATGTTATAAAATTGTAATTGACACCAGTTCATCAAATTAAGTAACTTGTAAATTACATTTCACTGCACACATTTCTGTTGGTCATAGTATATGGACAATATGTGAGAAGTAGGGACTGATAGTGTTTGCACGTGTGTTAATAATTCAGCAAGGAACTGGATAACAGCATTGCTGGTTCTAAGGTCATTTCAAACAAATTATTTGTGAGCGGACAGCTGGTGGTTTATGGACTTGCTGCATTCTCTGCAAGACTCTTCAAGGGTGATTGTGCACCTGCACAGTTGCAACATATGGCTGCTGGCCATCTCTACATGGACTGCAGTGGGTCTGCACCTCTGGTGGCCCACCAATACCATAATCTCTACAAGGACTACAGTGGGTCTACACCTTTGATGACTCACCAATACCATTATTTCTACAAGGACTGCAGTGGGTCTGCACCTCTGGTGGCCCACCAATACCGTAATCTCTACGAGGACTACAATGGGTCTACTCTGTGTTGACCTATCTACCAATATTCTTCAGAACTTCAACTGGCTTTGCTGTGGGTTTGCTCTGGTGTGGCCCATTACCTGTCTGCATGTCAAGAGTCAGCACTGTCTTTCCGTTGGAAGGACAACACTACTTGTTCAAGACTGCATGGAAATCCACTACTTCCGTGTGCATTTTCTTTTACTACTCAGACTTTGAGAAAAAACACTGCAATTTTTCTTTGATGAATGATCAGGACTGTCTTTGTGGACTGTGAGAAAATTTTAGCTTTTGACCAACATTGTATCGATAAGTGTGTGCATTTCATTTCTTTGTTATTGTAATTATGAAAAAAAATTTTAAAATCTGTATTGGCCACTGCCCAAAACAATTTGTAAATTTTTTTGTGGGGAGCATGGGGGCTATGTAAGTAGGCTGTTTAAGTTTTTTTTATTGGTAACGCCGCCGCCACGTAGCGCTCTGTATGAAAATCACTGGCTGTGCCGTGTGCAGTCTGTGGCTGGTTGGCATTGTTGTAATACTCGCCATTGTAGTGTTGGGCAGCGGCAGCTGGATGCTAACAGCGCGTAGCGTTGTGCAGTTGGAGGTGAGCCGCCAGCAGTGGTGGACGTGGGGAGAGAGATGGCGGAGTTTTGAAATTTGTAAGACTGGATGTCATGAACTATCATATATATTTTGACTATTAAGGTAAATACACTGTTTGTTCTCTATTAAAATCTTTCATTTGCTAACTATACCTATCAGTAGTTAGTGCCTTCTGTAGTTTGAATCTTTTATTTAGCTGGCAGTAGTGGCGCTCGCTGTATTGCAGTAGTTCGAGTAACGAAGATTTTTTGTGAGGTAAGTGATTTGTGAAAGGTATAGGTTAATGTTAGTCATGGCCATTCTTTTGTAGGGATTATTGAAAGTCAGATTGCGTTGTGCTAAAAATATTGTGTGTCAGTTTAAGCACAGTCTTGTATAAATTTTTCTAAGGGGACGTTTCAGGATAAATAATGAAGATATACTGAAACGAACTGGGGAGAAAGGAAATTTATTTTATTATACACCTAGCGAAGGGTCACAAAACTTTCTTAATCATGTTAATAAACTTTTGTGCTGCGTGGCTGTATTTATAATAAAATAAATGTTTTCAGAATAAAAATGGTACCTTATTACGAATATGTCGCAATTCATGGAGGAAATTTGATTAAATCAAGCATTCAGTTCATAGAAAACGTCATGAGGCATCAAGAAATCATTTTGCTAAAGGATGAAATTATGCAGGCAAAAATAGTAGAGGGAGACCAAGGCTGGAATGTAGTAAGCAGTTTGAAAAGGAAGGAAAAAAGTGAAAGTACAGGGAACTATATGCGATCTATGAACGTCACTTTTATGAAATCAATCACTTTCTTGCCTGTTTTTTAATCCTCTGTAGACAGGAAAGTTGAACTAAAAAAAAGAAAGTAAGAAAGAAAAAAGATGTACTAGCCACTGCCACTTGTGTCCTAAGAAAAATGAGCACTGTACCTCTCCAGGCGTTGGTGCCTGTCTATACGTATCCCCAAGACAACTAATGTAATACTAAAGTGGGGTAGGGAAAGAAGAGAGTAGGGGGAGTGGAGACACAGAGAAGTACTTGTGTAGAGACTTCTTTTATTATTTTTTACTTATTTTTTAATATATGTAGGGTGATTATAATTAAAGTTAAACTGGCAAACCACTGTAGAAATAACACCACTGGTTAGAATTATGTCAAATTGCAAAGCAACATTATAGGAGAAGGGAGAAAACGTATGGCAGAAGAAAAATAAATAGTTACAAAATGTAGAAATGTAGCACTGTAGGCTTCAAAATTTAATAATGGTCAACTACAAATGCCAAATGAATCATACAACTCTGCCTGAGGTGTATGTCTGACGTTAAAAAAACTACACTACTCGGTGAATATGGGTATACAGATGTGATACTATTAGTTATGTAAGCCGATCCACCGCTGCAAGGCCATATCACATCGGATGCGAAAACTCGGTTCTTAACTATCCTGAGGCCAAAATCAGCATAAAAAGCATCAATCACGTCGGTTTTTAATTGTCCTGTGGGCAAAAACCGCATAAAAAGCAGCAATCAAAACCAAATCGGATTGTTAATTTCCGCGTTACTGGCGCAATATGCTGTCCACCGGTTTTTTTTTTTTTTTTTTTTTTTTTTTTTTTTTTTTTTTTTTTTTTGCGACAGCTTGAAATCGACAGCTTGAAATCGACAGCTTGTTCCACAACTGATCGAAGCGTTTCTGGGGTCACGTTGAGAATGTGTTTCGCAATGCGTGCCTTCAACGCAGGTAAGTTTGCAATCGGAACACTGAACACAACATCTTTCAAATAGCCCCACAGCCAGATGTAACACTGATTAAGATCAGGTGTTCGAGACTGCCAGGCTGTAGGGAAATGGCGGCTGATAATTCTAGCATTTCGGAAATGGCGCTTCAGCAGCTGCTTAACTGGATTTGCAATATGCAGAGGGGCGCCATATTGCTTAAAAATGACCCCATTCACACATCCATGCTGTTGGAGAGATGGAACGACGTGGTTCCGCAAAAGACACTCTTAGCGCTTACCAATGACGGTACAGGTAAAAGGACTAGAAGCACCTATGATAAATGATGCCGCAAACCCACACCATACAGTGACCTTTTCAAGATGAAGTGGTATTAGTTGATTTGGGTGTGAATTTTCCGTTGATTATATTCGACAATCCTGTATATTGGCATATCCTGTCAGATGGAATTGTGCTTCGTCTGTCCACAAAATATTCCACGACCAATAATTGTCCATTTCCATGCGATCAAGAAATTATAAAGGAAAGGTTTCTTTTGTTGACAGGTCAACACGAAGCAACTCGTTCACTTGGGTCATTTTGAATGGATAGCAAAGAAGGATGTTTCGTAAGATTTTACGCACAGAGCCAACGGATATGTCCAATATTCGGCTCATTACCACTGTTACTGTATGAGCCAGAAAGCTCATGTGTTGGAGTACCATTTTCAAAAAGATGCAGTGGACATGGTCAAGTGCCACTGCACCAGGCAGATGTCGCGACCTGGCGCCTACAATTATGTTCCTGTAATGGTAAAAGGACATATGGACATTGTTGTCATCGTCCATGGAAGTCTGATCAAGGCATGTGATGTATTGTGCTGCCTTCTTCAGTCATGGTGCCAACATATTTCTGAGGAAGTAGCTAGGATCATCACTCTTGGGAAGAGAATTTCATGACAGACCAATGTCCGAGTATGTACCAACAGATAATTGAAACACTTGTAAAATTCTAGAGGAAGGCCTCAGGTCCAGAGGACATATTGGTGGCTCCTACCTTAATAGCGTCTAGGACTTTATCTGTGGTTATGTTTTCCTGAATTTTTTGAGCCATGTCATCCGTTATGGTGTCTATGGTGAATGCCAGCACCTCCTCAATCAATGTTGGGTGGAATGGGATAGCAGCCTACAGCTGCGTGAAATGCCAATCGAAAGTGTGACCAATGGTGCTCTGCATAGTATATCGTCAACTTTCCTCATCAGTGAGGTTGTGTATGAGAGTTCATTGATGACGTCAGCGCTCTGTGAGGAGGTTGTACATCGATGGTATTTTATGAGGCATATGGTCATGAACGTGGAGCCAGACAAGGGTCTTTTCCAAGTGTCGTCATATGAGTGAAGTCACGCGCATTTTAGCATGATGCATTAACACCTAACAGATGGGAGAAAATTCCATCGAAGAACAGCCATGTAGGAATGCGTAATAAAAGTCCATATTGCTCACTTACCAAGCCTTCACATTTCTGCCTTAGACCATCTGTGCTCTACTAGAGCTGGTTTCATAATAGGTAGACACCAGGACACAGTGGATGTCTAGGTGGGATGACTTCAACAGCAGAGGGTCCATGCATCCTCAATGATGCATCAGAAATCAGGTGCAGACAGGTGATCAACGTTTAATTTCTACAGGCCAAGACAGTGCCACACCAGTTGGTGGGTGAGGGAGACACAGATGAAAGCATTGTAGTCAGAAAGAACCAGAGGCCAAACTTCAGTATATCGACAGTCGCCAGCTAGGGAGTGTATGAGGTAGATACGGTCGAGGCGACTGGACGAATGTGACTTATAATATGAAAAACCAACATGGGTGCCATGAACCTTCACGCATGTGTTGATGAGCTGAAGTCAGTCGATGATGACAGATAATGCTGCACAAAGGAAACGTCAAGGGAGTTGATCATTAGGTCCTCCTGTGGAGTTGCAGTACCCACAGACAACCAGGTCATACAGGGTACCCTAAAAACCAGCTTTATCTGGTTAGCAATGAAGGTAAGTCGTTCGTGATGTCAGCTGGGGCCAGACTGTACACATGCATTTAGGATGTGGAAGCCAAGTAGCGTGAGGTTCACAGTCCTATCATTGAGAAGGAATGCTAAATCTTCACTGCAGAGTGCTGTTCAGAGTAGGATGGCCACTCCGCTACCATTGTCAGAGGCATTGGGAGATGTGGGCTGTGAAGCTGGTGGGAATGTAGAAATCAGCGACAAGTACTTCTTGGAAGTAAATAGTGTTTCTAAACAATGAGAGTTTATTTGGAGCCTAAATAGTGCCCAAATTCATCAACATGATGTAGTGTTGTGGATGTGCTCCTCCTGTTGGCATGGAGGATCCTGTGGAGATGTCCAGCTGGCATGAAACATCCAATGCAGCCCCATTGTGGCCAAAATCACTGGGTGGAAGCTGGATAGGGTGCCACCATGGGGCACTCCCCAATGGATGAGCCAGCATCACGATCTGCTCCATCATCGACATTGTCATCCCAGGGGATCGAAACTGTGGTGGTTGTTGAATGTCGCGGCCATTGAGGGCTATGGGTGGCGATGGTGCCATGGTGAGATATGGGGAACCTCTCCTATGGGGCTGTTGGGCAGGATCGCAAGTGATGTAAAGGATGCACCACAAATGGGAAATCGGGAGTGGCTACTCCTGTTGTTGGGGTATGCATATGGAGATCACTAATTGGTATCTTGTCCACCACCCATGATGCTGTATGGAGGAGTGTGCTGTTGGAGGGCATTCGACTTCGCTTCTTCCATTTTTGGAGGGGCTGTTCTGTGGTGAAATATGGTTCTTCGTCGTCTGACGTCATGCCCGTCTGAAGGAGAGCAAAAGTAAGTACCATCCTCAGTTCGATGTCCATTTCAGAGATCCAACAGTTCTAACTCTGGTGAGTTGTTGGTCTCGTTGCCCTCACAGGACCTAGTACAGGTGAGGTGTTGTCCACATCATCGTTCCTGAGGGAGGAGAGCCAGCAGGAGAACAGGTGCATCCTGAAGTGTCATGCCTGGGCTGCACACAGCCTAAGCGTAAGTGTCTGGTAAGGAAGTGTTCGTCACTTTGGAAGCTGCATCACTGATTGGGATGTGGAAGAAATGGTGACTGCTGCAATCAGACCTAACATAGAACTCTTATCGACATCTTGCAATATCCACAGTTGCCCATCATACACAACGATGGCTTGCACACCACCCCTATCAACAGATAGGATGATACGTGTTTGGGCAGTCCGGTCATGATCTGTCGGACATCATTGAACATGTGGCATGTCGTGAACGTCTACATTTTCCGCGATATGGCTCACAACATTGCCGTAGGGTCGGAAGGCTTCAAATGGCTCTGAGCACTATGGGACTTAACATCTGAGGTCATCAGTCTCACAGAACTTAGAACTACTTAAATCCAACTAACCTAAGGAGATCACACACATCCATGTCCGAGGCAGGATTCGAACCTGCGACTGTAGCAGTCACGCGGTTACAGGCTAAAGCGCCTAGAAACGCTCGGTCACACCGGCTGGTGGAAGGCTTCAGCTACCACCTTTTGGAGCATCTCGAAAGGGAGCTCGAACACCCGAATTGTTTGAAGACCAAAACCAGCGTGATATACCGTCACCTCCACAATACATCCATTAGAGTATTCGAATTTCAGTCCTTGTGCGTGCTGTCGAACTACGTATGTGTTTGCTTCTTCCGTTGTCACTTTAATGTAGATGAAGCGGCTGGTGATAGAAAAGTGAACACCTATCCCTACTTGTGGGTCCTGGTGTAGCTCTTCGCAAATGAATTGTTGAATTTCATAAGTGCGTAGTCGTGCATGTTTAGTTTGGAATGTAACTTTAAGTGTCGCTAGGCTGTAAGAGTGCTCCACGGGGTAGTATATTGATGGACGCTGTACAACACAAATACCGCAACGAGTGAGGTGGAGCAGTGGTTAGCTCACCGGACTCGCATTCGGTAGCACGACGGTTCAAAACCGCGTCTGGCCTTTGTGATTTAACTTGTTGATGATTGCCCTACATCCTTCCCTAATGCGAATTTTTTGAAGGGATCGATGACCTCACTGTTTGGCCTCTCCACCAAATCAAACACTCAACCAAATACGGCGACGCAGAAGTAAACAGCTCTGTTCGCAGAGCGTTTCCCAGCGGGTGAAACAGGACACACGCGACCACGGCGGGTTGCCGACTGTTTTTAGATGAAACATCAAAGACGAACGAGGACGTTTTTTTTTCTTTATTGAATTTTGATTTCACTCACCCCCCTCGCCCCCCCCCCCCCCACCCCTACCAGAGGGGTGTGTGTGTGGGCTAGCAGCAGCTTAATATGCCGCTCTGCAGCGTACAGAAGAATTTAAAAACACGATGAGTAGAGAAATAAACAACAAAAACAGGTGATAAAACGGCGAATGGTTCAATCTCAATGCGAGATGTCTATAACAGTTTCCATAACGAAACTTTGTCATGAAACCTGGCAAAAAATCCAAAGAGATTCTGGTCGTATGTGAAGTATGTTAGCGGCAGGAAACAATCAGTGCCCTTTCTGCGCGATAGCAATGGAGATACTATTGAACACAGTACTGCCAAAGCAGAGTTACTAAACACAGGCTTCCGAAATGCTTTCACAAAAGAAGACTAAGTAAATATTCCAGAATTCGAATCGACAACAGCTGCCAAACTGAGTGACGTAGAAGTAAATATCCTCAGAGTAGTGAAGCAACTTAAATCACCTAAAAAAAGCAAGTCTTCTAGTCCAGACTGTATACCAATTAGGTTCCTTTCGGAGTATGTGTGATGCATTAGCTCCATACTTAACAATCATATAAAACCGTTCGCTCGACGAAAGATCCGTACCCAGAGACTGGAAAGCTGCACAGGTAACACCACTGTTGAAGAAAGGTAGTACCAGTAATCCATTAAATTACAGGCCCATATCGCTAACGTCGATATGCAGCAACTATTACAACATATATTGTGTTCGAACATTATGAATTACCTCCAAGAAAACGGTTTATTGGCACACAGTCTACATGAGTTTAGAAAACATCGTTTCTGTGAAACACAACTAGCTCTTTATTCACATGAAGTGTTGAGTGATGTTGACAAGAGATTTAAGAACGATTACATATTTCTGGAAGGCTTTTGACACTGTACCACCAAGCGGCTCGTAGTGAAATTGCGTGCTTATGGAATATCGTCTCAGTTATGTGACTGGATTTGTGATTTCCTGTCAGAGCGGTCACAGTTCATGGTAATTGACGGAAAGTCATCGAGTAATTCAGAAGTGATTTCTGGCGTTCCCCAAGGTAGTGTTATAGGCCCTTTGCTGTTCCTTATGTATATAAACGATTTGAGAGACAATCTGAGCAGCCGTCTTCGGTTGTTTGCAGATGACGCTGTCGTTTATCGACTAATAAAGTCATCAGAAGATAAAAAAACTGCATAACGATTTAGAAGAAATATCTGAATGGTGAGAAAAGTGGCAATTGTCCCTAAATAACGAAAGGTGTGAGGTCATCCACATGAGTGCTAAAAGGAACGCGTTAAACTTCGGTTACACGATAAATCAGTCTAATCTAAAAGCCGTAAATTCAACTATATAACTAGGTATTACATTTACGAACAACTTAAATTCGAAGAAACACATAAAAAATGAGTGCTAAAAGGAACGAGTTAAACTTCGGTTACACGATAAATCAGTCTAATCTAAAAGCCGTAAATTCAACTATATAACTAGGTATTACATTTACGAACAACTTAAATTCGAAGAAACACATAAAAAATGTGGTGGGAGAAGACTAACCAAAGACTGCCTTTTATTGGCAGGACACTTAGAAAATGTAACAGACCTGCTAAGGACACTGTCTACACTACGCTTGTCCGTCCTCTTTTAGAATACTGCTGCGCGGTGTGGGATGAGATAGGACTAAAAGAGTACATCGAAAAAGGTCAAAGAAAGGCAGCTCATTTCGTATTATCGCGACATGTGGGAGAGAGTGTCACAAAAATGATACAGGATTTGGGCTAAAAATGATTAAAGGAAAGGCGTTTTTCGTTGCGACGGAATCTTCTCACGAAATTCCAATCACCAACTTTCTCCTCCGAATACGAAAATATTTTGTTGACGCCGACCTACATAGGGAGGAACGATCACCACGATAAAGTAAGGGAAATCAGAGCTCGTACGGAAAGATATAGTTGTTCGTTCTTTCCGAGCGCTATACGAGATTGGAATAATAGAGAATTGCGAAGGCAATTCGATGAACCTTCTGCCAAGCACTTAAATGTGATTTGCAGAGAATCCATATCGACTCAGATGTAAAACAGTAACAGGGCAAAAAGTAGCGGAAGTTAGAAGATAAAAACAAAGGGTTGGTGATGCTGATTAATACACATAGTAACTAGACAGGCACGATTAAAAGAACACGGTGACAGCGTGGTTTCTGTTCGCAAGGCTTAAAAACACACCTAATGACAGGATAGTGTCTGTTTACAACTCGTAAGACAGAAAAAATGCAGGACACACAACTTTGACACATCACTTAAACACTGCACTATAAAGTAGACACCAAGGTAGATCATGGGGGAGGGGGGACCCAGACAGGAGAGAGAGGGGGAGAAATGGATGAGAAGAAGAAAAGGTAATGGGAGGGGGGAACCGATGGAGCGGGAGGACATAGGAAAAAGGGGGGACGACGATGACTTGCTCCGTTCCGCAATATATAGCCTTCTGCGAGTGATCCGCTCCATGCGTCGATATCAAGTTGACAGACGGACCACACTTCCTGGCGAAAGCGCCCTCGCTGGTGGAACCTCGGAACTCTGCTGTATCCAGCATTACCGCTCGTCGCCGCTGTTGGCGCATTCTGTAGTCTTCGTTTAGAACCAACAGCGGACATGATGGAGTTCCATGCACTGTCCAGCTGAAATTACAATGAAATTAACACCCTGGGTTGCTTACAGGCGTTGACATACGTCAACGGGGACAGAGGAAAATGTGTGCCCCGACCGAGACTCGAACCCGGAATCTCCTGCTTACGTGGCAGACGCCCTATCCACCTGAGCCACCGAGGACACAGGACAGCACGACTGCAGGGATTTATCTCTGGCACGCCTCTCGCGAAACCCACATTCTCAACGTATTGCTCCGCACTACATTCATAGTGCCCCCGCCCATTATACTCTTTACTTGCCGATTCCCGTAAGAGTTCGGCACTGTTTGTGCATTCGCACAGAAGAAGAAGATGGTCAAGCGGCAGGTGAGCCTTAAGTATATACACTCCTCGAAATTGAAATACGAACACCGTGAATTCATTGTCCCAGGAAGGGGAAACTTTATTGACACATTCCTGGGGTCACATACATCACATGATCACACTGACAGAACCACAGGCACATAGACACAGGCAACAGAGCATGCACAATGTCGGCACTAGTACAGTGTATATCCACCTTTCGCAGCAATGCAGGCTGCTATTCTCCCATGGAGACGATCGTAGAGATGCTGTATGTAGTCCTGTGGAACGGCTTGCCATGCCATTTCCACCTGGCGCCTCAGTTGGACCAGCGTTCGTGCTGGACGTGCAGACCGCGTGAGACGACGCTTCATCCAGTCCCAAACATGCTCAATGGGGGACAGATCCGGAGATCCTGCTGGCCAGGGTAGTTGACTTATACCTTCTAGAGCACGTTGGGTGGCACGGGATACATGCGGACGTGCATTGTCCTGTTGGAACAGCAAGTTCCCTTTCCGGTCTAGGAATGGTAGAACGATGGGTTCGATGACGGTTTGGATGTACCGTGCACTATTCAGTGTCCCCTCGACGATCACCAGAGGTGTACGCCCAGTGTAGGAGATCGCTCCCCACACCATGATGCCGGTTGTTGGCCCTGTGTGCCTCGGTCGTATGCAGTCCTGATTGTGGCGCTCACCTGCACGGCGCCAAACACGCATACGACCATCATTGGCACCAAGGCAGAAGCGACTCTCATCGCTGAAGACGACACGTCTCCATTCGTCCCTCCATTTACGCCTGTCGCGATACCACTGGAGGCGGGCTGCACGATGTTGGGGCGTGAGCGGAAGACGGCCCATCGTTGCGCGGGACCGTAGCCTAGCTTCATGGAGACGGTTGCGAATGGTCCTCGCCGATACCCCAGGAGCAACAGTGTCCCTAATTTGCTGGGAAGTGGCGGTGCGGTCCCCTACGGCACTGCATAGGATCCTACGGTCTTGGCGTGCATCCGTGCGTCGCTGCGGTCCGGTCCCAGGTCGACGGGCACGTGCACCTTCCGCCGACCACTGGCGACAACATCGATGTACTGTGGAGACCTCACGCCCCACGTGTTGAGCAATTCGGCGGTACGTCCACCCGGCCTCCCGCATGCCCACTATACGCCCTCGCTCAAAGTCCGTCAACTGCACATACGGTTCACGTCCACGCTGTCGCGGCGTGCTACCCGTGTTAAAGACTGCGATGGAGCTCCGTATGCCAGGGCAAACTGGCTGACACTGACGGCAGCGGTGCACAAATGATGCGCAGCTAGCGCCATTCGACGCCCAACACCACGGTTCCTGTTGTGTCCGCTGTGCCGCGCGTGTGATAATTGCTTGTACAGCCCTCTCGCAGTGTCCGGAGCAAGTATGGTGGGTTTGACACACAGGTGTCAATGTGTTCCTTTTTCCATTTCCAGGAGTGTATATACGAAGACGGCATCTGTTCTTTCGGACATGTCCGAAAGAACAGATACCATCTTAGTATATACACCGTCCAGCTGTTAGCCACTATCATCATTCATCAGTTTTACTGCCAGGTGTATTTCCAAGAATTCCTTAGTAACGGAGCCCCAAAAAGATGTTACTGCGGTCAAAGTCGTAGTTGTGTCATGCTCCATTGCACGTCCAGTGGAGATAAAGTGTTAAGCAATAGCAGACTTGCTTGGCTGTAGAAGGTGTGTGCAACGTTGACGTTCAGGGCAGCGTTTTTTTCAAAGTGCATGTAAGCCATACCATACTGACAAGGTATTTTGTAAATTGCGGCCTTCTGCAATAGCAAGTCGTCTTTCACTGATCCCAAAAGATCTGCAATCTTAGAGCGTGGAATGAACATCACTTTCACCTGAAATCTACATAGAATTGTTGTTACTTTTAACGAAATGTTGCACACAAGAGAAAGAAAAGATTAAGATTTTGTCAGCTTGTTCTCTTCTTTATTCACTTTTTGATTCTTGGTTTTAAATGACAGTGTCCTGTAAATCTGCTAAGTGGAATATCCATTTTTCGGAACATTGTCTTTATGTGGGCCAGCTCTTCCGACTAAGTACCTTGATCTGAGATAGTGCGAGCTCGAATGTTTCAAGCACACTCACAGTTTGCGACGGGTGATGTCGACTTGACACTTGCATATACAATTCAGTATGAGGGGGCATACAGCACAGTGAATGCCCCAGAGAGCCATCATCCTTTCGTGTAATCAAGACATGCAAGAAAGGTAGTAACCAACTTTATCTATTTCCAAAGTAAACCAATTGGTGCCATGAGTGGAGCCTAGGTGATGTAGAAACTCCATATGTTTATCTTCTGCGTGAGGCTACAATATGGAAGTATTTGTCCCTATACCTCGCCAAGATATTTCGTTTAATGATAGCTGATTCAGGCTCCACGCCCGAAATTTGTTTGAATGCTAGAGCTATTTAGGTTGAGCGCCAGCTGCCAGTCTCTTCAACGTACGTCGAACCTCTGGTGGTCTTCCTTCATTTCGCTGCAGTTTTATGACGTTGCGTATATCCGATGCAGTAGTATCTCCCGCGAGCAGCCTCCAAGTGTAGCTACTCGGTTTCTCGGTCTGTTATTAACAATAGCTGCCATTGTGTAGTATGCAGCAGCAAGTGTAAATTACTCCTCGGCATCCCTCTGGCGGGCGGACGCTCGGCTGCTCAGCGAGGCATCCTCGCCGTATTGCTCCGGCCGTGGCCGCCACGGCAGCGGCAGCAGCTGCATTCGCGGCGGGCTCTCCAGCCGACACTGCACAAAAGCCCGCCGAGGCCGGCGCGCGCCTCTCGACTAGGAAATGAAAGCGGCCGCTTTTAATATCGGCAGCCGGGCCACAGCACCGCCCCAGCCCGAGGAAACTCCCCGCCCAGCTCTCTCCTTGTATCGCTCTACACTGGAAATGAATTCCTCCTGCCGAATCCATCGCCGCCGCCAGAGAATAGGCGAAAACTTTCGCTCTAGATCTTTCCCGCTCGCGTCGGAAATGAAACTATCGTCGCTGTGGAGGGAGGGGGATAGAGGACGTTTCCGTCTTTGTTTGCCGAATAAAGTAGGGAAATTATTCTCGAGAACGATACTAGGCTAACAGGAGTACATTATGTGAAAGGCAAAAGAAGAGAGTGAAAACTACTACAGTCAGAGCGGATAAAGTCTCAACTCGTAGTGAAATATTTGTGCAAGTCGCAAAAGAACATCCCGTATTCTGCTACCAGCGGAAAATGCTCCTATCGCAGCACAAAAAGGCGAACACGCCCCTGTTCAGAGCACTATGAATAAAAAGTGGGGTACCAGTGACTCACTCAACCCTCAACACTTTTAAAACTTTCTCAATACTTTCGGCATGCGGGAAGATTTCTATATTTCTTCCTTCTTCTTTCTCACCTAAGGATTCAATGCCCGATGATTAGCGATGCACTTAATGAAGATATACCCCAGTCGTTTCATCCACAAGCGCAATAATCGGATGAATAAAAAAATACAAAGTACAACGAGGTAAGTGACTAGACCAATCATCTTCTGTAACATACTTTGTATTCATTTTTGTTTTTACATACGACTGTTTTGGTGACTGAAGGTCGTTTGGTGACTGATGATAGAGCGTTCAGACCACTGTCCTTACAGAGACACTTTGAGAAAGGACTTTCGTGTATGAGCGATAAGTGCGACATTCTTCGTGTGGCTTGTAACCCTATATTGGGAATTGTCGATATGCCCGCCACCTTGACGTATTCCCTCTACGAATGATGTAGTGAAACACAGCGAAATAAAGAATCATCTTAGGCAATTCTGATGCAGAAAATACTTGACGTATTCCACAGACAACACCAACATCAATCACATAAGGTACAACGTCGGAATACGCCTCCACGACATTCACACAGCAGCATTGCTACTAATGTCGATACCAGGCCTGGTAATGTGTACAAAGGGCATCAAAAGAAAAAGCGTCAGACGTTGAGTGATCACCGTGAAGGACACGGAGATACCATTTACTTACGTGGGAAAGCGTTTTCAGCATCTGGCATAGTTTAAAACGGCCTAATTGTGGATCTTCACAAGGTCAGCTCGTTGAATCGTGCAATATCAAGATTTGTGGGCATTTGGATGTGAGAGACGTTGGAGTACGTGGGAAGGTGAGGGCACGCGTACTCATCGTCACGGTATCCATTGTCCACAACTCACCAAACAAAGGAAGCTCGCCCTTTTGTGCACCAAGTACATCGTAACCAAATGTGCGCCAGCTATTCTACAAGTACTGAAGTTCTTGCAACATTTTGTTTCATCTCACACGATCGTATGACTAGCAGCAGGAACAGGACATTATGATCCCATACATAGACTGCCGCTAAGACCACAACACGAACGGCTGTGTTTCGATTGGTGGCGTGACCGAGAACCATGGACTGCTGACGGCGTTTTATTGTGTTCAGCGAAATCCCGCAGGTCTGCAGTACAATGAATGAAAATCGCCGGCGAGTATGGTGACGCCCTGTGGAGAGTTCCAATTCTTGCAGTGTTTCGAAGAGGCACAGTGGTGTTACCCCTTATGTTATGATGTGATGGGCCATGGCATATGACGTCAGATCACGGCTGATAGTCACTGGAGACACTGTGTTGGCGCAAAGGTACGCCACAGACATCCTGTGTCCTCATGTGTTACTTCTGATACAACACTGTTGTCGCGCCGTTTTTCAATAGGACAATGCTCGTCCGCGTATGCACATATCTCTATGAATCGTGATCGTGATAATGAAGTACTAACGTGGCCAGAAAGATCGTCAGAATTGTCCGCTTTAGAATATTTTGCAGTAGGGTGTAGTTGGGTGGAGGAAGGAATCGATTCCATTTGGTAGCTGGTAAGTGGAAAAGTGCTCTACATTTGAAAGCAGTCCACAGGTAACTGGTTTGATTAAATGTTTGCTCCTTTGGCCTGACAGTGCAGACTTACTAGCCTACTTGCACGAGGGATCCGTGTCTTCTAATTATTTAACCGTTGTTGAACATGTGCAGATATCAGGTACATTCTCCTTACCAACGTTACTGAACACGGTAGTGAGGTTAAATTTTCATTCAGAAACAGTTGCCTGAAGTTTATTACAGACTTTTGACAAAAGTGCAGCTTTGGATTACCATCAACATGTTCACTATCTTTATCTTATCTTATAACTGTTGACCAAAAGTGTTATGAAAAAATAAAAAAACGTTAGAAGGAACTCTGTCTGTCTGTCTGTCTGTCTGTCTCTCTCTCCTTCTCTCTCTTCTCTCTCTCTCTCTCTCTCTCTCTCCCTCCCTCTCTCTCTCTCTCTCTCTCTCTCACACACACACACACACACACACACACACACACACACACACACATACGCATACACGTCGCAAAATAGGAAATATTAGAAGCAGAACATATCACGACTGTAACTAATCACCCTGGTGATTCTTCTATGAAGGGCCTAAACCGAGGAAAACGACTGGGAGTGCCGCAGTGAGAGTTGTGACGGAAAGGTTCAACTCCTGGAAGCAGCTTACATGTCGACGCACCTGCGGCGGAGACGAACCGCAGACTTTCACGTAACTCGATTAACGTCCGCGAAAAGCTGCGACAAAGAAAAAGAGAGAACAACAGGATGCTGGTGATTTTAAACAATCGTGCTTCGAATTTTGAGCCTGGTCCGCACGACCTGGCTTCTGTGCCAAGACAAGAGGGGTGACCTCCGAGAGACGTCCCTGATGCTTCCCTAGGTGATGCCAATGTGCGGTGTCCCTTACGGTTGGCAAAATGTAGCTAAGTAGTGCCGAAGGAAGGGGAGCAGTATAATGCTAGGGGCCTCTGGGACTAGGCTGTCGAAACTGTAGAGCATCCCTCTGGTTAATGGCCAAAATTGGCACCTTTTTTTTTTTTTTTTTTTTTTTTTTTTTTACCTTGTCTGAGGTCTGAGGCTTCCGGGCCAGCTTTCCCACACTTATTCACAGCATAACTGTTTACTCAAATG
The DNA here is from genome assembly GCF_023897955.1 of Schistocerca gregaria. Classification (NCBI taxonomy): domain Eukaryota; kingdom Metazoa; phylum Arthropoda; class Insecta; order Orthoptera; family Acrididae; genus Schistocerca; species Schistocerca gregaria. Next base: position 363,936,282 of record NC_064925.1, on the reverse strand, counting down.
AACGTGTTATTAAGGCCGCGCTACGTGCAGTGGCAGTAGAAATGGGAAAGAGTACACAGTGGGCTGACTATGTGCTCCAGCGATTCACAATTGAAACGCTGATTACTAAAATGGGGTATCTCGGCAAAGACTGAAAATCAGATTTTGTCCGTTACGATTTCTTGGGACATAGATGTATCGACTGAGACTAAAAGGGGAGGCCATCGTCTCATTGCTACTTGTAGACAGTGGGTTCAACTCTGCAGTTGTTTGTGATGAAGGAGAACTCCAGGAGTTGTCACATTTTAGAAATAAACTTGTATCAGATCTGGAATCATGCGGAACCATGTGGTAATTTTTGTTGAAAACTTTGATTAACTCTTGCACTTATATGATAAAGTGAATAACTAAGAGTCTGAACCTTCAAATAATGAAGAAAAACCAAGGAATCTGAAAAAAAGGTAAGCTTGATTACTTTTTTATATGCTAGGGACTTTTAATTTTGAGAAGCACAACATGAAAACAGATGAATGTATGTTCCATTGTTATCATGAAGGCCATGGTAAGAAAGATGCTAATGAGGGGAGCACTCCTCTGTTACATTATACTGAGTACTTTGTCGCCGAAATCATAAGAGGACTGCAATTTTTCACTGATGCGTGCAGAGGCCGAAATAGTAGTCTTAGTGTTATTGCTTTTAAAAACCAATGGCACATTTGACAAAATCTACCATTATTTCCCCTTTAGAGGGCGCTCTTATCTAGTATGTGACCTTGACTTAGTTGTCTCAGAAAGAAAGTTACGAATATACCACCAAATGTTTATTGTGGTTCAGTGTATGTTACTTACCACCGAATCTAGCTGCCTCGGACACTTTAAAGTTTATGCAACAAAATGAATTGCATTTTGGATTTTAAAATATGGTGGAACCTTTATACAAAAATGCCATCATTCCGACTCAAACATTGAGAAGAGGCTCTGGAAAGTAGGACACAGTATCATTTGTTCCCCAGCAGTTTATCTACTATGAGTACAGCTCAAGAAAGAAAGGTTAAGCATTTGCTAAGTCCTACATCAGAACTCGATGTCCACACCTTTATACTGGTAAAAGCCAGAATATATGTTCCTAACAAGAACATTTAGGCCACCTCCAACAGAAGCAAGTGTGGGGAAAGATGGCATAAACAAGAAGAAGAAATATGATATTGAGAAACTACTTAAGTATATTAGAGATCCAAAGTATCAAGTCTTTTATAAACAGTTAAACTCGTGACCACTACAGAAGTGAAGACAGCTGGTAAGTGACTAGACCAATCATCTTCTGTAACATACTTTGTATTCATTTTTGTTTTTACATACGACTGTTTTGTGAAGAAGTGGTCAATCATCTTTTTAACATGTTTTTAGTCGTTTTCGTACTTATTTAAGGTAGCTTTGTGACCCCCCCCCCAAGTTAAAAGGCGTGTATTAAATATGTTGAGTGGTTTAAGTTCAAAAGAAAGAACAAGTTTCTAACTTAAAATTGAAATGTACTTCATAACATGATTATGTACCATAACAATTGATTTTTCTGTGTAATCGCACGCCCAAGATAAACAAATTTACTTCACATTACATTTATTGACCTTGAAGCACTGTCGTTAATTAATTGTAAGTTCTTCCTTAATACAACCTAAATATGTGTCTTAAAATATATTTGCTTCGTCACTTATTGTTGGTCGAGAATTACTCCCGGTGATAAAAATCTCTGAAGGAGCTTCAAATGTTTTTCAAAGTAGGTAATACTAGCCTTATGAGTTCCAGAAAGCGAATAGTCCCACATAGTGGAAGCAAATTTGCCATGAAGGTGTTAATAACTTTGTAGAATGTTTTTACTCCTTCCTAAATACTTTATCAATCGTGAGTTGTCGCTTTCACAAACAAGCTATTCAAATAATATCTGTAATCGGCGATTTATTTCGATATTTAAGCAACAACTCTTTTTACGAGAGTTCGGCAGCTGCTCTTTCACATACGTTTCAGAAACAGATAGTTACAATGTGTGGGAGCAGTTAGGACGTCAACTCCGTCTCAGTGACAGTATCAAGGATATCAAGAAAATGTTACAGTTGTGCAACAGCTTGCTTTAGAAGCGGCTACAACTGCTTGATGGTATCCTTACCAACAGAATAGGTGCAGGCTTCTAGGCCAGACAGGGTACGACATTATACTGATAGGTGTGCTCATACTACCAAGTTCTTTGCATATCTGACTCAATTTTGGTATCATTGAAATAATATTACATAACGTTTCAACTAGTAATTTTTCCTACTCCGCTCCGGTGTGGTTAACTTCTTTTGTAAGTCAATACAGAATGTTTGTCCCTGTAGGACGTTTCCAAACAGACCAAATACTATTCTCAGAGGAGGACCTACGTACTGCTGGAAGTGCATGGTAATGCTGGAACTAAGTTAAGGATGATGAAGAGATTAAACTGGATTCTTCGTCAATTAATATTGTCACTGGCGTTTCCGTGGTTTCTGACGACTACTCACCTCTTTTCAAGTACTTCTTAATTTTCATAAGGTAGTGGAAACAGGACTAAAGAAAATCAAGACGTTTTCCTAGGATTTGTCGACCGAGGAAAAGCGTTAGACAATGTGAAATAGTGCAAGATGTTCGAGATTCCGAGGAAAATAGGGTAAGACACAGAGGGAGACGGGTAATATACAAGATGTAGAAGAGCCAAGAGATAATAATAAGATTGAAAGACCAAGTACGATGTTCTCCGAATATAAAGTAAGACAGGGATGCAGGTATTCGTCGTTACTGTTCAATCTATTCATCGAATAGGCAATGACGAAAATAAAAGAAGAGTTCTGGAGTGGACTTAAAATTGAATGTGTAAGGATATCAATGATAAGATTCGCTGATGATATTGCTGTCCTCAGTGAAAGTAAAGAAGAATTACAGGAGTTGTTGAATGAAGTGAACAGCCTAATGACTATAGAACGTGGGCTGAGAGAAAATTGAAGAAAAACGAAAGTAATGAGAAGTAACAGAATGAGAACTGCGAGAAATTTAACGTCAGGAATGATGGTCAAGAAGTGAATAAAGTTAAGGAATTCTGTTACCTAGCGAGAAAAATAACACATGGCAGACGGAGCAAGGAGAACATAACAACAGATCAGCACTGTCAAAAATGTCATTCCTGGCCAAGAGAAGTGTACTTGCATCAAACATAGGTCTTAACTAATGACAGAAATATCTGAGAATGTACATTTGGAGCACAGTAAAACATAGACCGTGGAAAAAACGCAGCAGAGGAGACTCGAAGCAGTTGAGATGTGGTGTTACAGAAGAATGTTTAAAATTAGGTGGACTGGTAAGGTAAGGAATGATGCAGTTCTGCTCAGAATCGGAGAGGAGCGGAACATATGAAAAACACAAGAAGAAGGGACAGAATCATAGGATATCTGTTAAGACATCACGGAATAACTTCCATGGTACTACAGGGAGCTGTAGAGGGTAAAAACTGCAGAGGAAGACAGAGATTGGAATACATCCAGCTGATAGCTGAGGCCTTGATTGGCATACGAGGGAAATTCGTGGCGGGCTGCATCAAACCAGTCAGAAGACCGATGACTGAAAACAAAAATCATAATCTTATTAGGCAAAATGTTATTCAGCCCCTTAAAAGAGCACTCTGGTCGCCTGCCAGTGATGTGTGCAGTATAGAACTGGTACCAGGTGCTCATGTGGTCCATCACCGCCGACATAAGCCATGGTAGTTAAGTGGTGCATAAGAACCATTCGGTTGTACGGTATCAGTACAGTAAGATGGATCGATGTGGAGAAGTGGCAGAAAGCAATTATCATCTTCTGGCGTTGCCATGATCATAGCCTTAGACGTCCCCAAGCAGGGGCAAGGGCATGGCGTCTGAGGTAGAATTTTTATTAATTCCAAAATTCACATGTATTTCTAGAAATGATTATCTCTTATACTCCCCAGTTGTATTCAATGGTAACACGATGCGTTTGGTGAATACTACATCGTTTGATTGTCAGGAGATACTATTCCGTTTTCTTGTTGTGTTGGTGGTTTCGGCGTTGTTTTTCAGTATTGTGAGATGTGAGTCTCTACAGAACTTTGTAGAAGTACAGTACCCGATCTCTGTCTGTCACTTCTTTCTACAGCAGTGAAGGAGTTACAGCAGTTACCACAAAATAAGCTTGGATGCGTTATACCTGCCCGAAACCCGTCAATAATTCCCACAAAACCAGCCCATTCACTTTGGCACATCTTAATCTCAACAGTGAACTTGCATTTGAGCTGTCAAACCAAGCTGCTTCAGTTTTACAGGAAAGAGCAATAGTAGTGTACTCAAATAGCTTAGGGAATGTAGCCGGGTGAGGTCGCCGACAACCACCGATATTTCGAAAGGAGGACGTCCTGCCAATTTAGAGGCAAAACGGGAGCAAGTATGTTCTGTGCAAGCGACTTTAAAGCCTCGATTTTCAGAGAAACTCAGTGAAGATAAGACAGACACACGCACACACAGACACACACACATTGTAAACAATTCCTCTCAGTTGTGGCATGTCATATAATGGTCAGACTATCAGGATTGTGGAGGACCACTGTACTGAGCATAAGCAGCACACCCTCTTATAATAGACTAGCAAATCCACCGTTGCAGAACATTGTCTTGCTACCGGTCATATTGTGGGATATAATAACTCGGAGATTCTGGCATGCATTTCCAGCTGTTGGGGTAGTATTATTAAGGAAGCTGTTGAAATTTATTAAAAGATTGTAAGCGCCGAGATAAACTAAGGTCTCAACTTGTAGTATAACGCGAAGAACTCCATTGTGCTACTTTGCAGGTGTGTTAAACTAGACTCCATCTGCAGGTCCACATACAGAAAAAAAGAAATTGCACTCGATGAGATGGAAGTATCAGAACCTAAAACTGTTTGGACGTTCTTAAACTGTATGGTTCTTGAAGCATACGCTGAATAACAGTGCGTTATGAGTTCTTTAATCCAGTTGTCATAATAACGTGCCAAGCCAGGGAGATGAAGAACATTTTGCTAGACTCCTAAACTATTGAGAGTTGGTTCTACCGACCAATTTCATGGCTGTTTTCGAACGTTTTTTACACCCATATTAATATTAATAACACAAAAAATGTACTTTGTATACATTTATGAAATATGTTTACCTTTAAGTTACACTCGTAATCTACCTTAAAAAATAGAGACTGAAAAACTATCAACCATTTAAGATACAATAATCTTTGTGTCTTCTGTAAAATTTGTTTCTTGGTGCACAACGCTTTCCCGCACTCAACTAAGAAGTTGTATAAAAATCTGGCTATTGGAACCTTGTCTCTCTTGGCTAAATTCCTGCGGTCGCCCATGACCATAGAGCAAATGAAGCTGCTCGATTTATTAGTCTATAAACGTGGACTGTCCAAAGTGTCTACAAAGAAACACGTGCCGCTCGTAGGCATATGATCGTCGAAAGGTACCGGAAACAAGTATCGCGCCGTACCAGTGACAACTGATTTTCAAACCTGACACGAACTTGCTCTGTCAGTGACTGCAGTTTCCTAACGAACATGTAATGTACATTAAGCGTCAGGTAAGCGAGACAGGAGCACTTTGCTCCTAGGGTCACGATGGCCAGCTGATACTATTTCGTTAAATTGCCGTCAAATTACGCAACCGACCAAGGAGCTTGGTAGCAACAATACCGTCGTCTTTCCACAAACAAGTTAGTGCAGTTGACGTATCGAGGTTTTATGTTTTCTTGTTATTGAAACAAAATTACGCTTACTCAATATATTTTCTTGTGTATTTGAAGAAAATTCTGTGACTAAACAAGAAAATACAACGATTAAAGTCCATAATTTCAGGATTGATTTGATACTGTTTGCAGCGATAAATGTTTAAAACTTTTTCTTAAGCGAATTAAGATAAATCCAATTTGGCGATTGGGTGCAATGGACAGTGATTTTGGTTTTTATTTCTGTTTATTTTCTTGATTTTCACCGACATCTTCGTACATAACAGATAAACCAGAGCGTAATGCTGCGGTTTGTGGTTTCATTGCTGAAGCTGGCCTTCAGTTGCCAAAAAGACAGTGCTAGGCCTATGGTGTCAAAGCAACTCCTACTCAGTTGAACATCACTTTAGATGACCAACCATACTATCAATGCCTGAAGAAGTCCGGCCATTTGACAAACGGCAGCTAAAAAAAAAAAAAGACAGAAAACTAAGATAAAAAACTTCAGCAATTCTGATAGACACTGGAGTGAAAGATACGTTACAATGCGAACAACAACCCCTCCACAATCAGAAAAGGAAACTCTCTTAACAGAAATATGATGTTCTACGTAGAAATCTATTTTCTAAAATTTTTGGCATGGTCAAATTGAATAACACGATAAAACTCCTCATACGAAACGCAGTAAGGGAGTAAGCATTCCTAAGAAGGTTCTTCAAGAAGGAGAAGATGAGGATGTCCGAAGTCTTAGGGGTCTTAAACTACTTTCTCACAGCAATTAACGTGATGAAAGGATATAATGGACAAGCTGCAAGTGGGGAGCAAACATGTCACGTGCTACAAGTGAAGTGAAAGAACTCTTTTTAAAATGTTTGAACTGTGAAGATCCTATAGAACATTCGGAAGTCTGATAAAAGTTGTGGACATTCTTTTCCGTCAAACTGTTGTTCTAACAATGATAACACCATGTACGATTGTAGCTTAAGTCACAAACTGTCGAAATTTATATTAAAATAATCTTTGTATATTAAGCCGATATATTTTCAGTTAAATAACCGTTGTCGTAACTAATTAAATGATAAAAATCGTACGAGCTAACTTGCCCAACTGATGGGCGCACTTATCCAATGGGTGGGGTAGGTTGGCCCAAGTGGTGTTATTGCACTGAGTATTTTTTTTTATGAATAGACAATCAGTGATACGTCATAACTACTGAATTTTCAAGGTGGTGAAACAATGTACCAATGTCTCCAAATAAAAAGTTCAATGCAAACTTTCGTAATACAAGCTGAAAAAAATCTAGAAATAAAAGTGGGCCAACCTGCCCCGGTGTTCACTACCCTGCAGAAGGCTATTGCTCCCAGTGGCATGTAATGTTGCACGTCTTCAGTGAACCAGAGCACACGGAAATTGGTCAGTAACTGACATGGAGCGTATACTGTGTTCAGACAGTTGGGGACTACGCTAGATCAGGGCGGAAGTGGTGCTGCGATGTTTTGGTGGTGGTTTTTGTACAATGGCTTAGGCCCAGTGATTCAGGTTACCATAATAGTGAACACCGGTTATCATTTCAACATACTTGATGACCAAGTATCGCTCTTTCTTCTACACCTTCAAGATGAGTATGCTGTGGACATTCCTGTCTTCGAAGCTGACAGTTGTGTTTACAAATGTTCAAATGTGTGTGAACTTTTAAGGGACCAAAATTCTGAGGTCATCGGTCCCTAGTCTTACACACTTCGTAAACTAACTTATGCTAAGAACAACAATATTCAATTATGCAGTGGAAATATAGCGAACCAACCACAACCGTGTATTCAGGTGTGTACGAGGTGCTGCGCAGTGCTCCATTGACGTGTTGATATTTTCATAGTGGTACCAAACAGTTGGCAGCACTTGCACCTAATGAAAATTCTGAACATTCGCAAATATATACCTCAGGTTTAAATTGGGGAAAAATACTTCTGTTGCAGCTAATATACAGTAAACGTTAATTTAAACAATTGCAGCCAGTGGGTCTGAAACGGCTAACCTCATAGAAAATATCTGATATATTTGGAATAGCGCGTAAAACGTAGCAGTGAACATTTCCCTAATTGGCAACAGTACGGAATCTAATCATCAATTACTGGCTACAGATAGACAAGGCATACAAACGCAGATACTTTTATTGGTTATTGAGGACAGCGTGCTGAACAACATTACACCAATATTTTCTTCATTTGCAGACTAATAACTGTAGGTATTAGGAGCAGTATGGTTTTAGGTTGGTTAGTACCTCCAAACATACATGGCAAAAGCAAGCCGTTAAGGTTTATTTTTCCCCAGGCAGCGGGCCAGGTGTTAAAGTGTGGTCACGTAGAAACAAAACAATGAATCTATACTGAAAGGCGTAGTCCAATTAGTAGTGCTGTTATGACTGTGCATAAAACATTAGGTGGTACATTATGTTATGCATTTGCGGGAGTACAGTTATACGCAGAGAAAAACAACTGACTCACATACTAAGGTACGAATGATCACAGTATGTGTACCAGTCTGAATGAGATGTTTATCCAACAAAAGACACAAAAGTGAAACTAAACTCAAACTTGTGTGTGAAACTTTATGTCCCTGGATAAAAAAGATTTCACATGCTCAAAATGACATACCATATGTATCTGGCCTGCAAAAGTGATTTTCTTAGTGAGTACCCAAGGAATGCCAATACAGACAGCTCTTGGGTACTTCGAAGTCCTGGACTCACGGAACTAAAAATTCAAGAGAACTGCCTAGAAAGGAAGTAAAAGCAAATAATCCTCCATTTTTATAGGTACAACACAGGCTGGGTGTCGACGATCTGTAGTTATAGCTGTTACAGCACGATGCTTCCTGAATCTAGAATGAGCAATGATGATTACAACAAGTAAACTTTGAACAAAGTTAATATTTGGCAGTAACACCATGTATTAACTGAATCAGTCACGGACTCATTCCTTAACAATATGTCAGTTTCTCCTTTATACACTTCCCTCAGGACAGTGTAAAGGTACCATAACAATGGTGAAAATGAGGGATTCGAAATACGAATTGTTGGCTGGCGTATTCGAGTCACTCCATTTGGCACTTGTTGAACTAGTCCCGTTCTCACACCTAAAGAACTTGTCTGGGTAACGTTTGAAGTCCAATGGAGAGGTTGTGGTCGCCGTAGACTTTTTTGCTACAGTCTTCTTCATTTTGGTAAAAGAATTTAACTAAATATCAATTTCGTACAATGCAGGTACAAAATTAATATTATGTAATGAAAATGTTGTTGGATGTATAAAATTATTCAGTTATTTCTCGACAAAGATTATCAAAAATATTGGAGTACTTACGAAGGTTTGGTTGGACATAATGCTTCGGCTGGTAAGGTTGGCAGCATTGAACAGGCTGATGCCTCCCCATTGGTCCCGGAACACAAGTTCGTCCCCTGTAACAAAATGTAAACTGAGTCTCTTCGAAACACTGCATTTGAGATCAAGTTCAAAATTATAAGACGCGTAACCTATAACGACAGCATTTGCGGACTTAAAACCGTCGAAATTGTAAGGTGGTGTGAACAGTCGACTATTCCTGGAAAATAGACGAAGAAAATATGACTTATCATCGCTTTTGGCTATATGTACACAAAGATTGAAAGACATGTTAATAGCAATGAACGGAATGCTTAATACATTGAGGTGAGAAAATGTAATGGGATAGCGATATGCACATATACAGATGTCGGTAATATCGCATGCAAAAGGTACAAAAGGCCAGCACATTGGCGGCGCTGTTATTTGTACTCAGGTGATCCATGCGAAAAGGTTTCCGAGGGGATTGCGGCCGCACGACGGGGATTAACAGACTTCGAACGCTGAATGGTAGGTGGAGCTAGACGCATAGGACATTCCATTCTGGAAACCACTAGAGAATTCCGTATTACGAGATCCAGAGTCTCAAGAGGGTGCCGAGAATACAAAATTCCATGCATTACCTCTCACCACGGCCAACGCAGTGGACGACGACCATCACTTAACTACCGAAAACAGCAGCGTTTGCGTAGAATTGTCAATGCTAACAGACCAGCAACATCACCTGAAATAACCGAAGGAATAAATGTGGAATTTACTATGGATATATCCGTTAGGACAGTGCAGTGAAATTTGGCGTTAATGGGCTATGCCAGAAGACGGACGCGAGTGACTAATAACAGCACGGCATGGCCTGCATCTCCTCTCCTAGATTCGTGACCATATCGGTTGATCCTAGACGATTGGAAAACCGTTTCCTGGTCAGATAAGTCCCGATTGACTTGCTAAGAGCTGATAGTAGCGTTCGAGTATGGCGCAGACCCCATTGAGTCATGGACCCAACAAGGAACTGTGCAAGCTACTGGTGGCTCTATAGTGGTGTGGGCTGCGCTTAAATGGAATGGACTGGGTCCTCTGGTCCAGGTGAACCGATTATTGAGTGGAAATGTCTGTGTTTGGTTATTTGGAGACAACTGCAGCCAAACAACGATGAATTTTTATGTATGTCAGTGAGACATGCCACAGTGGCCACATTTGTTCGTGACTGGTTTGAAGAACATTCTAGACTATTCGAGCGAATAATTTGGCCACCCAGATTTCGGGACATGAAGCCCGCCGAACATTAACGTTACATAATCGAGAGGTCCGTTCGTGCACAAAGTCCTGCGCTTCCAAGTATTTCTCAATTGTGGACGACTATAGCATGGCTCAGTATTTCTGCAGGGGACTTCCAACGACATATTGACAACCTATCACGCAAGGGTTGCTGCACTACACCAGTCAGAAAGAGGTCCAATACGACATTAGGAGATATTCCATAGCTTTTGTCACCTCAGTGTATATGGTTTATGGATTAAGGATAAACAGAGCGAAGACGATGAAGAGTAGTAGGAAAGAGATAAAGACTGGCGTAATGTTTAAACAGGGAACGACATTATATTACAAGATGTGAAATGTTCTCCGAATAGCCACCTGGATGACCGAAGTAAGCAAATAATCTTGGGCGCATCCTAGTCACTTCTGAGCATTTTATACAGGGTGTTTCACTTATCTTGGCTACTCCAGATAACTTTGGTCGAGAAGAAAAATGAAAATGTATCATTTAAATTTTGTTCAGATACCAGGGAGAAGATAATCCAGCATGACTGCCTTTCGTGCAAATTTACTTTTTAAGAAAAACGAACAGCAGCACGTTGTTTTTAATAGCACCTTATATGTTTTATTTGGTTATCAACTGACTCTCTACAGAACCAGTTCAAAAACTTACCTCAGTGTACTATTTACATAATCATGCCGTTACATAAAACGTAACACAAATATGCTTCGACTCTCGTTTATAAGTGTTCATTGCAGGTACCTCCTTTTGCTGGATTTAATAGTAAAGAAATACAAACAAAAAATTAATGCACACTGGTCGTTTAGTGAACCTTCTTCAGTTGATGGCTTTTGTGAGTGCAATTTAAACCACGGAAGAGATGGTAGAAGTGAGAACTGTGGAGAATGTGAGATACACAGTATGTGTACATGTACTACACTGCTGTAGTGTTTCTAAACGATATATTTTCTGCAGTAAAGGCAGTCCTTGGTTAAAAAATGTAGTATAGTTATTTTTCGTTTATTGTAATTGAAAGTAGGCGAAATGCCACTCAGGCAGAGGAGTTTTGCACACATGACAGGAAACACCTTTCCGACGTATGTCTTGCTGTCTTGTTGTGACAGAAAAAAGAAAGTTTCAACCAAAAGCAACTCAATAGACGTCGAACTTGCTCAGTTGGAGATGTCTAAGTTGTTGTTGCTGTTGTTGTGGTCTTCAGTCCTGAGACTGGTTTGATGCAGCTATCCATGCTATTCTAGTTTCTTCATCTGCAACCTATATCCTTCTCAATCTGCTTAGTGTATTTATCTCTTGCACTCCCTCTACGATTTTTGCCCTCCAATGCTAAATTTGTGATCTCTTGATGCCTCAGAATATGCCCTACCAACCGGTCCCTTCTTCTTGTGCCACAAACTCCTCTTCTCTCCTATTCTATTCAATACCTCCTCATTAGTTACGTGATCTACCCATCTAATCTACAGCATTCTTCTGTAGCACCACATTTCGAAACCTTCTATTCTCTTCTTGTCCAAACTATTTATCGTCCATGTTTCACTTCCATACATGGCTACACTTCATACAAATACTTCCAGAAACGACTTCCTGACACTTCAAACTATACTTGATGTTAACAAATTCCTCTTCTTCAGAAACGCTTTCCTTGCCCTTGCCAATCTACATTTTATATCTTCTCTACTTCGACCATCATCAGTTATTTTGCTCCGAAAATAGCAAAACTCCTTCACTACTTGAAGTGTCTCATTTCCTAATCTAATTCTCTCAGCATCACCCGACTTAATTCGCCTACATTCCATTATCCTCGTTTTGCTTTTGTTGACGTTCATCTTATATCCTCCTTTCAAGACGCTGTCCATTCCGTTCAACTGCTCTTCCAAGTCCTTTGCTGTCTCCGACAGAATTACAATGTCATCGGCGAACCTCAAAGATTTTATTTCCCCTCAATAGATTTTAATACCTACTCCGAATTTTTCCTTTGCTTCCTTTACTGCTTCTTCAATATACAGATTGAATAACATCGGGGAGAGGCTAAAACCCTGTCTCACTCTCTTCCCCACCGCTGCTTCCCTTTCATGCCCCTCGGCTCTTATAACTGCCATCTGGTTTCTGAACAAATTGTAAATAGCGTTTCGCTCCCTGTATTTTACCCCTGCCACCTTTAGAATTTGGAAGAGAGTATTCCAGTCAACATTGTCAAAAGCTTCCTCTAAGTCTACAAATGCTAGAAAGGTGGGTTTTCCTTTCCTTAAGCTTTCTTCTAAGATAAGGCGTAATGTCAATGTTGCCTCACGTGTTCCAACATTTCTACGGAATCCAACCTGATCACCCCCGAGGTCGTCTTCTACTAGTTTTTTCATTCGCCTGTAAAGAATTCGCGTTAGTATTTTGCTGTGACTTATTAAACTGGAAGTTCGGTAATTTTCACATCTGTCAACACCTGCTTTCTTTGGGATTGGAATTATTATATTCTTCTAGAAGTCTGAGGGTATTTCGCTTGTCTCATACATCTTGCTCACCATATGGTAGAGTTTTGTCATGACTGGCTCTCCGAAGGCCGTTTGCTAAGTTATTGTTCTCATTCTGTTGGGATGAATTCACACTTGAGCACGAGACTGTTTGAACAGGAGACTGACATTCCTAATCTCAGCCCACATCGCATTTCAACACATCAGACGTTCAATATTTTTATCTTTTTCCACAGATGATCTCCCGGGGTCTCATTTTAACCTGTCTGAAAATAGATGAACGAATCCAGACCTGTTCTCCTGGTAGCTGTGAAATTCAGCAAATACTTGGACAGAGGCGCTCACGTCTTTGTACTATGTTTGTAAAATAAATTGCCGAGTTTTAAATATGTTGATGTGAACTACATTATTTAATTAAATCATTTAATAATTAAATATTTTATTAGGAAGGAGAGAGGGAGAGAGAGAATATTAACGAAACGGAGCCACAAGATTTCTTTCTCCAGTCCTAGCAACTGTAGTAGAAAAAATTGTATGATAGTGTTCAAGTTTACTTATTAAGCAAGAAAATAAAAAGGTTTAATGTATGTACTGTCAGTGCAAGGTTCTCAGGTTGACGTTGTACTGCTAGACTTCTGTGATGCATTCAACAAAGTTCTGCACTGTCGTTTAGTCAATTGTACACGATATTAGGGAGTATCGGAGCAGTTTTGTGATTGAATACAATACTTCCTTGAAAACAGAATTCAACACACCGTTATTAAGGGAAAAAACTCTGGGGAATACCCGAAGGATGTGTTAGAAGTCTACTGCTTTGCAGTTTACATTATATATACCCGTATTTATTGTAAAAAAATATGTATGTAAGATCCACATCTCCTTCTGAACCACTGGGCCGATTTCAGCTAAATTTGGTAACACATCCCTTACTGCCTGGCAACAATTTTTATCGGGGTAAGAACCATCTACCTACCATAGTTCGTCACAAACACCGGGATGTGTGAAAACCTGCCGCGTTGTAAATGACGTTTAAATTTATCACGTCTTATATGCTACTTCTATTCGCAACACATTTCGCAGACAACATCCAGATATGCCGCTGAATGTACCTACAATTTTATGTTATAGTACGGCATATAGATCAGGAGATATGGTGTCACACAGACTGAGATGCGTGAAAATCTGCCGCTACATGCATGACATAATTTTTTTTTAATTTATTGGCCTTGAGGACGTGCTTATACAGCGATCTCAAAATCGGAAGGCCACCTGTAACGATACGCACGAGAGGACAACACAACACCCAGTGCTCCAGGGGAGAAAATTCTTCAACCCGGTCGCACATTGAACCCGGTCACACTCGGTCAACAATCCGCCACGATGACCACTCACCTATCGAGGCGGACGTATAAGTTCATTGCTTCTGTGCTACTAACTTACTCCCGACATATTTCGCTGATAGTATTCACATATTCCGCTGAACGTACATACCTAACTATATATTTATTCGTCAAATAGTTCAATAGATGTGATTTCATAAACACAGAGATATGTGAAAAAAAATGTCAAATCATGAATGAAGTTATAATACATTTACTCTTTACTACTAAGACACTCCTACAGTCGAGTCGGTTTAAGGAAATCGCTGATACCTGACAACGATTTCAACTGCGCAGCGCAAACGCCCGAGTGTGAATACGGTAGTTGTCTCTAGAGCTATGAAGAGGTGACGTCTTAGGGATGTTTACAAAATCGCTTTGTAGACATGCGTTCCAACTGCGCCCAGCCTACAGAAACTGTACAGTATCATATTTCTTATTTAGGATATACTTATACGCTTGTACGTTTTTTGTACAACTATTTCATAATTTCAAAGGTGTTTTCGTGAGCAAATTGAAATGAGATTTTTTCGACACGGCCAATTCTCAGCAAATACAGTTTTTTTTCTCATAGGAAACTGACAAAACGAATAACCGGATAACGCCTGGTTTGTCATGTAGTAGTGGATAAGTTGGAGGCTATTCGCGGACGTTAGTAGTGGATAAGTTGGAGGCTATTCGCGGATATGAAGGTTAGGAAGCCAAGAAGGCTGTTGCGAACTGCAGGATGACTCTGCAAAGAATCGATAATTGACGCAGTGATTGGTAATTGCCCCTCAACGTCTTAAAAGAAGACCTGAACTTAAATAAATATAACGTGCTGTGCGCAGACAGGCGAAGAGATCCACTGCTGTTCGAATACACTATCGGCAAAATAATCCCTGGAAACAGACGGTAGTGCAGCTAGTGTTTGATAAAGAACTATTTCGTGAGCAATGATGAGTCCTATGAATACAAGGGAAGTCTTGAGCTTCCTAAGATTTAGTAATCTTTAATGAATCGATACGGATAGTGAATGTTAGATTCTACGCTAGGAAATGATACGCGAGTGTACACTACGTATAAAATAAGATTTTACGCTGAAGAACTATTGCTGGGGTGAAATGTCTTGACCTAAAAAGATGTGTGTCGAACCACCAGTACTCAAAACTGACGTGAAAGTATGCCATTTTCTGGCAAATACGACTATCCACTAAGCTATCCAAATACGACTTGCTTTAAATGAAAGTTGTGAATGTTGGAACATAGGCGCTCCACTGGAGACACGACTGAAATTGCGAAAATACGTCTTTAGTAGGGTTTGGACAACATGATAAGGACACTGCCGTTATCCTTAAGACCGAGCTAGGTGGCGCAGTGGTTAGCACACTGGACTCGCATTCGGGAGGACGATGGTTCAATCCCGCGTCCGGCCATCCTAATTTAGGTTTTTCTTGATTTCGCTAGATCACTACAGGCAAACGCCGGGATGGTTCCTTTGAAAGGGCACGGTCGATTTCGTTCCCTGTCCTTCCCTAATCCGAGCTTGTGCTCCGTCTATAACGACCTCGTTGTCGGTGGGGCGTTAAACACTAATCTCCTCCTCCTCCTCCTCCTCCTCCTTAACCTTAATGTAGTTTCAGGAAAGAGCTCACGCTACAGTAGGATTTAGACCTATAAATATTTCTAGTACGTCTGAATAATTAGGAAGGGCAGGAGAGAAGCAAAGGCAGGTACAAGTTCAGGTGTTTCTAACATTGATGTTAATTCATGAATGTATAGAACGAGATAAAGAGGAACGTACAAAGGCATCTAATGTCACCTTTACAAATCATAAAATGCTGCAGTAATTTCACATTCAAAAAACAAACACCGTCCTAACAGCCCTTCAAGGCCCAACGGTACCGACCGGCCGCAGCGTTATCCTCAACCAGATGCAGATACCGAAGGGCATGGGATGAGCACACCACTCTCCTGCCCGTTGTCAGCTTTCGCGACCGGTGCCGCAACTTCTCAGTCAAGTAGCTCTTTAATTGATCTCACAAGGACTGAGTGAAATACACTTGCCAACTATACTCGACGGTTCCGAATGGTGATCCCCATCCAAGTGCTAGCCCAGCCCGACAGCGCTTTACTTTGGTGATCTGACGGGAACCGGTGTTACCACTGCGGCAAGACAGTTGGCAGTAATTAACATTACGAATTCCAAAATTTTTTTTTGTACAGAACAAACCATGTTTTCTAGAGACGTTTTCTCGATAATCTGTTGCATTGTTCCTTTGGAGGACAGTGGTTCAGAAACTGATGATGCGGCTATATGGTTTAAATATTTCAAAGCAAATTTTGTAATTTTTTGATTTCATGTCATGGGCTAGAGGTAGCGTCTTGGATTAGCAATCAAAACATCCTCAGTCCCCGATTCGAACTCCACCACGAGTTAAATTTGGAACAAAAATCATTAGTGATGGCGGCCGAAGACTTCCATCGTGAAAAGTTATCCCCCATTCAGCCAATGGCCTTGTAAATGAGCTCAGAGGAGAGAACACAGGTTCAGGACATTCTCTTACCCTTGGTGTGGGAAACTGCCCCTAAGGGCGGAAGAATCAGAAATCATCAACGGCATTAGAGTCAAGATGGTAGTGGAAACCAATGCGTTAAAGACACATAATGTATATCATAGGGCATGCGGCCTATACTTGAAAAAAGTCATGATGATCTCTCCACTGGCAAAAGGTCCCAAACTAGTCATCCATATGGGTCTCTAAGGGGGGACTGCCAAGGGGGAGGTGAACATTAGAGAAAAACTGAATAACAAACGACAGGATAACGTTCTACACATCGGGACGTGGAATATCAGAAGTTTGATCGTGGTAGGGAAGCTCTAAAATCTGAAAAGGGAAATTCTAAAGCTCAATCTAGACATAGTGGGGCCAGTGAAGTGATACTTTAAAGGAGATAAGGATTTCTGACCAGATGGGTATAGAGTAATATCAACAGCGGCAGAAAATTATAAACGGGAATGGGATTCGATATGAATAGAAAGATAGGGCAGAGGGAGAGTTACAGTGAAGAGTTCAGTAGCACCATAATTCTCATCGGAATCAATAGAAAACGATCGCCGTCAATGATAGTTAAGGTGTACATGCCGACGTCGCAACCTAAAGATGAAGAGATGGAGAGAATATGTGAGGATTTTGAAACGATAATTCAGCACGTAATGGTTGATGAAAATCTAATAGTCCTGTGGGGTTGGAATGCGGTTGCAGGGTAAGAGTAGAAGGAAGTGAGAATTTGGGCTTGGTTGAAGGGGTGAGAGAGTAGAAACATTGAGCTCTGCAATAAAGCTGAGCTAGTAATAGCGAATACTCCATTCAGGAATCAAAAGAGGTTGGTTGGTTGTTTCGGGGAAGGAGACCAGACAGCGATGTCAAAGGTCTCAATCGGATTAGGGAATGACAGGGAAGGAAGTCGGCCGTGTCCTTTGAAAGTGTAAGTAGGCTGTTTAGGTTTTTTTATTTGTAACACCATCTCTGTATGAAAATCACTGGCTGTGCTGTGTGCAGTCTGTGGTTGGTTGGCATTGTTGTAATACTCGCCATTGTGGTGTTGGGCGGCTGTATGTTAACAGCGCGTAGCGTTGCGCAGTTGGAGGTGAGCCGCCAGCAGTGGTGGACGTGGGAAGAGAGATGGCGGAGTTTTGAAATTTGTAAGACTGGATGTCATGAACTGCCATATATATTATGACTATTAAGGTAAATACATTGTTTGTTCTCTATTAAAATCTTTCATTTGCTAACTATGCCTATCAGTAGTTAGTGCGTTTCGTAGTTTGAATCTTTTATTTAGCTGGCAGCAGTGGTGCTCGCTGTATTGCGGTAGTTCGAGTAACGAAGATTTTTTGTGAGGTAAGTGATTTGTGAAAGGTATAGGTTAACGTTAGTCAGGGCCATTCTTTCGTAGGATTTTTTAAAAGTCAGATTGCGTTGCGCTAAAAATATTGTGTGTCAGTTTAAGCACAGTCTTGTATAATTTTTCCAAGGGGACATTTCATATGTCGACCCTTAGCCGAGGATACCTCACCTGAATCTTCTGATTTTTTCTTGTAGTTTGTGTAATTAGTGTAGCTTTTGTTTATTGCTAGCGCGTAATGATAGAGAGAATTTCCTTTGTAGTTGCAGTCTTTCATTGTTGTACACTAAAACAGTTGTGGCATGCATGTAGTTTTGCACGAAGTATTTCGCAGCTGCGCTTGCAATTAACTAGATATTAGTTTTAGTGCTATGTTAATGTGTTCTCTTATTTTTGCTCTTCAAATTGTGCTTTTATGTGTTATCGTGTGAAATATTGTGACAATAATGGCGTGTGACAAACGAAACACTAGGCTCCAAAGTAAACTGAGAAATAATAGTGACGACGAGCGTAGCTTACCAGTACCACTGTGTAATGAATTAACAGACATTCAAAGTTGTAATTTGGTAACTATGCATAGGGAAATGGAGCGGGCGTCAAATAATGGTGTAGACAGTGAAACAGGTAGTGAACAGGGAAGCATTATCGATCGATCGGTCGGCAACAGCTCGCCCCAGGAATCCGAAATGACAGAACACAATATTGCAAATACCGTAGACTTAGGTTTTGGATCCTCGCCGTTTTCTCAAATGAGTCAAGACACATTTTCTGCCTGTCAAAATGTGAATGTTGCCGGTGACAATGCACTGACAAAAAGCATAGAGAAACAGATGCCATACACTAATACATTATTATTGCAATTAATGCAACAAATGGAACAGAATCAGAAACAAATAGGACAAAATCTTCAAAAGTTAGACACAATGGAACAAAATCTTCAAAAGTTAGACACAATGGAACAAAAGCTTCAACAGTTAGACACCGCACTTGAACAAACACATGAAGATTTAACTAATGAGTTGAATAACATTGCATCGAAATGTCAAAAAGTATGTAATGACGTAAAAACACAAATTTGTGAGCGTTTTCAACCTATTTTTTCGCTGCATGAAAATGCATTACAGAATCACGAAGCAGCCATAAAAGAACTGAAACTATTGTTCATGAAAATCATGAGACCTTGCAAGCTAAACTTCACTGAGTTGCATCTACCGATTCGGTTACGCAACTTGCAAAAACTCAGGAAAACTTAAAGGACACAGTAGATACGATTTCAACACAAATGGAAACTCTGAAACTCTGTTGAGAAAAACACATAGAGGAAATAATTTCACTATCGGATAAAGTAGCCGAACTTTCAGATCAGTTCACTAACTTGTCTACAAAGCTAGATGATGATCTGAATGACACAAAACCTGTAGCCTTCACTGACACTGAAGAGTATGAACCAATTAGAAAATTCAAACAGAATCAAAAGCAAATCAACACACAGTACAAAAGAGAAATGCGAGAAGTACAAGATCAGTTGACGCAGGTAATACAAGAATTACATATTTCAGAGGACACTCGCGCTCCAGTACGGGAAGAGGGACATAGGAATACGGAACATCCACAAAATAATAACACAGGACACATCGGAAATTATGAAAGATATTAGCAAGGTACACCGAATTTTGAGATGGAACCGCCGACACGACGTAACAATGACCGATATGCTACACGCCGACACGATGATTTTGACTATAAGCTGTTCATTAGTGCCCATAAATTCAAAACATTTAAGAATTCTGGCAACGACATTCATCCACAAGCGTGGCTCCATCAATTCTCTCATTGTTTTCCTCCAAACTGGTCATTAGAGCACAGTTTAGAATTTATGTGTGGCTACTTGGAGAATGAACCAGCTGTAAGAATGCGATCGGTCATTCACGATTGTCACAGTGAAGAAGAATTTTATCATGCCTTTCTCTCAGCATATTGGTCTCAAGCTACACAAGACCGAGTAGAACATAGCATCATGATGATGAAACACTTTGAACAATCTGAATTTTCCAGTCTTGTCAAATATTTTGAAGACATGTTGCATAAGAATCAATATCTTTCAAACCCATACAGCCATTCAGAACTCATCCCCATTTGCTTAATGAAATTGCCGCAACATTTAAGGAATATTATTTTGGCAGGGCGTTGCAAAGACGATATTGAAGCTTTTCAGGGACTCTTACAAGAATTAGAAACTGACACAGACAGTCGCGGGATGCGAAAACATGAAAACAATCACTACAGGTCACATCCGTCGCAATTCCGCGATGAAAGAAACAATAACTGGACACGACAAGGCCATTCTCAAAACACAAATCGAGACCAAAACAGACACCACCCATATGACAACCAGTGGCAGAGTAATAGTTACAGAGAAAGATCGCATTTCCGTAGTAATGAATATTACACAGACAATCATAGAAACAGTCAATATGGCAACCAGAACTATTATTATCACGGGAGACAGAATAATTTAAGACGCAACGGTCCAGCGCGCAGTTACGATTCCGGGAGAAATTCTCCACCACGTCACCGACAAAAAGGAAACTATGGAATCTACCGACATTACGACAGACGATATGATCGTAACGACAGACCTGAATTGCAGCAGAACTGGCGGGATTCAAATAGAGCAGGGCCTTCTCAACAAGGTGAATTTGTAGAAGTTAGGTCTCCTAATCCCAATAACGACGCGCGCCAACAAAGAGGCAGACAATGACTCGCACCCCAGGCAGCCGCGTGCGCCGGCTGGCTTAACGAAAAACATAGACGCTAACCTTGAGAAAAACTCCAGTATTCTTTACCGATGTATACCACATGATAATTGCTTTGAAGTTGAAACTCTGCATACTAGGAGGAGTAAAGGTTTAAACCATATTTCACATGTAAAACCGTTTATTGAAATATAATCTGCCTTATAACTTAGTCTCTGCCATAAAACTTCTCACTTCACGTTACTAGTATGCTTTGTCAGACTTAGAAACAGTTAACATGCAACAATGTTTTGAAGTTCACTATCCAGTCTAGAATCTAGGGATCATATTTAAACATAAATTACGAATGCATTGTTATAGTGAACAGACGACACAGTGTTGTTGTTTTTACATTCTTGCTTGTTGGTTGCACGATTACGTAACGACTATAAGGGTTACATACTTAGAACATATACTGTTAATGAGATTTTAATGCAACATTTTGATTTAGTTGAAAAGACATTCTTTGTTTGAAGTACTTTCTGTGAGATTAAAGATGACTTAGCATTTGGTTTCTTTGATAGCTACACGATTATATCACGACGCTACTAATGTGTGACACAATTTACATTGTGCTTTTGCAGTGTTTCTGTTTTATATCTGCACAGTTTTCCTAAATTCTTCTGGAAAGGAAAACGTGTTCTAGTAGTAACTTTTGTGGTATAGCTACAATGAGACAGCCTTTTCTGTAGCACAACAATATGTTACAGCACAATACTTTCTTCATTACGGCAATAAGCGTAATAACTCAGATATCTATACGCAAAGCATTTCACTTTTGTTTATCATGAGGTAAGTACATTGACTTCTGCAGAACTTAGCTTTCGGAGGACGATAACTACGACACTTCCAAAGAGATTGCCTTACAACAAGACGCACACTTTAGGGCTACAGTACACGCATGTGAGTGATTAATTTTGTACTTAAAACATTTATTTTTAAAGATATTTGAACTACAATGATACAAAGGTTTTCTGTGATACATTTCATTCCATTGCTGTAATTTGTAACACTTGAGGATATAATTACATTAATCCTCAGGGGGTACACGCTTACTTTGTGTACCATGTGTTTGGCAAGCACAAGGAGCCCTAGCTAATATGGTATTTGCTTACACAACTTCACACATCGGTACCATATTTCTCTAACACAGAATTACACAGCAATCTGATCATTTAACTGAGAGACAAACATTTTTTTTTTACTACATCAGTGACAGATGTTTACGTGATTACACAATTGGATAACTTCATACTTATGAAATTGTATTTTGTCTGCACTTTGTGAACTGTTCCTATTTTTTCGGAACCATTGTGATACTATGAGAGCTTTGACTGTCGCATTTGGTATGAGGTCATGATTTTTAAGCTACGTTTGAGGTAGACGACACTATTGAAATGAGCAGAGAATTTTCTTTTAGGTTCTGAAATTATTAAAGGAAGCCACGACGATTTTGAGATTTGGCTGAGGTTTTATGATGTTATGATGACGATATGTATTATGCTGTTGCGGTATGTTTATGATCAATAAGCTGATTCTATATGAGGAATTTCATTATGCTACGTATTTATTATGATGAAATATTGAAGAAGTGTCTACGAATATGTATATGTATAATAAGGTAAGGAATAATGAGTAGTGGTTAGGGACTCTGGGTTGTGAAAAAGGATGTTGGAAACCGAGAATCGTACTTTAAGAGTTATGAAATGTATGTAAATGCGTGAATGTATTACAATGCCGATGAAAAGTGTTTGGACACTGTTATTTTTATAGGATTTTATTTTCTACACATTTGTAACGCAAATTCTCAACCTGTGAAAATATTTTTATATGAGACTGTCACTGTAGCGGAAACTGCTGTCGTAAATAATTCAGTAAGAAAGGTAAGTGACCACCTGCACGTAATGCGTCATGGGCACCCAGCTGCGCGACAGGCGCCTGGAAAAAAAGCATTAGTGTGTGCCTTTCAGTGGCACAGATGGAGAAAAAAAAAAGAGGCCATTATCCTCGCTATTGACATTCCTTTGTAGAAAGCATCGCAAATACGACACTCTCAAACTTGAAAACATATGTATATACTGTGGAGCTCTTAATTTATGATACTTACTGAAATGCCTAATGAAACGATGAGAAACATTTCAAGGCTATTGTCTTTCTAGTTGAGAGAAATGCCATATGGCTTGCTTTATGTATTTATTTGCTCATTTTGTTTAATATCTAGTTTCTAGCTGCACTGCAGCATTGGTTAAAATAAAATTTAATAGATGTACTAATATAGTTATTTTATGCCTACAGATCCAGTCAATAATAAATTTATGATCTACTTCCAAGAAAACAAGGGCACATAAATAAACATTTCCCTTCACAGGAACTGGATAAATAATTTTTTTTACAATTTGGTAACTTATCTGCTAGCGCAAGTTCTCATGATGCGTCACCCTAGTGTTAAGATGTGACACAGGTATTAAACATTTTTACTGTAATATTTTTTCTGCAGCTTTGTCATGTTTAGATATAAGTTATAGCATTTGCTGCTGCTGTTTGCCAGGCATAATGTTACTGAATTTGACTATGTATTACTCTGCTAAGTCAGTTTTACTACGGATTTATTTTTCTTGTTTGCCTTATATTAGTTGTAATACTGCTGTTTCCTTTGACATCTTCCATTTTTTTTTCATTTCTGTTTGTATTAATTGTTTTGTGCTGCTGCATTGCCTCGTCCCTTAGTTTAGCATATGATCTCAGTACATTTAAGTTAGCTTAAGATGGGGTAGGCTATAAAAGAGAACGAATTGTGATGAACTGGAAGAAATGCATTGAGAAGCTATAAGAAAATGATTTGGCCAAAAAAGTAGTGTACAGTGGAGGAAAACTATTTTTGAAAGAGGATATGAACAAAATACAGAAAGAATGCTTGGATAGGGTATTTTTGGTGGAAACAAATGTTGAAATAAGACGAAAGATCTACAGAATGACGTTTTGGGTTGGACTGCAGTACCAAATGTCACACTGAAAACAAACCCTGTCCTGTATTTTGTGTTATTACGCTATATGAATCTGTGTTTGTCCTGTCTTTATGTGTTTAGGTAATAAGATTTCCGTTATAGAATTTTTCTGATAATATGTTATTTTCTTTGTAAAGATGTTTAGACATTATTTATTCTGTTCTGTTTTAATGCTCATGTGTGAAGTTGATGTTACAATAATTATTCTGATCTTTTATGTATGTATTTATGTCATAATGTTTGTAACACTGATGTATTTGTTGTTTCGATTCTTTTGTAAAGCCTGTATTACTGCAAATGTTATCTGTACTATTATGTTCTTCAATGATGTATTTTGTACCTTTGTTATTGTATTCTCATGTTATAAAATTGTAATTGACACCAGTTCATCAAATTAAGTAACTTGTAAATTACATTTCACTGCACACGTTTCTGTTGGTCATAGTATATGGACAATATGTGAGAAGTAGGCACTGATAGTGTTTGCAGGTGTGTTAATAATTCAGCAAGGAACTGGATAACAGCATTGCTGGTTCTAAGGACATTTCAAACAAATTATTTGTGAGTGGACAGCTGGTGGTTTATGGACTTGCTGCATTCTCTGCAAGACTCTTCAAGGGTGATTGTGCACCTGCACAGTTGCAACAGATGGCTGCTGGCCATCTCTACAAGGACTGCAGTGGGTCTGCACCTCTGGTGGCCCACCAATACTGTAATCTCTACAAGGACTACAGTGGGTCTACACCATTGATGACTCACCAATACCATTATTTCTACGACTGCAGTGGGTCTGCACCTCTGGTAGCCCACCAATACCATAATCTCTACTAGGACTACCGTAGGTCTGCTCTGTGATGACCTACCTACCAATAGTCTTCAACTTCAACTGACTCTGCTGTGGGTTTGCTCTGTTGTGGCCCATTACCTGTCTGCATGTCAAGAGTCATCACTGTCTTTCCGTTGAAAGGATAACATTACTTCTTCAAGACTGCATGGAAATCCACTACTTCCGTGTGCATTTTCTTTTACTGCTCAGACTTTGACCAAAAACACTGCTATTTTACTGTGATGAACGATCAGGACTGTCTTTATGGACTGTGAGAAAATTTTAGTTTTTATCCAACATTGTATCGATAAGAGTGTGCATTTCATTTCTTTGTTATTGTAATTATGAAAAAAAATTTCAAATCTGTATTGGCCAGTGCCCCAAACAATTTGTAAAATTTTTTGTGGGGAGCGTGGGGGCTATGTAAGTAGGCTGTTTAGGTTTTTTTATTTGTAACACCACCTGTGTATGAAAATCACTGGCTATTCTGTGTGCAGTCTGTGGCTGGTTGGCATTGTTGTAATACTTGCCATTGTAGTGTTGGGCGGCTGGATGTTAACAGCGCGTAGCGTTGCACAGTTAGAGGTGAGCCGCCAGCAGTGGTGGACGTTGGAAAAGAGATGGCGGAGTTTTGAAATGTGTAAGACTGGATGTCATGAACTGCTATATATATTATGACTATTAAGGTAAATACACTGTTTGTTCTCTATTAAAATCTTTCATTTTCTAACTATGCCTATCAGTAGTTAGTGCCTTCCGTAGTTTGAATCTTTTATTTAGCTGGCCGTAGTGGCGCTCGCTGTATTGCAGTAGTTCGAGTAACGAAGATTTTTGGTGAGGTAAGTGATTTGTGAAAGATATAGGTTAATGTTAGACAGGGCCATTCTTTCGTAGGATTTTTTAAAAGTCAGATTGCGTTGCACTAAAAATATTGTGTGTCAATTTAAGCACAGTCGTGTATAATTTTTCTAAGGGGACTTTTCAAAAGCAACCATCCCGGCGTTTGCCTGGAGCGATTTAGGGAAATCACGGAAAACCTAAATCAGGATGGCCGGACGCGGGATTGAACCGTCGTCCTCCCGAATGCAGTCACACGAGGAGGAGACATACTTCGAAAGGCGGGAGATACGGAGGGTCTCCGTTAGATTACGTCATGGCAGGGCGAGATTCCGATATCAGATACTGGATTTTAAGGCCTACCAAGAAGCAGGTAGTGGCTCAGATCACAATTCAGTAGTGATGAAAAATAGGATGATGTTTAAGAGGCTAGTTAGGAAGAATCAAGGAAGAATCAATGTGCAAAGAAGTGGGATAAATAAGTGCTAAAGGATGAAAAGTTACACTTTAAATTCTCTAAGGCTACAGAGACTGCAACAAGGAATAGCTCAGTAGGCAGTACAGTGGAAGAGGAATGGACGTCTCTAAACAGGGCAATCACAGAATTTTGCAGGAAAAATACAGGGGCAAAGATATATCTCAGTTGCTGGATGAAAGAAGGAAGGAAAAAAATTGTTCAGGGATACTCGAGAATAAAGAAATAGAAATCACTGAGGAATCAAATAAATAGAAAGTGCAGGAGAGGAAAGGCTACATGAAAGATCTGAAGAAACCGAAAACGAAATGATTTCCCCAAGGACTGACTCGTCATAAGGAGGGTCAAAACAACGTTCGCTGTAACTGAAAGCAATTGCATTATATTAGGAGTGCAGTGGGAATACCACTGTCAAATGCAGGGGAGAGAGCAGATAGGTGGAAAGAATGCACTGAAGACCTATATGAGGAGGAAGACTCGTCTGATGACGTGATAGAACAAGAAATAGATGTCGATATAGAAGAAATAGGGGATCCAGTATTAGAATCTTAATTTACAAGAGCTGTGGAAGACTTAAAATCAAATAAGGCTGAAGGAATAGGTAACATTCCATTAGAATTTCTAAAATTTTTGGAGAAAATGGCAACAAAACGACCACGTTGGTGTGTAGAATGTATGAGTTTGGCTATGTACAATCGAACGTTTGGAAAAATATCTTCCACACAATTCTGAAGGCTGCAAGAGCCGACAGCTGCGACAATTATCGCACAGTCAGCCTTACAGCTCATGCATCCAAGTTGTTGAGGAAAATAATATAAAGAAGAATGGAAAAGAGAATTGAGGATGTGCTAGGTGACGATCAGTTTGGCTTTAGGAGTGGCAAAGGCACCATAGACGCAATTATGACGTTGCGGTTGACAACAGAAGCAAAAGTCAAGAAAAATCAAGACACCTTCAAAGGATTTGTTGAACTGGGAAAAGCGTTCGACAATGCACAATGGTGAAATATGGACCATATTCTGAGAAAACGGAAGGTAATCTACAGTGAGAGAAAGGTAATATACAACATGTGCAAGAGCCAAGAGGAAACAATAAGGGTGGAAGAACACCACGGATTGAAAGAGATGTAAGACAGGGATGTAGTCTTTCTCCTCTACTGTTCAATCCATGCATTGAAGGAGCACTGATGGAAACAAAAGAAAGGTTTCAGAGTGAGATTAAAATTCAAGGTTAAAGGATATCAGTGATAAGATTTGCAGATGACATTGCTATCCTTCGTGAAAGTGAAGAAGAATTACAGGTTTTGCTGAATGAGACGGACAGTCTAATGAATACAAAATATAGATTCAGAGTAAATCTAAGAAATACGAAAATAGTGAGAAGTATCAGAAATGAGAACAACGAGAAACTAAGCATGAGGATTGATGGTCACAAACTAGGTGAAGTTAAAGAAAACTGCTTCCTAGGTAGCAAAATAACTCCACAGAGAAGGAGGACATCAAAAGCAGACTAGCTCCGGCAAGAAGGGCGTTCCTGGCCAAGAGAAATATACCAGTATGAAATATAGGCCTTAATTTGAGGAAGAAATTTCTGAGAATGTACGTTTGGAGCACAGCATTGAATGGACTGCACGAAAACCGGAAAAGAAGAGACTCTAAGAATTTGAGATGTGATGCTACCGAAGAATGTTGATAATTAGGTGGACTGATAAGGTCAGGAATGCGGAAGTTCCGCGCAGAATCGGTGATAAAAAGAATATATGGAGAACACTGACAAGAAGGAAGAGGATAGTGCGACACCAGTTAAGACATCACGGACTAACTTCCATGGTACTAGAGGCAGCTGTAAAGGATAAAAATTATAGAGTCAGAGTGAGATTTGAATACAACCAGCAAATAATTGAGGGCGTAGGTTCTAAGTGGTTCTACAAAATAAAGAGTTTTGTCACTGGAGAGGAATACGTAGCCGGCCGCATCAGACCAGTCGGGAGACTTGGTTAAGGTACAGAAGGCAGTCTTTCAGATAACAACTCAGTTGTGGTGGTAGGTCTGTTTCTGTTCCTGTCTGAGGATTGTAATTTGCTTGTGCTATTTTATAATGTACGTTCTGTAAAACTAATTTAATTACTCCGTTTTGTTGTGTTGTATCAACGTACTGTTCAACCCCATTGAGTCACCTGAACAGCTTCAAGGACATCCCAGATGCTTTTGGCTGTCTTCTAACAAGCTAATGCGTCTTGATAGTGCATGTTCTTTAATTTAGGTTCTAGCAACATTGATATGGCTAATGTGTTTACACGTTCAGTTGGTGGAAAATACTTTTTGATTTCTGTTGTGATGCTACTCTTCAGAATCTTCGCAATATCCTGTATTTTTTGTATGTCGTATAGTTTGACATTCAACATGCTAGTTATTGGACATACGAGGGCTATTCGGAAAGTAAGGAACGATAGGTTGCGAAATGGAAATCACAGTGAAAATCAAAACTGTTTTATTTACAACAGTTAGCTACAACTTCCAGCTACTTATCTCCATAGTCGCCGATCCGAGTTAGACGTTTGTCGTAGCGTTGTACCAACTTTCCAATACCCTCGTTATAGAAGGCAACCGCCAGTGCTCTCCGTCATTTCTCTACGCTGGCCTACAGCTCGTTGTCTGTGCCAGTGTTGTCTTCATAGCCAGCGATTCATGTGAGCAGAGATGAAACTCAGGGGGAGACAATTACGGGCTGTATTGTGGGTAATCAAACAATTAAAAACGATATAGAAAGATCTTCATTGGCGTTGATTGAATTGTCTTGTGAATTGTCTTTAAGAGAAGAGTGTTGAAGAAGAAAACGCACGACAGTAATGTAATGTTGGCTACATAGCTTCAGGCGAAATTTCTCACCAGCCCCTAGTACTTGGCGGGAGACACTATTGTTCTAGGTATCTTTATACTCCCTGTGTGCTCAGAACTAAATGAACGACGTAACGCGATCGACAGGCGTACTAGAGACACTGCCCAACACACCTGTGTAAAACTTCATAGGATTTTCACTGTGGTTTACATTTCGCGACGTACTTTTCTAGGAAAATTTTACGAGTACCTATAGTTATGTGCTTCTTAAGCGTGATGTAACTGTCAGTAAGTGTAATACACACTTTACAATAATAACTCAATTTCACTCCTAGACGATGGGTAACAAGTGCCTACCATGAGGAAGTCCAAGAACTTGGAAGCGGTAAGGAGCACAAAGGTGCTGTAGATGAGTAACGACACAGTTCCACCACGTTTAGAGATCGTGAGCACTCAACCGATTAGCAGCAACGTGCCATAACGACACGGTCCCAAGGGATACTGAGCTCTCGTGCAGTCCACATGTAGATCCTGCAAGACAGGGTTCACCCCCAAGATGAAACAGAGGCTGTACATGACCAACGAAGTAAATCCGTGGTTCTGGTGGTGGCCGAATGTGCTGGGGCGTGTCCCTGCACGCACTAGACCCATTTCTACACTGCTGAAAAAAATTGCTAAACCCTCAGGAACTACGTTCTTTGGACCAGAGTATAATTTAAATATTTTGTGGGTGGCGCTTCGGAGGCCTGTCTGTACACACTGTGTTTTGACTCTGTAGACAGTAACGGTGCCGTGTTCGGAAGTGAACAGTGTTGGCAACATTCATTCTAGGGTACAACCATGCCCCACCAACAAGTGTTGAATAATTTCAACCAATTGTACCGAGTCCCATCATAGGCGTGTCTGAAGCTAGATGGACATAGCGACGGATTGGTTCATATGTTGGGCACAATATGTCGACGGTGTGTTGCTGCTTTCAGCAGAGGTTTGCGTAACACATTCAAGTTTGTAGACTAGGTTCTGCACACTATACGCAGGCTACCGAAGCTACTGAACATCTCTGGAAAAATTTATCGAGGTGGAAGGAGATTAAGAAGAGAAATAACAATTTTTTTCCAAAATTTTTGTGTTTTCTATGTTAGGCTGGTTACTTCCTGGACAGAGCTTGTACATAGTAAACCACACAAATATCCTCAAGTACTCTTTAAAATGCTAAGATTATAACTTAAACATTGAACTGTAAACTCTCAATCAGCATCTCATTTGCTATAAGTGATTTCGAGCTTGATTCAAAGGTACAACAAATGTTTTATCTATTTTATTTCTTAATTCAGACAAATAATTTCACTAAACATTTGAGCACCATCAGTCATAATCATGATTTTATTTCAATGTACGACGCATTTTGAACCCTGGGGGCTCATCTTCTGGTGCCTTCACAGTCTACACCGATTTTTTTCTGATTTAGGTAAATTCTTGTCTTTGCAAGATTACAATCTTATTTTACAAAATGTATTCTGGCCCTGGTAAGATCACAGTGGTATATTTGCTTTGTACCATTGTTATCTTACTAGGACCAGAATTACCTTAAATCTGAAAAAAATCGATGTAGGCTATGAAAGCACTTGAAGATGAACCCCAAAGGCCCGATAAGCATCGTACACTAAAATAAAATCACGGTGGTGACTGAATGCAGTTAATCTTTTTTTACGAAAGTAGGTCTAATGCTGTCATGGAAGGAACACTGACAGCAATGGATAAATTAAGGAATATTTGACGGTTTCAGTTTTTTTTATTGACGCAGTTTATAACATTGTCATTAATATAATTTCAGCACAATATGCAGCTACCAACATGAAAACTAGCTGTGAAGGAATTAATAACGTTTATGCTATAAATTTTTCCCTTTTGCTCCGCTTCCCATTACCTAAGACACTTGTGAGTGATTACACTGTGCTGCAATGCGCGCTTGTGCCCTTTGCAGTTCGTAAGTGCCGTTTTTATAGCCCGAGATAATTAGGAAGAGCTTTATCTGAGGTCGCCAGGCAGGGTCGTGCCACGTGAAGGAAGGGCGACCATAATTTTATGCCCCCAGTGCGGCGGTCTCAGTTAACGCAACGGTCGCGTGCAAGCAAGCAAGATCTGATAGCTGACCCTAAGAGGTCAATAGACGTAGTCTGTGCTCTCTGCTTGTTTTCGAGCTCGCATTTACGCTACTATCAGCAACGGCTATCTCACTGTAACGAGACTGCCAAGGCATTTTCATTTGGCGGTGTGTAGTTTGCGTTTAACTGGGTATGTACAGACCACGTCCTGGCCATAATCACAGACAAATAAGAACAAACAGACTGCAAGAAAGCAGACAACCAACGTTTCCTTGGTACGTAAGAACGGAATTAAAGAACAGTTAGACGCTAATATTCTGCATATTTTCGTTTTTGTGGAAGAAGTTAGTTTCAAACTGCTTGCTGAGATGTGTTTCAGGCATTGAATTAGAAGTTTTAATATTTTACACCGCCAAGTGAGTGTAGGCCTTAGTGTCTGAAATAATATCCAACTTGATACCTCTAACCTATCTAGAGAAAAGGGGTCTTAACAGACGTACACACAGATGGACAACAAATCCCCAAAATATATATAATTACAAAGTAACGATACCCCGATTTTCTCCTTTCTCGTACTGTGGAGCCTTTCTTTTTGCCAAATTTCATTCTTCGAGTTCAAAGGGAAGTATTCTTACATGTTTTGATGACAGAGCTTGCGAGTATCAAAATATGTGACTTAATAGGCTGTATCTTTTAACTGTTTTGATTTATAAGCTTAAATATTTTGCGGCACAAAGGTACGGTAGATCTTAGTATTTG
Organism: Schistocerca gregaria; assembly: GCF_023897955.1. NCBI lineage: Eukaryota > Metazoa > Arthropoda > Insecta > Orthoptera > Acrididae > Schistocerca > Schistocerca gregaria. Next base: position 363,904,515 of record NC_064925.1, on the reverse strand, counting down.
ACACAAATTACAGATTGGTACCGTTACGCATTCCTAAGAAAAAGTTGTCTTAAGGATAGACGGAACGAAAGTGGGCTTCAAAAATTCGATTTTTAGGTTTTAGCATATTTGAAACTCCTGGTATTTCCTATGTGAAACAGTTTTTGTGTCATATAAATACGACAATTTTTTTTTCTTGAGATATGATGGTTTTCCTGACGCACTGTGCAATCTGACATTTAAATGCCACGCCTTCCTTTTTGCGCGATGCAGAGATAATGCAAAGCATTCTTTTACTAGTTGTATGTTATTACATATTTTCATCAGTAATGAAGGAAATTAAACCCATATTTAAAGACGTTTGTAAAGATATCTTGGTAAAGAAATTTCTTCAAGAGAAAACCCAAAATTTAAATGAATATGTGAATTCTGTCATTTGGAACCGGTTACCAGAAACTGTATTTTTTCAGCTTACAACCCTCAAATATGGTGTTTATGATGCTACTTTATGCTTCAGTGATGGCGTAATTAGGAAACTGGATGTTTTGGAACTCTTGGGCATAAAATCTAGTGGAAATACAGCAAAATACTTGGTGCAAACAGACGGAGAGACAGAAACTACTAAGCAGATATTGGTAATTTAAAATGTATGAAAGAAGCCAGACAGAAAAGAAGAGGGACCAAGAAAAGAACAGATCAGTATGATTCAGATGATGCACAATATTGTGCAGGAAAGTATTAGTGGTAAGTAATTCTCGTCAATACCTATACTAGAAATGCAATATTAAACTTTAAATGGATTTTTCTCAAAACAATTTTTTTTTAATTTTCAGGTACCATTATTTGATAAAGTAATGAAGTTAGCACATGAAATTTGGTCAATTTGTACTGCAGATGATAATAAGTTATTACAAGTAAATCGAGAACCACCAAACACTCAGAAACTGTTTTATAATGATTAATGTACAGAGAAATTAAATTTTACAAGTGAAAGAATAATATTTTTTCCTTCAAAACCATAAGAGGTATTATGTTCATTTTACTTGAAACTTGAGGCGTATATATTATATATACGCAGTAAAGATTTTATTGTTTTATCACTTATAGTTCTTTTGAAAGTGTACCTATTCTAAGGGTAAAATACCATTGGCAGAACAGGGATAAAAACTGTCTTCCGTCTCCCCTTAACAGACAGGCGGATAACAAAGTGATCCTGTGAGGGTACCGCTTTTACCGATTCAGGTACGAAAACTTAAAAATGGAACGACACTTCGAAGGGCAAGGAGAAAATTCATGGGAGGTTAGAGTTTAACGTTCCGTCGACAATGCGGTCTTCTACATAGTTACGGTCAAGGAAAAATGGCGAAGAAACTCGGTCGTGTCTTTATCGATGGAACTGTTCTGATATTTGCTTTCAGCGATGCATCGAAACCACGTATTGCCTAAATGTGGATCGCTTGAGGGAGTTTAGAACCGGCGTCGAATATAGATGCACTGTCACACCATTGCGGCACTTTGCTCGACAACCAAGAAATAAATGCGTGTGGTGTGAACAGGCCTGTCAGTGTTTGGTGTACAGTTTGACTCATAAATACTTGAGTGACGCTTTAAAAGTATGGCAAGGGCTGAACTGATATGAATTTGGTAATTAACTTCGTCTTGTCATCAGACTTCAGCCAGTCGCTCAGCACATATTCCAGGTCGGTTTTGGGGCTGTTGACCTTTAAACACTCGCAAATGCTATATCTCTATATGCTTATCGGAGGCCGCTGAAGGGATTAATCTTCACATGAAAAGATTCTTTTGATCTGAAACGTACCCTGATGATTCACAACATTATGACCAGTGCCTACCATGGGTTTGAATACCGTTTGGTGGCGGTATTGGACACCTGATGTGCTAAGGAAAACACACAAGCGGAGTAGAGATGATTGAATAGTCATTATACCTACAGTACAGGCTACAAATGTGGAAGTAAGGTCCATTTGAACATAAGTACACAACAGAAGGTTATTTAAAAAAAGTACATTTATTTTCAGAAAATACATAATTCACTCTATTTTTCGACATAGTTGCTAAGTTTGTTGAAACACGCATCATACTTCTCAACCAATTTTAAAATACCCTCTTAATAAACACTAGCCGCCTACTCTGATTACCAAGAGTTTACTGCCGTTTTCAAGTCACCGTCATCATTGCAACGGTTGTCACTAAGGTGTTGTTTAAGGTGGAGGAACAGATAGTAATCGCTCGCTGCAAGATAAGGACTGTAGGGTGGGCAGTGTGAAACTTCCCAGCCAAAACTGAAACTTCCCAGCCAAAACTGTCCAATAAATCACGAGTCCCACCTGCAGTGTGAGGTCTTGCATTATCATGGAGCAGGGCAATTCCCTTTGTCAGCATCCCACATCTTTTGTTTTGAATCGCTCTCCGTAGCTTTCTCAGGGTTTGGCAGTATGCTTCTGCATTGATAGTGGTTTCTCGTTATATGAAGTCGACCAACAAAACACCGTGCCCATCCCAAAACACCGACGCCATGATTGGGACAGTGTGTTTGGCCTTCACCTTTACAGGCGAGTGTGTGTGTCTCGATTCCATGCTCTGTTGCTTCGACTCAGGCGTGATGTGCGAAACCCATGTTTCATCTCCAGTTACAATATGACTCAAGAAGCCGTCACCTTCTTCATGATAACGAGTCAAGAACTTCATCACCCACTCAAATCTTTGTTTTTTTGGTCCTCTGTTGGGAGTTTTGGGTCCCAACGGGAGCACAGTTTCCTAAACTTAAAGTGTTCAGAAGCAATGTTGTAAAGCACTGATCTCGACACGTCAGGAAATTCGTTTGAGAGACTTGTTATTGTGAAGCGCCTGTTCTCACCAATCTTCGCTTCAACTGAAGTCACAAAATCGTCTGTAATCAAAGAAGGGCGACTGGAGTATTCCTCATCATGGACGTTGTCGTGCCTATCTTTGAATTTCCGTACCCACTTACGCACTTTGCTTTCACTCAAGACAGTATCACCATACACTTCGCGAATCTGTCGATGAATTTCTGCAGCAGAGAGGTTCCCTGCTGACAAAAACCGTATCACTGAGCGAACCTAACATGTGGCGGGCTAGTTGACAGTCTTAAATTTTTTGAAAGCACACAACTGAACCGTAGAGCTTAGCTACAGAGCTGAAACTGAGCACAGCTGTTCCCGAGGCATGGCGGTACACGACGCATGCGCTCGTTGCGGTATGCGCGGGAACTACTAGTGTCTCCGACGAAACGGACCTCACTTAAAAACAAGCCTAGTACAAAAATACAAGCGACTTTAGCAAAGGACACATTCATATGGTGAGGCGATGGGGAATGAGCATCTGGAAATGCTGCAACAAATCTTCTGCTGCTCACCATTCAACGCCCGTTGTTGTACTCGTATGTGAGTTTATCAGCAGACGACCACTACCTGTTAGCAAGATGAACTAACGACTTTGTCAATTACGATTGCATTGCGCAACGGATAATCGAGATTGAGCAATCGATCCACGGAAACGTGTTACCTAGACAGATAGATCACGTTTTTGTTAAACCAGGTCGATGGGTATGCCTACATACTACGCCGTCCAGGCGAACGTCTGCTAGAAACATGCACCACGCCACGAACAGAGGCGGGTGGGGGCAGCACTGTGTTATAGAGGACATTCATCCGTGCTTCCATGTGACCTCTGGTAGTAACTGAAAACACATTGGCATCTGTGGACTACGTGAACTGACGATGATACCTTCCTCATCAAATTCACCTGATCTGAAACTAACGGACACATCTGCGACGCTGTGCGGCGTCAGCTCCGCCCCCACAAATTTACGAGAGTTACGTGACCTGTGAGTAGATATCTGGTGTCGTGTAGCCCCGCAAACCGACCAAAGACATTTCGAAACCACGTCATGCAGATCGCTACTGTATTGCATTCCAGCGATAGATAGACATGCTATTAAACATTTGATGATAATGTTTTGGTCATCAGTATATTTGACGTGGACAGAGTTGTATCAACATCCTGAAATAAAACCATATTACCACAAGTCTGATGTGTAAATGAGTTTTAATGCTCGGTTCTCATCTTTGATATAGAAATACGTAGTCGGGATGCACTTCAGAACAAAGACCAATGGTCAGTTAACAATCCTTGTGTCCACCAACCTGTCTGTTTGACAAGGCTGTAGACTGTGACTTTATCTAGCACTGCTGTGGAACCACTACTTTTAAATCTAGTCCTAAATTTAAAAGTAATAGAAGTTTTCAGCTACAAAAGCGTATGCAGATGACAGCGTTCTTAAAAACACTAATCAAAATGGTGTAACTGTTATAGGATATTATGAGCTATACCAATTCCTGCGGTGGGAAGGTAATGGGATGTTGAACGAGCATAAATACGAGATTATGTCCATGGCATCCAACGGCAATATGGAAACATCCTGGTTACAGAGGACCAATAAGATAAACAAGCTAGGAATCACCTTAACACTAGCCGGCCCCTGTGACCGAGCGGTTCTGGGCGCTTCAGTCTGGAACCGCGCAACCACTACGGTCGCAGGTTTGAATCCTGCCTCAGGCATGGATATGTGTGATGTCCTTAGGTTTGTTAGGTTTAACTAGTTCTAAGGTCTAGGGGACTGATGACCTCAGATGTGAATTACGATAGTGCTCAGAGCCATTTGAACCATTTTTGAACCTTAACACTGAATCCGCAGAACATGGATTAGTTAAATTGGGAGTACAAGCTAAATGCTTCAAGAGCCACGCTGAAAGAGCATAGGAACTGCCACTAAGTGGTCTGCAGAGTGCTGTTTATAAATGCCTATATTCTCAGCAAAACGTACCACATGGCAGCGGTGCCACCTATTCCATTTGACATCATACATAAAATTTTGACTGTCATTTACTGGTATATATATGAACTGACAATAGTTTCAGTGTTCCATTTCAGATGTAGACGTTGGCTCACACTGACGGCATTGAAGGTGTCATGAATGTCCGTCACAGTGTACTGAAATATCTCTGAAGCGAACCTCCGAAATGTTGCGCAGTGATCTCATAGAAACAGCCAATGACCTGTTCACTATCCTAGCCCCAAAGACGAAATGGCGCCAGTTAACTTGGGGTACATTAATCTTCATGCAGCACGTGTCCGCAAATACCATACGAAATTCAGTTACTTACAAGAAGCTCCTCACTGTTACAATAATTTCAAGATGCTGCTCTGACCGACTAGAGAACCACTACAAAATTCTATTTAGCTCAAATATGGAGGCAAAAATTGGAAAAATACAAGGAATAACATAAGCAGCAATATAGAATGAAGGGTTTTACGATCAGACGACACAGCTGCTGGTAATTCTTCCGGCGCATAAGGTCGTGGTCGGCGAAACTCTTCTGTTCCTACCGTTTCGTCCAGAACTACGCTGGACGAAACGTTAGGAAGAGAAGAGTTTCGTGAAGCGCGACCTTATACCCCGAAAAGTTTAACAGCAGCAACAGCAACATATTCACGTCAGACATAAGATCCGTCGTTGTATGACATTTTCAGCAAGTAAGTTCTAATGGGAGAAAAATTGTAAAAGATTCCACTAAAACTTGGCCTACGCTGTTATCACTACCAACTGGTAGACACGCTAACAGGTACTTTTGCTTGCACATATGGTACTAAGATGATACATCAGAAACTAACATAGCAGTTATTGACAGAACGTTTGCAACCACAGCCACCATTCATCAGGTTCTCGATGCAGACTGTCTCACTGTGCCCAGCACGGGGGGGAAAAAAATTGTACCCGGCTGCTCAGATCTTTCGAAAACTATAAAATTTGAAACATTGCCGCAAATCTTGAAACTATACAGTTCATGCGGTAGCGCAGAATTTTAAATTGAAGTAATTCCATAAATACAAACAATAATTTCAAAATTTACTTGTTCATAGGTTACCAGAAATAAGTGAATCGAGTTAAATCTGCCAGAGTTTAAAGAAGAAGTCTATATCTACGCACAGACTGCGCAAGCCACAGTACTCTGCATAATGGAGAGTATCCTGTGCCACTACTAGTTACTTCCTTTTCTGTCTCACTCACAAATAGAGCGAGGGAAAACGACTATCTATATGCCTCCAGAGGAGACCTAATTTCTCTTATCTTCGTGAAATTTACACGAAATGTACTGACCTTAATGTGAAATGTACCTCGGCAAATGTAGAATTGTTGTGCAGTCAGCTTGAAATACCGGTTCTCTACATTTTCTTAACAGTGTCCCCTAAAGAAAAGTCGCATTCCCTCCGGAAATTCCCACACTTTGGTAAGCGAAGTATCTGCATAATACTTGCGTGTTGTTCGAACCTTCCGATAATGAATCTAGTAGCCAACTCTGAACTGCTTCGGCGTTTCCCTTAATCCGACTAAGGGCGGATCCCAAATACGCTATCAGTAATCAAGAATGGGTCATACTAGTGTCCTGTATGCGGACTCCATTATAGATGAACCACACCTTCCTAAAACTCTCTCGATAAAGTGGATTCGGCAGCTCGCCTTCGGACTACAATGCTTACATGCTCGTTCCATTTCATATCGCTTTGCAACGTTACACACTGATATCTGACCGACGTGTCTCCGTCAAGCAGTACACTACTAATGCTTTGCTTGTAAATTACCTGTTACTTTTTCCTATTCATCTCCATTGACTTTCATTCTGCTACATTTTGTGCTAGCTGCTATTTATCACACCAATTAGAAATTTTGGCTAAGTGATCTTGTATCTCCCTACAATCACTCAACGTCGACACACTTCCGTACACCACAGAATCGTCAGCAAACAGCCACAGTTTGATGCTCACCCTGTGTGCCAGGTTATTTATGTACGTAGAAAATAACAGTGATCGCATCATATATCCCTGGGACACTCCTGGCGATGTCCTTGTCTCTGATGAATAATCGCGTCAACGAAGATACTAGTTTTAAGCCACTAACATGGTCCAACCTTCCCTAACAGTATTTAGTGGAGGACGGTGTCAAATACTTTTCGGGAATCTATGGATATGGCATCGGCCTGTGCCCTTCATCCATACTTCACAGTACATCGTGTAAGGAAAGGGCAAGCTGAGTTTCGCACCAGCGATGCTTTCTAAAATCGTGCTGATTCGTGGACAGAATCTTCTCTGTCTCAAGGACATTTATTACGAGTGAACGTTCTTGGCCTGATAGTGAAAACGACAATTTATGCTTCCAAAGAAGTTTTATTTTTCAACATAACGTTCTCTAACATTAGTACATTTCGTTCAGCGGTGACACAATGCCATTACCCCCTCTCTGTAGCGTTCCTCCGGAAGTGCTGCAAAGTAGCCATCTAAAGCCGGCAATGGGTTTTTGATTGGACGAGAAGTGCTAACCAGCAAGGAAGATATTCAGGTTTGAGAACAGACGGAAATCCGACGGCTTTTAAGCTGATGCTGAGACTTTTTCATTTAGTGCCATCGTCAACTGCCGGCCGAAGTGGCCGTGCGGTTCTGGGCGCTGCAATCTGGAACCGGGAGGCCGCTACGGTCGCAGGTTCGAATCCTGCCTCGGGGATGGATGTGTGTGATGTCCTTAAGTTAGTTGGGTTTAATTAGTTCTAAGTTCTAGGGGACTAATGACCTCAGAAGTTGAGTCGCATAGTTCTCAGAGCAATTTGAACCATTTTTGAACCATCGTTAACTACACAGTCTCTCCAGGAATACAGAGTTGGTTTTATTTTGAAGAAAGTCATTTACAAGCCGAGAATATCATTACATTACAATTTTAATCTGTTGTCACTTCTAAGCGAAGCATTGTCAGTTTAGAAGAATTTTGTACTCTCGGCCAACATACAATTTAAGTAGGTGACGAAGAAGCGAGACCAGAAGAGCCGTCTTCTGCGAGCGAAAGGAAGGACTGAAGTAGAGGAAGGAGGAAAAAACTACTTCTACATCTACATGACTACTCTGCAGTTCACATTTAAGTGCTTGGCAGAGGGTTCATCGAACCACAATCATACTATCTCTCTACTATTCCACTCCCGAACAGCGAGCGGGAAAAACGAACACCTAAACCTTTCTGTTCGAGCTCTGATTTCTCTTATTTTATTTTGATGATCATTTCTACCTATGTATGTTGGGCTCAACAAAATATTTTCGCATTCGGAAGAGAAAGTAGGTGACTGAAATTTCGTAAAAAGGTCTCGCCGCGACGAAAAACGTCTATGCTGTAATGACTTCCATCCCAACTCGTGTATCATATCAGCCACACTCTCTCCCCTATAACGTGATAATACAAAACGAGCTGCCCTTTTTTGCACCCTTTGATTCGCATTAGGGGTGACGGCGGTCCAAACTCTCCCATGATCCAAATTTTGGCTTTCTGTGATTTCTCTCAATCGCCTTAACGCAAGTTCTTGGATGGTTCCTTTACAAAAGAACGCTCCTTTTTCTTCACTATCTTTCCACAGGCCGACCTTATGCTCCGTCTCCAAAGACCTCGTTGTTGACGGGACGTAGAACTCTAACCATCTATCTTTTTCTTTTTGGACTGAGGTAGGTTATCAGGAATTATATGTCCTGATATAGAAATACTTACACGGGCTGAATTACAATTGAGTAGTTAAACGATATGGAGTTTTTCAGTGTAGTTACTTGCAAGACATTTATTTACGCTGATGAGTATTAAAATTATCAGTATGAAGGCAGAATCAAACAAACGCCAGACTGGCATACTTGCATATGCGACTGACTAGCAATTCAGAGGAGCCGCAGAAAGTAGGGATGGGTGAAACATGTTCGCTCATTTCATGACTAATCAGTTTCAGCTACTATTTAACATTACTTTCATTTATATGCAAAAATAATAGCGAAGTAACAAATTGCTAGTACCATCATCGCGCCCTTTTCTGTGGAGTTTGGTGTATCTCTTAATTGCAACATGAGAGAAATACTGCTTTCACTGATGTAATAAACGTTACACCATTTAGTAACATTAGGGCTTGTATGTCATTTTTTTGTCGGTTGCTTTCGTAGTCTTCTGGAGTGAGAACTCTGGAGTGCCGCCTCTGGCCCTCTCCATTGTGTGGGCGCCGTTGCTCTGTGGTGTCTCGTCTTTGTCCGCTGTATGTGAAAATTTCTGGACAAAAGCGACTTTGGAATGCGGTGTCTTCATCTAAACCCTTAACGGCAATAGTATGGTCCCTTATCTTGACATTACGTGTGTAACGTACACTCCTACGTGGTAGATCGGCGACAGCTTGGCGTCGCGGATAGCCGTTGCATAAACGTCTAAGAAACGCTTTATTTTTCGCTATAAATGGCGTGGCCGGCTAGTTCAAATGTTTGCAAGGGAAGGGAATTTTCCTCTCGACGACCACTGGTTACGGACGTTGACTGGCCAACGCCAGTTTTGGGCACTCTGTTTTCTCGGGCATGCCCGAGGAGAATGGCGACCAAAATGACAATTTCCTCTTGTTTTATAAGATGACAAGCAGCCTCCGTCTTTGACTGGGCGAAGATATGACGCGCTTGCTTGATCCACGGGAGTGCCAGGAGTCGAGAGACAGAATTTTTCTAGTCACTCTTTTTTCGAGTTCTTCGATGAGACGCTTCTGCCGACTCTACACTCGTCCGCTGGCGTTGGAGCGAGACACTTTTGCAAGTTGCGACACGCGGTCACTTATTCTGGACGCTTGATCTGTAATTTATGCTTCACGCTGGCGTTAAATTTCAGTGAAAAGTGTTTAGGATGTAGCTCTAATCAAAAAGGACTCACATTAGGGGCCTCACAGTGATATTCGACCTGTTCATTACCGTTTTAATTTTTCTCCCCTCTGACGTTTTGCGAGTGGAGTTCATCACAGTGAATCTTGCACCTAGGCTTCCACATTGCTCATTACGGTGCCAGCTACTAGCTCCTTCGTAAGCTAGCGTACCACCCCCAACCACAGCGTGATCAAGAAAGTTAAACATAACGTAAACACGTTTCGCAGACTAAGCGTTACGCCTGTTCTGGCTGGCCGACTGCTGCCAACGAAACTATACAAAGTGGGAAGACATCAGATCGGCATGTCACCGGCCCTTCCAGCCGTTATTGTTGGTAGATAAATTTTAATTACGCCGCTACGTCTTTATTAAAGTAGTCCCCCATTTAGCCTTTAAGGGCTGACTGGACACCATACCATACCTCCCTACAACATAAAAAGTCTGAGTTGGAAACAGGAATAGTACTCGGATCCTCCCCACCGACGACAGCAGCGGTAATTATTTGGCTTCAGACTTAACCATGAAGGCAACCGTTTCACTTAATACTGGTTGATGCAAGATCGCGAGCGATCCCAGAAGGCAGTATTCCCTTTTTCGTTTCACTAGTACCTTGTGACCCCGCTTACAGAAGTCTAACGCGTACTTCATGGCACTTAATAGACCCCCAGAATGTCATCCAACACGGAAGTACAGTTAAGTTCCCAACCGGCATGGTGGCACCGATAACACTATAAAGGCGAGGCGGCCCCAGTTCAACAGCGTTCGGACAACGCGGACCGCTCAAACGTTTTGAATTAGCACGAAAGTACAACTGCCACTGCTGCGAGCTAGTCACCCTAATAGGCAGCCGAGGACGGGCTTATATCCCATCCGCCGCAGTTTACGAGCTCTCGCTGCGAAGCGTCCTCTGGTCTCCATGCAACGAGCCAGAGGTACACCTAGTGTAGATACTACGGCACATTATTCAATCACCATTAATCACGTTCCCTCAAAACACACTTTCGTCCCCGGTGTGACTTAGCAGCTCATGTTTTTCCACTTTCCATACATGAAGTATAAATCTTCGGTACGGTGCCTCTTGAAACACTGCTCCCCTGCTTACGGCAACACCCAACATGCGGCAACAAACAATTTGCCAAGTTCGAATTCACTGTGGTCCGACATAACGCACTCACCACCGTCCTGATTACGCCTCACACCTGCAATTTTCTAGAACATTGCACCGGTGCCGCTTGTGCTAGCATCGGCGTTTATGTTCATCCGCGAATTTAATGTCGTGTTTTCATATTTTTGTCCAACATCTGTATGTGACAAGTACAAGACCTGTTTTGAACCACTTGTAACGAGGTGTTAACATTGCGGCAGATTAGAACCCTGACTTGAAATACTTGAACCGGGTGTTAACATTGTGGCAACTGGGTTAATTGAGATAGGAATGGATGTAGTGTCTGACAAGTGCCACCTAGCATTCTTTTCTAGACACAGGGTGGAAACAGAAGCAATTTGCTTCCTATTTAATAACCATATTACATTAGCAAATTGGCTCTGAGCACGATGGGATTTAGCATCCGAGGTCATCAGTCCCCCAGAACTTAGAACTACTTAAACCTAATCAACCTAAGGACACCACATACATCCATGCCCGAGGCAGGATTCGAACCTGCGACCGTAGAAGTCACTGAAGCGCGTAGAACCACTCGGCCACCGCGGCCGGCACTATATTAGCAACTACACATTTTTGTGTTCGTAGCTAGACATTAAGCGACATCTCAATGACATATCAACGAACTCCAGAGAACATAAGAGAAATAGCGATCTGTAAGCTCTGTACTGCACAGACTAGGAAACCATCCCTAGAATCTGCTTACATCCGTCCAGACTGTTAATTAGGATACAGACGAAATATGGTAGCATGTTGTATGACTCCGTTCCTTCGTCACGACTGAATGTACTAGATCATGTATAATCAGCAGATGTGCATATTTGTGGAGATTATAGGCCTATATTAGCAACTACACATTTTTGTGTTCGTAGCTAGACATTAAGCGACATCTCAATGACATATCAACGAACTCTAGAGAACATAAAAGAAATAGCGATCTGTAAGCTCTGTACTGCACAGACTAGGAAATCAACCCTAGAGACTTTAAACGCGGAATGGTACTTGGAGGTAGACGCATGCGACATGCCATTTCGGAAAGCGCTACAGGATTTGATATTTAGAGAGTTACAGTGTCAAAGAGTGTGCCGAGAATACCGGGTTTTCAAGCACTAACTGTCACCAGGGACAATTCAGTGGCCGACGGCTTTCACTTAACGAGCGAGAGCAGTGCCGTTCGCGTAGAGTTGTCACTGTTAACAGACAAGCAATACTGCGTGAAGGACTCCAGAAATCAATGTGAGACGTACGACGAAGGTATCCGTTAGGACAGTGAGGCAAAATTTTGTCGTTAAAGTGCTATAGCAGCAACTAACTGATGCGAGTGCCCCTGCTAACAGCACATTGTCTGCAACGCATCTCCTCGACTCGTGACCATTTCGGTTGGAACGTAGGCAACTGGAAAACATTGCCAGGGTCAGCGGAGTCATAATTTCAGTTGTTAAGAGCTGATGGTCGCTTTAGAGTGTAGAACAGACCCCCACAAGGCGATGAACCCAAGCTGTGAACAAGGCATTTTGCAACTTGGTGGTCGATCCGTAGTGGCGTCGGATGTCTTTACATGGAATGGAGAGGGTCCTGGTTATGTTCAGTTACACGGAGATCATTTTCACCCATTCGTGGACTTTATATTCAAAACAACGATGGAATTTTTGTGGATGACAGCACCGTAACATCAGGCCACTAGTGACTGATTTGAAGAACATTCTGGACAACACCAGCCAATTATTTGGTTAGAGAGCTGACAACGTTATGTTCTATGTCTCTGGAATACATCGTGAAGGGCAACGTTGCAGTCCTGCTTAGTTAGGGTATTCCGGGGCGGCAGAAAAAAATCTCGCAAAATGTCATATGCGCAGGCCGTTGTGTTAGAGGCGGAAATGAGACATTACAGCTTTATGAGGGTTGCCACACACGTGGCAGTCGGAGACCGAAATTAGGGGGCCGGAGGGCGGCCTCGGTAGAGCGGGTCCAGCTGCGACCAGGGGCTACTAGAGGTGGAAGGGGTCGAAGTGGCCACTGGCGAGGGCAGCAGTAGGCTCACGCCGTTAACGGCAGGGCGCGCTGTCACGGTGGTAAACCCACAGGAGGCACCCATCACCCACGCGGAATTGTTATTGCCGCCCTCGAGAGAACGCAGGCAGTTTACGGTCGTTACAAGCTCTCCAGCTGTGCTCCAGGGAATGGCACCTTCTTGCTCGAGGCGGTGTTGATCTGCATCGACAGCGTTTCTAACACGCCACTAGGCCGTGTTATGCAAAACTTAAGGACCAAGTAATTTTCGCATGATGTGGCACAGCCAAATACCACAGCTCGATAGAACTCGCCCATGCAGAGAGAAAACTTCTACCCTATGAAACAGAAGAAAAAGAAATACCGAATGAGGCGAACTGCAATGATAATTTTTTGCTGTGGCCGCAGACTTCTGACATCGTTGCGCCTACTGCTTCGGCATCCCACTTTACATCGAACCATCACGAGATGCCTGAATTACAGAGTGTATATTCAGCAGGAAAACCTACGTCGTCTGTGTTGTCAAAACAAAGACTTACTGGCGGCCACAACACAACACACCACCAGCTCTCCACCAACGCCCGCCAGGGACCGCTACAAGTTTGCGGAGCCTGCAGAACAGCTTCACCGGAGGTCGCAGCTAGCCTAAGATCTACTTTGCTACACTGAGCACGTGTTCGCAAATAGTTCCCGCAGGTACATCCGTCAACGAGCTTTATAAGGGGGCGCACTGCCGGCAAAAGGCAGTTCGACACGGCACTCGGAAGGGTACAGATCTGTCTCTTCCAGTTGGCCGATCTCTTGGTATAGTCGTCGAACTTCTGGACGTTGTAGAACCGTTTGTGTTCGCTCCCCGTGAAGAGTCGCGTCTTTATTATTATTATTATTATTTGTTGTTGTTTTTTAATTGTGTCGATCCGCAATTGGGATCGAGTCGGTTGTTCTTTCGGATATTGTATTATTTTTTCGTTTTGGTGAGCCCAATAAATTGCTTTCAGACTTGTGTTTTCCTTATTTCTATTCTGCTAGCAGAGATGCTTCACTTTTATTCAAAGATAATAATTACACTGAAGCCACTGTAATTAGTGATAATCCCCTGGACATTACAAAAGACGGGACATGATCCTTAATAGGGTATATCATTAACATGGAAGGCAATGTATGCTCAGGAAAGTGCGACACAATGCTTAATAGGGCCTCTCAACACCGCAGACGGCAATGTATCCTCTGAAATGTGCTTCTATACTGACTACACGATCAGAAAGAAGTCCGTATGTTTGTTAGCTGCTCGATGGTTGTTTGTGCATGTGGACGTGCTACAGAACCTCTCCCCAACGCATTCCACACACGCTCGGTGGGTTTACCGAACATCCACTACCTCCAAGAGCTCCTCCATCAGCACTGTTCGATGCGAACGCGCATTGGTATCCATAAACACGTAGTTAGGGCCGAATACAAGCCTGAAATGAGGCACATGGGGAATAAGTACACTATCACAATAACGTTTACCTCTGAGATTTGGTAGTCACTACGTCCACGCTTCCTAGGCAGCAAAATAACGCAAGATGGACGGAGTAAGGATGCGATAAAAGTGCACTAGCACTGCCAAAGAGGTCATTCCTGGCCCGGAAGACTCCACTAGTATCAAACATACATGTTAATTCGAGGAAGAAATTTCTGAGAATGTACGTTTGAAGCACCGTGAAATATGATCTGTCCGAAAATCGGAATAGAACAGAATCGCAGCATTTGAGATGTGGAGCTGCAGAAGGATGGTGAAAATCAGCTGGACTGATAATATAAGGAATGAAGAGGTTCTCCGCAGAATCGGTGATGAAAGTAATGTATAAAAGACACTAACAATGAGAATGGGCAAGCTGAGAAGATATCTCTGTAAGACATCACGGAATAACACAAAGTAAAAGCTGTAGAGGACGACAGAGACTGGAACACATCCAGAAAAAAATGAGGACGTAGGTTGCAAGTGCTATTCTGCTACTCTGTCATGAAAAGAGATAAAAGGTTGGTAAAGGGGACGATGAATTCTTGGCGGAAAAAGAGAGAGAGAAAGAGAGAGAGAGAGAGAGAGAGAGAGAGAGAGAGAGAGAGAGAGAAAGAGAGAGAGAGAGAGCTCACGCTATGTTGCGCATCTCAATACCGTAACATCTGGGCCATCAATGTTCATCTTTTCAGTGGTTAATTCGGCGGTGCGGATTCCGTTTTGCACACCGAGAGACGTATTTGAACACTTGCACATGACACCAACAATCATCCAGCAGTTGTCAATCGCACTGGTGGAAGAATGGAACGCTGTGTGACAAGAACCTCATACCAACCTTGTAACCTTGTCACCAGCATAGGAGCACTTTGCAGAGCTGACATTACCATGCGTGTTGATCACACACCATGTTAAGAACCATGTTTCACAATTTTTAATGTCCAGGAGAACAACATAAATCATGTTGCTACAGTACAGTTATTGTCTTTGAATAGACATGACTGGTCGTCTCATAGCGAATTTCTTTCAGTTACTCCCTCTACTGCATTGTACTGTAACAGTTGTTTCTATTTATGACCCTATTTTAATCGAGCTATGTTATTTGGCAGTGAACATCATACGAGAGTTACTTTCGTCCTTCCGTTTTGCACACCAGTATACTTTAGCAGTTGGAATACTTACGAAAGCGGCGTGGGATTAGCCTAGCGGTCTTAGGCGCTGCAGCTGATCCCGGCGGAGGTTCGAGTCCTCCCTCGAGTACGGGTGTGTGTGTGTTTGTCCTTAGGATAATTTAGGTTAAGTAGTGTGTAAGTTTAGGGACTGATGACCTTAGCAGTTAAGTCCCATAAGATTTCACACATTTTTGAACTGACGAAAACTACCTTAGTATTGTTCCATATAATATACCTTTATATATCTAAATAAGTATTCTGCAAGCCTCTGTACAGTGCGTGGTGGAGGGTGGGCTGTGTACCAGGCTCCTTTCCCCGG
Organism: Schistocerca gregaria; assembly: GCF_023897955.1. Taxonomy (NCBI): domain Eukaryota; kingdom Metazoa; phylum Arthropoda; class Insecta; order Orthoptera; family Acrididae; genus Schistocerca; species Schistocerca gregaria. Next base: position 363,888,583 of record NC_064925.1, on the reverse strand, counting down.
CTCCTCGTTTCATTTGTGGTTTGTGCGAATGAACGTAACTGAAGTAGAACGTATCTTAACACTATTGCGTATGTTTGATAGTTGAAATTTGTACCATATCGGAACTCGAATCCAGATTCCCTGCTTTCCGCGAACAGTTGTCTCAACCATTAGGCTACCTGAACACATCTCCAGGCCTGACTCAATCCTTCGTCTATATTACCGCTAAACCGTATCGCAGTCTCAGTCGCTGGCTGCCTATCTAACACGTTCCAGGGGACAACAAAAATTTGATTTTCAATATTTCTCATAGTTACTGACCGATTTTAAGAATTAACATGCTATCAGAATTTACTCGTTAGCAACTATAATCTTATATTTCATGTTTAACGCAATAAGTCAAGTATTACAGTTGGAGACCATGTATATATCTTGAGACAGCTTCACTCACGGCTCGCAAATCACCCAGAATATATTTTTATAGTATTGGAGAATGAGAGCACGTAGACTTCTGACAAACTTTAAATATAATTACAAACATTTGCAAAGCTTTTCCTCATTTACTCTTCCCGCATATGATGATACAGGAAAAATAGTTTAATCGTTACTATATTTTCGCTGTTTACACAGTAAACTTCCGCAGCAAACCCAATGTTTTGATTTATTACTTCTTTACTCCCACCTTTATTTGCAGTTCGTTTTGCAGACAGTATCCACGTATACCACTGAATGAGCATACAAAATTATATCTTCGTACGGCACACACTTCAGGAGATATGGCGTTTTGTTCACGGGGGCTCGATTCTTTAAAGAATCAGGGGTTGTGGGGTTATTGGTTGTCGCTAATGTCTCATGAACAACAGATTTTGGGGCTTGTTCAAAATGGCTCTGAGCACTATGGGACTCAACTGCTGTGGTCATTAGTCCCCTAGAACTTAGAACTACTTAAACCTAACTAACCTAAGGACATCACACACATCCATGCCCGAGGCAGGATTCGAACCTGCGACCGTAGCAGTCGCACGCACGGTTCCGGACTGCGCGCCTAGAACCGCGAGACCACCGCTTGGGGCTTGTCATTCAGGCACATCACACAGATTTTTTTCTATTCTCCACTAATCGTAATAATATTTGCGTGAAAGCGTATTGTTTTGAAGGGTGGGAGAGCATTGAGCGGTGGAAGCCATACCGTATTTTCTCGAAAAATCTGCTTAAATGAAATTTAATATCCTTCCACCTGCTGTCTATCAAAGGCACTTTTCGACTTGAAGCAGGTGAGTTCAGTCAGGTTGGAGCTCTGACAGCGTTTATTTGCGTGTAGGTCGGCGTCGTTCGTACTAGACGCGAATTCCGCTCAGCGTTGCTAGTCCTAGTGTTGGAGCCATCTGCCTTTTAGGGAGCTGTTGTTTCTTGTAAGTGTCTAAGACTACATGGGATGTATAAGAGGTATGAACTAAGGAATTTGTCGGACATGACCTGGTTGCATCAGTTGGACCGAGGCTCATTATGGATAGGGCCTGGGACAGGACTCTGCAGCTAGGCGAATCTTCTGCCCCCCCCCCCCCCTCCCCCTCGCCCTCCAGCGCTGTAATGTGACGCCTGAATACCGACGACCCACCCGGCTTGATGCCAGGGGCGCCGATACCGACACCACTCAACAGACTAAGGACCAAGTGCACTTTGACTCCCGCCACAAGTCAACAGTAACTTCTGACAGAAGCCTTGTCCACAGCCGAACGTAAGGGACCATTCTTCCATCTCATCCAACTATTCCCATGACCGCCTTGCGATTTACCTTACCCAACAAGTATCATGCCATGTCGACAGCAGACACTGAAGCAACAAAACACGCACCGTCGACTGTGTTTCGTCTGCATCATCTTAGTCTTCCTGTCCGCTCCCCTCCCCTCCCTGGCTGAACATCCAAATGGTCATTCGCTTCTGCCTATCACATTGGCTGTAGTTCTGATTCGGATGACTCCCAATAAGGACCTGTTGATGCCATGGACCAGGAAATGTGTCCGCCAAAGAAGAAGATACCTCCTATCGAGATTTGCAATCCGACGAATTACACTAATCTGATCACTAAACTGTAATGCCTTATTATACGCGAATTGTGGGCAGTTTACCAGAACGATCACCTCAAGTACCTGTTCGATTCAAAGGACGATTACGTAATCATCTTAAACTTCGTAAGTCAACAGCCGTGTAGTACTACACACATCAAGCTTCTGACGATAGAGACCGAAAATTGTAGTCGAAGACATATCCTCCAAATTATGGAAACAGACGTCAGGGATGGCCTGATGCGTCTCAAGTTTCTGGGCTCTTTGGTTCACCAGTACAACAAGAAGGACGCTGATACCCGGTAGTTAATCTGTTAACCATACCACGGGGCCTCCCTTATTAGGACAGGCGGTGTCGAACATATCCACCATATCAGATATCTCCTGCGCACCTAGGTGTATATTGAATCATGTGAATTCTGCTAGCGTCCATCAATACTTCGTAAATGTCAAAGTCTATAGTGGACCAACATGTACTGCTCACTGCTCTTGCATTGTGCTGGACAGCATGCATTGGAGGACTGCAAAATCCCAGCCTCAGGAAAGCCAACTCCACTATCTGGCCTCTTGGAAGGGTTGTCCTAATTGTCACAAGGTAATAAAGTCTTCCGCCCTCTAAAAACGAAATCGAGGTCGAATCACCCACCCCCGCCACTGCATGACTGCACCCATTTCTCCATATTCCAGGGCCAATCCAAAGATCATCAATCTGTGGGAGCTCAAGCATCAAACACTTCTGTGGCACAGGGACTCCCTCGGCTCAATCCCCGTGACCGCCTTTGGCACTGTAGCTAAGCCTGCTCCTGCTCATCCATTTCCTGTGACGAATGCCAATGTCCACTAAACAGAAAGGCCATGTGTAATCTGGTCAGGCCCACCTGCCAAAGTGTCCCAACCCTCCATTACTACACCTTCTCCATCTATCACAACAGACACCACCACTACCCGTTGAAGAGGTAAGGAACACACCTGGGGTATCCCATCAGTTGTGGAGATAGATGCTTTGTTTTGGAATGACGTGCAAAAGATCCTCCAGGTCATCCCGTTATTCGTGCAGCCCCATATCAAGGCAGTCATTCTTTAAACAGCTCAAAAAATCCATTGACCAGAGAACAGGTTCACGAAGGTCATTAGCCTGACTGAAGAGCTCAGTCAGATTTTGTTATAATGGTGAATCGCCTGATGTACAAACACGAATGTCTTTGGTGTCTAGTTGTCTGTGTTTTTTTATACAAATTGCATTAAACAAATAAAGACTGAACTGAACGTCTTCCTCTATGACCACCCTGTAGAGATTTTACACTTGCTACAAAATACCTCCCTGAACAGGCGGATCATTTTCTTCTATGCGACATGACTTGCTATTGCACAGACCAGCTCCATCACCAAAGTGGGGTCGCAGCAGTGTTCCTACATAAGACGTTCATTCACAGTCATGAGGCTATCCACAACACAACCTGGCACAACCTCGACCAGCCAGTGCCTGCCAATCTTGTTAGCACTGTCGATTACCTAACCAAAAGAACTAAATGACTATGAACGCCTTTATTCCCATTGTACTTAGTGCTTTAACCCCACTTGATGACTTGCCTCTCCTATTGCGTGAATAAAAAATCCAGAATTGCTATTCCAGGAGTGGAAGCTGTTTCGTGACCCTTGGGACAAGCATCAAATGAAGTGCCTCAAGCATGATTTCTGTCATCACCATACCATCGTCAGTTGGGAATTGGAATAATGGGAGGACAAGATGTCCATCTGTCTCCTCCAACATAAGTCAGAATGAGCAGTTTTCTGAGCCCTTAGGTGCTCCAGAGTGAGGACTAACTATCCCAGCTGTATGGCGAACGGATTAACTTATGGTTTCATCCATGTGTTTGAAACTGTGGCCGGTACATTTGAAACCCAAAATTAACTGCTCATCCAGGACCTCACTCCTGATAAACTCCAGGATGAACACAATATTATGATGGCTTTTGCTGCTTTCAGATATAGACCTCCTCTTACTGTCCTCAGTTTATGTCTGTGGTGGAAACCCAATTGGTCCTCGGGTGTAAATGTGGGCAGTTGACTACCGGATTAGATGGCATCTTAAATGAGCACCTCTGAAGTTTCTGCACAAGCCGTTGGCCTTACTCATCACATTATAAATCGCTATCTGACTACTGGCCTTTCCCCTCCACAGTGGAAGCAAACAAAACTGATTTCAACCCTGAAGCCTTCAAAGGATCCTACACTCCCTACCAGCAACAGGCCATTTGAATACCATACCAAAGGTCCTGGAATTTTGAGATCCTCCACCGCATTTCCCAACCTCTGGCGGCAGCTGGGACTATCTATGTAGAACAGTTCCGTTTCACTTCCCAACTGGCAGCCGAACAGCAAGTTCTTAAGGCCACAAAACACATTAGCAAGTACTTTAAATCCTCCATGTTGACAGCAGCTAGTTTCCAGGACCTGCAAAACCCTTACAGTAGGATTTTATAGGACAATCTCATGAACAAAATGCTGACGCAGATGACCATTCCGGACATCTGTACGAAGATGATGGGTAATTTCCTCCATGATGAGACCTTTCCTGTTATATACATTTTTTGCGAAAACCAAGGTCACTTGATTTTAAGAGATTTATTCCAACTACTAGTTTCGACAGAAACGCGCTGTCATCTTCAGATGTCAGATTAGTATGTCGATTGTTCATCAATGACAGTATTACTCTGGTAAGAAAAGTTGAAGCTTCATAGCCGCGTTTTCACTGTTGCAATAATTACGGTGGTAAGCCGAGAACAGATTGTTATGCTCGATGCCACTGCAATGAAACAACCAGCCGGAACACGACGAGATTACACCAGTAAACAGAGAAGACTTGTAACAACAAAGTGGACTCAAGAAGTTTTTCGCGAAATTAAGATGTGGGTACAGTGACCCTTGAAAGCTGACATTTCCCAAAACAGAAGTAGGGAAGGTCTGTCTTATCTCGAAAATATTCACGCATTTTTTCACCCTCACAATACAACATTAACATGGTAATCGCGAAAGCGTTACGGAGATGATAGATAAACTCCAGTGGAAGACTCTGCAGGAGAGACGCTCAGTAGCTCGGTACGGGCTTTTGTTAAAGTTTCGAGAACATACCTTCACCGAAGAGTCAAGCAGTATATTGCTCCCTCCTACGTATATCTCGCGAAGAGACCATGAGGATAAAATCAGAGAGATTAGAGCCCACACAGAAGCATACCGACAATCCTTCTTTCCACGTACAATACGAGACTGGAATAGAAGGGAGAACCGATAGAGGTACTCAGGGTACCCTCCGCCACACACCGTCAGGTGGCTTGCGGAGTATGGATGTAGATGTAGATGTAGAACTTAGGGTATGTGAGAACAGGCGCGGCACACCAATGTTCACTTCGTTATAGAACACAAAGAGGAATCCTAATTTCGGTGTTAATCGTCATGAACTGCACAAACGGAAACGTGAAAAAATGGAACAAACCTAATTTAGGTCTCGGTACTTCCAGTGTTAGTTGATGCGAAAGATAGCTTCAGATCACTACTTCTGGTCTACAGTATTCTTCGTGGAATCAACGTGCATTTTGTTTACTGTTTTGTTATCGTTTCTGACTTACTTTCAATTGGCTGCTGCCAATATTCTAGATAAGTCTAAAAAGTTAATCTTTATTGAAATCAATCGCTCTAGTTCACAAATGAGCTACAGTGGTACTTTTGGTTTATAATCAGTTACGTAATTTTAAGTGTATTAATTGTTTATACTGAAGACAAGACGGTCACATAATAAAATGTTCAAGCTTGGACGACAAGCGTCATTGTCAAGTGGGGAAATTCTGGACCATCCGTTTAGATGAGCTGTGATGCTCAAATGCACCGTGATCTACATCTGTATCTACATATGACATCCCGCAAGCCTCCTTACGGTGCGTGGCTGAGAGTACCATGTAGCACTACTAGTCATATCTTCTCCTGTTCCACTCGCAAACGGAGAGAGGGAAAAACGACTATCTATATGACTCCGTAAGAGCCCTAATTTCTCTTCTCTTATCTTCGTGGTCCGTACGCGAAACGTACGTTGGTGGCATTAGAATCGTTTTGCAGTCAGCTTCAAATGCCGGTTTTCTAAATTTTCTCGAGAAGAACGTTCACTTCTCTCCACCCCTCCCTTCCCAGACATTCGCATTTTAGTTCCAGAAGTATCTTCGTAGTACATGCCTGTTGTTCGAACATACTGGTAAGAAATGTAGCCACCCATGACTGAACTGCTTCGATGTTCTCCTTCAACCCGACCTGGCGTAGATCTCAAACGCTCTAGCAGAACTCAACAAAGGGTCGCTCTAGTGTTCTAGATGTGGTCTTGTTTATAAATTAACCACAGTTTCCTAAAATTCTCCCAATAAACAAAGTCGACCATCACCTTCCTCCGTTTCATTTCATATCGCTTTGTAACGTCATGCCTAGATATTTAAATGACGTCATTGTGTCAAGCAGGACACTTCTAATGCTGTATTGGAACATTACAGGTTTGTTTCTCCTACTCACGCTTTTTTACATTTTTTTTTACTTTGGAACTAGCTACCATTCATTACACGAACTACAAATTTTGTCTGGGTGATCTTGTGTCCACTTAGTCACTCAACGGTGAAACCTTCCCGCGCTCCACCACATCATCACGTCCGCAGCTCGTAGTCTAATGGCTAGCGTTGCTGCCTCTGGATCACGGTCTCCCGGCTTCGATTACCGGCCGGGTTTGGAATTGTCTCTGCCCAGGGACTGAGTGTTTGTGTTGTCCTCAACATTTCATAGTCATCATCATCAACATTATCATCATCATCATCATCATTCAAGACAGTGGCTAGAATGGACTGTGTAAAAATTGGGGTTTTGTATGAGCGCTGATGAACGCGCAGTTGAGCGCCCCACAAACCGAACATCGTTCACCACATCATTCACAAATAGCAGCAGATTACAGCTCACCCCCTCCGCGAGATCATTTGTGTATATATGGAATAAAAGCGGTCCTATTACACTTCCCTGGGGTACTCCTGGAGGTAGCCTTGTCCTTGACGGACACTCACCGTCGAGGAGAACGTCCTGGGTCTGTTACTTAAAAAATCATCGAGCCACTCACATGTCTGTGAACCTATGCTCGTACCTTCCTTAAGGTCCCTCACTGGGGCACTGTGTCAAATACTTTTCTGAACTCGAGGAATATGGAATCTACCTGTCGCACTTCATCCACGGTTCACAGGATATTATGTGAGAAAAGAGCAAGGTGAATATCGCACGAGCGATGCTTTCGGAAACCGTACTGATTCATCGTCAGCTTAATAGCTTGAGTTAGTAGGATAAATTTGCGCCATACTTTAATATTTTAAGATTACAAATCAATCTGAAAACTGGTCGAAAATCAGTAAATCAGGTGAGAGAGGCGTATAATGGTGTTGGATTCTTCTGTTCTACGAATCAACGTAGCCCAGTGGAGGCAAGCATGTCCAACTGAATTATGACCTCTCGGGGATCACCCTGCATCCATACCGCATACTTGATCGCGCCTGTGCACTAGGTACTGAATATTTGTGCCCTTGTATTCTAAAAATTTTACATCTGCTGCACACACTGTGTTGAATGAGTATGCAATATGAAGTGAGTTATATAGGAACTGTTATACGAACTGGTGTGATATGTATTGACGGCACTGAATACACATAAAACAGGTAAACATGTCTGGCAGGTGGTAAGGTGCTCTTGAGAATAATGAATAAGCACTGACGCACTTTACAGTGATCTGAAACTTGAAAAGAGTACAGTAGCCAAAATGGGGATCGTAAATAAATGAATACATTTAGTAACAGTGTATACGCAATATGTTGTCATATCTAAACTACTGCAGCACTGTTGACTCAAGTAAATAATTGACACTAGACTTTTCGACTGATGGCTAATATCATTATTGGATAACAGAGAGTGTGACGGCTCTCACGATGATGTGCGTGAAAACTAGAAGAAAGACACTCTATTGGAGTGTCAGTTTCGCGTTTGTGAGTTGGAACCTTACATGCAATTATAAGAGCTGTCTAAATTTTGCCACATTCTCAATCGTTCTATGGAAGAAACTTTTATGACACCTGCCGATGTTAGTCGGGCCATGCGATTAAGCTCCGACGAGAGGACCCTTATCTTTAATGAAGTGACCAATATTTGCACCGGATCAAGATTCGGATCCTGGTTTCTTCTTCTTCACAAGCAGACGCGTTAACAATTGGACATTCTGAGCCCAACTTCAAGCCTCATCCCGTCTTTTTCAGCCACTGATACTCCGTCTATGATTTCCGAACACAACTACCAGAGTTCCTCCGTTGAGGTATGTGGGAACAGCACCCGTCCACGTGATGTAATTAATAGCGGAAAATGAGTCCATTGAATGTATACCGTAACAGAAGCAGAAAGCAGTTAACATGGTTTCTACTCAGTACACATGTAAATGTAAACTGTTATGTTAAGACCGGTCAAAAGGCCCTGTGGTTAGCGCATAGGACTCACATTCCGGAGAACGACGGTTCAAATCCCCTTCCAGACATCCCAAGCTAAGGTTTCCCGTGACTCTTCGAGGTAAATTCTAGAATAGTTCCTCTGAAACGGACACAGACGATTTCTTTCCTCGTCCATTAGTTGTCTGAGCTTGTGTTTCATCTCTAATGACCGTGCTGTCGACGAGACTTTAATCTTCCTTCCTTTCCTTGAAGCTCCATTTAATAGGGCTAAATTTTCCCTGTAGATTGCGTTAACAAGAATTAACAAAGCTCCTTCAACTCGTCACATGCTACAATTTACCGTTGCGAATTTTCCTGAACATACTGCGATCATCTGGCAAATTTTGTCAAGACTGACAGTTCGCTGCTCCAGTTATTCAACCGTATCTACGAAAGTGCTGTTCATTTCAATTATGGGATGACCTTACAAAAAAAAGTAAGTAAATAGAAAAGAGGACTGCTTTCTGGTTGTATCGGAGGCTAAGATAAAGGTCCTGCTCGACCCATTCATCTTGGATAATACTAGCTACTGGCACAAAATGTCCTGAAGTTCCATGGTGCATCTATATTATTCCCCAAATATGGCCTGCGTGTGAAATTTGAACCTAGTTAGATATAGACTTAATCCAAAAGGCTACATTTCAAATAAATTTGTACTAGGTGGGTCAGTCCTTCATACTGAGGTCAGGGGTGACCCGTACCCACACATTTTCAGTTATCTATGAAACGGCTCGTTAGTGGACACATGTTTACTTGAAAATGTTTTCTGCGGCTTCTTCCACAATGCTAAGGACAGGTGAGCTACAGACTGTCATAGGAAAGCTGGACAGGAGCACAAATGATTAGCGCAATGTAAACAGAAAAATTACTTTCCTTGTATCTCTTGAAGCATATGAAGACTCATTGGAAATAATGCAGGAAGAAATAAGTCTAGCTATTACAATAGCGAAGATGATGAGGTTCTTTGCACTAAAGTACAAACAATGGTGTCGTACCGAATAGGCTCCAAGTGCAAGTGGGCTGTGTGCGTGTGTGCGTGCGGGTGTGTGTGTGTGTGTGTGTGTGTGTGTGTGTGTGTGTGTGTGTGTGTGTTGCCGGCCGTCCTATATTGCGGCGGCAGAGGGCGCTCGTGGTATAAAGCCCCAGGAGGCGTGTCTCAGCAGGTTCACGCCAATGGGCCCGCCAGATCCCGAGTGACAACTATTTTCTTCGTACCGAAACTTGCAATTCCGTCACCAACTGCTTGACGCCCGTGGGGTGGTATCGGTATGTCATACAATGGTATGTGTTATGTTTTCTACTCATACAGGGAAATACCTCAGGAAACCAAGCCCAGAGCTCTCAGTTTCAAGTCCAAAGCAAAATGTTATTTAAACGTTGTCGAGGACAACATGAATTAAACATGCAAATATTCTGATTCTCTTGATGATAAATTTCTCTAGATACGTATATTCAGACTTTGGTTGAGATTACTGAAGGTGGGGAGAAAAAGATCCATCAAAGATTAAAAAAAAAGGAAGTGGTGGCCTAGTGAAGGCAGTTTTGAAAGAAATCATTCTTACAGCGAGTAAGTGTGCAGACGTTTTTAGACGTGCTAATGGTGACTGTGTGTTGAAAATGGCTCAAAGAACACACATTGATGACGGTATGAGAGGTAGAACACTGGGGCGTCTGGAGGCTGGCCAAACACAGCAGGCATTTACACGGGCACTCCGTGTGCCACAGAGTGTGATCTCAAGATTATGGCAACGATTCCAGCAGACAGGAAACGTGTCTAGGCGCTACAGTACGGGACGTACACGGTGTAGAACATCAGAAGAAGACCGATATGTCACCATCAGAGCCCGCAGACGGCCACGTAGTACAGCAGGTAGCCTTGCTCGGAACTTCACTGCAGCCACTGGAACAGAAGTCTCCAGACACACAGTCTACAGACGACTGAACAGACATGGATTATTCGCCCGGAGACCCTCAAGATGCATTCCACTGACCCGTGGTCACTGGAGAGCCCGTAAAGTTTGGTGTCAAGAACACAGTACATGGTCCTTGGAACAGTGGTCCCTGGTTATGTTTACAGACTGGTCCAATTATAGTTTGAACAGTGATTCTCGCCGGGTTTTCATCTGGCGTGAACAAGGAACCAGATACGAACCCCTTCATTTACTTGAGAGGGACCTGTGTGGAGGTCGTGGTTTGATGGTGTGGTGTGGGATTATGATCGGTGCACGTGCTCCCTGTGTATCGGGATGTCATTTCACACCAATATGTCCGCCTTTTCAGGGGTTCAGTGGGTCCCACCTTCCTCCTGATGAATGATAAGGCACGGCCCAACGAGCTGCCATCGTGCAGAAGTACCTTGAAACAGAAAATATCAGGCGAATGGAGTAACCTGCCTGTTCTCCAGACGTAAACACAGTCGAGCTCGTATGAGATGCTCTCGGTCGACATATCGCTGCACGTCTTCAAACCCCTAGGACACATCAGGAGTACCGCCAGGCACTGGTGCAAGAATGGGAGGCCATACAACTGCTCGACCACCTGATACAGAGTATGCCAACCCGTTGTGCGGCCTGTGTACGTGTGCATGGTGATCATATCCCATATTGATGTCGGGGTACATGAGCAAGAAACAGTGGCGTTTTGTAGCACATGTGTTTCGGGATGGTTTCATCAACTTATGTGTGTCTTATGTGTTACTTATGTGCCTATGCTATGAGAACCAGTTTTGTGTAGTGCCACGTTGTGTGGGACCACATTCTGAAAATATCCTTAATTTATGAGCATGAGTGTAGCTATCAACCGCACTAGTGGCGAATGAAAGACCCTACCACAAGAACTCCTTACGAATCATGTGCTATTGTTGCAAGGAGACAAATAACCGGCTCATCTCTGATCGCCTGAGTGAAACCACGATCTGTTGTTATGGTTCACAGACCATCTCTTCTGGGAGAGACTATTTGTTTGTTGTCCTCTTTACTGTTGCGTGATGGTACAGCAGTGTGACGTGTACTGACAGTGTTTAAGCGGCGTTCTGTGATAGCTATTGTGTCACTGCTAAGGAGGCAATCTGGTTCATGGATGTATGGGTGACACTGTTTTGTCGCTGTCTTTTTAGACATTTGTGTCCAGTATCGCACCACGTTAGTGTCTTCTCATACTGCTAATTCATGTCTTGTTGATATCTCTCTCTCTCTCTCTCTCTCTCTCTCTCTCTCTCTCTCTATATATATATATATATATATATATATATATATATATATATATATATATATATATATTGGTGTAACTGGATCTAGTGCAAGCAAGGGATTTGTTTAAAATGGCAAGCTTTTCCCCTGTCCATTTCCTTATTTTAATTTGATTTTCCGTTGCTTATTACGCATGTCTTTAAGTGATGTAAAAAGAATCTGATGTTTCTTGAGTTATGGAGGGAGTCTCTACTTGTTTCTTTAAAATTTTTTGTGTGCTGGTAGTCCTGAGAATGTGTTCAGATGGTGCCACGCATACGGAACATTCGGGAAGCCCCGTTATAAACGTCGTGGCCTTGTAGATGGGGAGTGACTACATAATAGTTTGAACAGGAGCCCATGTCCGAAAACTTACCGTTTCCATTCTACGACGGCTTCAGTTCGGATGTTTAATTCGTCTACTTATGTTTTGGTGTTGAATTAGGCTCAACGCAGTACAACTGTTAGGTAAAGGCTCTAAGGGAAACATACCTAAACATAGATTTTTCGCATAAGCGCTTTTTCGTGTTAAGACGGAAACGTAAAGTGTTTCCATTATTACAAAACAACAAAAGAACCCAGCATTCTGTACTTACATAACGCAACGCTTACGGGTTAATACAGACAAACGTGCTTAAGTGATAAATAGTTGTTTCATTATGTTTCCTTTCGAATGGTTAAATAATAATTGTGGTGCGTCACGTGTCATTTAATTCCTCAAGAGATGTTCTTAAGTTAAACATCCGAACTGACACCGTCTGTTCAAAATGTTATGTACTCACTCCTCTCTGCAAGTCCTAGGCGTTCTTAATGGTAATTCCCGAGTACCCTGTATAAAAGACCTATCATGATTCGAAGTTTATTTTGATGGCCACAACGTAATTGCTTTGGTTACCTTTCGACTGTATTAAGGTTTAGAGCACTTCTTGCATTATGGCTATTTGAAACGGTTAATAGCTAGGACATAATTTTACATGTTTTTATGTATGTTTTTTGTATGTATCGAAGAGGTTTTATAAAGGCATGCAGATATAAGTTATGTTTTTTGTTGTTGGCAAGACTAATGATTTGTTTAACTTTTTGGCCATTGTGAGCAAATGTGAATGCACATTAAATTGTGCCGTGATGTAAAACCGCTCTATGTCCAGCTGTTACTTGGCAGTAACACATCATGCGGAAGTTACTCAATTCCTTAAATTTTGCACTCCAGTGCATAATTGATGTACTATAAAATTATCATTCAAGGTTATGTGAAGCTGTATTCTTTCGTTCACAAGCTTAAATAGAGTGTTACATTGCAGCCGGATATAATTGTTTGCTGACGACTCTCCATTCAAGCTTAGGTCTGAGTCCTAGTTTCTTCGTTACCGTTTAAGGTTCTCGTAAATACCAAGAAGCCGCAGAATCTAAACGCCCTAAATCCTTGTTTGATGGGCTATAAACACTTTTATGACATTTTACAATGGCCTGCTAAATAAGCTGAATGTGATCTGAAGTTTGTTTAAGACCATTGATTAGCACCTACCGTGGTGAGTCTGCATAGACAAATATTCTGTCTTTTTAATTACATTGTATTAACAATGTAGCATAAAGCTAACTAAAAATATAGTCCTCTTTCTAGTATATACACATTTTATTACAAAATCCTAAAAACTCTATAAGTATATCATTAAAATAGGTTTACTCCGCTCGTTTACTGCGCAGACCAGTTTAGTAAAACAATGTTTCGTGCTGTTTACTTGAATGATAGAATTCTCAAAATAATTTTTGTTTGGTAAAACGGGTAAGAATATAAACAGTTAAAAAAATACGGAAGTCCGTTCCAAAACATCAGCTCTTAGGCTGGACGGGTTTTTGTTTTCCCTAAATTGACAAATTTGGTGCTTCACTCGTTTCTGAAATAAACGAATCAGTAGTGGTACAGCCTGCATATCAACTGTATTAGTGCCGCGCGGGATTAGCCGAGCGGTCTAGGGCGCTGCAGTCATGTCCTGTGCGGCTGGTCCCGGCGGAGGTTCGAGTCCTCCCTCTGGCATGGGTGTGTGTGTTTATCCTTAGGATAATTTAGGTTAAGTAGTGTGTAAGCTTAGGGACTGATGTCCTTAGCAGTTAAGACCCATAAGACAGAAAAAAAACTGTATTACTTTCACAGAAATAAGATAAATGTACGATGGGAATCAGGTTAAAGTTTTAATCTGTTACATCTATTTCCTCCGAACTTTGACTCAGCAAAGTATTCTTCAGATGGCTCTAGCTAGGCACACATTTTTAACTCGTGACAAAGGATCGTTTTTGCGCCAAGTACTCAACATGTTTACGAGACGTCCCTATACTCTGTGTTGGCACAACGCAGAAAGCCAGATAAGTTGTTTTACGATCGACTACTCACCGTTACAGATCCTCTTTCGATGCAGACTAGTAGCAAAAAAAAGAGGGGCTGGCTGGACGTATACAGGGTCGAAGGTGGAGCGCAGTATCATCAGAGTAATAATTTATCTACTAAATCTTCAACTTAAGCTGACGTTAGCGATAGGGCCAGCGTCGTAATGTGTCTCAAAGTAAACAGGCGTCTAACTTATGATCTGGGTGACGGCCAGAAACTGCAGGTCCCAGGGGCTAAATCGGATGAGGAGGGTGAAGAGCGGTGGGCGTGGAAGGGGTTGTGGCTCCAGGGGCAGCGTGGGCGGGTGGCACGGTATTAAGGGCTGTCGGGTCGGCAAGTGGTGATTTCCGTGCCTTGGACGGTGGCCAACGGTTGCCGCGCGCTTCGGCGCCATCGCGCGGCGAAATATCGTCAACGGTACATTCAACGCTGTGGCCGGTCCTTACCGTTACTTACCGAGAAGTGGCAGCTCAGCAAATTTACGACTCATTTTGATACGACTTTAGCGGCTTCTATTAACAAGATATAGTTATGCTGGCGTTCCGGCTTCTAGTGTAATTGGATTACATGTTTTGCTCTTGATTAAGATACATTCTCTATCATCTACGAAGGGCTGGAAGAAAATATGGAAGAGTACCCAATAAGGATAGAAGACTAATTTTAACACTCGTAAACTGAATTTTCACTAGAAAAATCCCTTGAATGATAGATCACTGTGAAACGGTACAGTAGTTTCCGCTCAATAAGCAGCAGGTTTCGCTGCTCGCTCGCACCGGGAAATAGAAACAGAGGCGGCTCCGCAGCCAATGTTATTACACGACGGCCACGGGTGCAACAGAACCCACGTGGACGGGAGGAAAGAAATGTGTCAGGCTTCATAATGCGTATTTATATGTGTCATGCATTATGCATTTCTTGTACGTGAATGGGAATCTGTACACGAACTTTCCTAATCCTCCTCACACCTTTCCGTAAAGCGTTGCCGAATCTTTGATGGGATGTAGTTCTGTAGTATAGCAGTGCCAAACTTACTCCTGGGTAGGGGATCAGAGAGACAGCACAGGGAGGTAAAAGTCAAAGACTTTCCAGTGTCACAAGATCTGGGGTGGAGAGGTTGGTCACAGCCAAGTGGTTCGACCACCCCTCCCCCCCCCCCCCTCCCTCCGGGCACCAGGAAGACCTCCGTGTGCCCGCCATATTCCAGGAGTGTTACAGAAGATTGGTAAGTGAGCAGACGTGCCCTCAGTGCGTCTGTCTCAATGTTCACGCATCGAAGAGAGGTATTTGAATATTTGTACTAGTTCCTTTATTTCCAGCTTCGGATTGGTAAGGAAATGAAGGTGCTCGTTTAATTCCGGAAATTTGACCCCCTGTGTTAAAGTTTCTGGTCCTTAGTTTGCCCGTTATCCTCGTCACATAGTGAATGTCCTATGTAAAATATTGGGAGATTTTGGTGGTAGACATTTGGCCAACGCAATTCCGTCTTTCCCGTAGAAATGTGCGTGCACATTAGTATATAATATACCCGAGCTATAAGTTGTAAAATTATAATATCTGTAAACTGGAACAATTGCTGCAATCGCTGTAAAATCGAGTGATAATATTCAAAATACATGCGTAATAAATTGTCATCAATCTTTAACATACCTTAAAAATCACAAAGAAGTCAAGTTAAAGGAATTCATTTAAAATAAAAGATATAGAATGCAGGGACCCACACATCAGCGTGTAAGCCCCTTGCCTAGTATCGTACAGAAACGGCACGCTCTCTAGGTAGCGCTCTCAAGCTCCCCTCCCCGGTTATCCGTTACGCAATTTTGATTCAGGGCTTGACGACATCAACTTTCATCTGGCGTCCGTAGGCAAGGAGGTGGACGGTAAACTTTCAAATGAAACAAATTTGTTGTTGCTCGCTCAGTGCTGGAAATTTGGGACAGAAGTCGTTAATTTTTTTCTGTGTTGGAGAATAAAGGCTGTACTCATTTTTTCTCCACTCAGCTGTGTTCGGTTTTTGTTTATTTGCTATCGACTCCGTTTTAACTACTGCCTCATGAGTGTGGTATGCCACCACAGTTGTGTCTGTCACTGTACTCCAGTATTAGCTGACATGTCGCCGTCGATGAACTTGCCGCTCTTATAAGTTACTGACCCACAAGATGTTGGAGTGCGTTAACAGATTATACTTGCGGTGGTATGTCACGTAAATAACAGATGATTTGAAAAGCGGAAATTTGGCTCAATGCTTCAACTCGAATTTGTGTTTATAGACGGCATTGCACTAGAGTAGACTGTGGAGCTGTGGAAGCCACAATGCCTTGGTGTCCAGTAAGCAGGAGACCTGGGTTCAAGTCTCAGCTTTAGCACAGGTTTTATTTCATTACTTCGGCTTCTAGCCTTACGAAAGATAACGTTGAGACTCATACGTCTCCAGGTAAATGTAATTCTATCACATTAATTGATCTTATATGTTCCTAAAAATCACGAAAATCAAACAAACAATGAAGAACTCTGTTGGAGTTTCTTCGTACTGATTTCGAATTTGATTGCAACATCTCTTTCCACATTTACATATATTGCGCTGCTCGTGTATGTTCCATACGTCTGCAGTGAAACTAATCTAGTAAAAATTAAAGAGGTTTCCAGCTGTTGTGTTAACTACTTTATGAAAGCGTTTTGGATATCATAATTGTCTACAAAGTTCTTTTCCTTAATTAAGGTAACAAATGAGAACTGCGTTGTTCCTTGCATGCGTGAAAACATTTCATCTGAAAACATTCCAGCAGTTCTTGCGTGCAACACGCAATGTGGCATCAGACTTCTTCTTGAGCAGTAAACGTCCACTTTCATTAGCTTACATGCCGAGACCAACTTTTTGCAAACGTCCCACAGGAAAAAACAGCGCCGGCAGATTGTATTTAACGTGACGTTGATGAGGGATTAGGATTCTTTCCTAAATGTAGTATGGTGATAGTCTAGCTGCAATCCGGGCAGCGAGCACATCATAGCACTATGCAAACAGCACCAAATAATCACCATTATATCTTCTATGTAACTATAGTTTCTGGTATTCCGACGGATTTGATCGGGCACTATTAGCGTTTTAGGCCCTGGGGAATCATTCATTCATAGCAGGAAAACGTAACTGCGCTGGTTATCCGATACCCGTAACTGTCGCTGACAGTTATTTGTGGATGCTGCTGATGTTTTTTTACAAAACTCTGCAGTTGTAAATCTTTCTAAAACGTCATTTTACCGGGGTAGAGAAACTAGTTCTGCCTGCTTGTGACTATATGTCTTAAATTTCTAGCAACATTTGGTAGCTTGTTCTCTGGTCGTATTCTTCCTACTGTTGTGGAATTCCATTACTATGAACGAAGTTCGAGAAAGACTATTCATTTTAATACCGTATTTCCTTCTAAGGGAAGAGACAATAGGAAATTTATATTTCGATCTCTATGAAAGCTCGAGCAGCAACATCACGTTCAATCGGGTTTGAGAGAACAAGTAATTTGTAGACATTTTTCAATTAATAGACACTAATGAAATCCTTATGTAGGTTCGTAGTTACTAATGCTGCTGTTTACTGACGATTAACAAGTAATGGAGGACCAAAATCAGTCAAGTTCTGAAAGTTACCATATAATCTTCGATGAATACAGAGAACATCGTGCAGCAAGGGAAAATTGGAATAATGAATGTCTTACGAACAAATTCAACGAACGTGTTACCTTCTGTATAAAGGAAAAAGAAACAGCCATCAGTGACCAAAGAAGTAAACGTTTATTCTTAGTAAACTGTTTTTCTTTCAACACAATTCTCAGTTTTCCCATAGAGCGTGAAAGTCGTTTCTTAGAAACGTCTTTCATAACATGTCTCGATATTCAAGTTGCTAGTCTCTTGCATGGCTATTCCATTCTCTCATCAGCCAAGGAAACACTATCTTTCGTTGTATAGTGCAGCGCATGGGTGTATGTGCAACCAATACTTTGTGCGCAGAGCCTTATCAACCAATAAGGTGGCTTGCCTCCGAGTTTCTGTAGGAAAGCAATTTATACGCCTAATTCCATGCCTGCAGCGAGCGTGGTACTGTTTTACAACGCGCTGCATGCTGATGACAAAGGGAAAGCTCAGATAAAAGTAAGGTTTTTTTGACATAGGCTTTTCTAAACTGCAACTTAAATGAGTTCTGGTGAGAGCGTTGCTTCCTTATTCTGTACTGGCGTAATTATATTTTTGAGTTACACAGTAATAATTGGCAGCTTTCAACCACTATTTTTTTTCCTTTTATAACCTTACGATGAAAACATTGTCTCTCGAAACGCGTTGTTGAGTTGTGATCGGGAAAAATATTACGGATGAATGCTACGAGGGTAATCCCAAAAGTAAGGTCTCCACTTTTTTTATAAGTACATAGACCAGTTTATTTCTACAATGATTTACATCACTTTACAGCTTGAACATTTAGCTATTTTTCTACATAATCACCATTTCTGTCGATGCATTTTTGTAGACGCTGCGGCAGTTTTTGTATGCACATGTCATACCAGCTTGCCGCCATGCTGTTCAGAAAGTTATGAACCTCTCCTTTCACCTCGTCGTCGGAGCTGAATCGCTTTCCGGCCAAATGTTCTTTTAACCTAGAGAACTGGTGATAGTCACTGGGCCCCAAGTCAGGACTACAGGGTGGGTGGGTGATTATGTTCCACTGAAACTGTTGCAGGAGGGCAACGGTTTGCCGAGCGATGTGTGGGCGAGCGTTGTCATGGACATTGTGTACACCCTTGTTCAACATTCATCTTTCCATTTCTGAATTACCCGTTTGAGTTTTTTCAGTCTCACAGTACCTGTCAGCGTTAATGTTGCCGTGTACTAGCTAAGTCACAATTAACGCTGACAGGTACTGTGAGACTCTGAAAGAACTCAAAGCGGCAATTAGGAACCGGGAAGATGAATGTTGAGCTCAATGCAGGCGTCTATCAAGTGACATGTGACTGCGGCAAATTGTATATAGGCGAAACGGGAAGAACTTTTAAGGAACGCATTGAGGAACACGAACGGCACATGCTGCTAAAACAAAGTGCAAAATCGGCAGTAGCTAACATCATGACAACTGTGTATCTAACAACGTACGTGTACTGGACAAGAAAACAAACATCCCCGCCATTAAGGAAGTGAATACGCGGCCGCGGTGTGCGAATGACATAAACAACGCGCTGCAAATCAACTCTGCGGACAATATTTTGGGTAAACATTCCCCCTCTCTTGCTCTGTCCGCTTCGAATATAACCAATGATGACCAACCAATAGCAGTAGCAGAAATTTCAACCAGTAACTCTTCTCCAGTGTAAGTGTGGAATACTGCCTTTCTATCCAATGACGATGAGCCGCCAATGGTATCCACAGGGGATTAGCGAACAATGCCCCTTCTTCTGGATCAGAGCGGGAATATTAGCCTATGACTATGGCCCACCATTGGTAGCCATATGAATTTTAACCAATACCATCACTTCTTCAGCAGGAACGAGGGAAAACTACCCTCTATAAGACGACGCGACACTCGTCTTGACAGTGTTCTAGCAGCATTGGACACCAGAAGATCCTGAGGAAGATCCCAGCAGAGGGGTCGAAACGTAGATTCTTTCAAGTAAAATATGACGCGGCCCAATAACGCAGAAGATTTTTACTTCGATGTCATAATTGCTGGTAAGCTTTCCGGGATGTATAGTCGTAGTCCAAGAAACTCTTCTGTTCCTCACGTTTCGTCCAGGACTGCGCTGGACATCCTCAGAGGCGCTCCTCTGCTTAGTCTTGCCGGCTGACCGGTCGGCCGTCCGAAAGCGACGTAAATACTGGAGGAAAGGGGTCAAAGTAACACGTGATGAGCGGTAGAGTTTCTTGACCCATGACTTTACGTCCCGAAAGGTTTACCAGCAGTTATGTCATCCGGTCGTGAAAGCCTTCGTCCTATGAATGTAATAATTCGAATTTCAAATAAAGCAATTGCTGACAGATTTGAATACTACCGAACTATCATTTTAATAATTCATGTGCGAAATAATAACAGAAATTCTGTACAGAATAATGGAAAAATCGGTAGAAGCTGACCATGGGGAAAATCTGTTTGGATTCCAGAGAAATGTAGGAACACGTCAGGCAATACTTAACCTACGACTTCTCTTAGAAGATAAGGCAGACTTAAATTTATAGTATATGTGGACACAGTGAAAGTTTTCGACAATGTTGAGTGGAACACACTCTTTGAAATTCTGAAGGTAGCAGTGGTAAAACATAGAGAGCGAAACACTATCGTAACTTTTACACAAACCAGACGGCAGTTATAAGAGTTGTGGGGTATGAAAGGAAAGCAGTGGTTGAAAAGGAAGCTAGAGGGGATTGTAGACTATCATCAGTGTTCTTCAATCTGTACAATGAGCTAACACTATAGGAAACAAAAGAAAAATCTGTTGTAGGCATTAAAACTCATTAAGAAGAAATGAAAACTTTGGGGTTTGCCGATGACATTGTAATTCTGTTAGAGACAGCAAAGGACTTGAAGGAGACGCTGAATGGAATGGACAGTGTCTTGAAAGGAGAAAATAAGATGAACATCGAAAAAAGCAAAACAAGGGTAAAGGAATGCAGTCCTATTAAATCAGGTGATGCTGAGGGAATTAGATTAGGAAGCAAGACTCTGAAAGTAGATGAGCTTTGCTATTTGAGCAGCAAACTAACTGATGATGGTCGAAGTAGAGAGAAATGGAGTTAGACTGCAATAGCAAGGAAAGCAATTCTGAAGAAAAGAAATTTGTTAACATCGAATATTGATGTAAGTCTTAGGAAGACTTTTCTGGGAAGTGACACATGGACGATAAACATTTTAGACAAGAAGAGAATAGAAGATTTTGAAAAAATGCTTACAGAACAGTGCTGAAGGATAGATGGGTAGATCACGGAACTAAGTCGGAGGTTCTGAATTGGGGAGAATACAAGCATGTGCCATAACCTGACTAGAAAAAGAGATCGGTTGATAAAACACTCTCTGAGACATCAAGGAATCACCAATTTAGCACTGGAGGAAAGTGTGGGGAGTGCAAATTGTAGAAACTGAGCAAGAGATATATACAGGAAGCATATTCAGAAGGATGTAAGTTGCAGTAGTTATACGGAGATGAGGAGGCATGCACAAGACAGAGAAGCATGAAGAGTGGCATCAAACCTGTCTTCGGACTGAGGTCCACAACGACAACAACAACAACAACAATAACATGTTGATTATTGTCAAGTTGAAGTATGGCAACAGACTTACATATTATTCATTAAGGGGATCCTACTCTGATCTTTGGCCTTCAGCTGTCTATCTCTCCAATGGGAACTGTTTTTAAGGTGATACAGACATTTAGAGAGCATGAGTTTGCGTTCAGCATTTTCAGTAGACTTCTTCCAGATTCCAGAACGTAGGTTTCTGTCGAAATCTTCGAACCAGTAGTCAATATTCCAGGTTCCATGCAGTTTCTACGAAAATTCTGTATAGTTAAGATCTTGATAGAAAAGTGTTATGAAGTGTTGAGCCTAGCATGCTCAAAGCAGAAGTTTAATGATAGAAAAAGTACTCATGTTTCACAATCACGAATTCTCTCATGTGCAAACCCGTTCGTGTCAGAGTAGCACTGACAATCCACGTACACAATTATTTGTTGGATGCATTCCAACCTGTACAGTTTTTACCTTCTACAGCTTTCCCTAGTACCGTGGAACTTATTCCCTGACGTCTTAACACATGTCCTATCATCTTGTTCCTTCTTCTTCTCAAACTTCTCAATACATTTCCTGCCTTTCCGATTCTGCAGACTACATCCTCATTCCTTACCTTATCAGCCCACCTAATTTTCAACATTCGTCTGCAGTACCCCGTCTGAAATGCTTAGTCTCTCTTTAGTTCCGGTTTTTCGACACTCCATGCTTCACTACTATAGATTCCTGTGCTTCAAACCTACATTCTCAGAAATTTCTTCCTCATGTTAAAGTCTGTGCTTTATACTAGCTGACTTACCTTGGCAAGGAATGCCCCTTTAGCAAGCGGTAGTCTGCTTTTTATATCCTCCTTGCTCCCTCCGTTATGGGATATTTTGTTACCTAGGTAACAGAATTCCGTAACTTCATCTTCTTCATAATCAACAAATTTGATGTTAAGTTGTCCACCCACGGTAGCTGGACGGTCAGGGTAAGGATGTCAATCCTCTGGGCCCGGGTTCGAGTCTCGGCTGGGTAGCCTAATTTTCTCCGCCCACGGACTGGGTGTTGTGTTGTCCTCATCATCCTCCTATCATCGTCATCGACGGCACATCGCCAAAGTGGCGTAAAATTAAACTATCGGCACCCGGCGAACGGTCTGCCCGACGGGGGGCACTAGCCATGCAATTATATAAATAAATAAATGTTATGTTTCTCGCTGTTCTCATTTCTGCTATTTGTCGTTACTTTCGTCTTTCTTCAATTAACTTTCAAATCCATATTCTGTATTCTTTAGACTGTTCATTCCGTATCTTTTATTTTCCCCATTGCTTCTTCGATATACAGTATAGAGATAACAGTACCGCCGAAAGGCTACATCCTGTTTTACACCCTTTTTAATCCGATCACTTCGTACTTCGTCTTCCACTCTTATTGTTCCCTCTTGATTCTTATACGTATTATATTTCACGCATCCTTCCATATGGCTTACCCATATTTTTCTCAAAATTTCGAAGTTCTTGCACCATTTTATACTTTCTAAAGCTTTTTCATGATCGACAAATACTATCAAGGTGTCCTGATTTTTATTAAGTCTTGCTTCCATTATCAAATGGCCTGTCAGAATTGCCTCTCTGTTGCTTTAGCTTCCCAGAAGCCAAACAGATAGTCATCTGTCAGACCTTATGTTTTCTTTCCCTTTGTTTCGTATACGATTCTTGTCAGCTGCTAAGCTGTTTGTGCTATAATTCTCGAATTTTTCGGCTCCTGCAATCCTTGGAACTTTGTGGATGATGTTCTTCCGAAAATCTGATGGTACATCGCCAGCCTCTTACATTCTGGCACACCACCCTGTGTGTGTGTGTATGTGTGTGTGTGTATTGAACGGAGGACAAGAAACGGCGGAGAGGCTTCATCCTGCCGTAGCCCTCAGTGGTTCACAACCCAACATCAGGCTACAGCAGTCCACTCAGCCCACCACCGCCCACACCGATCCCAGGGTTATTGTGCGGTTCGGCCCCCAGAGGACTGCGCTGAAGACCGGCGCACCTACCCGCTCGCGAAGCAGCGCCACACCACCCTGGATAGTCGTTATGTGCCACTTTCTGTACAAATTACGTTGGAATGTTATCCATCCCTCCTGCATTATTTGAACTTAGGTCTTCCAAAGTCTTTGTAAATTCTCAATCTAATATTGGATCCCGTCTCTCTTCCCTATGGAGCCCGCTTTCTTCTGCTATGTCATCAGACAAGTTCATATCATCTTAGAGGCCTCCAGTGCACTCCTTCCACTAATTCGTTCTCTTCTCTGCATTTAACAGTGGAATTGCAGTTGCACTCTTAATGTTACCAAACTTACTTTTAGTTTCGTTTCGACTTTTCTGTGCGCAGAATCAGTGCTTCCGACAGTCGTTCCTTTTTCTATTTCTTCACATTTTTCATATAGCCTCTTTTCCTTAGCTTCCCTGCAGTTCCTATTTATTTAATTCCATAGTGACCTTATTATCGTATTCCTGAATTTCCCTAAAAATTCTTCTACTTCCTTCTTTCGGCTATCATCTGATGTATTGCTTCTGTTATTCCCCTAAACATTCTTGTACTACTTCTTTTGGCTATCATCTGATATATTGCTTCTGTCATCCGTGGTTTCTTCGCTGTTACTTTCCCAGAACTTATGTTACCCTTTACAACTTCTGTGATGGCGGTTTTTAGAGATATCTACTCCTCTTCAAATTAATTGTCTACTAAGCTATTCCTTATCACAGTAACTATAGCTTTGGAGATCTTAGAGTATCTCTTCATTCTTTAGTGCTTCCGGACCCCATTTCTTTGCGCAGTGAGTCTTTACGACTAGTGTTTTAAACTTCATCCTGTTCTAAATTGTGATCTAAGTTTATATCTGATCTCGCGTCCGCTTTACATCCTAAAATCCGATTTCAGAGTATCTACCTGACCTTAATGTAATCCAACTGATATGATGTAATCTAACTGATAGCTTCCCTATACTCATGTGACCAGAAAACCGCGTCCTCTTCCAGTTTTACTTCATTGACCCCTCTATATCTGCATTTGTTTACATGTCTCTTTCCAGATGTTGTAGTTTCCCTGCCGTGTTCAAACTCATTATATTCCACACTCTAACTTGCTGAACGTTGGTTATTCAGTCTTCTTCTCATGGCCACCTCCGCCTTGGAAGTCAACTCTTGGAGATCCGATAGGAATTCGCAACCTTTGCCAATGGCGAGATCATCAGGACAGTTCTTTCAATTAGGCGAAACATGTGCCTTTAATGCAGTGTTTTCGATTTCCTTCTGCAGTCTCATGCAGTTGATAATTGCTGATTCTTCAGCCTTTAGGGGAAGTTTTACACCCCAAGGGAAAGAGAGTGCCTGAACCTACGACCGCTCTTCTGATCCCTTTGACAAGGCCATTTCTTATTCGTTACACAGTTTTAGGTAATCTAGATGCCGGATTTCACTTATGTGTTCAATACGTTTCTATTTGTTAAATTATTCGTGAAGTAAAGGCAAATAGTGTTCTAATAGTTTTTGTGTGGGTCACATTCAGAGAAAAAAAAAGGGAATTTACATCACCGCAACATTCTGTGGTATTGCAGCATCCGCTAGATTCAGTTTTATAATATAGACGGCTTACAAGAGCGACTAATTCATCGAGGAAGGTGATTACAATATGAAATACGTGATCCACATTTGCTTGGTTCACAAAAATATAAAAGAAAATCGCTGTTATTTCTAGACAACGTACAGCCAGTTTTCTGATTCAGTGTTTTGGAAACTCAGGATGGTTATTAGCTGAATAGTGTTCGATACGTGGAGCTTTTGGTCATCACCCTAGGAAGTGTGCATTAACAATACACTTACTGTTATAAAGTCATCACAAGATCCAAACAAATTGCAAAACCATTTAGACAATATATCTGCATGGTGCGAAATAGGGCAGTTAACTCTAAATAATGAAAAGTATGGAGTTAGCCACATGAGTACTAAAAGAAATCCGCTAAATTAGGTTGCAGGAAAAAAGACAATAATCTAATGGCTATAAATGCAATTAAATGGTTTGGTATTAGAATTAAGAATAACAAATCGAAACGATCACACAGATAATGTTTTGGGGAAAGCAAACAAAGACTGCGATTGATCGGCAGAACTCTTAGAAAATGCAACAGGTTTACTAAAGAGACTGTTTACACGACGCTTGTCCGCCATCTTCTGGAGTATTGCTGTGCAGTGTGGGATCCACACAGATAGGACTGACGGAGGACGTCGAAAAAAATCAAAGAAAGGCAGCTCGTTTTGTATTATCGCGAAACAGGGGAGAGACTAACTCGGATATGATTCGCGAATTGGGAGTGGCAATCATTAAAGCAAAGGCGATTAACGTTGCAGCAGGATCTTTTCCTAAAATTTGGGCCACCAGCTTTGTACTCAGAGTGTGAAAATAGGTTTTTGACGCCCAGCGACATGGGAAGGAATGATCATCATAATAAAATAAGAGGAATCAAAGCTCACACGAAAAGATTTAAATTGGAATTATATTAACACCTTCAGCTGCTGACGGGCGTTGATATATATATATCAACGGAGACAGGTGAAAATGTGTGCCCCGATCGAGACTCGAACCCGGGATCTCCTGTTTGCATGGCAGACGCTCTATCCATTTTTTAAAAATCATTTTGTTCGATATTGTTTGTTGCGTTGCGTTTGGTCTCGGCGGACGTCACAAGACAACTGTTTAAGTTGATCGTGGATATTTTTTTGTTACAGAGAGCACGCAGCCCTCTGACCGAACACGCTGAGCTACCGTGCCGGCATCTATGTGAGACATCGAGGACACAGAGGATAGGGCAACTGCAGGGACTAACTCGCGCACGCCTCCTGCGAGACCCACATTCTCACCTTGTATGTACACACACTACATTCGTGGTGTCCTACCCCAACGCACTCATTACTCGTGGAAGATATTCTTACCAAGTCCCGTAAGAGTTCGGGGAATCTGTGTGCATCCGCACACGAAGAGGTCATGGCCGGTGTTACCAGAACTATACATTTATACACTATACACTATCCACTATACACTTATGGATAAGGTGTCTGTTCTTTCAGTCATGTTGCGGCAGTATCTTTTCGTGAAATTTGGACCACCAGCTTTGTCCTCAGAGTGTGATAATATGTCTTTGACGCCCATCGACATGGGAAGGAATGATCATCATGATAAAAACAAGAGGAATCAAAGCTCACACGTCCGAAAGAACAGACACCATATCCATATAAGCATACGAAAAGATTTACGTGTTCGTTGTCCCCCGGCGCTGTTTGAGAGTGGTACGGTAGAGAAATAGTTGAAAGGTCGTCAGATGAACCCCATCAAGCACTTAACTGTAAACTGCAGAGTAATCATGTAGATGTAGATGCAGATGTAGATGTACTTTAATGAGTCAACGTAACCCCGCGAGATTGGGTGGGACAAGTTATAAATGAAGCAATGTAAACATTGAGGGTTACGCACTGGAACCGACAATCTGATACAATGTGTGCCAAACCTTAGCCAATGAGAGGAATCCCTTCTCAGATTTGTTACGTGGCTCACTGCTTTTGAACCAAGTTCCCCGCAATCGGAAGAGCCCGAAGTGCTCGCGTATAGCTCGTTGCCTAGTGCGTCCTTTCCGATACGGCCTGTACGGGCGGCGTTCGCCAATTTCCGGCGCAATTGTTAGCGGTGGGAGCGCGTCCGGCGCGCGCGCCATGAATAATTCAAGAAGCCGGCCGATCCGGGCGCGGTGTTTGGCAGCGCCGCATTTGCATGAACAAGTGTTGCGCTGCACGCCCCTCTCCACTCTGGCCGCCCCATCGCGGCTGGGCTACAGCACTGCGGCAGTCGATGCGCACGCGCCGGCTCGCGTGCCAGAGTCTAACAGGTGTTTTACTGTGCACGTTGTCACACGCTGTCGACGTCGCCAGTGAGTTCTTTCTTTAGTCAAGCCAGCAATTGTCAATTGTCCTTCATTCACTATATTAAATCCGTCACTGGTGACCAGATACACTTCTGGCCATTAAAATTGCTAAACCACGAAGATGACGTGTTACAGACGCGAAATTTAATCGACAAGTAGTAGATGCTGTGATATGCAATTTATTAGCTTTCCAGAGCATTCACACAACGTTGGCGCCGGTGGCGACACCTACAACGTGCTGACATGAGGAACATTTCCAACCGATTTCTCATATACTGGCAGTAGTTGACCGGCGTTGCCTGACAAAACGTTGTTGTGGTGGCTTGTGTAAGGGGGAGAAATGCGTACCATCACGTTTACGACTTTGATAAAGGTCGGATTGTAGCCTATTGCAATTGCGGTTTATCGTATCGCGACATTGCTGCTCGCGTTGGTCGAGATCCAATGACAGTTAGCAGCATATGGAATCGATGGGTTCAGGAGAGTAATACGGAACGCCGTGCTCGATCCCAACGGCCTCGTATCACTAGCAGTCGAGGTGACAGGCATTTAACGAGTCATGCAGCAACGTCTCGAACCCTGAGTCAACAGATGGGGACGCTTACAAAACAGCCATCTGCAGAACCGGTTCGACGATGTTTTCAGCAGCATCTACTATCAGCTCGGAGACCATGGCCGCGGTTACCCTTGACGCTGCATCACAGACAGGAGCGCCTGCGATGGTGTTCTCAACGACGAACCTGGGTGCACGAATGGCAAAACGTCATTTTTTCGGATGAATCCAGATTCTGTTTACAGCATCATGATGGTCGCATCCGTGTTTGGTGACATGGCGGTCAAAGCACAATGGAAGCGTGTATTCGTCATCGCTATATTGACGTATCACCCGGCGTGATGGTATGGGATGCCATTGGTTACACGTCTCGGTCACCTCTTGTGAGCATTGACGGCACTTTGAACAGTGGACGTTACATTTCAGATGTTTTACGACCCGTGGCTATACCCTTTATTCGATCCATGCGACTGCAGCCGCGCGACTGGTTAGGTAGGTTTCAATAGTTCTAAGTTCTAGGGGACTAATGACCTCAGAAGTTAAGTTCCATAGTACTCCGAGCCATTTGATCCCTGCGAAACCCTACAATTCAGCATGTTGCATGTGCTGCACGGGCCTTTCTGGATACAGAAAATGTTCAACTTCTGCCGTGGTCAGCATATTCTCCAGATCTCTCACCAACTGAAAACGTCTGGTCAATGGTGGCCGAGCAACTGGCTCGTCTCAATACGTCAGTAACTACTGTTGATGAGCTGTGGTATCGTGTTGAAGCTGCATGGTCAGCTGTACCTGTACACGCCATCCAATCTCTGTTTCACTCAATGCCCAGGGGTATCAAGGCCGTTATTAAGGCCAGAGGTGGTTGTTCTGGGTACTGATTTCTCAGGATGTATGCACCCTAATTGCGAGAAAATGTAATCACATGTCAGTTCTAGTGTAATATATTTGTCCAATGAATTCCCGTTTATCATCTGCATTTCTTCTTGGTGTAGCAACTTTAATGGCCAGTAGTGTACATAGGGGGAACAATAATAAAAGCGATAAACTGCAGGAACGGATTCCTGACTGCAAATGGTAGACAAAAGATCCTTTGAACACGTTTCCGGAAACGGACGGTGTGTTTGCAACGAGAACAAATCGTCCTGGAACACAGTATAGAGCTACATCGAATCCAGGTCACAACACATGTTCAAAGCGGCCTCTATCGGATGCAGCGCACGCGTCCACACATCGCATCATGGATTGCCGCACAGCAGCCTGTCGAGAAAGTTCGAACTAGCGTTTTAATGCCGACTAGAAAACTTCAAACTCGATTTTACCCATTATTTTTGTGATTTACGTCGAAGTATTTCGGAGGATTCATGTTTGAGTAGTGAACTTCATGCAGCATAAATACAAGAAGTTACAAAAATTCGATAGCCTTGTGATGCCCTTATAACTTTTGTATTTCATTGACAGCCCTCCTTTCGCATTTAGATTGGATTCTGACTACGACGTGACAATATTAAAAGTAGTTTCTGTCTCTCATTCCATACCAAGGTTTAATGGAAATGTTCGTTTGGTAACAGGTGAAGGCTGGAGATGGAAATCTCAAATACCCTCAAATACTCTCAAATACGATTCCCGACTCAAGATGCTTGCAAGATTTAACTGCTGCAACAACTCACCACACACTTACGGGTAGGAGTAACAGGTAAAAGTAAATAAATGAACATGAAGTTACAATGTGGGTTAACTGCAAACATTTGAGAGCAGAATTATAAGGAAAATACTGGCTGAACAGAAAGCGGCAAATTCATGGAAATTAAAAAATTAATACTCGACGATATCGGAATGCAGAAAATGTAGCAGAAAAAAAATAGGAAACAGAAGACTGACATTCCTTGGTCATTTATACAGAGCTGATGACAAGAAATTAACTAAACATATCCTGAAATATCTCTTGCGCAATAAGTCAGCTACATGCTGAATTCAACAGATCTAAAACGATTTTCATTGACACAGCATGAAGAAAGAAGTAAGTATAGGTAGTGGCAGTCACAGAATGAAAATGTTGCAGATCTAATGATTCCAAGGCAGAATCACATGAAATAGATTCAGAACTCTCAGAGGAGAGGACAAAGCAACGAACTGAATCTGTGAGGGAACGGAAGAGAAAAGAGTATAATATCAAGACCTGAAACTGGCCTGTAGACCTGTGAAGACTTACTTGAGAGGAAATTGTACTTTGTACTGGCGGTCGCGCTGAGGCATTGTCCATTGGTGGCGCTACATAGCCCACCTTGTTACTCTCCACAGTCAGCATGGAGGCACTGTACCGTGTTAGTAACCACTCGTATCGTGGGAGGGTTTGCATGACCATGTGCTGCCTTTGCCACCCACATCGCTCCTTTTCTGACGGGAATCTGTGTGCTAGGCGGTTTATTTCCTCCGCTTTTAGTTCTATTAGCGATCAACAAAATATTTAATCACAGCGTTTACGAATTCGAATCGATTTCCTTAATTTCTCTCCCATTTCACTGCTACACGGTTTATCCTCCACGATTAATGACAGCTAAAAGTCGTATAAGACCAGACGTCTTCACGTACAGAGCAGTACATAGACCGTTGGTTTATGAGATACGAAGGGGAGAAACTCCATCATTAAACCCAGGCACTGGATAAGCAGCCGTTGACTTGATACATAGACCAAATGGTTCAAATGGCTCTGAGCACTAAGGGACTTAACATCTGAGGTCATCAGTCCCCTAGAACGTAGAACTACTTAAACCTAGCTAACCTAAGGACATCACACAAATCCATGCCCGAGGCAGGATTCGAACCTGCGACCGTAGCGGTCGCGCGGTTCCAGACTGTAGCGCCTACAACCGCTCGGCCACACAGGCCGGCATACATAGACCATTCTAAATGCTTTACACGTCGTTTGTTGCTTTAGGTTATAGAAATTCTGCTTTTCATTCATTTTCGTAGAAATCGGAGTCTTCGAAGACATTAAGCAATAGCTTTTGGTGACTTTTTCCGTCACAAGAGGCGAAATAATATGTAGAAAATTGTGCCTAAAACTACAGCCTACAGTCCAAGTGCTGTAGCTGAGTTAGTTACCAAGCACTGTGAAAGATGCATTCTGTACTTTGTCGCTTTTCGTTTCATACGGTTTACTGACGCCGGCCGAGCGATTCTAGGCCAGCTACGGTCGCAGGTTCGAATCCTGCCTTGGGCATGGATGTGTGTGATGTCCTTAGATTAGTTAGGTTTAAGTAGTTCTAAGTTCTAAGGGACTGATGACCTCAGATATTCAATAAAAAGAAATGTTCAAATGTGTGTAAAATCTTATGGGACTTAACTGCTAAGGTCATCAGTCCCTAAGCTTACACACTATTTAACCTAAATTATCCTAAGGACAAACACACAAACCCACTCCCGAGGGAGGACTCGAACCTCCACCAGGATCAGCCGTACAGTCCAGGACTACAGCGCCCAAGACCGCTCGGCTAATCCCGCGTGGCCCCTCAGATGTGAAGTCCAATAGTGCTCAGAGCAATTTCAACCATTTGGTTTACTGCCTGTTGTGGTTCGCATTTTTTTTCTGTGCTCTCTTAAAGTCTTGTTTTTATTTAATTTTTTTTACTGGTATCATATCAAGACATAATATTTGTACATGCTAAATTCACTTCCTTTAATTTTTTCTAACTCGTCTTTTACGCAGTATATGTTTAATAAATTTGTGATTTTATTTGTTCTTGTACATCACTTGGCACTTCTTATAAACGTCATCTTCATGTTCTGGATATGCAGTTCATACTTCTCATTTACCACCCATGATTCTCTTCCATGTAACGGTAACGGAACAGCAACAGTCTTAAAAACTTTAATCGCTTATATTTGAGAGTTTTATTTGCCGTATATATGCTGTTTGTTCCACAGATATTACTGAAATAATTCATTTTATTTTCTGTGTACGCTATATTACAGCCAAGATAAGCAAAAAGAAAGGAAGAAATCAAATACTTGACATGGCTTGGCTTGTATCTTGTGATTAAGATTGCACCGATCTCCTTAAACTACATCTGAACGACGAAACCAGTAGCCAGTACGATTACAGTATTACGTAAAAAAGTTTACAGTGCAGAAGTTTGAACATATATAGACCAACGATTTGAACCAAGTAAGACGTCGTCCCACTTACGACATTCTCCCCTCTGCGAGTGCTCACTGTCTACGGTAAGCTGCCTTAACGTTGCGAGTGTAACTGCATCCCGTACTTCCGTTCCGACTTCGTATCCCTTGTGATTGCCTTGAATAGATTAACTTGAATGTTAGGACGGTTCGTTATGTGATCTCGGAATATTCCCTTGCGAAATTTCAACAGAATCGTCTGGCGCACAACGGCCCGCCGGATATATCGTGAAGGGAATCATTTTACTGGGGACCGAGTTTCGATTCAATTTACTGCAACTGCTCTGCGAGATTTGCCGCGAACTGC
Organism: Schistocerca gregaria; assembly: GCF_023897955.1. Lineage (NCBI taxonomy): Eukaryota > Metazoa > Arthropoda > Insecta > Orthoptera > Acrididae > Schistocerca > Schistocerca gregaria. The sequence goes on along the minus strand of NC_064925.1, from coordinate 363,856,149 downwards.
GTCAGCTCAAGTAAGTTCTTGTAATGTTACCGTTTTAGTTACTTCAATCAGAAATGAAAGATGAAATTATGTTACCAGATAAAGGTGATACACGCTAAAATACTGGAAAAGTGTTAAAATGCAAGAAGGAAAGTTCGTAAGTAAAACGATCGTCGGTTTTATTAGAACCATTTTAAACAATTCGAAAATCCAAAGAGGGGAATGTAAAACAAACTCTCATAACAATCAACTGAAAATTCCACAGTTAAAAAAATGGTTCAAATGGCCCTGAGCTCTATCGGACTTAACATCTACGGTCATCAGTCCCCTAGAACTACTTAAACCTAACTAACCTAAGGACAACACACAACACCCAGCCATGACGAGGCAGAGAAAATCACTGACCTCGCCGGGAATCGAACCCGGGAACGCGGGCGCGGGAAGCGAGAACGCTACCGCACGATCACGAGATGCGGGGATTCCACAGTTATGTGCTATTACAGGAATAAGTGAAACACTGTATAATTTATTGTTTTCAGGCTTAACTTGGGGTGCAAGCGGTTCATAGATTTCGAGCATCAGCACCACCGAAGTGTAGTTTCAAATTACTGTAAATCACGTTCACGTCAAATTCTTCTAAAAGTGTTAGTGATAGTCTTACTACGTATCTAGAGAAAATTATATACCTGATAAGTGCATAACGAATGCTTACGAACAACTTATGAGGAATTTTTTTCTATAGTTCAAGAAAATAAAAGCTCTGTCACCTCGTTTTCATGAAATGTACCTCTTAATTATGACACTGAAATGGCAGATTATAAAAACTCTCAAAACGTTTCCAGTTATCTATGATCTGTATGACTGTTCGGGACTTTGATCTCAGTGCAGTTAACGTATGAATAGACACGTTTGCCGTTGTGCTCTAGCATTCCATTGAGTGAGGATTGGCGCCGTGGTTGTTGTCTATTCCTCGTCCTATAGTCCAACAACGCGGGAAGCGAAGATGGAAAAGAAGTTATGCCCTGCAAGATAGAGCTACATTCAGTGTCTGACGAAGGCGCTTTATACCTATATATGCGAATTTTGTCGTATTGTACCAGAGTATTGAGTTAAGAAAAGTTATTGCACGTACAATCATTACGCAAGGTGTACGGTGGTCGCTGCAGGACTGTCGTAAGATCGTATTGTAATATCGGTTCCCTGTACGTAGCTAACGGCGAGAAGAAGGTCGCGATTGTTTCAAACATACGCTTCTCAGTTCTCTAAACATTTTCACTTGTAGTATGAACTCCAGTACTCTCATACTGTCTCCGGATTCATTAGGATGTATACAGTCATGTCCACGTGAGGATTCCAACAGCTGGAGCTCTTGTCCAGAACTCGTCAGCCGAGTTTTGATGTAGTTTACATGTGGATGCACTGCACTTTTCCGGAAACCTTTCCGCAAATCTAAGTCTTCCATTCATCTTCCCTGATACTGACTTGACATTTAAACGACTCTAGACGATGTTCAGTAAACTTCTGATCAGATACTATCGGGTTCTTTCTTCTTATTGTAAGCACTGTCAGTTTACAACGATTTTAAAGGGAGCTGTCATTAGCGATACCGTCTTAAATATCATGTCCTTGTGTCTTTGCATTCCGTTCTCATCGTCCAAAGAGGATACTTTACTGAGAACAACGGTATCGTCAGCGAAGTGTGTAAGTGCGTACCAGAGAGGTCCTGTTACGCTTCCTTGGAAAACCTCCGAAGTTACTTTCGTTTCTTTTGAAAATTCATCGACGACATTACGTTTCGGTTTCTAAAAGTAAAAAATTGTGATCTCTAAGGTAAACTCACGATGAATAATCAATGGTGTGCCTTCAGACCTTCAGCCGAGAATGTTGACTCCATTTTATTCACAAAATGTCGACTACCAATCTAATCGTCTCTTCAGATACTGCGAGCCACTTTGTTTAGTCGCAGCCGGGACTCTTAACTATACTGTGAACTATTGTTGGCTTCACGCCTCTATTTATAACGGGATTGGTTTCACGACGACCACTCCGCCCTTCAAATGCTTCAGATGGCTCTGAGCACTATGGGACTTAAAATCTGAGGTCCCCTAGAACTTAGAACTACTTAAACCTAACTAACCTAAGGACATCACACACATCCATGCCCGCGGCAGGATTCGAACCTGCGACCGTAGCAGCCGCGCGGTTCCGGACTGCAGCGCCTAGAACCACCATGCCCTTTCATGCGCTTTATGTCAAACGGAGCGGTCGTTGCAGCTACAAATCGAGAATTCTTGAGACAGAAGTTGAGACTGATACGGAGAAACAAAAGCAAAGAATCGCTTATCTGCCTACTGATTTCTCAACATCCGGAAAAATTGGTAGACGCCGACAAAAAAAATAAAAAAAATAAACGGAGTCGAGCATTCGCCTTCGCTACTGCAGTCCATAATGTGCTTGGCAGCGTTACACCCATATATTTAAGGACGTGACTGTGTTGAGCAACCGTGCGACTGCTACAGTCGCAGGTTCGAATCCTGCCTCGGGCGTGGATGTGTGTGATGTCCTTAGGCTAGTTAGGTTTAAGTAGTTGTAAGTTCTAGGGGACTGATGACCACAGCAGTTAAGTCCTATAGTGCTCAGAGCCATTTGAACCATTTTGTGTCGAGCACCACACTACTAATACACTATATGAACATCACAGGACTGCTTCTTCCTGCTCATCTGCATTAACTTATGTTTTTCTATATTTAGTGAAAACTGATATTATGACACCAAACTTACTTTAAGTCAGCTTATATCCTCCTACAGTCACTCAACAACAATACCTTGCTATACATCACAGTATCATCAACAAACAACCCCAGACTTCTGCCTACCCTATTCGCCAGATAATTTATGTATATAGAAAATAACAGCGGTCGTGTCACATTTCTCTGGTTCACTTCTGACGGTACCATTGTCTCTGATGAAGACTCCCCGTTGAGTGAACCACTGATATATACGGGAACCTATTGCATATGCTAGTACTTTCGTTAACAGTGAGCGATATGGTATCGTGTCAAACGCTTTACGGAAATCTAGGAATATGGAATCCGCCTGTTGCCCTTTATCCGTGGTTCGCAGGATCTCGTGAGAATATGGGAAATGGATTTTCGTACGATCGATACTCTCTAAAACCGTGCTGGTTCAGGGACATATGCTTTTCGGCCTGTAGGAAATTTATTGTATTTGAACTCAAAATATGTTCTAGAATTCTGCAGCAAACCAGTGTTAAGGATGCTCATCTGTAATTTTGCGCGCCGGCCCTTGTGACCGAGCGGTTCTAGGCGCTTCGGTGTGGAACCGTGCTGCTGTTAGGGTGACAGGTTCGAATCCTGCCTCGGGCATGGATGTGTGTGATGTCCTTAGGTCAGTTAGGTTTAAGTAGTTCTAAGTCTTGGGGACTGATGACCTAGTGCTTAGACATATTTGAACCATTTTTTTGTAATTTTGCGGGTCAGTTCTTTTAGCCTTCTTATACACATCCAGTCGCTTGGGACTTTGCGCTGGACGAGAGATTCGCGATAAATGCAAGCTAGGTGAAGGGCCGTGCTGCAGAGTACTCTTTATAAAACCGATCTGAGATTCCACCACGACGAGGCGACTTTCTTGCTTTCAACTCTTTCAGTTGTACACTACACTTGCTCTCTACACCAGCGATGTTTATTACCACGTCCTCCATACGGGAGTCTGTGCGATGGCCAAACGACGTTATGTTTGTACGATTCTGCTGCATGAACGGTTTCTTAAATGCGAAACTTAAAACTTCGACTTTTTACTTCGGTTATCTTCTTCTGTCACACCAGATGGGACGGCGCTGTACTCGAAGAGTAAATTCGTTCGCGACCTGTGTACGCTGCTCACGAAGTTGGTTAATTGGTCTGTGGTGGTGCGAATGTAGGACCCTTAAACAGTGGCGCGAAATCGACAGTACTTCACACCCTGGTTGTGTCCATGAGAGGGGTAGGGGGGAGGGGGAAGGGGAGGGGCAACAATTCGATTGGAACACTCGGAAGCACTTCACGACTCTTAATTACATGAAATTAAAGGGATACTTCCACGTAGTCGACAGCTGGTTATTATTCGACGACGAGAGGTACGTTGTTGAAAGTCTATAGGCAAACCTTGGAAAACAGAATCTACTTTTGGCAATTATGATTTATGGGCAAAGAGCCGCAAGACAGGAAATGGAAAACGGAAATTGTCTATAACAGCGGTATAAGCGCCGGTAGCAGACTGAGAGCGGGAAGGTCCGGGTGCCTGGAGGAATCGATATTCCGGATGTCGATAAATCTCGGTGCGCGAAGAGGCGGCAGGAGACGCCGGGCGGCAGGTGTGCGCGAGACGAAGCGCCCGGCGGTGGGCCGTGATTTATTCGTTTACTCTGGGAGCGCGCCGTGCTTAATAACGCGCTATTTAATCCTTGATGTGGAGCGCCAGCCATCGTCACAAGAGCACTCAGCGAAATGCGGTATCGACATCCGATAGCGGGGCATCAGCGTTGCCGCCACCGAGCAGGGCCTTAGGAGGCTCCGCGACACTGCACGGTCGCCACATGTCTGCAACAGGCTGCGACGTTTCGCTACTTCGTGCCGTCTCCTCAGGCATCTCGTAATCAACAGTCTCGTTTTTAGAGCTGCAAATATTTGTAGTGCAGTTCTCCATGGTTTTCGTACAACAAGTTAGTCTGAAAAACTGGAATTAAGAGTAGTGGATGTTTGGGCTTAGTGAAACAATGCAATAAAAGAAAAGAAGAGATTTGAGTGGTAGTGCCGCTAGTGGCTATGGCTGGTCTTTTTGGCCTGCTGTGGACCCAGTGTCAATATACCTGCCATAGCGCAGCGTTTCATTTATTCTGAGTGTTTGTTTTAGTAGTGGAAACTAAATTTGTGCCGCATCCTTATGTTTTAGTCTGTTGCTTACTGGTAGGTTTATAAAATTGTGTTATTTATTTTAAACCAAAAGTAACGTAAAAGACAAAAAAGCTCGGTGGCATTAGCCCTCCTCTCTTTGTTATTGTGTTACAACATAATTTTGATTTACCTAACACCTGGGGCACAGTCAAATGTGAGTCAATGAGGCAGTCAAACGCTACCTCACAAAACTGAAACATGTCTAGGTACGTACGTTCTAAACTTGAGGACGATAAGTCACCTGTTCTTTTTTTTTGTGGTGAATGGGTCGTAGTCGTGAAAAGACTATGGTCATACAGTTACTTCCTGAAGATTCACAAAAAGAGGCCTCCAGACTTGTTCATAATGGAGTGAGTATTTACAGAGCAGTTAAAATGAAAGGAGAGAATTATCAAGCAGTCTTGCACATATGCATAAGGCTAAAAATGCATACTGATGAACATAGGAAACTTACGTTTAGGCCCAACTAAGAGTGCATTACATTTCATAGAATTCAGAAATATCTTTTAGGATTTCAGTTTAACAATGTAAGAAGTTAGCAAATGCAACGGTGAGCAAAAATACTATACCCTTCAAATCGAAACGAGCAGAAAATTGCGAGGATTATATGCGCTATGGGCTTTATAGAAAGGAATTCAAGGCTAAACATTTTAAGAACCAAGAATGTTTCCAGAATGAGATTTTCACTCTGCAGCGGAGTGTGCACTGATATGAAACTTCCTGGCAGATTAAAATTGTGTGCCGGGCTGAGACTCGAACTCGGGACCTTCTGTAAAGTTCACAGGAGAGCTTCTGTAAAGTTTGGAAGGTAGGAGACAGGTACTGGGAGAAGTAAAGCTGTAAGGACGGGGCGTGAGTCGTGCTTAGGTAGCTCAGTTGGTAGAGCACTTGCCCGCAAAAGGCAAAGGTCCCGAGTTCGAGTCTCGGCCCGGCACACAGGTTTTAATCTGCCACGAAGTTTCAACTAAGAATGTATTTCTTTATTTATAATAACCTATAACATCACCAATTCGTTTTAAATGCATATCGGAAAATTATAAGGAAAAACCTTGTTTCACTGTGTCATGGTGAAATGAATGCACAGTTAACTTAAAAGCAAAAGAGGACGGTATCGGTAATCGTTTCAAACAAGGGGGGCTCTCCACCGAACGCTTCTCAGATTTAGTCGTGAAACGGCCCACTGGATAGCCCGTCAAAAACTGAACGCAAATCGAGCATAAGAAGAGGAGGAAGGTGTACTGAACTGTGAAAAAGCAAAATAGAATCAGAGAACAGTCCAAGGTCAGGATGTACAACACCGAGAGAATTGCAAAAACGACGGCGACGTGGTCGAGAGGTCACGATGTTGGATCGGTAAGTGCGAGATCCGTGTTCAGATCTCATTCGTGTCTTTTTTTTTCACAAGATTATGAACTTTCGGTCCGGTCATTAGTTTTATCTGTCATTCTTCTATAGTCTTGGTAGTTGTGATACTATATTTTGGTTACAGAATGCGAATCATGTGGTAAGAATCTATTACTGTTGCAAGTGAAATTGATGAGTAGTGAGAACAGGCGAGATGCCGCATAGACCTCTCGTAGAAATGAAAACAAACAACAAATAAAGGGGTGTTAACTATGTTACAACAAAGAAATTCAAAAGTCAAAACTTCCAAAACGAAACGCAAGACTCATAATATGTGGAACCCGTGTAGGACAAATAGGAGGTACGTACGTCTGGAGGTCCCTTCTTTACAGCTCGCTGCTGCAAACAGACGTTACACCTCGGCACAGATAAAGATCTGAATACAGCGAACAGAAACATCAATGACCGGACACATCGTTCGTAATTTGGTGAAAAAGAAAAGGAAAAGGGGGTGGCTCGAGGCAGCTTTGAATGCGGATCTCCTCTTCCGCAGTCTCACACCTTGATCACAGAAACACGGCCCCACTGCTACTCACAATCACTGGACGTTGCACATGGACCGCTCACTGTTTCTATTTTGCGTCTTTTTTCACAGTCCAGTACACCTTTTTCCTGTTTTCATGCTTGATCAGTGCTCAGTTCTTGACGGACTATCCACTGGGCCATCTTACCACTATAGTGCGCGTCATTTATGGCGGCGGCCGAGTTTAGGTTCGTTCTGACGCCACAAAACAGTCACCCAATAAACAGAGAACGACGTTGCCAGAACTCGACTGTAGTGCAATGCACGGACGCGTGTCTTCACTTTTAGAAATGTTTAGTCATAAATAAAGTAATTGAGCAAAAGCAATGTCTTGATAGCAGACTTTCCTTTATAGAGAGTTTGGAAAAAGCATTCTTTATACCAATTGCTTCGTATTCTATTAATTAATTAAACCAAACAAGCAATAAGCCTCCTAATTGAGGCGATAGCACGGAAAGGTGTTTGTATCCCTCTCACTAACCGCTTTTTCGCAATAAAGAACAGCGGTAATTGTTTATTTCCTATTGTACTTCGACGAAACGTGAGTAATTCATAATCATACAAACAGTGTATGTCTGTATTTTGCGTGAGATTTTAAAATCCTCCAGGATATATATTGAGTGACGAGTTGTGTTAGCGTAATGGTTATAGTGTATGGCTGCTAAGTGAAATGTTCTGAGTTCAAACCTTGTGCGGTGCTTAATATTTTCTATATTTTGAATACAATATCGAAGTGTCTTACTTCATGAATTTTATTTGTTTGAATGTAATTTTTTGAAATTTCTAGTGGTAACTAAAATCGACCATACGGAAAGTATACGCTATGGACTTTTACCTCTGCAAACTATTCAAAATGTCGTCCAACGGTTTACTACATCTATGCTGCACAATAACTGCGTTGAACATCGGAACAAAATTAAGTCATTTATGGGGGGAAGGTATCAGTCAAGAAGATCTGTAAAAAAACTAATTTTTCGGCAAAATAGATTTCGTGAAATCGAAAGATAAAGTATGTCCAAGCAGTCGAAACACCATGTGTCTGCACAGGCGAGCAGTGCAATGATAACAACATTGCGGAATGCGGGGAGTACGTCTCTGTAGCAGCGAAAGGATTAATGCGGACGTGGTGTCTTTACTTCATAAACTGCGCGCTCCCCCCCCCCCCCCCCCCCCCACTAAACGTAAGTTTGCGAACTATACTACACTATGGCGCTGCTTCTCTTGGCGCCTACAGCTGGCAACGGAGCAGTCTCCCGCATCTGGGCGGGCATGCGCCAACCACCAAGATAAAAGAATTGAACTACAGGTCTGAGGGATGTGAGATGGGGAGTTTCACTTGTAAGCCCTGAAAACGGCCTCCTGTGAAATTCTACTGTGTAAATTATTAAGTTATGTGCTGACATAATACTGCAATAAATAAAATGCTGATTGTGAGTTAACGAGCATTTCGCTCTCATTTAAGTATATGGCCGAAAGAGTCAGCCTTCAGGAATTGTGAAACGAACACTGTCGTCCAGGACTGAGTGCCACAAAGGGCGCAGATTCATCATCAGATGGGGAAACTCAGACCTCTATCACGTACTGAGGCTTAGGCGCCGTAGTGTGCGAATCAGACAGACGAGAACCTACGTCATAGGGAAACGCAGTAGCCAAGGAGACGTAGGAGTATTAGATATGGCGGACCTGAGATCGGAAACATTTATGAAAACTATTTAATACTGTAGTAATGCAGGGAATGAAGTCACAGTATCTTTAATCTATTCTCCATAAATTTTCACGGTGATCCCAATAAAACTTGAATATTGATCATATGTATAATAGTTTAGGATTTACTGTTATAGTGAAATTAACAAGTTTTGTAACAAAGACCTAAATGCTAAAATCTGAACGCTTTGGTCGATCCTAACGATCGACATTCCATATAGAAGCGCATCATTAAAATGACAAACGTAGTAAATATCAACTCTCTAACTTTATTTGTTTAAAAGATATACCATAGTAAATTTAAATTATCGATGTTTTCAGTTAAGCATCAGATCATCATTTGCTCTACGCAAAACATATTGAACGATGACAGCATGACACCTTATTGAATCATTAGGTAATAGAATATTTGTTGTAAATTTTAGTGCATAATAGTTACTTTTGTTCTTTACTTATTCATCAGAAAGCACATTGCTGCAAGGCTACTGTCCGTGACATTCAAAGTTAAGAAGCAAATTGTATTGGTTTTACGGAAAAGAATTTAACGTGTATTGTGTAATGGATATTATTGCTACTTCATTTACAACGTGAAATTGGTCAAGCTTTGATTAAAATGTAAAGTAATGTAGAATAAGCTGTAGCCAATCTGATGGACGGCTTCAGGAAAGGTAACTGCGCTAGTCAGTTGAGCGAAGGTGGTCGGTGCGCGGGAAACACGGGCGGAGACTGGCAGAGGGCAGTTCTGCCCGAGACACCAAAGGTGCAGTGCTGGTACAGACGCGAAAGCGGCCAGTTCCGCTGGAGACACCAAAGGGTACGGTTCGGATGCAGGCGCGAAAGCGGACGTCTGTCTTTAGGCAGCTAGGAAGTGAAACGAGGTGCAGTATTGTGTTCAGCGATGAGATTGTGAATGAACTGACTGTGTCAAATGGAGTGTAACAGTAGCTCTAAATACTACCACTTAAACGCTATTGGTTTGCTTTCTGAATAAACATTATTCAACGCTATTAGTTTGCTTTCTGAATAAACATTATTCAAACAACTGTGCGGCCTGCATGATTTGTGAGTCGTTAATTTAGTTCCCAATATTATTATTACTGTTGTTATATGTTATGTTAACTCTGTATTTGACAACTTTCCATCAGCCAGAGATTTTAACTCAAGGGTCAAAAGCGTCTAATTTAGGCCGTCTAATGCTACACCTGCCCTTCAACCCCTAGACGATTTTGAGCCAAGACATTTCGACGAAGAGGAACCGCATGTGAGCCCAAACAACTTTGTGATGTCATCTCGCATTATTTACAGGTATACTTATACTTTTCGTTTCAATTTGTATCATTCTCCTTAATTTGTAGCGTTCTGTCTCGCGTTCCCATGATATATTTCTTCGTCCATTAAGTTCTGGGGCACAAAAATTGCCGGCCGCGGTGGTCTCGCGGTTCTAGGCGCTCAGTCCGGAACCGCACGACTGCTACGGTCGCAGGTTCGAATCCTGCCTTGGGCATGGATGTGTGTGATGTCCTTAGGTTAGATAGGTTTAAGTAGTTCTAAGTTCTAGGGGACTGATGACCACAGATGTTAAGTCCCATAGTGCTCAGAGCCATTTGAACCATTTGTTTTGGCACAAAAATTAAGAAACTGTTTTGCTCTTCTGATATTTCAGCTGCAAAATCTTCTTCCCTCTATGATGATCCTATACCCTTGCATTCCACAATTTTTTTGTTGTTGACAATTTTAAGTTTATCTTTCGTGCAGTTGCTTGACAAGTGGGCTGGATCGACATTCGTAGAGAAACAGCTGATTACCTATGCCCAGAGATGAAAAGTAATTTTTGCTTTCCGACGTGTTTTGTGGATTATCTTTGTTTCGAATTACGCCGTTATGTCGGTTGGAATTTCAGAAGTGAAGAGGATTAATGAAACAGTGCTATTTCGGTGGGAGCATTACACCAAAGCTCAGTGACCCGTAAGATCAATGGTGCAACCCTCCTGCATGCCTGTTGAGCTGTCATGTACCGATATTACCATACCGGCGTAACACAGCTGGCAACGAAATTTGAAGTTTCCATCCAACGCCGATAGTGGTCGCGCTGGATCTGGAGGACCCAATAGCGCTTGCCCACTGAGCCATGTGGCCAACAGCTATGTACAATGAGCGCCCTCTGCCACCACGATATAGGTTGGCCGGCGGCATCCACACAGCCCACTCGTGTTTGGAGCCTCATCACACCGACATCATAGTTCATGCCTAGTGCAGCGGTCTTCAACCTTGCTGACATTGAAACCGCTGGACTGCAGTTCTCGTTGCCTCATTTGTAAAGATTCTTCGTACATTGGGAGAAATCTTCTGTATGCTATATTATTTTTTCACTAATCACTTCTGTTCCTGTCCAGCTTTCCGCAATGGCAGTTGCCGCACCTGTATGTATCCCACCTCTCCTTACCGCTGTGTACGAAGCTGTACACAACACCCATCTCTCAAAATCGGCCGGGATATAACCAACCCATATACACTCCTGGAAATGGAAAAAAGAACACATTGACACCAGTGTGTCAGACCCACCATACTTGCTCCGGACACTGCTAGAGGGCTGTACAACAATGATCACACGCACGGCACAGCGGACACACCAGGAACCGCGGTGTTGGCCGTCGAATGGCGCTAGCTGCGCAGCATTTGTGCACCGCCGCCGTCAGTGTCAGCCAGTTTGCCGTGGCATACGGAGCTCCATCGCAGTCTTTAACACTGGTAGTATGCCGCGACAGCGTGGACGTGAACCGTACGTGCAGTTGACGGACTTTGAGCGAGGGCGTATAGTGGGCATGCGGGAGGCCGGGTGGACGTACTGATGAATTGCTCAATACGTGGGGCGTGAGGTCTCCACAGTACATCGATGTTGTCGCCAGTGGTCGGCGGAAGGTGCACGTACCCGTCGACCTGGGACCGGACCGCAGCGACGCACGGATGCACGCCAAGACCGTAGGATCCTACGCAGTGCCGTAGGGGACCGCACCGCCACTTCCCAGCAAATTAGGGACACTGTTGCTCCTGGGGTATCGGCGAGGACCATTCGCCACCGTCTCCATGAAGCTGGGCTACGGTCCCGCACACCGTTAGGCCGTCTTCCGCTCACGCCCCAACATCGTGCAGCACGCCTCCAGTGGTGTCGCGACAGCCGTGAATGGAGGGACGAATGGAGACGTGTCGTCTTCAGCGATGAGAGTCGCTTCTGGCTTGGTGCCAATGGTGGTCGTATGCGTGTTTGGCGCCGTGCAGGTGAGCGCCACAATCAGGACTGCATACGACTGAGTCACACAGGGCCAACACCCGGCATCATGGTGTGGGGAGCGATCTCCTACACTGGCCGTACACCTCTGGTGATCGTCGAGGGGAAACTGAATAGTGCACGGTACATCCAAACCGTCATCGAACCCATCGTTCTACCATTCCTAGACCGGCAAGGGAACTTGCTGTTCCAACAGGACAATGCACGTTCGCATGTATCCCGTGCCACCCAACGTGCTCTAGAAGGTGTAAGTCAACTACCCTAGCCAGCAAGATCTCCGGATCTGTCCCCCATTGAGCATGTTTGGGACTGGACGAAGCGTCGTCTCACGCGGTGTGCACGTCCAGCGCGAACGCTGGTCCAACCGAGGCGCCAGGTGGAAATGGCATGGCAAGCCGTTCCACAGGACTACATCCAGCATCTCTACGGTCGTCCCCATGGGAGAATAGCAGCCTGCATTGCTGCGAAAGGTGGATATACACTGTACTAGTGCCGACATTGTGCATGCTCTGTTGCCTGTGTCTATGTGCCTGTGGTTCTGTCAGTGTGATCATGTGATGTATCTGACCCCAGGAATGTGTCAATAAAGTTTCCCCTTCCTGGGACAATGAATTCACGGTGTTTTTATTTCAATTTCCAGGAGTGTAACTTGCCTGCTCAGTACAGTTCTGTGGAAATAATGTAGTGTGTTTCGATCCAGAGTGAATCTGGACAAACGACATGAGCCTCCTGCGAACGAGGTGAGGAAAAACGACAACGACAAGAACAACACGGAACGCCTCGAAGTTTCGTAGCGTCGGGCGAAGTCCCATTCACGGCCACGGTCAGACTCTACACACTCTGCGCGTTGTGCGGTGCGCGAGACAAACCACGCAAAGCATTGCCCCGTAGACTGCATCCGAAACTATTGTTGGCGGGCTCGGATAACTTCTAAGCTTTACTACACATTTATTTTCGCACTAAATAAGGGTCATCGGCTTCGCTTTTATCCGTGAGACTGGTTTAAAATAGTCGATTCCTGGTCATCACAAAACAGTGACTTGTAGCAGTCCAATTACTTTCAAACGATTCTCAGATCAGACAACTATATTTTAGAACGAGCCCTGAAAAGAGTCACTCCACCGTCTCCAATTTCTTTATATCATCTTCTCCATAAACAAATTGGAATATACCCTAAGGTTAAAAGGGAGAACGACACACACAAATCACTGCAAGGTTTCACTGGGAAAAATGGAATCCATTGTCCTTCATAAAACCTCGTAAATCCGCCTCGTTGTTATCAAGCAACTATCTCCAGCTAGGTGAGGTCTCCATGTTATAAGATCTCAATCCATCTAGCTGTGCTGGTTAAAACAGTCACTCCATTTACGACAAAAAACGAAAACAGCTGCACCGATTCCTTAGAATCATTCACTCCCGACTTCATGCACAAAAGAGTTTCAAACTTCAGGCCCGCATGGCTTATGACTCACATCCTACACTCACGAGTGCTGCTGTCTGAGTTCTGCATTACGAGCTACCAAACCACTCCATGAAATTACACTGTCCTCTCACAGTAACGTGAGTACCTGCCAAAAGCGTCAGTAACCACTTTTTGCAGTGCACGCAGTTGCGAGGCGTACAGAAAGAGAGCCAACGACGTTCTGGAAGGTTCCGACAGGGATGTGGAGCTGACTCCAGTGCCGTGGCCAGGTGCGCAAGGTTTCTCGGTTGACGATCCGTGTCGCGAACAGCCCGAACGAGGAGGTCTCTCATGTTGTCGATTGGGTTTTAATCCAGGGAGTTGGGTTGCCAGAGGAGTACGATAAACTCATCGTTGTGCTCTTCGAACAACACATGTCCACTGCGAGCTGTGTGTCACGTTGCAAAGAAAAACAAACTGCATGCTGAGATAGACATGGTCCCCAAGTGTAGATGCGTACTTGTGTTGATCCACTGTGCCTACCATAAATCACCAATGAAAAGCCCTCTAGCCTGGATCCTTCCGACGATGTTTTCAGTGTGTTTATACGTTCGACGTTCCACGTCGTACACACCAATATCCATCTGCCTCATTTGTCTGAAGGAGCATAAAAAGCGATTCATTTGAAAAGGCCAGCCGTAGTCGCTAGGTAGACGTCCATTTGACGTATGAACAGCTGTCAGCATGGGTGCATGACCCGAGCACCTGCTGCACAAGTCCATATGCACAAACGTTCGCTGAACGGTCGTTGAGGAGACACTGTTGGTAGCCTTTTGTTTCATGTGGACGTTCAGTTGTTCAACAGTTGTACGTCTATTTGCCCGTACACATCCCCACAACCGTAGTTCGCCCCTGTCATCTGTGGCCCCTGATGCACCACAGTGGCCCTGGCGCCGCTTTAGGATAGCGCCATTTTGCGATGCACAGTATACTTTATCCACGGCGGCACGTCAACCGTTTTGGAAATGCTTACGCCCTTGCCCGAAAGCCAATGACCATGCTCTTTTTTACAGCAGATAAATTGCTATGTATCCGCGTTATCCAATGACTGCATTATTTCCCATGTACCGCCAACACGCTATATATACCCTCCACTAAGAGTGCTCTCACGTGCCGTCTGAGAGGGGATTACGTCGAATATAAGCGGTGATCGCATCATTGTGAGTCGACTGTGTATTTTAACAAGCAAACATTTTGGTCAGTCGGCCTCCAGAGCAGAATTTTGGCATTTACTTTGGCCATTTCCTGTTAACGTTCATAGTCCTTACTGTATGGTACTACATCGTGCTAAGAGCCTCGGAAGCTTATTTTCAAACAGGTGTTAGGAAATATAGGTCATCCTCTAAACATCATCCGCCTGGAAACTAGACAATTGACGTAGTGACCAGTGCTAGCCGCCTGTCGCTGTCTGTAAATCTTACAAATACACTCGTCTCATAGAGCCCTACGAAACAGCTCTATCCGAACGCTGCATTAAGGCGGGCCACTCTATGCAATATAACCGCGCCATCCTAATAGAACTCGGTCGTCAACAAGGTTGCTAAAGAGTTACCCAACGGCGAAGGTGTCTTCAATTTGATGTTTTTGTGATCTTGGTTGTATCCTGCCTACTCGTCAAATATGGGGTGCCTAGGAAACCTGCTTTCTCGGATCGCTAGATAACAGCTCAAGTAAATCGTATTAATCAGCTTTTATCACAATAAGATAAAAGAAAATCCTTAACTTCGAGAATTTGCATATGTGACATGCAATATAATCAATGTCTTCCAGTACAACAGTTCCTAATACAAGTGAAGTAAGACAGTTTCTGTTTCTCCCAAGGTCGCTTGTTTTGACGCGTCTGTAGTACTCGGTGAACTCGGGCCGCGGCCAGGCGCCGCTGCACTTAAGTCCTCTTCGTGTAGAGGGCGCTGCCGTCGCGTTATCGTCCTGAAGAGGGGTCCGTCATTATGCAATTGACTGACGTCGTTTCACAGCCCTCTCTGCTCTAACATTCTGCCAGGCATGCCGGCGCTTAGCTTTACCCCGTCTTCACGTTGCTTCGATGCAGCTCTCTATGCTTCAAGTGGAATCCTCTGTATATTCGAATAACTACTGAAACCTACATCAATCTGACCATACATGCTATATTCATCGCTTGATCTTCCTCCACAATTAATCCCCCCACCCCACCACAGCCTCCCACCCATCAGAGACACACACACACAAACACACACACACACACACACACACACACACTTCCCTACATATATCGATAGATCCTTGATGCCGCACACTTTATCGTATCAACCGTACCCTTTCTTTGGTATAGTTGTACCATAAATTACTTGTCTCTCCAGTTCTATTCAGTAACTGCTCTTACGCGATCCGTTCATCAAATCTTCAGCTTTATTCTTCAATCCTGAATTCCAAGAGTTTTATTCTCTTCTTGTGTGAATAGCTAATCGTCCATGTTTCGCTCCCGTACGAGGCTACACCCCATACTAATGCTTTCAGAAAAAAACTTTCCTAACAGTTAAATTTAGATTCAATTATAACAAATTATTCCTATTTTTCAAAAATACTTTTCTTGCATTTATAGCCTGTCCACTTTGGCCATCATCTGCGATTCTATTACACGAGTTACATATGTACTCAGCAATATCTGGTGTTGCATTTGGTAGTCTACTTCCCTCAGCATTGCCTGACTTCATTCGACTACATTCCCCTCCACTTATTTTTTAATTGGTGGTACTCATGACCTCTGTTGAAGACTCTATCTATATCGTTCTATTGTTCTTGTAAGTCCTCTGCCGCTTCTGATAGAATTATAATTTCATTAACCAACCTTGAAGTTTTTTATTGCTTCTCCCAGGGTTTTAATTCGTTCTCAATCTTTTTTCTTTTTTAACTATTTGCTCAATAGACAGATTGATTGACATCGGGGTAGGGTAAAATCCTGCCTCACCCTCTACACTGAGTGACTCAAAGGGAGGCGCAGTCACGTTTTTGTAACAGCTTGTATTAACTAACTGATCAGTTTCAAGATATTTTGGTGTGGAACACGTTAATTAATATCCTAAAAGGATGCAGGAAGAGAGTTATCCATAAAGGATCAAAACGATATTCTCCGCCAGTGGCTGGAGGTTATGTGAGGTCAAGATACACGACTGGCCATTAAAATTGCTACACCACGAAGAAATGCAGACGATAAACGGGTATTCATTGGACGAACATATTACATTAGAACTGACATGTGATTACATTTTCAAGCAATTTGGGTGCAAAGATCCTGAGAAATCAGTGCCCAGAACCACCACCTCTGGCCATAATAACTGCCTTGATATGCCTGGGCATTGAGTCAAACAGAGCTTGGATGGCGTGTGCAGGTACAGCTGCCCATGAAGCTTCAACATGATACCACACTTCATCAAGAGTAGTGACTAGCGTATTGTGACGAGCCAGCTATTCGGCCACCATTGACAGACGTTTTCAATTGGTGAGATATCTGGAGAATATGGTGGCCAGGACAGCAGTCGAACATTTTCTATATCCAGAAAGGCCCCAGGACCTGCAACATGCGGTCATGCATTATCCTGCTAAAATGTAGGATTTCGTAGGGATCGAATGAAGGGTAGAGATACGGGTCGTGACATCTGAAATGTAACGTCCACTGTTCAAAGTGCCGTCAATGCGAACAAGAGGTGACCGACACGTGTAACCAATGGCACTCCATACCATCACGCCGGGTGATACGACAGTATGGCGATGACGAATACACGCTTCCAATGTGCGTTCACCGCGATGTTGCCAAACACGGATGCGACCATCATCATGCTGTAAACAGAAGGTGGATTCATCCGAGAAAATGACATTTTGCCATTCGTGCTCCCAGGTTCGCCGTTGAGTACACCATCGCTGGCGCTCCTGTCTGTGTTGCAGCGTCAAAGGTAACCGCAGCCATGGTCTCCGAGCTGATAGTCCATGTTGCTGCAAACGTCGTCGAACTGTTCGTGCAGACGGTTGTTGTCTTGCAAACTTCCCTATCTGTTGACTCAGGGATCGAGACGTGGCTGCACGATCCGTTACTGCCATGCGGATAAGATCTACATCTACATGACTACTCTGCAATTCACATTTAAGTGCTTGGCAGAGGGTTCATCGAACCACAATCATACTATCTCTCTACTATTCCACTCCCGAACAGCGAGCGGGAAAAACGAACACCTAAACCTTTCTGTTCGAGCTCTGATTTCTCTTATTTTATTTTGATGATCATTCCTACCTATGTAGGTTGGGCTCAACAAAATATTTTCGCATTCGGAAGAGAAAGTTGGTGACTGAAATTTCGTAAAAAGGTCTCGCCGCGAAGAAAAACGTCTATGCTGTAATGACTTCCATCCCAACTCGTGTATCATATCTGCCACACTCTCTCCCCTATAACGCGATAATACAAAACGAGCTGCCCTTCTTTGCACCCTCTCGATGTCCTCCGTCAATCCCACCTGGTAAGGATCCCACACCGCGCAGCAATATTCTAACAGAGGACGAACGAGTGTAGTGTAAGCTGTCTCTTTAGTGGACTTGTTGCATCTTCTAAGTGTCCTGCCAATGAAACGCAACCTTTGGCTCGCCTTCCCGACAATATTATCTATGTGGTCCTTCCAACTGAAGTTGTTTGTAATTTTAACACACAGGTACTTAGTTGAATTGACAGCCTTGAGAATTGTACTATTTATCGAGTAATCGAATTCCAACGGATTTCTTTTGGAACTCATGTGGATCATCTCACACTTTTCGTTATTTAGCGTCAACTGCCACCTGACACACCATACAGCAATCTTTTCTAAATCGCTTTGCAGCTGATACTGGTCTTCGGATGACCTTACTAGACGGTAAATTACAGCATCATCTGCGAACAACCTAAGAGAACTGCTCAGATTGTCACCCAGGTCATTTATATAGATCAGGAACAGTAGAGGTCCCAGGACGCTTCCCTGGGGAACACCTGATATCACTTCAGTTTTACTCGATGATTTGCCGTCTATTACTACGAACTGCGACCTTCCTGACAGGAAATCACGAATCCAGTCGCACAACTGAGACGATACCCCATAGCTCCGCAGCTTGATTAGAAGTCGCTTGTGAGGAACGGTGTCAAAAGCTTTCCGGAAATCTAGAAATACGGAATCAACTTGAGATCCCCTGTCGATAGCGGCCATTACTTTGTGCGAATAAAGAGCTAGCTGCGTTGCACAAGAGCGATGTTTTCTGAAGCCATGCTGATTACGTGTCAATAGATCGTTCCCTTCGAGGTGATTCATAATGTTTGAATACAGTATATGTTCCAAAATCCTACTGCAAACCGACGTCAATGATATAGGTCTGTAGTTAAATGGATTACTCCTACTACCCTTCTTGAACACTGGTGCGACCTGCGCAATTTTCCAATCTGTAGGTACAGATCTATCGGTGAGCGAGCGGTTGTATATGAGTGCTAAGTAGGGAGCTATAGTATCAGCGTAATCTGAAAGGAACCTAATCGGTATACAATCTGGACCTGAAGACTTGCCCGTATCAAGCGATTTGAGTTGCTTCGCAACCCCTAAGGTATCTACTTCTAAGAAACTCATGCTAGCAGATGTTCGTGTTTCAAATTCTGGAATATTCCATTCGTCTTCCCTGGTGAAGGAATTTCGGAAAACTGCGTTCAATAACTCCGCTTTAGCGGCGCAGTCGTCGATAACAGTACCATCGGCACTGCGCAGCGAAGGTATTGACTGCGTCTTGCCGCTTGTGTACTTTACATACGACCAGAATTTCTTCTGATTTTCTACCAAATTTCGAGACAATGTTTCGTTGTGGAACCTATTAAAGGCATCTCGCATCGAAGTACGTGCCAAATTTCGCGCGTCTGTAAATTTTAGCCCATCTTCAGGATTTCGCGTTCTTCTGAACTTCGCATGCTTTTTCCGTTGCCTCTGCAACAGCGTTCGGACCTTTTTTGTGTACCACGGGGGATCCGTTCCATCTCTTACCAATTTATGAGGTATGAATATCTCAATTGCTGTTGCTACTATATCTTTGAATTTGAGCCACATCTCGTCTACATTCGCATAGTCAGTTCGGAAGGAATGGAAATTGTCTTTTAGGAAGGCTTCTAGTGGTACTTTATCCGCTTTTTTAAATAAAATTATTTTGCGTTTGTTTCTGATGGATTTGGAAGAAATGGTATTGAGCCTAGCTACAATGACCTTGTGATCACTAATCCCTGTATCAGTCATGATGCTCTCTATCAGCTCTGGATTGTTTGTGGCCAAGAGGTCAAGTGTGTTTCGCAACCATTTACAATTCGCGTGGGTTCGTGGACTAACTGCTCTAAATAATTTTCGGAGAATGCATTTAGGACGATCTCGGAAGACGTTTTGTGCCTACCACCGGTTTTGAACAAGTATTTTTGCCAACATACCGAGGGTAGGTTGAAGTCCCCACCAACTATAACCGTATGAGTGGGGTATTTATTTGTTACGAGACTCAAACTTTCTCTGAACTGTTCCGCAACTGTATCATCGGAGTCTGGGGGTCGGTAGAAGGAGCCAATTATTAACTTAATTCGGCTGTTAAGTATAACCTCCACCCACACCAATTCGCACAGAGTATCTACTTCGACTTCACTACAAGATAAACCACTACTGACAGACACCAACACTCCACCACCAATTCTGCCTAATCTGTCTTTCCTGAACACCGTCTGAGACTTCGTAAAAATTTCTGCAGAACTTATTTCAGGCTTTAGCCAGCTTTCTGTACCTATAACGATATCAGCTTCTGTGCTTTCTATTAGCGCTTGAAACTCAGGGACTTTTCCAGCGCAACTACAATAGTTTAGAACTATAATTCCGACTGTTCCTTGATCCAAGCACGTCCTGTAATTGCCAAGCACCCTTTGACATTGCAGCCCATCCCGCACTTTCCCGAGGCCTTCTAACCTAAAAAACCGCCCAGTCCACGCCACACAGCCTCCGCTACCCGTGTAGCCGCCAGCTGAGTGTAGTGAACTCCTGACCTATTCAGCGGAACCCGAAACCCCACCACCCTATGGCGCAAGTCAAGGAATCTGCAGCCAATACGGTCGCAAAACCGTCTGAGCCTCTGATTCAGACCCTCCACCCGGCTCTGCACCAAAGGTCCGCAGTCGGTTCTGTCAACGATGCTGCAGATGGTGAGCTCTGCCTTCATCTCGTAAGCAAGACCGGCAGCCTTCACCAAAGCGACACACGTCATTAGTGCCGACATGTGCCACCACCTGCAGCTGGCTGCACCCTGTGCTCTTCATGGCATCCGGAAGGACCCTTTCCACATCAGGAATGACTCCTCCCGGAATGCACACGGAGTGCACACTGGATTTCTTCCCCTCCTTAGCCGCCATATCCCTAAGGGGCCCCATTACGCGCCTAACATTGGAGCTCCCAACTACCAGTAAGCCCAACCTCTGCGATTGCCCGGACCTTGAAGGCTGAGAATGATCCTCTGAAACAGGGCAGGCAGCTGCATCTGGCTCAGCCAGAGACAGTGCCTGAAACCGGTTTGTCAGACGCACCGGGGAGGCTTTCTGGTCAGCTTCCGGGGACGCCTTTCGCTGCCTGCCACGCCTTGGAACGACCTCCCAATCAACCACAGGCGAGGGCTCAGCCCCACTGCGGGCAGCAACCGGGGCAACCACAGCGGCAGACCGATCTGGGGACAGACGGGATGAGGTTGACATCCCCGTCATACCCGAGTCCGGCTCCCCACAGTGGTGCCCATTGGCAACAGCCTCAAGCTGCGCGACCGAAGTCAGCGCCGATTGCAGCTGTGAGCGAAGGGATGCCAAGTCAGCCCTCATCCGAACACAGCAATCGCAGTCCCTGTCCATTCTAATCGATGTTTAACAACAGTTACTGAAACACGAGTCGGTGCCTAGATAACGCAAGCGGAACACGCAAAGAATGTATCAACTAACCTGTACAAATGCCTAACGACTGCGCTACAATCTGCTGAATTTACGATTACAGTAACTAAAACTCGAAATTGCACCTCCTATACAAAACTCACACGCAATTTAAATAAGAATCTACGAAGTAAACACTAAAGCGCGATGCTACAACTGTCAAGTACTATAATACGCCCGAAATATACGAATTAAACAATGCAAGTACCCAAAAACACGCAAAGAAATTAATTAAACTATGTAACAAATAAGTAAGCTAGGGTTATACGACTTGCTGCTGCAGCTGCTTATCCAACGGCGGCAGGGAGCATCTCGACTGCTAGTGATAGGAGGCCGTTGGGATCCGGCACGGTGTTCTGGATTACCCTCCTGAACCCATCGATTCCATACTCTGCTAACAGTCATTGGGTCTCGACCAACGCGAACAGCAATGTCGCGATACGATAAACTGCAGTCGTGATAGGATACAATCCGAGCTTTTTCATAGTCGGAAACGTGTTGGTACGGATTTCTCCTCCTTACACGAGGCATCACAACAACGTTTCACCAGGCAACGCCGGTCAACTGCTTTTTGTGTATGAGAAATCGGTTGGAAACTTTCCTCATGTCAGCACGTTGTAGGTGTCGTCACCGGCGCCAACCTTGTGTGAACGCTCTGAAAAGCTAATCATTAGCATATCACAGATTCTTCATCCTGTCGGTCAAATTTCGCGTCTGCAGCACTTCATCTTCGTGGTGTAGCAATTTTAAAGGCCAGCAGCGTATATAAGAACGTGTATTGATGATCAGTACAGACATAGTCTTCAATGTAACCAGTAAAATAGTGTATTTAATTCTTTACTTATTGTTTTTATTTTTAGCGTCTTGGATTTTAAGTGTTGAAGGAAGCAGGTGGAACATGAGA
This sequence comes from Schistocerca gregaria, assembly GCF_023897955.1. Classification (NCBI taxonomy): domain Eukaryota; kingdom Metazoa; phylum Arthropoda; class Insecta; order Orthoptera; family Acrididae; genus Schistocerca; species Schistocerca gregaria. The sequence goes on along the minus strand of NC_064925.1, from coordinate 363,833,966 downwards.
CAGTTGGCATAGTGAAGTCAGAGACTAGTAGCGAATTTTAGGCGATGGTTTCTCTATGAAATTTACTGGGAAAAAATTCTCTGATTGTCATCAATTTCTCATCCCAGTTTCGACTAATATGAACCATTAAAAGGTTCAGCAACAAAATAGCTAGGAAAAAAAAACTAAATTCGTTAAACTGTGCTCATGTATGAAAAAGAAAAGGAAAAGAAAATGCGAAATACTACACAACAGAGGGCTCCAAACAATAGAAACGCCTGAAAGTTTTCTAATAACTGTCAAACAGTGAAACTCAATCTCGTAGTCGTCATTATGCATTAGGATCAATGAAATAATTCTACAATTATACTTATGCTAGGAGCTTAGTGAAAGTGTTTGTGCGTCAATTGAGTGCTAAATGTGTATCTGATAATACTCATATGGACGACAATGATCATTACAGTGTTGTACCTGATTAGGGTTCAAAACGAATCTGAAAACCAACAAAATTTTCTTGTCCTATCGCTTTATACGGCATTGCAAGAAAAAGAAGTTTGACTTCAATGGTTGGGAGACTCTCGTAACCTTATTGGAAAACATTTCTCGTTGCATGCTTATTCCTGGGGAAATAAGTGTTTTATATGTGTGTCAGGGGTAAAGTACAGCGAGAGAAAGGCTATTTACAATTTGTACAGAAACCAGATGGCAGTCATAAGAGTGGAGGGGCATGAAAGAAAAGCAGTGGTTGGGAAAGGAGTGAGACAGGGTTGTAGCCTCTCCCCGATGTTATTCAATCTGTATATTGAGCAAGCAGTAAAGGAAACAAAAGAAAAATTCGGAGTAGGTATTAAAATTCATGGAGAAGAAGTAAAAACTTTGAGGTTTGCCGATGACATTGTAATTCTGTCAGAGACGGCGAAAGACTTGGAAGAGCAGTTGAACGGAATGGTTAGTGTCTTGAAAGGAGGATATAAGATGAACATGAACAAAACCAAAACGAGGATAATGGAATGTAGTCAAATTAAATCGGGTGATGCTGAGGGAATTAGATGAGTAAATGAGACACTTAAAGTAGTAAACGAGTTTTGCTATTTAGGAAGTAAAATAACTGATGATGGTCGAAGTAGAGAGGATATAAAATGTAGACTGGCAATGGCAAGGAAAGCGTTTCTAAAGAAGAGAAATTTGTTAACATCGAGTATAGATTTATGTATCAGTAAGTTGTTTCTGAAAGTATTTGTATGGAGTGTAGCCATGGATGGAAATGAAACATGGACGATAAATAGTTTGGACAAGAAGAGAATAGAAGCTTTCGAAATGTGGTGTTACAGAAGAATGCTGAAGATAAGGTGGATAGATCATGTAACTAATGAGGAGGTATTGAATAGAATTGGGAAGAAGAGAAGTTTGTGGCACAACTTGACTAGAAGAAGGGATCGGTTGGTAGGACATGTTTTGAGGCATCAAGGGATCACAAATTTAGCATTGGAGGGCAGCGTGCAGGATAAAAATCGTAGAGGGAGACCAAGAGATGATTACACTAAGCAGATTCAGAAGGATGTAGGTTGCAGTAGGTACTGGGAGATGAAGAAGATTGCACAGGACAGAGTAGCATGGAGAGCTGCATCAAACCAGTCTCAGGACTGAAGACCACAACAACAACAACAAGATGTGTGTATTGAGTACAATAAACTCAGGTGTTCATCTAGAATGTTCTGTTCGGCTTACGTTTTTAATTATAAAATCTGTAATGTAATACCGGCACAGAAGTTGACCGTCTCAAGCTTTCCAAAGGGTTTAACGACAGATTGTTTATCATCAGCGATACCACACTTCATCAGGCACTGTGATGAATGCATAGTAGGCATAATGAAAAGTGCTCAATTTATTCTACTTGCAAAATACTATGAAGATTAAGATCTTGTAAAAGTGCTTGTAAGAAACAATACGTTTCTCAAAACAAAATATTAATACTCAAGAAAATAATTACATCATTGATTTCCTTCGAAGACACGTCAAAAAATACATGAAACGCGTTTGGTTAAACACATATAAACAGTTGCAAAACACGAGGGACGGTTGTTCGTATATACAAGACAAACAGCACTGTGACAATATTCGGATACTGACTCACGATGTGCATAATCGGAACTTAAGTCCACCCCTCTTAGTCCTTGTTTAGCGTAAGTTTAGATACGAAAAATTAAAACCGGATACCCCTTGGACGTGGATAACATCAATGGCACGCGTTAGCTACCTACCCAGGGCAGATCAGTACCATTGCGATTCTTGAAGTCGCAAACTATTTCTTTGTGCAGCTGCACGTAGCTCTGTAACTCTTATCTTGATGTTACAGTTTTCACAAAATAACAGCTAATGGGAAACAGTTACTGGCTACGAAGAAACAAGTAGATGTTTTGCAGCAATCACCGGCCGGTGTGGCCGAGTGGTTCTAGGCTATTCAGTCTGGAACCGTGCGACCGCTACGGTCGCCGGTTCGCATCCTGCCACGGACATGGATGTGTGTGACATCCTTAGGTTAGTTACGTTTAAGTGGTTCGAAGTTCTGGGGGACTGATGACCTTAGATGTCACGTCCCATAGTGATCAGAGCCGTTTGAACCATTTTTGCAGCAGTCAGCTATCTTTGATTTCCATTCTCATAAGGAAGCAATCTTACAAGGTTCCAGATCAGTAAACAGAACCTGGGTATCCTATATCAATAATTGGTGACTGTTCTCCAGACATGTCTGAAAGAATATATACAGGGAGGTCCATTGATCGTGACCGGGACAAATACTCACGAAATAAGCATCAAACGAAAAAACTGCACAGAACGAAACTTGTCTAGCTTGAAGGGGGAAACCAGATGGCGCTATTGTTGGCCCGCTAGATGGCGCTGCCATAGGCTAAACGGATATCAACTGCGTTATTTTGTTTTTTAATAGGAACCCCCATTTTATTACATATTCGTGTAGTACGTAAAGAAATATGAATATTTTAGTCGGACCAATTTTTTCGCTTTGTGATAGATGGCGCTGTAGTAGTCACAAACGTATAAGTACGTGGTATCACGTAACATTCCACCAGTGAGGACGGTATTTGTTTCGTGGTACATTACCCGTGTTAAAATGGACCGTTTACCAATTGTGGAAATGGTCGATATCGTGTTGATGTATGGCTATTGTGATCAAAATACCCAACGGGCGTGTGCTATGTATGCTGCTCGGTATCCTGGACGACATCATCCAAGTGTCCGGACCGTTCTCCGGATACTTACGTTATTTAAGGAAACAGGAAGTATTCAGCCACATGTGAATCGTCAACCGCGACCTGCAACAAAGGATGATGGCCAAGTAGGTGTTTTAGCTGCTGTCACGGCTAAACCGCACATCAGTAGCTGACAAATTGCGAAAGAATCGAGAATCTCATAAACGTCGGTGTTGAGTGTGCTACATCAACATCGACTGCACCCTTACCAAATTTCTATGCACCAGGAATTGCATGGCGACGACTTTGAACGTCATGCACAGTTCTGCCACCTGGGCACAAGATAAATTACGGGTCGATGACAAATTTTTTGCACGCGTTCTATTTAGCGACGAAGCGTCATTCACCAACAGCGGTAGCGTAAACCGGCATAATATGCACTATTGGGCAACGGAAAATCCACGATGGCTGCGTCAAGTGGAACATCAGCGACCTTGGTGGGTTAATGTATGGTGCGGTATTATGGGAGGAAGGATAATTGGTACCCATTTTATCGATGGCAATCTAAATTGTGCAATGTATGCTGATTTCCTACGTAATGTTCTACCGATTTTACTACAAGATGTTTCGCTGCATGACAGAATGGCGATGTACTTCCAATATGATGGATGTCCGGCACATAGCTCGCGTGCGGTTGATGCGGTATTGAATAGCATATGTCATGAGAGGTGGATTGGTCATCGAAGCACCATAGCATGGCCCGCACATTCACCGGATCTGACGTCCCCGGATTTCTTTCTGTGGGGAAAGTTGAAGGATATTTGCCATCGTGATTCACCGACAACCATGCGTCATCGCATTGTCAGTGCATTTACGAACATTACGGACGGCGAACTACTCGCTGTTGAGAGGAATGTCGTTACACGTATTGCCAAGTGCATCGAGGTTGACGGACATCATTTTGAGCATTTATTGCATTAATGTGGTATTTACAGGTGATCACGCTGTAACAGCATGCGTTCTCAGAAATGATAAGTTCACAAAGGTACATGTATCACATTGGAACAACCGAAATAAAATGTTCAAACGTACCTACGTTCTGTATTTTAATTTAAAAAACCTACATGTTACCAACAGTTTGTCTAAAATTGTGAGCCATATGTTTGTGACTATTACAGTACTATCTATCACAAAGCGAAAAAAGTGGTCCAACTAAAAGATTCATATTTCTTTACGTACTCCACGAATATGTAATAAAAACTGGGGGTTCCTATTTAAAAATACCGCAGTTGACATCCGTTTGACCTATGGCAGCGCCATCTAGCGGGCCAACCATAGCGCCATCTGGTTTCCCCCTTCTACATCTACATCTACATTTATACTCCACAAGCCACCCAACGGTGTGTGGCCGAGGGCACTTTACGTGCCACTGTCATTACCTCTCTTTCCTGTTCCAATCTCGTATGGTTCGCGGGAAGAACGACTGTCTGAAAGCCTCCGTGCGCGCTCTGATCTCTCTAATTTTACATTCGTGATCTCCTCGGGAAGTATAAGTAGGGGGAAGCAATATATTCGATACCTCATCGAGAAACGCACGTTCTCGAAACGTGGCGAGCAAGCTACACCGCAATGCAGAGCGCCTCTCTTGCAGAGTTTGCCACTTGAGTTTGTTAAACATCTCCGTAACGCTGCCACGGTTACCAAATAACCCTTTGACGAAATTCTCTTCTTTGGATCTTCTCCATCTCCTCCGTCAACCCGATCTGGTACGGATCCCACACTGATGAGCAGTACTCAAGTATAGGTCGAACGAGTGTTTTGTAAGGCGCCTCCTTTGTTGATGGACTACATTTTCTAAGGACTTTCCCAATGAATCTCAACCTGGTACCCGCCATACCAACAATTAATTTTATATGATCATTCCACTTCAAATCGTTCCGCACGCATACTCCCAGATATCTTACAGAAGTAACTGCTACCAGTGTTTGTTCCGCTATCATATAATCATACAATAAAGGGTCCTTCTTTCTATGTATTCGCAATACATTACATTTGTCTATGTTAAGGGTCAGTTGCCACTCCCGCACCAAGTGCCTATCCGCTGCAGATCTTCCTGCATTTCGCTACAATTTTCTAATGCTGCAACTTCTCTGTATACTACAGCATCATACGCGAAGAGCCGCATGGAACTTCCGACACGATCTACTAGGTCATTTATATATATATTGTGAAAAGCAATGGTCCCATAACACTCCCCTGTGGAACACCAGAGGTTACTTTAACGTCATTAGACGTATCTCCATTGATAACAACATGCTGTGTTCTGTTTGCTAAAAACTCTTCAATCCAGCCACACAGCTGGTCTGATATTCCGTAGGGTCTTACTTTGTTTATCAGGCGACAGTGCGGAACTGTATCGAACGCCTTCCGGAAGTATAGAAAAATAGCATCTACCTGAGAGCCTGTATCTAATATTTTCTGGGTCTCATGCACAAATAAAGCGAGTTGGGTCTCACACGATCGCTGTTTCCGGAATCCATGTTGATTCCTACAGAGTAGATTCTGGGTTTCCAAAAACGACATGATACTCGAGCAAAAAACATGCTCCAAAATTCTGCAACAGATCGACGTCAGAGATATAGGTCTATAGTTTTGCGCCTCTGCTCGACGACCCTTCTTGAAGACTGGGACCACCTGTGCTCTTTTCCAATCATTTGGAACCTTCCGTTCCTCTAGAGACTTGCGGTAAACGGCTGTTAGAAGGGGGGCAAGCTATAAGTTTCGTTCATTGTAGTTTTTTCGTTTGACGCTTATTTCGTGAGGTATTTGGCTCGGTCACGATCAATGGACCACCCTGTATGTATCTCGGGCGAGGTGGCCCAATGATCCCTTTCGTTCGGATGCACTAGACGCTCGACCTCTTACGGCAGAAGCAATATGCTGCGAGTAATGAGGGTAATGGATAAGGGCAGGCGTCGGCAGTGTCTGGATAAGTTGGAAATTTTAATCGGTCTCGGAGGATGTCCGGATGGTACTGGTAGTCAAGATGACCGTTTGCGAGGAAAGGGAAAATTCCGGGTTCGAGTCGCGGTATGGCACAAGTTTTAACTTTCCCCATTCACGTATTACAAGGCCCAATGGCAGTTAATGCCTACATTTCGTTTGAATGAGTGTTACATCAACCTGATGGACACTGATCGTATGTTATAAACAACTCTAATGCCATCTCGCATATTTTCGTTTTAAACTCTACATCCTTAGATATTTTGAGTTCTATTCGTTTCCTTATATATTAATACATCTCTATCTGCTGTTTTTTCTCTTTCTCATGTATTTGTATTGTTGCTGTTAAACTGTTACTGTTGCTATTGTTAAGGTCAATTGAGCTACCTAGCCTAGGGAGCCGTAACTGATTGCTACAAAATATACAGTTCGTAATTTCACTTCAAGTAGTTGGCACCAATGAACAAAAATGGAATTTTCCTTCAACATTCAGTCTTATCTCTCTAACTGTTGTGGATTTTTTGAAGGATTTTTTTGAGCTCTTTCCAGTTTCCATCATCGATAACGAATTATCCTCAAATGGTTCAAATGGCCCTGAGCACTATGGGACTTAACATCTGAGGTCATCAGTCTCCTAGAACTTAAACCTAACTAACCTAAGTACATCACACACAGCCATGCCCGAGGCAGGATTCGAACCTGTGACCGTAGCGATCTCACGGTTCCAGACTGACGCGCCTAGAACCGCTCGGCCACACCGGCCGGCGAATTATCCTCAGGTTTGCCGCATGCGTTATAAACGTTACCATTACTGTAGCGTAAGTCAGTATGATAATGGAACCTAGAAATATCATTATCAAAGTGCGTTGCACGTCGGGTTTTTTGGGGCCGGCGGAAAATGAGTTAAATGGGTCAGATCTAACAGTATCTTGGATGGCCTGGGATAAAAGAAACAAATTTAAAATAATACTGAATATGAGACAAGATAGTCATTAGTTATTGTGTGAAAGTGATGGCAGTTGCGCTTTAATAAGACATGCTAATGAGGTATAAGATGAACTCGATGGATGTGAGTGAATATTGTGCTGTAAATTTTTATAAGCCAAAATTAGGTTTTTCGCATGTCATTACTAAAAAATCAAGTGTTGTAAATGTTTATAAATCAAAATATGGTTTTCACATGTCATTAACAAGCAATTTACTTTACGGCAACAAAAGAAGAGCTTAAAAAAATAAAAAATAAATAAAAACGCAAAGAAGTTTCTCACAACCCATTAAAAATAGTTTTACCTGACCCAAAAATATAATTAACTTCACTAATTTTCAGTCACTTGTCAAACATCTATTCACGTGTTGCTATTTTTTTCTGGTATTACTTGTTCCTTAATAAAAGCTGTGTCATCCCAAAATTTAATTCCTCTTCTAATCAATCATTAAAAAGGCTGTCACTGCGTATGTTTCCGTGGTGAGAGTCAGTTGACATAAAAGTATTTTGGGTGTGGTACCATGCCTTTTTGAAAAACCGATTACTACTGAATAATAGGAGTAGTTTTTTACCAAATTCGGAAACGGAAAGCGATCAGAGCGGCGAAGTTTTAATTGCACAATATTGCGTACAGCCGAGAAACGATAGGAATGAATATCTCAGGTGGGTTCGGGCTCTTAACTGTAAAATAATTAACGAAAGGTCGCAACAAACCTCGCCTTTGTCTGCCCGTAACAAGTGGAGAAACAGCATCCATGATTGAAAGACAATGCAGTTGTTTGAATTAATAACAGAGCCGACACAACAAATACTATAAACAACCTTCATCACAAAAATACAGATGTATCTAGAACGCTGACATTCTCTCAGCTGGAGCTCCGATGATAAAAAGGCGATAGTACAACAGGAAGCCGAAACAAAAACAGCGCTCTTTCTTTTTTCTCAGTGACCTTATTGTAACCACTCTAAGAACTTCCTAAAGTTTCGGTATGTTAAGCGCAATCATTGAATATACACTAAAGCACGAAATAAACTGGTGTAGGCATGCGTGTTGAGATACAGAAATACACTCCTGGAAATTGAAATAAGAAAACCGTGAATTCATTGTCCCAGGAAGAGGAAACTTTATTGACACATTCCTGGGGTCAGATACATCACATGATCACACTGACAGAACCACAGGCACATAGACACAGGCAACAGAGCATGCACAATGTCGGCACTAGTACAGTGTATATCCACCTATCGCAGCAATGCACGCTGCTATTCTCCCATGGAGACGATCGTAGAGATGCTGGATGTAGTCCTGTGGAACGGCTTGCCATGCCATTTCCACCTGGCGCCTCAGTTGGACCAGCGTTCGTGCTGGACGTGCAGACCGCGTGAGACGACGCTTCATCCAGTCCCAAACATGCTCAATGGGGGGCTGTCACTGCGTATGTTTCCGTGGTGAGAGTCAGTTGACATAAAAGTATTTTGGGTGTGGTACCATGCCTTTTTGAAAAACCGATTACTACTGAATAATAGGAGTAGTTTTTTACCAAATTACGCGAGACCTCACCTACAAACATTTGTGCAAGTACGTAGGAGTTATCGATGATTCGAAGAAATTCTACTATGGTGTAGATCAAATGAATTCTTGTAATTTTTTGTGTGTTTTTACGTTTACTAACAGGTCCACTTACTTCAATTCATTCAGCGTCAGATTACAATAATCGCAGACTCTTCTGGTCCGTGTACTCCAGTTATAAAGACGTAACTCGGCTCATTAGGCTTTAACTTCTGTACAGTTTCAGCAATGGAGGAGACAGTAATGAAATATTGTATGCTTGAACGCCGCATATTGTGCTATATACAAAGTATGTTTTGGCCTTAATAGCATTTTATAGTGATTCATGGACAAATAAGAGTTACAAACTGTGTATTAACGTTGTAGATTCATGGCCCAGTAACCCGAACTTATCATATTACTGTTACTGTTAATGTTCTTATTGAAGTTGTTTCATTGTCTTGCATTGTTCACTTATAATTCATTGTGTCCTACTTGTTGAGTAAGACCTTTGTCTTGGTAGACGTTTGTTTCGCTGAACTACTGACAACGTAAATACGCCCCACGTAATCGAATACTGTAGCCTATAGGGAACGTGCGAGAGGAATTACGAGCTGACTACTGACTGGTGCCGAAGAACGTCAGACAGGCCGTAAACTCTCTCAGCCACTGTCATTCAGCTAGCTAGGGCGTGTTTCCTTTCTTCCTCGTTTTTGAACATAGGCCATATATTGTGAAGATCTATCTCTTTAGACGTCACTCTTTGGAAACGTCAAAGCCGGATGTCGTCCTACACACACACACACACACACACACACACACACACACACACACACACACACACACAGTAAAATGTTCCTGGCCCTTTGTCAAGACGCAATCTAAACAGCAAAGATATCTTTCCTCAAAACTCCGGAACTCGGCGGTAACCAAACTATGTCTTATGCTAATATTTTGGATGCAAACGGTTCAACTGCCTTCGCAGCAAGCCGTAATGACTGAAAATACAATGCTCTCGTCAACCATATGTACTCGAACGGCAAGCCAACTGGGCATGCGCATGCGGAACATCGTAATGGAAGACATGCCCCACGAGTGGCAGAGATATACTTTACAGTGACGCCCTCTTTAAAGAATGTGGTGTCACAAACTCTGACCGATAGGGGAACAGCAAAGCTCTCTACGAGAATACACTCTTGTTGGCACCAAGTTTTATGAAGTCTGAATCCGTCGTCACGATTAATTATATCACTCTCTAAATTTATTTCATTGGCTTCACTGAGGAGATTCATCAGGTTGTAGCAGGTGGGTGTAGCGTCAATGTTCCACGCAACGTTCGTGAAGTGAAAGTAAAATATTTTCGGTATATGACAAACCACACTAAAAGGGGAATCTTATACACGCCTGCTTTCCATAGAATCAAGTTATTTTTCCAAGAGCCTACGAGGATGCTGGTAGAAAAATAAGCATGACTTTATGTTTAGAGAGGATATGAGCTGCTGTAGACCACAGATTCCCTACGAACGATAGGAACTTTTCCTTGTCAAATTCGGTTTGAATCTCAAACCCTGCCATAGAGGGAAGACATTATCTTTTTAAAATGTCTTTCTGTAGATATCAGTTATCAACAGTTATGTATGCTCTGTGTGTTCAAATGGTATTAGTTTGCACAGGGTGATAAACGCTGTCCGCTCGCAGGTACGGCTAAATTCTCGAACTTCTATGGATCAATTATTAAGCCATGAAAATATGACATTTCACAGCAAGGAAATCGTTACGAAATTATCCTCATCGAAATTGAAAATATATGAGTATTCTGACATAATAGATTATGATAATTAGGGACTGAAAGTAAATTTTCAAATGAATGAATACCCATCAATGGTAAAAATGTGGCAACTTAATTGTAGAGTGCTATCCCATCAATGCATGCGAAAAATGTTAATATTTGAGTAACATCCTGTCGGAAGACGGGACAAGTAATTGGAAAATGCAACAACGGTAGACCGTAACAAAGCACCAATCCAGAAGATAAACCCTCTCTTAAGGTCTTTTAAGATAAATAGGAAAGTACAGAAGATGATGCACAGAAGTATTTTAGAGTGTGAGTGTTGCGAGCTTACTATAAAAACTAAAAGTTTATTAAGATTTGTACAAATTAACTGTCTTAGTAGATCCTGCAAATTATCTCGGCGAGACCATGCAAGAAATAAAACCATTAGAGAAATGACCTCTACTCCAGAAAGCATGAAAAATTTAATAGAAGAACGGTAGCTTGTCTGGTATGAACATACAATGGGAATGATAGATGATAAATGCCCAAAGAAGATTTTGATGTACCATCATCGTGGAAGAAGGAGTGGAGGGCGATTGACAGTTGCCCGTTTAGCAGGGACAAATGAGGCGAAGAGAAAGAGAGAATAGAAGACAAGGAGCCTGGGGAGATAGAAACCGATGACGACAGATACGTGGGATGCTACGACATCTGTAGAAACCCGACAGGGCGGAAACATCCGAACACCAGAAAAATGTCCTCAGTTGAAAGGTAGCCAGCGGGAAAACTAAAATAAAAGAAAAAAGCAATCAACGCCAATTAGATGTGTAAGAGGCATTCGTTGTGTCAGGAGATTATCAAAACATACTTGCTTTTTCTCCCACAATTCTTTTCGAGGGCTTACACCCTCATTCATCTTCAGGTGGGTCACTGGGTTACATTACATTTTTGTTTCTGGATCTAACCTATTGTCTGTTTTGAGTTTAATTTCCCTGTTAAAATAGCATAATCAGCACTTAACGCCGTATTGTGAAACTAGGATCACACATTTTGAACAATAATAAAGCTACTTACATTATGTTAAAGCAGAAAGAACTCGGAGGCTCGTCATAAATATAGATTTTCATCTTTAGATGTCACAAAAACACGGACTAACAACGTAAACAGTCCAGAGATTTTACGCGATTGGAATCGCAATGCCTTTCAAGCCAAAGAACATAGATTACTAGCTTACACTGTGAATAAAAGACACATATAATAAAACAAAAAGTGTTTAACTCTTTGCCGGCGCTACAGTCTGGAACCGCACGATCGTTACGGTCGAAGTTTCGAATCTTGCCTCTGGCATGGATGTGTGTGATGTCCTTAGATTAGTTAGGTTTAAGTAGTTCTAAGTTCTAGGGGACTGATGACCTCAGAAGTTAAGTCCCATAGTGCTGAGAGCCATCTGAACCATTTTTGTTTAACTGTTTACAACCTTTTCATTTATAATATCATTACTACAAAAGTTAACAACAAGAAAAACAAAAAGCTATAAACATATTTCAGCTTTTATTTGTTAGTGTTTGTATTTGGGAGTGTCTTTAAGATTTAGTTCAGTGAAAAGTAGACAGTAGCAAACGGTCGCCGCCATGCTTAGAATTTTTTCTTGTGCTCCACTGAAGACTCCCAGGGTAGACTGCACATGTTAAATTCTACTACTGGTTTCTAGATGAAATGGAATCGGGAAATTTGGATTTCTTTTCGTGTTCTTGGAACATGCTTGGTTGAGGTTGGTGGCGCATGTAAACTAACAGACAGCGTGTCATTATGCAACGAAAAAGCTTGATCAGCACATGGAAGAGCTGTTACTTAATGTCAAAAGAGCGCAATTTTCGGGCCAATTTTAATTTCACCACCCTGCATAACAGTTCCTGCTCTGATGTAAGGGATGGTCTACAAGAACTAATCATCTGAGGAAATAAATGAGATGGCACAATCTGACATCGAGTGAGAATGAGGGGTACGTCAAGTTGAGTATACGAGGCAATCAACGGTAATTTGCCTTCATTATATTCTTTCGAAGAGCCCGAGACTGACATTTTCACAACGTCTCCAAATAAATGATTATCTTAATGTGCAGATGCAAGGAGGGAGAGAAGCTGTGGAAGAAATAGTGCTGACTATGTCAGTAATCCCCTTGAAAGGTGCTGAATTACGTGAGCAGATGAGGTGTTGGGACTGGGGAAGCGAACGCTGAAAGTCGCTGGCGGTTATCGTGAAGAGAGTGTCGTGGTGTATAGATAAAGGCTGATCCGCTTTTAAGCGTAGGCGACACGCTAAAAGAGCGCTGCGGCAGAATGGCATCCGAGTTGGGGGAATGTGGGGGTGTGGGAAGACTTTGATACCGCCTGAATGACTGTGCTCTGCGCTGCCTATACAAGCTCGGCGCTGGAACTTTGAGGGCCTGCATAATTTCAATAAATTTTGGAGCCCCCTGTTTATGCCTCCCCAAGAAATATTAAATCAACTTTACAAGTTTTAATTAACGTCCTCTTTGTGAAGCAGCGCGTCGCGCTTCGCAGGGCATCTGCGGCGTGGGTGCTACGGCGTATGCGCACACCACCGTTATCTCGCACTCCATGTAATGTGATGTAATAAGGCCCAATTACGAGAGAATACCGCGCATGACTCAACGGAGTGAGCTAACTAAGGTGCTGTCAGTGCCGAGGCGCGGTTTGTGTGGAACAGTTATGTAATTTCTTGCCGGAAAAGCAGCATAAGAATAAACAAAGAGTGGCTATAGTAATTGCTACGTTGATCATTAAGTTTTAATTCTCATCTGAAAAAAATAAAGTTATATAATTGTTTGTTTGTTTTCAGGTACATGTCTGCAGTCCTGGTACACATTGTTATCTCCGAGCATGAGTACAGTAGCACCCCGCTGAAGCAGCTAAGAAATGACTTGAGGAAAATAGATAGCAACAGGCGTAATTTTATTTAGTTACCAGAATAGGTGCCTCATTTTCTTCGAGTCTTCGATCAGCCGCAGTCTCATTCCATTTACACAAGATGGAACTACAGGATTTACCAGTCTGCGTCTACATCTACATATAAGATCCACAAGCCACTATACGGTGCTTGGTGGAGGGTACTTCGTACCACTACTAGTTATTTCCTTTCCTATTCGACTCAGAAGCAGAGCGAGGGGAAAACGACTATCTGTATGCCTCAGAGGAGCCCTAATTCCTCTTATCTTTGTGGTCCTTAAGCAGTATTTATGTTAGCGACAATAGAATCGTTCTACAGTCAACTTCAAATGTCGATTCTCTGAATTTTCTCTATAGCGTTCCTCGACAAGAGCGTCGCCTTCCCTCTAGGGATTCCCATTTGAGTTCCCGAAGCATTTCCGTAATGCTGGCGTGTAGTCGGAAGCTATTGGTTTGTTCTGACGACTTCACAAGCGTGCTGCTAGCAGATAAACAAGGAATTTACTATGTACGTATCCTAAGTTTTTTCGGAGTGATAATAAAAAGATTCTGATGATGCTCCTGAGTGATTTTTTCCTTCGAAAAAATGAATGTAGTCGTAAACACGCCGCTTTCGTTTTGTGACGCCGAAAACGCCTCCTACTACCACACAGCCTTTTATATCAGCTCCTCTTTGGGATTTGCTGGATTCAAACATTGTGAGAACTGCTACTTTGCAGTGATAGCTTCACTGTAATCGAAACACACAGAAAAATGGTCTTCCATAACGGGAAACTTTGAATTGAAAATTATAGCTCATATTAGCCACTTAGGATGTGTAAAACAGAATAAAAATATATAGCAAGCAATTTGCTACGCTCGCTCACTGTCTCATATAATTCATAGCAAACACTCGTGGTCGAGTACGTTTGTCTTCCAGTCGTCTGTGAGGCCGGAGGTGACTGCGTAATCCAATGCGAGACTTGTCCAGTTTGCCACAGAGATGACAGCGGGTGCCAGGTGGAGCACCTTGAAACGTCCCCTTAGAAAAATTAATGAATTACTGTGCTTAAACTGACACACAATATTTTTAGCGCAACGCAATCTGACTTTCAAAAATCCCTAAAAATGAATGGCCCTGACTAACATTAACCTATGCGTTTCACAAATCACTTACCTCACAAAAATCTTGTTTACTCGAACTACTACAATACAGCGAGCGCCACTACTGCCAGCTAAATAAAAAATTCAAACTACTGAAGGCACTAACCAATGATAGGCATAGTTAGCAAATGAAAGATTTTAATAGAGAACAAACAATGTATTTACCTTAATATCATCAAAAGTCATAATATATACAGCAGTGCTACGCGCCGCTGCCCAACTGCCAACTGCCAACTGCCCAACACTACAATGGCAGACAACAATGCAAACCAGCCACAGACTGCACACAGCACAGCCAGTGATCTTCATACAGAGCACTACGTGGCGTTACCAGTAAGAAAACCTAAACAGCCTACTTACAACCTTCTGTCCTTCGTCTCAGCGTTTCGTTTAATTTTTTACGCTTCTTCCTATAAGTCATTATGATACACAAAGAAATGCCCGGCAATGAACTGATGATATCAGAGGTGAACAGTAGAGGGCTGAGATCTATCAGTTGTTAACCTAAATGTGGCACATGTTCATGTTAGCCGTAGTGACAACTTTAAATCCTGGCCTCTGGCCTTCTATACATCACATGCCCACTGTTAACTCAGAGCAAAACATTTGTTTAAGAATGTGATTATTGGGTATGATGACTGTGTGGCCTGCTCATCGTTTCTATACTGGCTGTACGTTCCTCTTCAAGGATTTATGCGTCTATCTTGCCATTTTATGTTCTGAATCCCCCTCAGACATAGCTGAAAATGTCATTCTAGCTTTTTAAAGTGCCGTCCGCAACACGTCCAGGATCCAAAATCAGCAGGGTGGAAATTATAGCTGAATAGTACAAGAAGATTTTTGTTGCAGGATTGAAATCGTAGTTGTCAAGTACTCGAGATCTTAGTGGGGCTAAGAAAGCTTCAGCACGGCTAAATCTGTAAAGAGTTTCTGAATCTATATTTGTCCTTGGTGAGAGAATGCTGCCTAGGTAATGAAGGGTGTCAACTACTTGACGACCCAGTCCGTTGATGGCAACTCTGATACTTCTTTGCCCTTCCCGAGGCGCTGGTCTTTGAAGTATCTGTGGTTTTCCGGTATTCAGTTTGAGACCAATCTTTTTGTATGCTCTGGAGAAGGCATTCAGGGTGAACACTAGATGCTTCTCGGAATGAGTTAAAACTGAATTATCATCAGCATACTGCAACTCAGCTAACTCTGCAGAAAATGTTAGAGAACTTGCTTCTACACTCATGCTCATAAATTAACGATAATTGCAGAATGTGGTGCCAAACAACGTGGTACTACACAAAACTGTTGCAAATAGCATAGGCACATAGAGAACACACACCACACAGATCTCTAATTCCGCGGTATTGGTGATAAATTAATAAAACCGTCCCGAAACACATGTGCTAGAAAACTCTTCTGTTTCCTGTGCATGTACCCGGACATCAATGTGGGATATGATGAGCATGCACACGTACACAGGCCGTAAAACGGGTTGGCATACTCTGGATCAGCTACTCGAGCAGCTGCTGAGGTAAAGCTTGCCATTCTTGCACCAGTGCCTGTCGGAGCTCCTGAAGTGTCGTAGGGGTTTGAAGACATGCGGTGATACGTCGACGGAGAGCATCCCGCATGTGTGCGATGGGGTTTAGGTATGGAGAACAGGCAGGCCACTCCATTCGCCTGATGTCTTCTGTTTCAAGGTATCCTCCACGATAGCAGCTCGGTAGGGCCGTGCGTTATCATCCATCAGGAGGAAGGTGGGACCCACTGCACCCCTGAAAATGCGGACATACCGGTGCAAAATGACTTCGCAATACACCTGACCTCTTACAGTTCCGCTGTCAAAGACATGTAGGGGTGTACGGGCGCCAGTCATAATCGCACCCCACAGCATCTAACCACGATCTACGTACAGGTCCCTTTCAAGGACATTAAGGGGTTGGTATCTGGTTCCTGGTTCACGCCAGATGAGAAACCGGCGAGAATCACTGTTCGTACTATACCTGGATGCGTCAGTGAACATAACTTGGGACCACTGTTCCAATGACATGAACTGTGTTCTTGACACCAGGCATTAAGGGCTCTCCTGTGACCAGGAGTCAGTGGAATGCACCTTGCAGGTCTCTGGGCGAATAAATCATGTCTGTTCAGTCGTCTGTTCGGTCGTCTGTTTCAGTGGCTGCGGTAAGGTGCCGAGCAAGGCTAACTACAGTATTCCGTGACTGTATGCGGGCACTGATAGTGAGATACCACCGTGCGACGACCGCAGGTCATATGTACCGAATGGTCATACCCCGACGTGATTAAACCCGCAAACCGCCCACCAGAGCATTGTTTCACTATGTATGAACATTATCCTTAATTTATGAGCATGAATGTAGATAGCTCAGATTGAACAGTTTCCCATTCATTCTGCACGTTAACTTATTCATCTTCGAATAACCGTACGACAGTGGCAACATAAATAGAAAATAGCTTAGGTGCAATCACATATCCATGTTTAACACCGGTATTGGTATGGAATGACTCAGCAACAGAGGCCTTACATTGTTGCTGTAATATCTGTCTAGAGCAATTTCAAGATGGCAATAAATTTCTGTGGAAAATCATGAAGAGCTAAAATCTTCCACAGAACTTGAAAGTTTACGGAGTCAATTATATACAAATAATTACACAACAGTAACGAAACTCAGTCAGTGCACCTTCTCCCCAAGACTCACGATGACCCTTGGCCAATGAGAGTCCCATCTTCTTATTTCCTGTTATAAGTGATGGAACGCTTAGATCTTCTATAGGCCCTGGTTTTAGTCTTATTCTGACTCTGCAACTATCACGAAGTAACTGGATGAGTACATTACCAGTCGTGTGGCATTTCTGTTTTCATCAATTACTTACTTGCGCCGTGAACAAAAGTTGGCGATCTTTCTGCTAGCTTTCGTTTCCTTTATTGGTTTTACGTTGCTCGTTCTGTGCTGGAAAAATTTCTCGTTGTTCTTAGACTGCTGATGTACACTAGTAACAGGAACAATCACAGGCATTATGTGCTCCAGTCGCTCTGTATCATAAGTTTAACCTGTCAGTAAAATGCGAAATACTTAGCGCATAATTTGGCTTCACTCCATTTCTTTTATTTCTCTAAAATTATAAGCTTACACTTCCACTCAACACAACCATTCTGTCACTAAATTACAGAAAAGGAAATTTAATTTTCGGCGATTATTACATTTAGATAGACTATTGGAACATTAAACGCTTTGAATAAGGCACACGAGTAGTGTGCAACTCTGGTACGACACTAACGATATTTAGAACGATCTTGGGTTAATATCAGGACCTTTCGTTGTATTGAAATACAAGAATTTTGAGAGCCTCTGATAAAAAATCATAATGAAAAACATTCTTCTTTCTTGGCAATACTTCCTTAAAATTTGAAGATAAACTAAAACTTAATGCAGAAGGCAACGAAGCATACTTAGTACACAGAATGTCGGAAGTTAATAGAAGAAAAGAAGGTCTCACTAATAATACAAAGTATTTAATGTAATATAGCAGACTACTAAATCGACAGATAATTTGTACACAGAAAACTACACAGTGATGTAGATACTAGCCCAATCCGAGCTCCGCCGAGAAAATTGTGGAGGTGTTCAATGTTACTTGAGTGTGAGGATCTTGGAATAAGGGACGAAGTGATTCCATTTGTTTTAATTCCTTACTCCCAATTATCTTTGTGTCTGTGCTGCACTTAAAAATAACTACACGATAGTTTAAATGTCGACAGCACGTGCCGTTTGTCTTTGTTGAAAAGCAACTTGCTATACCACTCACGATAGTTGCTGTTGACAACCATAATGCCCACTTTTTTCGTCCCTTTCAAGCTAGCGTCCACCATCGTTCGGTTCTGCCTCGATTGAATTTTTCGGCGGTGTTATTTGTAAATTAACAGTGTAAACAGTTGCACAACAGTGTGAATAAGTTTACTGCCGACTAAGTGACACACGCGCACGTCGTGTTGACCACCATATTAAAGCATCTAGCAGTAATGCCACTTCAGTCAGCTTGTCGTTAGTCAGCGCGTAATCAGAGTTGCGGAGCAAAGCAAGAACGGTACAACTACAGGTACGCGATGAAAACTGCACTAAACTTTGTGATTAGTGTAATGAAGTGGATAGTCCATCACACAAGGGATAAACACCGAGATTTTATCCACTCTGTTTCAATGGAATTCTTTCCAAATCCCCCATTCCTATTAGCTTTCATATCGGTCCGCCGGCCGGAGTGGCCATGCGGTTCTAGGCGCTACAGTCTGAAGCCGCGCGACCGCTACGGTCGCTGGTTCGAATCCTGCCTCGGGCATGGATGTATGTGTTGTCCTTAGGTTAGTTAGGTTTAAGTAGTTCTAAGTTCTAGGGGACTGATGACCTCAGTAGTTAAGTCCCACAGTGCTAAGAGCCATTTGAAACATATCGCTGTCGTCATCGACTCCTGCATATTAATCTGCACTCTCTAGACCAACATTGATTATTATATTATTGCGCATCCCCCATTAACCAATCTCTGCCCTGACATTCATTTTAGATTATTTTCACATGTTCACAAACTTTTAACGATTCACGTTGTGTAATCATTTATAAAGACTCTTTGGATATTTGTTTTAGGGTGGTTAATGAAAGAAACGTTCTTTTCTCTTTTCATCAGCTCTGTAGGATTGAGATCACTGTGGTATGGTGGGAATCTCAGAACGGTATATCGCTTATTCTGTGAAAACTGCACCCGCTTGAAAACAGAATTTGGCATATAATGAGGTACACTTGTAAATACTCGTTTCTTATGAAGCTCGGTTCAAATCTGATTTTCGTTCTGAATGAGCTACTCAGTTACGAGTTTCAATAGTGGGAGCTTTATTTGTCTGTCCTGTATGATACGGCAGTTTATCGAAAACAACAATACTACCAGCAGGAATGTTAAGAGTCAGTTTCTCTTTTAGCCATTTGTAATCATTATCCCCGTTCATGTCATAGTGGTAAAATTGGCATTTATATTTCGAATCATAAGTTAACTCTACGTCGTCTATTGAACCCATTGCTTCTCCAGTATTGGTGACAACAGCTCTTCATCCTGCGCTGCTGTTATAAATTTTCCATGCATACACGTTTCGTTCATGAACGCTACAAATTTATTTTGGTTCTTTTCATTATTTCTGATTGCGCTCAAGTATTCGGCACACTTTACAACGTTGTCGGGCAGTTCTGTTACGAGGTTTCTCTTATTTTTATATTTTCTGAAACGAAATCTCATCCATTTCAAAATTTTCCTAAATGTTTCCACTCTCCCTTAAAATTTACCTCAGTTTTTAAGGATACACTGTAAGCAGCTTTCTCATTAAGATTTCTTTTTCTACTTCTATGTCTCCAAAAACTTTCTTCAGATAAATGCTTTATCGAAATCATATAGAGGAACTACTATTGTGGAACTCCTTCATTTTCACAGAGTTTTAACTTTTTACCAGATATTTTCCACTTTCATAAAGTCTTTGAGAACATAATTCACTGTACTATCTGATTTTTCTACCATTCCTGCTGCCCGCAAGATTGCTTTCTGTAGAGAGATCATTACCTAATACTGCTTTTTCTTCCTGGTACAATTATACAAATTTAAATTTAAGGTCTTTCTCGCCTAAATTAGTCCACTTTTGGAATATCTTTCTCCGTGTCCATCTCTCCAGGTTTCTCATGATTATTGGTAACAGAGAGCAGCATTACTGACGATATTTCACGAGGATACGCCAAACAACTTGACATTATATGCGCAAGTACCTGAACGCTTTGACAGTGCCCTTAGTTTTCCCTGATCATCACACACAAGTTTACTGTAACGTCATCGTGTGTTTCAGATAACGGCCACGGGAGTCCAGGTGCAACAGTTATCGTAGTTGAGTAGTATATGGGTTCACTGAAACCCATTTAAGAACAGTATAACGACACTACGCTGAGCTCAAAGAGCAGCGAAGGCAACCACATTACAGTGGACGTGATTCGCCTGTGCGTTGTACAAGCCACCCAGCTAGTTAGACACTATGTGATCAAAAGTATCCGGACACCTGGATGAAAATGACTTACAAATTCGTGGCGCCCTCCATCGGTAATGTTGGAATTCAATACGGTGTTTGCCCACCCTTAGCCTTGTTGACAACTTCCATTCTCGCAGGCGTACGATCAAACAGGTGCTGGAAGGATTTTTGGGAAATGGTAGCCTATTCTTCACAGAGGGCTGCACTGAAGAGGGGTCGGTGAGGCGTGACACGAAGTCGGCGTTCCAAAACATCCCAAAGGTGTTCTTTAGGGTTCAGGCCAGGACTTTGTGCAGGCCAATACATTACAGGGATGTTATTTCCGTGTAAAAATTCCACCACAGGGCGTGCATTATTAACAGGTGCTCGATCGTTTAGAAAGATGCAATCGCCATCCCCGAATTGCTCTTCAATAGCGGGAAACAAGAAGATGCTTGAAACATCAATGTGGGCCTCTGCTGTGCCCCTCCATGAAAAACACTACCATACTGTAACACCACCGCCTCCGAATTTTAGTGTTGGCCCTACACACGCTGGCAGATGACGTTCACCGGGATTTCTCCATACCAACAGCCTGCCATCTGATAACCTTATGGTGTTCCGTGATTCGTCATTCCACACAACGTTTCTCCACTGTTCAATCGTCCAATGTTTACGTTCCTTACACCAAGCGAGGCGTCTTTTGGAATTTAGCGGCGTGATGTGTGGCTTGTGAGCAGCCGCTCGACCATGAAATCTCGTGTACAGACGTATGACACAAGTGACATGCAATCACCAGACCACGTTCGAAGTTCGTGAGTTACGCAAAGCAACCCATTCTAATCTCTCACGATATCTAATGACTACTGAGGTCGCTTATATGGATTACTTGGCAGTAGGTGATAACATAATGCACATAATGTGAACGTATGTTTTTAGATGTGTCCGGGTACTTTTGATCACATAGTGTTATTTCCAATATATCATTTTAATATTTTCGTTTAAAGTCCACTGTAACCCATTGAGGTCTGCGTGGCAAATTGGACCGTCACTTCGACAGAGTTTGTATGCTCCTGTGGAACGTGATCTGCTAACATCCGGTTCACTACACATCCCCTGTGTCTAGCCAGTAGGGAGCGTGGGAGAGGGACCACGTGTTGACCACTGTCCACGGACCGGGTGCGTCGGCCACAAGCCACAAGCTCTTTGTGGCACAGACTCCCAGGGTGTTTCCTTCCTAACTCCTTTGCGGATTTCAGCTCCACAGTGACCAGTTTAATTTTCTAATCATCTCTCGGCCCCATGGTGACTAGCTGGCACCTTGCAAACAAATTTTCATGGGCCCATCTGCACTCCGAATCTGCATCAAATATCACTTCTCATGTTCGATTCCATGGGAATGATTGTGCCGCCATCACAGAAGGAATATCAGCATTGCTCGTGATGTCACATGTCTTTTTATCGTATTGAAGTTCTAGATTTAAACTGATAGTACAGCCACAATAAATACAAACAACACAACATTCATAAACAGAAAAAGCACACTGATCAAACGTCATGTTACAGTCGTATACAATTACAATTCCACGATTACATACCGTTATAAACAGCTATGTAGGCTGAACGTAATCATGGCGACACATATTCAAATCAAACTCAGGCATGTACAATCATTAGACGGCCGGTGTGGCCGAGGGGTTCTAGGCGCTACAGTCTGGAACTGCGCGACCGCTACGGTCGCTGGTTCGAATACTACCTCGGGCATGGCTGTGTGTGATGTACTTAGGTTAGTTAGGTTTAATTAGTTCTAAGTTCTAGGGGACTGATGACCTCAGAAGTTAAGTCCCATAGTGCTCAGGGTGATTTTGTACAAGCATTAGTCCAGCAGAGGACGCTGTTTCCCGAGCCAAGTCCAGTATGATATAATAAAAATGATTTTCCTAATGATATTTTGATTTTCTATGCTTCCAGACAAAATTGTGTTTTATTATAATAACTACATGATTTCCGTGTGTTTTATGTACATATACACTCCTGGAAATTGAAATACGAACACCGTGAATTCATTGTCCCAGGAAGGGGAAACTTTATTGACACATTCCTGGGGTCAGATACATCACATGATCACACTGACAGAACCACAGGCACATAGACAGAGGCAACAGAGCATGCACAATGTCGGCACTAGTACAGTCTATATCCACCTTTCGCAGCAATGCAGGCTGCTATTATCCCATGGAGACGATCGTAGAGATGCTGGATGTAGTCCTGTGGAACGGCTTGCCATGCCATTTCCACCTGTCGCCTCAGTTGGACCAGCGTTCGTGCTGGACGTGCTGACCGCGTGAGACGACGGTTCATCCAGTCCCAAACATGCGCAATGGGGGACAGATCCGAATTCTTGCTGGCTAGGGTAGTTGACTTACACCTTCTAGAGCACGTTGGGTGGCACGGGATACATGCGGACGTGCATTGTCCTGTTGGAACAGCAAGTTCCCTTGCCGGTCTAGGAATGGTAGAACGATGGGTTCGATGACGGTTTGGATGTACCGTGCACTATTCAGTGTCCCCTCGACGATCACCAGAGGTGTACGGCCAGTGTAGAAGATCGCTCCCCACACCATGATGCCGGGTGTTGGCCCTGTGTGCCTCGGTCGTATGCAGTCCTGATTGTGGCGCTCACCTGTACAGCGCCAAACACGCATACGACCATCATTGGCACCAAGGCAGAAGCGACTCTCATCGCTGAAGACGACACGTCTCCATTCGTTCCTCCATTCACGCCTGTCGCGACACCACTGGAGGCGGGCTGCACGATGTTGGGGCGTGAGCGGAAGACGGCCTAACGGTGTGCGGGACCGTAGCCCAGCTTCATGGAGACGGTAGCGAATGGTCCTCGCCGATACCCCAGGAGCAACAGTGTCCCTAATTTGCTGGGAAGTGGCGGTGCGGTCCCCTACGGCACTGCGTAGCATCCTACGGTCTTGGCGCGCATCCGTACGTCGCTGCGGTCCGGTCCCAGGTCGACGGGCACGTGCACCTTCCGCCGACCACTGGCGACAACATCGATGTACTGTGGAGACCTCACGCCCCACGTGTTGAGCAATTCGGCGGTACGTCCAGCTACCCTCCCACATATACACTATACACCCTCGCTCAAAGTCCGTCAACTGCGCATACGGTTCACGTCCACGCTGTCGCGGCATGCTACCAGTGTTAATGACTGCGATGGAGCTCCGTATGCCACGGCAAACTGGCTGACACTGACGGCGGCGGTGCACAAATGCTGCGCAGCTAGCGCCATTCGACGGCCAACACCGCGGTTCCTGGTGTGTCCGCTGTGCCGAGCGTGTGATCATTGCTTGTACAGCCCTCTCGCTGTGTCCGGAGCAAGTATGGTGGGTCTGACACACCGGTGTCAATGTGTTCTTTTTTCCATTTCCAGGAGTGTATTTTTAGCTTAACCCATTCTTTTACAAATGGGCAAAAAAGTAAAGGGCATTGGTTGTCCTGTATGACGTAATATATTGCTTGTTAAAATGACCTTTCAATTTGTGTTTCCCCAAGCAAAATTGTATTTCATTATAGTTAATGTTTGAATTCCTGTATTTTATGTACAAAAATAATTAAGCTTACCACATTCTGTTAAATATGGGCTATAAACAGAAGGCGTTGATTTTCCAATAAGACGTAAACCGAGGTTAGCCATATGGTTCTGGAAACAGCAGCTTCAATTGGACTAATGCTTATCAATTCCTGAGTTAGATTGGAATGTGTGTCGTTACAATTACTTGCAGTGTACATGCCTACTCACAAAAATAGGTAATTATGGACAAGGCGCTTGATCAATTTGCTGTTTCTATGTCGGATTCTTGTATTCTTTATATTTATAGCACTGATGATGGCTGCAATGTCAGGTAAAATCTGTATCAGCAATTCAGTAAGAAAGACACATAACATTACCACCGATTCTGGCCTTCTTTGCGTCCGGAATATCCTTTTTGTTTATGAAACTCGAAATGTTGTGACTGGGTTCGATTCCCGGCCAATTTGGGGGTTTTCTCTGCCCGATGACTGAGTGTTTGTGTTGTCCCCATCATTTAATCATCATCATCATCATCATCATCATTCATGACAGTGGCTAGATTGGATTCTGTAAAAATTGGGACTTTGTACGGGCGCTTATGACCTCGCCGTTGAGCGCCCCCCCCCCCCAAAAAACACAAAAAAACCGCACAGTCAAAAATGCCTACTATGTCATCCAGATCAGGCTCACTCTGCACCGCTTCGGTGTTGTTTTATTACTCCTATTTGGTGTTTTACTTTTTACTCATTATATATTACAGGTTTTTTTCACTGTTTTTTCCTGCTGTTAAGATATTAAAGGTAATACATGAAGTAGACCACTGATCACTTATACCAAAATACTCAGTGAATATTCCTGAACAACGTCCGAAATTTTGTCGGCGTAGTTCCGGTTCAGCATGCATACGGTGGCCTGGATGCATTCATGAATATTGCCTGGAGAAGGTGCAGATAATTTGCATGCGAAACTATCTCATCGATCTCTGCTTGGGCAATGTTTTAGTTGATCATTAACAATTTTGTTTTATTTATAGGAACTAAATTGGAAAATGTGTGCGGTGGAAACAAGCAGCTGCGCGTGGGTCAGAAAGCAGCTGCATGGGAAACTTGCTGATTCGCGCCGATAGCTTGCGGCCTATACCTACACGGAAATGTGTGTTTTCGTTTTTGAGTCACCGGTGTGCTGAATGGTCTGATGCAGCCCTTCACGAATTTTTCTCCTGTGCCAACATTTTCATCTCAGAGTAGCAATTGCAACCTGTATCTTCAATTATTTGCTGGATGTATTCCAAGCTCTATCTTCCTCTACAATTTTTACCGTCTGCAGCTCTGTCTAGTATCACAGAGACCATTCTCTATGGTCTTAACAGGTGTCATATCACGTTGCGCCTTCTTCTAACCAGTGTTTTCTATTACATTCCGCTCCTCGCTGATTCTGCAGAGAACCTTCTCATTCCTTACATTACCATTCCATCTGATTTTCAACATCCTTCTGAAACCCCACATCCCAAATGCTCGATTCTCTTCTATTCCGGTGTCCGACAGTTCATATTTCACTACCATACAATGCTGTGTTTGAAACGTACATTCCTAGAAATTTCTTCCTCAAATCAACGTCTATGTTTGATACTAGTGGACTTCTATTGGCTATTTTGCTGCCTAGGTAGCAGAATTCTTTAACTTCGTCTGCTATGTGGCCCCTCATTTTCATGTTAAATTTCTTGCTAATTTCCGCTACTTTTTATTACTTTCGTCTTTCTGTGATTTACCTACAATCCATATTCTGTACTCATTTGACTGTTCATTACATTCAACAGAAACTGTACTTCTTCTGTCCGCCTGCTTAGCTGACTGGCTTGACAATGATTCACGTCACATGTTTGATCTTCCGAGAAAACGTTTTAGAGGGAATCCCTATCATATTCATTCGGCGAAGACGACTCGGATGTTTCTGGTGGAGGTCGTAGGATCCATTTAAAAATAATAAAAAAAGGAAAATACTGGTAGCCTGCTTGTCTCCCATGCAGCGGGTGCGCGTTCAATTACCGGCCGGGTTGGAGATTTTCTTCGTTCGTGGACTGTGTGTTGTGTTGTCCCCACCATCATTTCGTCCTTATCACCGGCACGTGACTCAACCAACGTGGCGTCGAGTGCAAGACTCGCACTCGGCGGCCGAACTTCTAGGGGTGGGGCCTCCTGGCCATCAATGCCATACGATAATTTCATATGTTTTTATTTCTTCTTCACTTTCACAGAGGATGGCACTGTCATCAGAGAATATTATTATTGACATCCTTTCACTTTGAATTTTAATCACACTCTTGATTCTTTCTTCCATTTCCGTTATTGCTTCTTCGACGTACAGGTTGTACAGTAGGGGCGAAAGACTACATACCTGTCTTACACCCTTTTTAACCCGAACCCTTCGTTCTTGGTTTTCCACCGTTAATGTGATCTCTTGGTTCTTGTACATATTGTATATTACTCATCTTCCCTAATACCTTATCCCTATGTAAAATACATATACGTCACAGTATCTCGATACATTCGCCAACTGTGGACACAGACCAAGCCAGGACGAAGTCTTTCGCTTGGTTCGCTATTGTAGCTTTTCGTGCGTTTTGCGACCAGCATGTTTTGTTTTGAACCAAGAAACTCCTCTAATCATTACACATGATCTTTTTGTATATGAAATTTCCTGCCAGATTAAAACTGTGTGTCGAAAAACTGAGCTACTCGTGCACAACTCACGACCCGTCTTCACAGCTTTATTTCCACCATTGCACCTCCTGCCTTCCAAAGCGTTTACCCGCGGAAGGCTGTGGTCCCAGGTTGGAGCCCCAATCCCCAAACGGCTTTAATTTGGTACAATTTTCATACCAGCACACACTTCACTGTGGAGTGGAAATTCACTATGGAAATTTTCAGAATTATTTGCCCGTCGTCTCATTTTTCCTTATACATCGAAAAATCAACTGGAGTATAAACTGCCTCAAGACGTTAGGCTATTTTCAAGTGGTCCATGGAACTCTTCTATCCCTGACGTTTCGTCCAAAGCTTTGGACCACGGCCATATAACCCGGAAGAATTCTAGGCAGCTGAAACATCCGGTGGTGAAAGCCTTGATTGTTTTCGTGTTAGCCACGTGGGGTAGCCGCGTGGTCTCAGGCGTCCTGCACGGTTCGCGCGGTTCCTCCCCGTCGGAGACTCGAGTCCTCTCTCGTGCATGGTTGTGTGCGTTGTCCTCAGCGTAAATTAGCTTAATTTAGAGTAAGTAGTAGTGTGTAGACCTAGGGACCGATGACCTCAGCAGTTTGGTCCCACAGGACCTTATCACAAATTTCCAAATTTGCTGTTTTGGTAAGTAATTTAAGGATCGGCTATCGTAGCCTACAAGCCACATCATCTCGTTGAATATGGTCAACCATGACATTAAAGTTGCAACATAGACGTGATCGAATATTTCTTGTCTATGAATAAATGACGAAATTAGCTGATCGTAAAGTCTGTGGGAAGTGTGAGATCACCTTACCTGACGATTCGCTAATTGCGTCATTTATTAATTGACAAGGAATGTTAGGATCCTTCCATGTTGCAAGTTTAATGTCGTGATTCACCACATTGAAGCCGATGATCTGGTCTCTGGGCTACCGAACCGCTGCTTAGCCGTTATTATTGAAGGTGTCTACTTATGCTGCAGCTGTACCTCAGTAACAGTGAAACACTGATGACCTAAAACACTATGGCCACTGCCGAAGGTGAGGATGAATGCCGCCTGAGGACCCTGCGGACACGTGACACCGTAAGGAAATTGTGTAATCGGAACAGGGGTGAATGAAAAAAGATTCCAGCGAAAATAGTGGCCGTAATTGGGGAAATGTACTGACATAAGTTAGTTTGATAAAGGGCAGATTGTTATAGCCCGGCTTTCGCGAACGAGTATTTCGGGAACGGCAGAACGCGGTTGGCTCTCCACGCGCTACTGTCGTGAACGAGGGAGGAAAGTGGTTGTCGAATCGAGAAACCACCCGTAGGCGGCAAGGTGGTGGACGTCCATGCCTCAGCACAGAAATTGGTGGTCAGAGGCTCTGAAGCAGAATAGGCGAAGATATGCACCGGATCTGTCGACCGAGTGCAATGCTGGTACAAGCTCAAGTGTTCCGGAAGATGCCGTGTAGCGCTGTTGTTGAATATGCGGCTCCGCAGCCGACGCCCCATATGTATTCCTATACTGATTCAGAACGACTGAAATTGCAGTGGACACGGGATCATCGAGACTGAACCGTTGACCAACGGAAACGAGTCATGTCGGGAGAATCACGTTTCTTGTCGCAGCAGACAGATGGTCGTGTCTTGAATCGTCGTCATTCAAGCGGACAGCTGCTAGAAACTCGCGCTGCAGTTGTTTGAAAGGCTAATAATGGACTCAAGTTGATGTCTTGGTCACCAAATTCACAGGGTCTGAACTGGACTGAACACAAAGAGCGCGATACCATATCCACAAACCACAGCACCAAAATTTACGGGAATTCTGTGATCTGTGATTACACATCCGGCCGGCCGTGGTGGCCGAGCGGTTCAAGGCGCTACAGTCTGGAACCGCGGTACCGCTACGGTCGCAGGTTCGAATCCTGCCTCAGGCATGGATGTGTGTGATGTCCTTAGGTTAGTTAGGTTTAAGTAGTTCTAAGTTCTAGGGGACTGATGAGGACAGCAGTTAAGTCCATAGTGCTCAGAGCCATTTTACACATCCGGGTCCGAAAACCCACGACGACATGTCGAATCCATGCTACGCAGGAAGGCTGCTAAGCTGTGTTGAGACGTGTACCACCACGCTGCAATCACGTTTTATCTCAGCAGTCTCGATTCATTAAACGAAAGTGGATAACTCATCAATGAAACGACAAATATTAAATGTAGAGGTGGGTATATAAGGATCAATTAAAACTAAGAGATTCAATACCTACATACTAGCAGTAATACAGGGCAAGTATTCATAGAATTAAAAAAAGAAAATTTGAAGCACGTCCTGTTCAAGGAGAATGCAGCGGAGGAAAACAATTGCAATAGAAAGTTGTCTTCAGTAAAAGAGTACTACTGGATTCAGACGTCGCCTGGCGAAGAGGAAAAAGTCTTTGGAAATGTAAGCCCGAATCACAGCATTTTCTAGAGGTCAGACCGTCGGATTTTCATCCGAAACCTAGAGAAGAATAAACTGGAACCATTCGAAACAATTTGTGGACTTGTAAAGCACTAAAGTAGCATTAATAAAGCGAAAGTCTGAGGGAAGTAGTTTTTGGAATAACCGTACAGGGTGACGTGAATGGTTAGCTCCCCTACGGTACTTCACGAGGAAACAGCTCACCGGTGAACAGTTGAATGTCACTGTCTATCAGGTACAATACACTGAGGAGACAAAAAGTCATGGGATAACAATGTGCACTTACATAGACGACGACAGTACGGCGTGCACAAGGCATAAAAGGATAATGCACTGGCAGACCTGTCATTTTATTCAGTTGATTTATCTGAAAAGGCGTCCAACGTGATTATGGCCACACGACGGGAATTAACAGACTTTCAACGCCGAAAGGTAGTTAAAACGAGACACATGCGATATTGCATTTCGTAAATCGTTTCGGATTTCAATATTCCGTGTTCCACTGCGTAAAGAGTGTGCCGAGAGTATCAAATTTCATGCATTACCTCCCACCACGTACAACGAAGTTACCGACGGCTTTCACTGAACGACTGAGAGCAGCGGTGTTTGCGTAGTGTTGCCAGTGATAACAACCAAGCAACACAGCGGGTAAATAAACGCAGAAATCAAGTGGAACCCACGACGAACGTATCCATTAAAACAGTGCTGAATATTTAGCGTTACTGGGTTATAGCAGCAGACGACAGACCTAAGTGCATTTGCTAACAGCACGACATCGCCTGCAGCGCTTCTCCTAGGCTCGTAACCATATCGGTTGGAGCCTAGACGACTGAAAAACAATAGCCTGCTCAGATAAATCTCGCTTTAACTTGCAAAGAACTGATAGTATGGTTCGAGTATGGCACACACAGAACCAAATCACGGACAAAACTCATCAACGAGGCGCTGTAGAAGCTGTTATTGGCTCCATAATAATGTTGGTTGTGTTTACATGGAATGGAATGCGTCCTATGGTCCAACTGAACCATCATTGAGTGGAGTTGGTTATGCTTGCCTACTTGGAGACCATTTGCACACATTCATGGAACTTCATGTTCCCAAACAAGTCACCGGGCCATAACTGTTCACGATTGGTTTGAAGAACATTCCGTACAATTCTAGCGAAGGATTCGGTCATCCATGTTGCCCGACATGAATCCCATCGACCACTTATTGGGCATAACTGAGAGATCGGTTCGTGTACAAAGTCCTGCACCTGCAACACTTTCTCAATTATGGGCGGCTATAGAGGCAAAATGGCTCAGTATTTCTGTAGCTGACTTCCAACAAGTTGATGAGTCCTTGCGACTTTGTGCTGCTGTACTGAGCTGGGGGAAAGTAGGCCCGACGCGTTATTGGGAGGTATCCCAAGACTTTTGTCGCCTCAGTGTATATCTGCAAGCGGACAAGCTGTCATGATCAGATGGTCACATCTTCGGTGACAGGCAGATGTGGTGCCAACACACGTACCTGGGGCGTGAGTGATGGACAGAGCAATACGTTAGCGAGAGGAGAAGGGTAGAGAACTATGGGCGCGAGCGCCGCAGAGGGGGGCATGTCAGTGGGACAGAGGAGAGGGAGGTGTAAAAGTGCTGTGCTGGTCTCTAGGCAGCCACAGGGAAGTGTGATAGGACCGCTGCTAATCACAATATATATAAATGATGTAGTAGTATGCATTGGATGCTCTTTGAGGCTATTCGCAGATGATACAGTTGTTTATATCAAAGTAGCAACACCAGAAGATAGCAATAATTTGCAGAACGACTTGCAGAGAGTTGATGAATGGTGCAGACTCTGGCAGTTGTCCCTAACGTAAATAAATGTAACACACTGTGCACAGATAGAAACAGTAATCGACTACTGTAGAGGTACACTATTGATGACAAACAGCTGGAGGCAGTGTCTGCCGTAAAATATCTAGGCACAACTATCCAGAGCGACCTAAGTGGAATGACTATATAAAACAGGTAGTGGGAAAAGCAGACATCAGACTCGGATTCATCAGAATCATCGGAAGAATCTTAAGGAAATGTAACTCATCAACATAAGAAGTGGCTTATAAGGCACTTGTTTACCCAATTCGTGAGTACTGTTCATCTATATGGCATCGCTATCAGGTAGGACTGATAGAGAAGACTCAATGAAGAGTTGCATGTTTCGTCACGAGCTCTAGGCAGCAATTGACGGTGGCAACTTGGTTACTTGACGAAACCTTGTGCCCCTTGGAAACTGACATCTGCCGTTCACCCAGGAATTATTTCGTCAAGTAAGTGGGACATCTGCTGTTCAATCCAAGAATAGTTATCTTGACACTGGTAGAAGCAATAGATGGAAAAACAGTAGGCAGAGACGAAGACAATAATACGCAAAATTTTGATTACAGAGTGTGTTGTGCCGAGATGAAAAAAGCATAACAACATAGGATAAAATAGCTTTAACTAAGTTGAAAGGATAATGACTTAAAATGTGTGCCGGTTTTGAAAACAGAAAATCATCTGAATGATGCACCTACCACATGAACTCTGCGTTATCCATTTCCCACTTTGATCTGTCATAAGTGTAGACGCCCACTTAACAGCACTTTGCGTGTTGTTAATCTGCACCCTAGAGAAACAGGGAGTGCTCATTCTGTTTTTCAAAGACGAAGAAGGCGTGATAAGAAGACTCCAGATTTTGAGGGTGCTACAGCACGCCTAGTAACGTACTTTTAGCCACTAGCAGTGTAAACGTGTGGTTTTTCCTGAATACTTTGTACATACTTACCACCTAAGTAAGAGGCGAGCACTGGGACGACGAGATTGTTTCAAATGGGAGTTGTGCTGCGTTTCCTCCTAAAAATGTCTTATAGACACAACATGTAAATAACAAGTGGGGCCACGTTATCCGTGAAGGTTATTTTGATACTTTGACATAAGACTTTGAGAACCAAGTTAACAGATTCTTCCGTCACTCTTCACTATGAGAACTCCACACTTGCAAGATTATAACTGACAAAAATCTTCAAAGAGAGCCTGATGGTTACCTTTCAAGCCTAAACCCGGTTAACGAATTAAATTAATACTTTAGAAAATGTGCAATATTGTGCTTTTAATTTTAACGTTCAGGAGGAACGAAAAAAGATATTCAGTTGTATTTGTGTTGGCTGAAATGGTTCAGAATGATCTTCTAGGACCCGTACACCTACCTACGTGTTTAACTGAAGCAGGTTAGCACACATACAATGACGGAAAAGAGTTGCAAAACCAAGAAGCAGCTGTGCGACATAAACCTACGTTGCTAGGCGTGTTTCAACGTTTGAAATATGATGTATATTCAGATCTCATCCTAGTAACATATGAGTGGAGCTAGTAGCGACACTATGAGGATGCATACCAGGTTTAATTTATTGATACGCTTTAAAGGTCTCGAGCATTACGTTACCTTTGAGACTGGACATGGTGAGTAGATGTCAGTAAAGAATGTCTTTAAGGCTACACTGGTGCAGTTAACACCTCACTGAGATCGAATGGGGTCATGTAACAGGCCTACAAGAAACTGGATGTTTCTTCGCCGATATTGAACAAAGTCTTGGCAGGATTGTAGCCACTGTACGTGAGTTGCTCACGAGAATGCGCAGTCGCAAGAAGACCGAACTCCAGACGGCCACGTGGCACTACCGAAAAGGAAGACCATCATGTTCGGCGGACGACTCTACCGCACCATACTGCGCTTGCAGCAGCAATTTGAGCAGCAGTTGGCACCACAGTGACATAACGAACTGTTAGAAATCGGTTACTTCAAGCACAGGACCGAGCCGGATGCCCTCTAACGTGCATTACACCGGCTCCGAACCACCGCGATTTGCGACTTCAGTGGAGTCAAGTGAGGGCTCATTGGAGGGCATTTTCTGATGAAAGCTGGGTCCCACGCACCAAGACGCAAATTTGTACCCGTCTCGTGAATCAGTCTGTTGTGTTATCGTTCATGAACATAGTTCTAAGGAGTGTTTTCCAACAGGATAACGCCCACCCAAATGCCATTATTGCAACCCAACATACCCTACAGAGTGTTGAGACGTTGTCTTGGTCTGCTCAATCCAAATCTGTCTTCAATCAA
This sequence comes from Schistocerca gregaria, assembly GCF_023897955.1. NCBI lineage: Eukaryota > Metazoa > Arthropoda > Insecta > Orthoptera > Acrididae > Schistocerca > Schistocerca gregaria. The sequence goes on along the minus strand of NC_064925.1, from coordinate 363,800,435 downwards.
GAACAAATGGGACATGATCAGATAACAACTTTAGCGACATCGACAACCAGCATTAATCGTCGCTGTATTGAACGACCGCGTGCAACAAGCATGGAACTCTATTCCACAAACTGACATCCGGCACTTGTAAAACATAAGACATGCATGTCTCCGTACTTGCATTCAGCATTGTGACGGTTACACCGGTTATTAATGTACCAAAATTCCTGATTTGCAATGTTATATCTCACGGTTACATGAACCTAGAATCTTTCAGTGTTAACCACATACATATGTTACCTAGAGAAATGTATTCCCAAAATTTCATTACTCTACATTAATAATTTTTTGGTTTAGTGACTTCTAAACGCTGTACAATGTCCCATTTCGTGGAAAAGGCCTAAGGAAATAAGAAAGATTTGAATTTAAATAGAAATTGTTATTTACGGGTTTTGAGCATTGCTCATTATTATTTTGATGTTATGTTCTCAAGATTCAAAACTTATTTTCCACCGAAAATTCATTAATTCGAAAAAAATAGGTTCATTAATGGTTCGAAATGTTGTTATTGTCGGGAAAATATTTTATTCGTTGTGTTCTACAATTTACTTGAAATATGATATATTACAATTTGTTGTATGATAAATCATCAATTAACTACACTCGTTGTAGGTACAAACATCTGTTGTAACCTCGCTAACGTCGAAGTTATTCAATGAATATTGAGCTACTAAATGTGACAGAGCGAGATTAAGCAGTGGTCGGCACATTGGGTTTCACATTCGGAAAGTCGGCGGTTCAAATCCGCATCCGGCCATCATGATTCAAGATTTCCATGATTTCCCTGAATCGCTCCAGGCAAATGCCGGAACTGTTTCGTTTGGAAGGGCACAGCTGAAATCCTTCCTCATCACTGAAACATTCCGAACTTCTCTAATGACCTCGATGTCAACGGGGCGTTAAACATCTATCTCTCTTCCTTCCTAATGCGTGGGCATAATACGATAACAATAACTGTACAGCCTCCAACGAAAATGCTTACATTTATTTGGTGGTTTTAATTCCAAACTTGAAATTAACTGATGAAACAAGCGACCAATTTAGAACATCTGTCACTGCGGCGGGGTATTAAAGATGTAATGACGCTCAGCGGAACTCGCATTTTCTTTAGAAGTTTCCAGCGAATAACTTTCTCGACTTTTTCATGTCTTCGTTTCGCGATTCTTGCGCAGTGGTGCCCACTCGACAGTGAGGGGACCGTGAACTGAATGAGTTAACGTAGGGATACAATGTCAAGGAAAATTCCTAACATTTTCGCAACACTTTTAGATTAACAACAAATTCACGTGAAAGAACTCAGATTATGATGTGTGCGTTACACTTTAATGTTTCTTTTATCTTGGTAGAGAACATTTACTCCATATTTTCAACTTTCTCGCTGTGTTCCAAATGAAATTGCTTGTAAAAAACACCGAAGATTTCCCATTGAAATATTTAACACCTACTTTTAAAAACTGGTACGTTTATCATTTGTACCTGAAACTGACTCAAACATAGTTAGCTTCAGTTTACTATTAGACAATGAAATCAGCTTAATTTCCCTAACTCTATAGCGCCCTAATTTGTAGAAACGCAGTGGTGCCTTGTAGTACCAGATCTCGAAAAATAATCTGAATACGGTACCCTAAAACACATCTTAAAGTAATGTAAGCCATCAAACTTGACAATACTACTGTATAGTTCAGTTTCAAAAAAATTGATGCATAATAGCAATAAAAATGTCAATTTTGATGTCAACGTTTATACTCATGAAAAATAAAGTATTTAACACAACATACGAAATACATTATACACACCTTCAACAACAATTTCCATTAAAATATGTTGACGAAATTCACTTGGAACAAAATTGAAAACGATTTCCTAAGGTGCACCACTTTAAGCTGCAAACATATGGTGAGAGGTTTCCACAACTGTTGTTCTATGGTCTAATGTCAGGCTTATTCTTGAAGGGCCTGACGAAGTAGATCGTCCATATACCTGTCAGGCACGCTAACCTCTTAGCTACAGAGACAGACATACGATAGTTAGGATAGTGTAAATATATCAGGAATAACGAGGGGAAGCTGCAGAGGGTGAAACTTTGCCGCAGACTCTGATTCATCTAACAAATAATTGAGGACTATGGGTGTAAGCGCTACTCTGAGATGAAGAGTAGAGGAAATCGTCGCGAGTTAGTCACCACTGCCGAGTGACCAACATGTAAGGATGTTCAGCGGAAATTGAACATCTCTCGTTAATTTATTTGATCTTGCCTGTAATAATGTATAACTGATGTTCAACCGTTGTTTTCATTCTGTTTCTCTATGTCAGTAACATTCTTAAAACTCAGACAGCCCGTTAATTAGAATGTGTTGCTCAACAAGGAAATCGCATTTCTTATGTGAGCTGACGTTCCTTAGATTGTGGGTGAGGCCCTGAAGCACCAACTACGCATAAACATGACCTTGCATTTGTCGGTTTGAGGCGTAGCGCCGTATAACAATCTCGCCTTGGAGGCGGTTAAGTGGGAGCTGTGAATAGAGCTGGATAGTGACAGATGGTGACGCGAGACTGGACGCGCGCGTAGTTTATGTATCAGCCGATAGAGGACAATATTGGCTAGGGGGACTGTGATTTTAGTTTGCACTAAAGTAATAGAATGTTTTTCATGAACTGTTCTAGTGTTTTCATAAAGTGTTATTATGTCTTTTGTGTATGTAAAATGTTATAAATGTGTTTTAGCAATTTGAATGATGCGCGAGTGTGGTTTAAGGTTAATATCAAGATAACTGTTTAACGAGTTATGTAGTGGGATTTAGTGTGAAAACATTTCGAAGAAGTATGGATGTGGACAAAGGGGATTTTTGTATAATAGATTTGTAAAGCAAGTTTATGGTAAAGGGAAAGTTAATTCAAGTATAAATAACAATAGTAAATAACTTTATGCATAAGCAAAACTTCAGCACATTAGATAATTACGTCGGTAAGAAGTGCAGTCGTTAGGTTTACTATTTTGCGATTGGTTATTCATGAAAAGCATAGACTGACGCCGGAGAATGATGTTTTGCTATTGGCTGTTGAGTAAACTGACTAATGGTAAAGCAATATTCTTCGCACGCCTTTCTCTGCTGGTAGACAAGACTTAGAGTATTCTACAGAAGAGTCGGAGCCTAGCCATGAAACAATTCGGACGTGTGTAGCAGCAGTTGCGATCGAAATGATAAGTTGCCGGATCTCGCAGTGTTTCATACATCAAAAGTGTTGTAATGTAACGGCAGAATTATTCTAATGGGTGTGTAGAAATCTCAGAATTTTTAAGTGAATTTTGAGACGAGAAAAGACATAAATTCCGCGTGGCGTATTGAGCAGGTCTGTGGCTAAAAACTGTGACTGCATTTGCTAGCGACAGACTTAATATTTGGCGAGCATTCTCAATAAAAAACAATCAGTATTTTTTGTATCTATTACGTTTTCGGCAAAAGCAACAACATGAACTTGGTAACGTGAGTGAAAGGGGTTGTGAGTGACTGTGTTAAGACTAGCACGGGCTTGGCAGTGATACTTGTTCACCTAAGTTTCAGAATATATTAATTTAGGGCAAAATTTTCAACCTTTCATTTCGTGTGACAATTTTCTCCCGAAAAGTATATTACTGACTTTAATTGCAGCGTGGTTCACGTCGAAGTACAGTAGGTTTGGCTCGGCTTCCCTGATGATATGCTGAGACAATGTTCACAGGTAGGTACAGGTTCGTCCTAATGGGACGGAAAGATCCGCGCCGCCGCAGGTTCTACGAAATTAATCGAAGTGCTGGCCTGCATACAGTAAGAGATAGAGTCTTAGAGTGTTTTTCGTTCGTTTCTTCTTTTTCCTTTTCGTCTGAGGAATTAAATTCATTCCCATAGCCACGTAATCGAATTTGCAGATAGGTTTGCACAGGTAGATTAACTCGGCAGATAGACTCTTCTTTTCGCAGAAGGAAGGAGTTCTGCGAATCAGACTGTTTGATCCAGATGGTGGCAGCTTCTAGCTATTAGGTGCTGGTCCCATCCACCGTTTATAGCACATGCCTTGCAACACAGATCGACATTTCGTCTAACGATGACTAGAAAAAAAGATGGTAACGTTGCTTCAGGGGGATGGTGCTACTAAAATTGTATACCATGAGACTTTAACCAGTGATATTCACCTAATAGTGTAATAAGTATGTTAATAAATTGTTTGAATGGACACAGTTAAGCGTACCCATTTTAAATTCAATGGAGGCTTTCTCGGATATAAAATTCCACGTTGTAGCTTCGGTATGTTGCACTTACAGTTGTATCTTAGACTTCCATATCTGAAGATGATTCGTGCTTTCCGAAACCGTTAATGATTAACTATGTTAAATAATATATTATGTCGGATGGGGGAGGGGGTGTACTATGGCGCTCTGTTACCAAAGTTGTGGCCATTTTGGAAGCCTCCATCTCGGAAATAATTTGTAATTTTCAAATGGAAAGGAGATAATGCGACATGTCAACGAGATAGGCAAAAACAATGGTGCTGTTGATCTGAGCTTGCTGTTCATTTGAGCTTTATCCATTCTTGAGGTTATGAGTGATGGTTTTCCGTTACAGGCCATGCGAAAGTTGGTGCCGTTAACACAAGCGAAAATCATTGCTCATTCTGATATTAAGAGAGAGGAACAGGTGTCTCATCACAAAGGACGTCAATCAACGCCAGCCAGACAGACCACCCCACAGTGCGGTGGTGAAACGTCTCGCGAAATTCCGTTAAACTGCTGTGTCGCAGATGTACCGGAAGCTCGATGATAGAACACAGCTCAATTCTTGCCGCATTTTGCAACGATTCGGAGTCAGCGGTAAATCAATAATGAGGAATTTCGGCACGCATAATTGGCACCCTTACAAAATGCAAATGTTACAACAGCTCATCCAGCACGAGCCCAATCCTGGGGTTCAGTTTGCAAAGTGGGAGGCACCCTAGCTGGATGAAAACCGTCGTTTGCTCTACAGTGTACAGTTCACAGACGAAGCTATTTTCTATGTGAACGGAGAGGTAAAGAAACAGAATCACAAATGATTTTCAGAAGCCACTAGACCTGTCCATCGAAGGCAGTTAGCACATCGAAAGTGATGGTTTCATATGACACGTGGGATTCTCTTATCGTTGGGTGCATTAACACAAGCCCATTATGTGCAGACAGTAGACAAAGACGTACCACCAGCGATGCTGTCTCGAGAGAGGCATTTCCAGCTATCTTTTAGCACGATTGTATCTCACCTTTTTGCGTCTAATTGTCCTGGTATGCCTGGATATCCAATTTCCCTGGAAATGGATGGATCGTAGAGGCCCGCGGAGCGGCCGCCAAGTTTCCTGGTTTTAACACAAACAGCCTCATCTCTCTGGGGACTTGTGATCGTAGTTGTGTATACTGTAGGGAAAAGGACCCTTGCCCACTTCATGGTGTGAAAAGTTGTTGCATGTCCTCAGAGTCCGCTACCTGTGCTGGTTAAAGTCTCTGAGGAATGGATGGAGCAGATAAATACAACCGTCCAACGTGCTGTGTAGCATATCGAACATATTATTTTGTGTCTATAACAGCATTCAACCGCACAGCCAGCCGAGGTCGCTAACATATGCCAAAGGAGTAGCCCTCGATCCGATGTTAAGTCAGTTCGAACGTAGTGGTGGATAAAATTTTCTCTTCCAGTATCTGGCCGACAAAGGGAGGTTAATAGGTGGAAAATTTAGACTGAAGGCCTCTATGAGGGAGAGGAATTGCCCGATGACAGGAGAATCGAGAGTCGACACAGAAGATATAGGGGAGCCAGTAATAGAGTCAGAATTTAAAAGAGCATTGACAGAGCTAAGCTCAAATAAGACAGAAGGGATAAATAGTATTCCATCAGAATTTTGAAAAATCATTGGAAGAAGTGGCAACAAAATTACTATTGAAGTTGACGATATACCATCAGACTTACGGAAAAATATCATACACTTACTTCCGAAAAGTGCAAGTGCCGACAAGTGCGAAAATTGTCGCACAAGCAGCTTAACAGCTTATACATTAAAGTTCCTGGCATGAATAATATACAGAAGAATTGAGGATCTGTCATATGACAATCAGGAGACGAAAAGGCGTCAGAGAGGTAGTTCGAGAGTTCCGCTTGATGTTGGAAGCAATAATGAAGAAAAATAAAGAGATGTTCATAGGATTTGTCGACCTATAAAAAGCGTTCTACGTTGTACAATGGTGCAAGATGTTCCAAATGCTGAGAAAAAACTGCGGTAAGCTGTAGAGAAGGAAGGGTAACATACAATATGTACAAGAACCAAGCGGGAACAATAAGACTGGAATGCCAAGATCAAAGTGGTCGGATAAAAAAGAGTCTAAGGTAGGGGTTTGATTTATCGCTCTCCACTGTTCAGTCCATGCGTCCAAGAAGCAACGACAAAAATAAGAGAGAGTTTCGAGGATTGGATTAAAATTCAAAGTGAAAAGATATCAATGACAGATTCGATGATGACATCGCTGTCTCGAGTGAAAATAAAGAAGAATTACAGGTTCTTTTAAATGGAGTGAATAGTTTAATTGTTACAGAATACGGACTGGGAGCAAATAGAAGAAAGACGAAAGTAATGAGGACGAACAAAACCGAGAAAATCGGGAAACCCAGCATCCTGATTGGTGGTCAGGAAGTAGATGAAGTTAATGAAGTCTGCTACCTAGGCAGCAAAATAACCCATGACTGATGAAACAAGAAAAACATAAAAATCAGACTAGCCTCATTAAAAAGGGCATTAATGGACAAGAGGAATTTGCTAGTATCAAACAAATATCTTAACTTTAGGAAGATATTTCTGAGAATGTACGTTGTGTGGTAATGAAAAATGGACTGCGTAAAAACAGAAGAGAGTCAAAACATATGAGATGTCGTGCTAAAGAAAAATATTGAAACTAGGTGGACTCATAAGGTAAGAAATGAGGAGATACTTTGCAGAATCGGCGAGCAGTGTAATGTATGAGAAACACTGACAAGAAGAAGGGACGGGATGACAAAACATCTGCTAAGACACCAGGGAAAAAGTAACTCTGTGGTTCTAGAGGAAGCTGAAAGGAGTAAAATTGTAGAGGAAGAAAGAGATTGTAATAAATCGAGAAAATAGTTGAGAAAATAGGTCGCAAGTGCTATCCAAAGGTGAGAAGATTGGCATAGGAGAGGAATTCGTGGCGTGCTGCAACAAAACAGTCGAAAGACTGATGACAGAAAAAGAGAGAGATGACATGGTGGTGTCCTAAGCCTTGCGTCAATGTCATGGATTAAATTTCAAACGTCTCCACAGTGTCTGGTGGTGTGAAGGCATATGACACTGTTGATGATAAATCTGTCGGATAGGGACGATAAACTCAGGTTATCTCTTAGTGCTAGCACCAGGTCTCACCCTTTTGCTTCTCTCATAACCATCATCATCATAATCATCCTCGTACAACACTATACGTACTCCCATTAAAGTTAATCCCTCTCTACAAATTCATTTACCACACAACTCTAAGATATCCACAAGAAAAGGAGCCTATCTACGTGGATGAAGATCTTCCTTTTTCGACAGGTGCAGATTCTAACCCATGTGTAATACCATCTGACAAGGACATACTATATTTGCATTTCTATCATAATTAATTACTTCTCGTGGGATAATTTGAGACTGAAGAAAGTAATGTTCAGATAAAGGAAAGCAACATTTTTCGTGTCTAGCTCTCTTTCTGTCGGGTGATATGATCTTCTTTCCATTTGAAAATTAAGAGTTTCATCCAAGATGCTGGCATCATAAATAGCTGCCATGTGTGTTTTCCAATCTACTGTTGTTTTAGGAGGGTACTTGCACACCTACAGTCCACTGTGTAGATATCCAAAAATTTCGTGGTCTCCATAGACAGGATATCTGTATATCGTAAAAATATTAGTACTGTTATATGACTCTGGTAAGTGTGAAAACACTGGCAGTACCTTTGGCCATTGGTACAACATGAAGTCAAAAAAACTCTGGATGACTTATGGATTAAACTGGCCAGGCGGAAACATGCCCGGCCGCAGCGCAGTGCAGTCGTGCGGTAAGGCTAGCCAGCTAGGGGTCGCTCCTAATTACAGGCAACCGCACGACGCCACTGCTGCGGCACGGAGTGGACGACGTACTTCCCGCGCCGGACAGCCGCTACCGTCATCGATTAGCGCCGCTACCAGAGGGCGCAATTTCGGCCGCTGGCTTTCCCGTCTGCTTAGCCTCAGTGGCGACTCGTGGCGGAGTGGCTCTGCACAGTGTTAGCTGCTTCCTGAGGGTGAGGGTTTGTGTGTACATGTGTCTGTATATGAGTGTGTGTGACAGAGAAAGAGAGGGAGAACAGAAGGGAGGGAGAGAGATAAATAGGCAGATTGATAATACTACTGTTCATGTAGGAGAGGGAGAGAGAGGCTAAAGAATTAGAATTTCTTTCAATGCTACAGGGCTAGTCAGCTATGCTGGTTATGTCATATACCTCTGGAACGTGTTCAGATGTAATTCTGTTTCCACTTTGTTGAATTATGAGAAAATGCTCATCGAAAGCCGTATGCAGGGTGAATCATCTAAAGCTTGCACCGCAGATACTGCAGAAATGGAAAGTGCTATTGATGTGTGGTTTTCACAGAATGGTTTGATAGTCAGGGGCTCGTATTATTAGCCAGTCTACAGATTGTAATAATACTTACAAAGTCTATTTTTTGTGCAAATATACACTTTTTAACCGGAATGGTGCCTTATGACGTTAACAAACAAAAGTAGGGTAAATTAGAATGTCAGTGGTGTTTGCTGCTGAATTCTAGTGCGAGTCATTTATGAGATATCGTATTTTGAATAGTTCCAATTTTGACCCTGGTAAAATTCTAGGGGTAATACACAGTAAAGTACAGCAGAAGTGTATACACTAGTTATGTGGGTTGTCGCTGATAACCGCGCAGTTGAGCGCTCCACAAATCAAATAACCAAATATGGGTTCTGACCAGTAGATAGACAACTGACCATCATAGGTTGCGTTCAAAATGACCACCAGCAGTGTAGTACATGTTTCCAGGTGCGTATGGAACGACTGCTAGTATTTCAGTGGAGACGTCAGAGCAAGTTGCAGTAACACGTCGTTGCATGTCGTTGGATGTAGCTGGTATGTCCTTGTAGACAGCATCTTCCAGCCTTTCTATAAGAAAAGAGTATCCAGTAGTCTAATCCGGGGAATGGGCCGTCCAATCCAACGATTTTGAAACAATTACACAAGACTTTTTGTACAATGCCGAAAAACTAAGCTCCAAACTTCCACTTCACTACCAAATAGGTTGACGCTGTCCAATGGTTTGTTTTCCCTTGTCTGAATTTCTAGAAAACGGCGTCCTGAATGCCCATTTACTGTTTCCTGTTTTAGATAGCGCGACGAGATACTCTCCCACCTTGCAAGAGTGACAAATTTTCACTCTACGTGGAGCGACATCCTGTTTCTGCCTTTCCTCCTCCACAATAGCAGAAGCAAAAAGTTTTAATAACAAACTACCTCTGAGCTTCTCACGAGAAATCAGAGATGAATATCTCCCGACAAGTGAAGCACTCTTGGGTTTTCTAGGAAAAGTGATACATGGGAAAACCAACATTCCATCAAGGTGTCCTTTGAGCAGAGGGATCGACTTGTAAAAATAAATTATTCTGCATTGATCGAGGGTGTCATTATTCTAGTCATTTTTAGTCAGGCTTCAGGATTACACAGTGTGTGGCCGCAGTGAGCCTGACACTACAATTTTGTATAACAGCACTAACTTCCGTTAAGGCAGCAATCAGCTTGATGCTCAAAACAGATAACTACTGAGTTCTGAATATTGTAATTCCTCTCAAACTGCTAATCGATTTTGAAGAGCGAAACATCGTTGAATTTGTCTCTTTTGCCCTAAAAATGCTAACAGCAGGTATTATTACGGTTTCATTTGGAAAAGCAAAGTTGATACTGGTTTCTGTGTCTTTAATTTCACTTTGAAAAGAGACTATATGTAGTTTGCTGAGGACTGCCTGTTATTTAATTTGGGTGAAAAAAGATTTACGATACCTTAAAAGGTTCAGGATTATTTGGTGTGAGCAGCTTGGCTTAATCAACCTGTGTAGAGGTAGTAGGCGCTTGATATCAAGTCGGTCAGAAATTAACGGGGAATGCGCTGTAGGAAAACAGTGTGATTCGGAGGGCGAGATATTGGTTAGAAAGGAGTGAGGGAGTGAGAATGAGAGAGTGAGGGAGTGAGAAAAAGAGAGAGAGAACAATTCTGGTTATAACTATGGGTTTGCAGGCTTTCAACTGGAAAATGCTGTATATAAGAAATTTATCCCAGTTTCTATTCTTAATACTCGCCATGGCGTAGATGTAGAGCTCACCTATAGGGGCCACACGTGTCAGAACGTATAAACAAATCATCAGTGCTATATTTGAACGTCGGGGTAGTTGATGTCTGCACATAAACAACCCAATAAACAAGGATGGTAACGTTCCTCCTTCCTTGGTAATCTGCAGTGGCTTCAATGAATTTCATGCACTTACTGACATTTGTCATCTCACAGACATTGCCCATATTGAGCACCTGTAATGTAAGTTAAAGTGTTGGAGGGATACTCCATCCACTTGTATATATTTTTGCATGCTTGTAGGTTTAATGGAGTCGTCTTCAGAAACCCACTAGGTACTTATGAATAACATTATGGTCTTAAGATAAGCTAAATGACACTTGATTGATGAACCACGGAGGACATAAAAGTAGACTAGCATAAGCAAAGAGGGCATTCCTGAAAAAAAAAATCAAGTCTGTAGTGTCAAATCAATTTGAGGAAGAATTTCCTGAGCATGTACGACTGGAGCACAACATTATATGATACTGAATCATGGATCATGGGCTGAATAGAAAAAACGACAATCGAAACATTTGTTATTTGGTGCTATAGAAGGATATCGAAAATTACGTGGAATAATATCATAATGAGTGAGGAGGATCTCTACAGAATCGGTGAATAAAAAGTAACGTATCGTTAAAAGTGGTACGAGACTGGATGACAGGATATGTTGAGACATCAAATACTGTGTTTCATGCTACTAGAGGGAACCGCTGAGGGTACAAACTGACGGGCAGACGGAGATAGCAGTACATCCAACAAATAACGGAGGACATACACCATCAGTCTGAAAAAGTTCAGTGGCCGAATTTACTTCTGACGTATAAATGACGTCAGCTTAGTAACTACAGAGAGGTCCAACAAATGTATCCACTGTTTAAAAGTCCATAACTAGGAAACTAATTGACGTAGTTGTCTCATCTTTGGTAGTGTAATAGTTTGTAGTTCCGGCAATCGCCACACAAGCGTTGAATTGCGTTGTTTTGTTTTGGCAGATGACAGTTGCCAGGTAGTCAGTGTTCTGTTCTCAGTTGCACCTAGTTACTCGAGTAAACATGGCTGTCACAAGGCTTACATTCGATGAAAGGAAGTCAGTTTTGGAGTGGTATTTTATGTACAAAAACATTAATGAGGTTCAATGGCAATGGCGAAATGAGTATCAAGCAGAGCCACCGACACGTTTAACGATTCGTCGCATTCGAGACAAATTTGAAGCCGAAGGCTGTGTTAAAGATGTACACAAACAATGATCTGGACGAACTGTAACAGTAACAGTCCAGCTAACTCCCGTCCTGTGTTACAACAATTCACTCGCTCACCACAGAAGTCTGTGAGACAGTGTGCCCGTGAAACTCATGTGAGTCGCTCAAGTGTTCGGCGAATTTTGAAGACAGCAAAGTGGAAGTGATACATTCTACGATTGCTACGCGTAATGAACGAGGACGACCTAGATCGTAGAATGGAGTACTGCGAGTGGCTTACTGACATGGTGCGCAACGATGAAGAGATTGCAGAGACGATTTTGTGGTCTGATGAGGCACACTTCAAACTCACCGGTACAGTAAATCGCCACAGTTGCATCTACTGGGCTGCCGAAAATCCGAACGTCCAAGTAGACAAAGCCGTAAATTTGCCAGGAATAAATGTGTGGTGTGGGTTGTCTTACCGGGGCTTGATTGGGCCATTCTTCTTTGACGTCACAGTTACCGGTGAGGTGTACCTTCAGAAGCTTCAGACATCCATTTTACCTCCATCCAAGACTTGTATGGAGATGGAAGAGTTTACTTTCAACAAGATGGTGCCCGAGCCCACTACCAAAATCTTGTTAGGGCGTATCTCAACGAAAATGTACCAGGAAGATGGATAGGCCGTAGAGGTGCTGTGGAGTATCCACCACGTTCCCCAGACCTAACTCCTTTGGGCTTTTACCTGTGGGGAACACTAAAGGACGTCGTTTATCCACAAAAGCCACGCACATTGGATGAACTTCGAGAATCCATCGTACATTCATGTGCAAATATCCAACTGAACACGTTGCAGTCAGTAGTTCGAGCTGCAGTTCGGCGGCATCGTATGTGTGTGGATATCAATGATGGCCATTTCGAACACCTACAGTTATTTCTTTAAGTTGGACTTTCAGCTACACTTTCACCAAAAACTAGACAACTCCGTCCATTAGTTTGCAAGTTATGGATTTTTAAACAGTGGATACGTTTCTTTGGACCCATCTGTGTTTTGGCAGCTTGAACTGACAGCTGCAAACAATAGATGTACATTCGACCAGTTAGTTGTCAGTTGGCAGTGTAGACGTGCGGCTGTAGTATTGCAACGTTCTTTTGTCACAAATCTCAGTGGATCAACATCTCTAAGTCAAGAGTGCAGTGTGTCCTTCATAATACTTTCAAGAATAGAAAAGTGTTAGCAAGGTTTGTCGCGCACATCTCCTCTGCCGTACAAAAACAGCGTTGCTTCGACACCTGCCGCAACTTGACTGAAATGTAAAATGCCTACAATTGTTTTCCATAAAAAGGCAATGATGAGTGACGAGACGTGGTGTCGTCAACAAGAAGCCGCCAAAAAACCTTAAATTCCCATGGAGGGTCAACCCTTTGACGGAATAACCTACTTCCTGGATAATGTGACGCTTAAAGACAGACTTTGCTAATAGTTACACGTTGCTTTTTTCTGAGATCCTGTGCACCGTTCTCAAGTGGAGCCGGACTATATAGAATACCTGAAACATTAAAACCACCATCTGAAGTTGCATATTGTTTTCTTTCTCAATCCAGTCTCGAAACTTTTTGGATTGACGAGGAAGAGTGTAGGGTATGAAGAGGGCGCACGAGGAAAAAATTTGTGTCTGGCAGTATCAAACCAGTGGGAAAATTGTCGGAAAAAAATCTCTTAAGATGGTAGAGAGTACAAACTGTTGTTACGTGGGTGGATCAGTTGCGTTTTGTGGGTTCACGGTGTCATCCTCAGGTGATTTTAATCGATGGACGCTGATATGGAGGGGCATAAGGTCAGCATGCCGCTCTGTGCCGTTGGCAGGTTTCGTGACCGGAGCTGCTACTCCTCAATCAAGTAGCTTCTCAGTTGGCCTCAAAAGAGCATGCCACTTGTCAACAGCGTTCGGCAAATCCAGACACTGAGCCACCCAAGTGTAGCCAAATCCGAGAGTGCTCAGCTTCAGTGATCTGAAGGGAACCGGTGTTACCGCTCAGCAAGCCCGTTACACAGCTTACCATGGGAACATGTAAATAACTAATTATTGGTAATCATGGAGGGGGTGAGACAGATATGAAGAATTAATTAAGATAAATCCACAACAGGAATATTTGGGTTGCAGGTAATACATAACAATAGGCACGAATTGCCTGACTTTGTAGCATTTAATGAAATGAAAATTATCAACAGTTTCTTTAGAAAGAAAGATATTCAGTAATTCGCAATGGATACAAGGAACTCTAGATAGATTTTTGTCTACGTCATAGTAAACAGAAAACTTGCACGGCTAGTACATGGCGTAATAAAGTACGTTAGATTACATAGAAGTAGTGACGTCGTCAGTTCTTTTCCTGATGATTGCCATGTTAAATCTGAATATTAGACGGAAGAAAGAAAGTATTACGAGATATAAAGTCATAGATGAAGTTTCCAAAGTCTACTATCTACAACAAGGCAGTTTAAGAAGTCTGTTATGACAGAGGGAAAATAACACAAATACAGAATTTAGAAGCGTATAATATGTGTGATCTAAGCGGTGACTGCTGCAATAGGGAAGAAAGAGAAATTTTGGAGAAGAAAAGGAGTCAGAATATCGAATGAAGTATAGCGAACGCAAATAAGACAAAAAAAGCTGATGGCATTGTTAGAAAATTGTATTTAAATAAGGAAATTTTAAATAAAGTATCAAAGAGAGTTTAGTACAAATAACAATTAACACAGGAATGCTACAGGCGAGCAGTGTCTCTCCTTTTTTATATAATGTGTTGTATATAATGACGACAACGTTACCTAGTGAAAAAGTGAAGCTAACTCAAACATAAAATTAATTTCTAGAAACACACATTTACATTCTCCACTCTTTGCTAGAAACAGAATACTTTTACAAAAGATGCCGGGTGATTTATGAGTTCTTCTAAAGGAGAGCACCGAGAGCACGCTGTACGTTCTAAAACAATGCTAAATCGAAAATCATTTAGACATGTATCCCAGTCTCAGCCATTAGGATGCCATGTAAGCTCACGTACAGACATGAGTCCTGGAGAATAACTAAGGAAGACCATGGACGGATTCGGTCAGCAGAAATGAAATTTTTAGGGAAAAGTAAAAGATTGTGCTCAGAGAGATCAGGGAAAGCAATAAATATATAATGCATGAATGAAAGAATGGAATACAGGACAACAAAATTATATAATCATATTGAAAGAACTGGAGGGCTGTGGAAAGGTGGGGGTGGCTGAGGGCGGAAACAATAGTCATACTTATAACAGGCTACCGAACATACGGAAAAGAGAGATACAGGAAGACAAAGGAACTGATTCGTTTAGTGAGGGCGGAAGAGGCTGTAATCCTACTGCTGATGTGGTAAAGATTTAAACCTATGAAATACTTAGGCCGGTCGAAGTGGCTGAGCGGTTCTAGGCGCTACAGTCTGGAGCCGCGCGACCGCTACGGTCGCAGGTTCGAATCCTGCCTCAGGCATGGATGTGTGTGTTGTCCTTAGGTTAGTTAGGTTTAAATAGTTCTAAGTTCTAGGGGACTGATAACCTCAGAAGTTAAGTCCAATAGCGCTGAGAGCCATTTTTTTAATGAAATACTTAGTGGAAATAAAAGAAATACTGATTGGTGTCATTAAACTTGTTAATCAAAATATCCACGGGTGTACTGCCGGTCTATAGTGTCCAACGGGCACAATATTTCGGCGATCAAACATGTCGCCATCATCAGGTGAACTGACGGACTGAGCTCCTGTGAACGTGCCGGCACGGAGATCCGTACGCTATGGCTGCTCAGGGGGAACTGGGTTCGGTCGCGGCGGCGGCCTGCTAAATGACGATTCCTACCGGAAGATCAGCGGTGACCCTACAAAGAAGGTGGAGAACAAGACGAGGGTTCTTCTCAAGGACGCAGATTTACCGGAGGGTGACGCTAAGAAATTGTTACCCCAAGGTCCGGTACCACCTAGACTATATGGACTCCCGAAGGTTCACAAAGAGGGGGTACCATTAGGACCCATTGTCAGCAACATCAGGGCACCTACATATTTGTTGGCCAAATACCTGACGGAAATATTAAGTCCTTATGTGGGTAAATGCTCTCATCACATCCTTAATTCCGTGGATTTTGTTAAAACGCCTTGATAGCTTCAGGTTGGATGAGTCAGATATCATGGTGAGTTTTGACGTCGTTTCCTTGTTTACGAGGGTACCCCTGCGAGAGTCGCTAGAGTTGATTGGTCAGAGGTTTGACGAGAATACCACTGAACTTTTTAGACATGTCTTGACTTCCACGTATTTTCTTTTTAATGGAGAATACTACGAACAAACGGAGGGAGTCGCCATGGGTTGCCCACTCTCACCGGTAGTAACGAATTTGTACATGGAGAACTTCGAGGAGGAAGCCCTGTCATCATCCGAATGGAAACCTACTTGCTTTTTCCGTTACGTGGACGACACGTTCGTCATCTGGCCACATGGTATGGACGAACTCCTTGACTTCCTTACACATCTAAACTCCATACACCCCAACATCAAATTCACTATGGAGACTGAAACGGAGGGTAAATTACCTTTCCTTGACGTCTTGGTCAGGAGAAAGGCTGACGGCACCCTAGGTCATGGGGTGTATCGAAAGACAACACACACTGATCTGTATTTGCACGCAGACAGCTGCCACCACCCTTCACAGAGGAATGGGGTACTTAAAACTCTAGTACATAGGGCGCGCACTATCTCTGACACAGAGAGTCTACCCCAGGAATTGGAACATCTGAGAACTGTGTTTCGAAAAAATGGGTACTCAGAGTGGCAGATCCAACGTGCTCTCCACCCAACCACTGCAGCACAACCTGTTGAGATGGATGAAGCCACGAGGGAGGAGGTAGGCACTGCATTTATTCCATACACAGGCGCACTCTCGGGGAAAATCGCCCGCACTCCGAAGAAACACCGGGTCGGAACTGCGTTTTGTCCTCCGAATAAAACTCGTGCACTGGTGGGGAGCGCCAAAGATGACCTCGGTTTGGGGAAGGCCGGCGTGTACCAGATTCCGTGTCAATGTGGCAAGTCGTATATTGGTCAGACGATGCGTACCGTCGAGGATCGATGCCGTGAACACCAGAGGCACACTCGACTGATGTATCCGAGCAAGTCGGCGGTCGCTGAACATTGTTTGTCGGAAAATCACGCTATGGTACAGACGTCGAGATACTGGGACAGCGTTGTTAGAGAGGCCATCGAAATTCGCACCAATGACGACCTCATAAACCGTGACTGTGGCTATAATCTTAGCAAGGCTTGGGAACCAGCGATTGGGTTAATCAAGAGTAAATCGAGCAAACGCATAGTTGCGACGAGCACGGCGGACAGAGCCATCACATCGACGTCATGTCAGACGCCGTCGCAATCTGTTCCACCGCGCTACCGTGGCGCGGGGCGCGGACGGCGGAGGGAGCGATCCGCGGGCGGAGGGTATTTAAATCGGCCGCCGCCGCGACCGAACCCAGTTCCCCCTGAGCAGCCATAGCGTACGGATCTCCGTGCCGGCACGTTCACAGAAGCTCAGTCCGTCAGTTCACCTGATGATGGCGACATGTTTGATCGCCGAAATATTGTGCCCGTTGGACACTATGGACCGGCAGTACACCCGTGGATATTTTGATTATCAAATACGCCGGGAGAAACTCAAGAATCACATTAAACTTGTTGTTTGAATTAATTAAGCGGTAACTACATATAATATTTACTTAAAGGTACTGCATAGACCAGGGGAGGAAAGATGCAATTTTTGTTCAAAAATGGCTCTGAGCACTATGGGACTTAAAATCTGAGCTCATCAGTCCCACATACTTAGAGCTACTTAGACCTAACTAACCTAAAGACGTCACACACATCCATGCCCGAGGCAGGATTCGAACCTGGCACCGTAGCAGCAGCACGGTTCCGGACTGAAGCGCCTAGAAAAGCTCGGCCACAACGGCCGGCTGCAATTTTTGTGAAATCAGAATTGTTACGTAGTGAAATAAAGAAACATATGACTACAGTGCCTATCGGAAATATTTATAGAATCGTTGTTCGTCGGAGTGAAAGGACCAGTCTTCAGTGAGAACTTCGTGAACAGAGAGGTGGAGGGGAAGGCGAGGCCCTTGCCGTGGGTCTTGGAAGCTGTCGATACGCCGGGAGCGGCACAGGTGTAGCGGCTTGAGGGAAATAAAGAGCGGTGTAAGGGATTGTGCGAGTCCAAGGAGGCACGGAGGTTTGGGAGAAGGCATAAAGGAAGGAAGTGAGGAAGGGAGTGAGGAAGGAAGCAGAGGAAACAGAATGTCGTTACTGGCCTTACCATCTGTGCCGTGGGACCCAGATGGCTGATAAGCGAGGCAAAAGCCTCTGGGAGACAGGGGCCGAGGGAGGGGGGTGAGTTCACAGAACACCTGCAGAGGGGCCCAGGCATCGCTAGTGGCTGGAGGCTCAGAAAGATGAGGTTGCCGCGGGCGGTGTGGACTAGGTGACGGTGTAGATGCGTGGGAGATGGCCGCGCAGTCAGAACCCAGAGCAGTCTCTAGCTGTGTGGTTATCTGATTCGAAGCAGAAAGGAAAAAGACGACCCAGGAGTACTGCCCCAGCGTTCTTCTCACTTCCCTGCAAGGAGGAGTGATGTAGATATTCTTGTCAGTGGCGTTGAGAATCAGCTGAAATTATCAAACTTAGAGTGAGGGCTTATCAAAATCTGCAGGGTATACACGGATGAGCCAAAACATTATGACCACCTGCTTAATAGCTTGTCTTCGGAACGAAATGCATCGCTGATTGTGCGTATCAGGGATAGTCTTTTTAAAACTTTGTAAATCTTAAGGGCTGCAGAAATGTCAGAACACGTGAGGCAATATTGACCCTACGACTTACCTTAGAAAAAAGGTTAAGGAAAGGCAAACTTAGGTTTCTAGTATTTGTGGACTTAGAGAAAGCTTTTGACAATGTTGACTGGAATACTCTCTTTCAAATTCTGAAGGTGGCAGGGAGCGAAAGGCTATTTACAATTTGTACAGAAACCAGATGGCAGTTATAAGAGTAAGGGACATAAGTGTTTGGGAAGGGAGTGAGACAGGGTTGTAGCCTCTCCCAGATGTTATTCAATCTGTATATTGAGCAAGCAGTAAAGAAAACAAAAGAAAACTTTGGTGTGGTATTAAAATCCATGGAGAAGAAATAAAAACTTTGAGGTTCGCTGATGACATTGTAATTCTATCAGAGACAGCAAAGGACTTGCAAGAGCAGTTGAACGGAATGGATAGTGTCTTGAAAGGAGGGTATAAGATGAACATCAACAAAAGAAAAATGAGGATAATGGAATGTAGTCAAATTAAATCGGGTGATGCTGCGGGAATTAGATTAGGAAATGAGAGGCTTAAAGTAGTAAATGAGTTTTACTATTTTGGGAGCAAAATAAATAGTTTGGACAAGAAGAGAATAGAAGCTTTCGAAATGTGGTGCTATAGAAGAACGCTGAATATTAGATGGGTAGATCACATAACTAATGAGGAGGTATTAAATAGAATTGGGGAGAAGAGCAGTTTGTGGCACAACTGGACTAGAAGAATGGATCTTTTGGTAGGACATGTTCTGAGGCATGAGGGCAGTGTGGAGGGTAAAAATCGTAGAGGGAGACCAAGAGATGAATACACAAAGCAGATTCAGAAGGATGTGGGGTGCAGTAGGTACTGGGAGATGAAGAAGCTTGCACGGGATAGAGTAGCATGAAGAGCTGCATCAAACCAGTCTCAGGACTGAAGACCACAACAACAACAAGTGCAGTCAAATGAAAACAAGACAGTCGAGGAAAGGTTTATTATTTTAAAAATAATCACCATAACTATTTACTCTTTTTACGGATGTGAGACATTTCAACGCCTTTGTGGAAAAATATTTACCTTTGCCTCCTATGACTGTATCCAGACGTGCATCTCTTCGTTGTAAGCAAATCAGCATCCATGAGCGCCTTTCTTCGTGGCTCCAAAAATATGGAAATCGCATGATGAGATATCTGAACTGTATGAGGTGTGTGTAAGGGCTTCCCAGCGAAACTTGTCCAGCGAGTCGAAACAGTCTTGGCAATACATGCACGGGCATTATCGTGCAATAGAATGAGGCGTCCGTCAACATTCCTGGGCTTCTGGAGTTCATGGCGCGATTCGGTTATCGAGTGCGGCACGTGACACTTTGCAAACACTGATGCAAGACATCAAGTCAGGAGTCCCAGGAACGTTGATGGACTTCATCATTCTAGTCCAGGATAAGGCCTACGCACTTTGTCAAGATTGTTTCGAATGCGCTGCAGAAGTTTCGCTGGGAAGAGCTTACAAAGCTTCCATAAAGTCCCTATCTCTCCCCATGCGATTTCCATATTTCTGGAGCCCCGAAGAAAGACATTTGTAGCATTCTATTTGCTTAGGAGCAAGAGATGCACGCCTAGGGAGAATTCTGGTTCCCTAGGCAACCATAAACAGCTTACCATACATTGATCATAGTTGTGGTACTCAGTCAAATGATTTTCGGTGACGCGGAAATACTGCATCTACCTGCCTGGCTCGATCCAGAGCTTTCTGTATGTCATGTGAGAAAAGTGTGAGTAGAGTTTCACATGACTGAAATTTTCGGAATCCATGGTGATTGTCATGCAGGAGGTCATACTGTTCGAGAAACTTCATAAAGTTTGAGCTCAGAAGATGTTCTAAGATTCTACAACAAATCGATGTCAAGGATAATGGGCGGTAGTTTCGTGGATGACAACTACTACACTTGTGGTAGACTGGTGCGATCTGCGTTCTTTTCCAAGAAATGGGCACGGTTTTTTGTTCGAGGTATATACAATAGATTACAGTTAGAAGAAAGGCTAATTCAGACGCAAATGCAGTATATAATCTGATAGGGATTCTATAGGGCCCTGGAACTTTGTTCAATTCTAATGATTTCAGCAGTTTCTCAATACCCCTGACACTAATAACTTTTTCGTCATATTTTCAGTGATAGGAGGTTTAAATTGGTTCCGAGCGAGGTGGGCAGTGTTCAGCACACTGGACTCGCATTCGGGAGGACGAAGGTTCAAAGCCGCGTCCCGCCATCGTGTTTTTGCTAAATTGCTTAAGGAAAATGATAGGATGATTCCTTTGAAAGGGCACGACCGACTTCCTTTTCCATCGATCCCTAATCCGATGGGGCCGAAACCCCACTGTTTTGTCCCCTCCCCCCTCCCTCCAAATATCATTCAGCCATCCAACCAACGAGGATTAACTTGAGGCACTTCCTATGGGGTTTTCTTTGTAAAGGTACATTTTAAAACGAGGTAACAGGAAACGTGTTAAAGCATCAGGGAATAACTTCCATGGTGCTAGAGGAAGCAGTGGAGAAACAGAATCGAAGAGAAAGAGGAAGTATCGAATATACACAGCAGCTATCTGAGAAAGTGCTAAGGTAAGACGAAGAGGTAGGGACAGAAGAGGAAGTCTTGGCGGGTCGCATCGTATATGTGAGAGGTACACTGGCCCCCACCCCCTGTATCCAATAAAAATGGAATGCAAAACTGAAGACACATTTGGCCAGACTGAACTCGTCGCTTACAGCGTTGGCCGAGTAGAGCGGACGTGGGCGATGGGATGCGACGAGACTCGGAAGCGGCTGTGTTCCGGTGTTGTGGTGCGTGGCGCACGCGCGGTGCGGCTTTTGTAACGATCGCGTGACGGAAGCACGCAGCGGTCGCTTTCTGTTTCTGATCACGTGGTTAACGGAGGGGGAGCTTACTACAGCCCCGCTCGGCTGTGCTACGTAACGCTTGTCGCAGCCACTGCGAAACGGCTTTCACAGAAAGTAAATTTAAGCATCCAGTACTCCATACCTCACAGATACTTGAAAATGTCATTTTTCAAAGCGCCTAGAGGTGCTGATAAATTAATTTTCATTAACAGCCGGTTCTGAAAAACGTCTTTTCTACAGATAAGTTGCTAGAGCCTCTGGATGTACCAGTGTAGCTTCGAACATTCACAATATAGAACAGGAAAATATTAAAATTATCGCAGTTAAATTTTTCTTCACAGCAGTCAATAAATATTTTTTGGACAGTAAAAAGGCTGTTGGATGATCTTGTGCTACATGAAATTTGTGACAGGAAGAGAAGCGATAAATTAGAAGTTAAGTCGTTTAACACAAGTGTACATAATTGAGGTTACACATTTTGAATAGTTCTCAAATCATTTCTGAAGAAAACTGACACAACATAATATGTGCAGAGGGGACGCATACATCGTTCTCCTGGATGGCATGGGTAGGACAAAAGTGTGCCAAACTTTTATGCGTGATGGCTTGAGAGATTCCGAGATCGCATCGTACAACTAACATCGTGCGTGGAAACCGCTTGGAACTATCAATGGCAGAACCAGAGAGGAAAAAGCTTGTCGCCACCGACGCAGAGAAAATAATGAGAAGCCATACTTAGTCTGTATGGTAATTGAAGCCCAAAACTAAGAGCAAATACTTCATCTGATTATATGGCACAGTACAGAACTCAACTTAAAGCTCTTATGGGAAGAAATTGTCAGATACAATTGTAATTTCGGAGTATATCACAGAAGCGAGACAGGACAGTTGAAGTTCACAAATTATGTTGATGATTAATTAATAACGTTTTGGGCTCCGCCGGACTATTAGAGGACGGTATTGCTATCTATATGGACGATGAACTGCATGAAAACCTGCATAGAACGTCTATGGTTCAGGGACTGGCTTCTGACGCTGAACCTATGAAATTGTAAGATATTGCTCGTAAACAGCTGGAGCGAATCACTACTATTTGAGTACACTACTGGCAACAAATCACAGCAAACAGTAAATGCCGTAAAATGCATAGGAGTAATCATCTAGATCCAGAAAACAAGTAGTAGAAGAAAATGATACTAGACAGGTTTTATTTGGAAGACTATTTTGAAACCGTAATTTATCCGCGGAGGAAAAGGCTTACCAAACGCTTATTCGACCGATTCTCGAGTATTGCTCTTCAGTCTGAGACCCTTACCAAAATTGATTTATAGCGAAGTAGTGAAGATATACAGTAGAGCGGGGCGTTTCACGACCGGATGATTGAATCGGGCAGAGAGCGTGATGCAGATGCTCAACAAAGTCATGGCAGACGCTACAAAAGAGACGTTGTCTCTCGCGGAAAGTATTGTTGTCTCAGTTTCGAGAGCGTAATTACAAAGAAGAATCTATCAACACATTGCTTTTTCGCATACACATGTCACGAAATACCCACGACCAGAAAATCAGAGGAACTAGAGCGGGTACGGAGCTTTACTGACGATCATTCGTCCCTCGTCCTATTTAGAAATGATTCCGAGAAATGGTTAGGTATAGGGTGGCTAAGATAGTGGTACCACAAGCACCGCAACACTCAAGCCCCATCTTATTCTATTACTTGCTCCTGTGTACGCGAACGCGTTATGCAGGTCTTGAAGTCACTCACGTCCATCTAGAAAGTATCTACTGAGGTTAACGAAGGCGATGATGGCCTGATGTACTCGACGATGCCCTTTAGCTAAATTGTATAATGGATTGTCCAAGGAAATACCAAATTAAGATCAGCCTGAAGATGCCTAAATAGGGTGAAACGGGTAGTTGATAAATAAATAAAAAAAAACTAAAATTGCAACCAAGACTGTTTTTAACTAAGGAGCTTGCGGAGTATACAGTGAGGTGACAAAAGCCTATGCATACTCCGTAATACCGTGTCGGACCCCCTTTGTCCCGGCATAGTGCAGGAAATCGACGCGGCATGGACTCAACACGTCGTTGGAAGTCTCCTGCAGGAATATTGAGCTATGCTGCCTCTGTAGCCGTCCATAATTGCTAAAGTGTTGCGGGTACAGGAGCTTGTGTACAAACAGACCTCTCTATTACGTCCAATAAATGTTCCATGGGATTCATATCGAGTGGTATGGGAGGTCAAACCATTCGCTCGAATTGTCCAGAAGAACAAACCAATCGGGAATATTTGTTGCCAGGTGACATGGGACATTGTCATCCATTCAAATCCCATTGTTTTTTTTTCTTTTTAGAACAAGTAGCCGAACATAATCATTTGCAAGCAATGGTCTCTTTAGTTGGACAAGAGTCCATTCCTTGTAAACACAGCCCAAACTATTATGGAGCCACCACCAGCTAGCACAGTGCCATGGTTTCTTGGGGTCTGCGACACACTCGAACCGTCCTGTGAAATCGGGATTCATCCGACCAGGCCACCGTTTTCCAGTGGTTTAGGTTCCAAACGATACGGTCGCGAGCCCAGGAGAGGTGCTGCAGGCGATGCGTGCTGTTAGCAAAGGCAGTAGCGTCGATCGTCATCTGTTGCGATTGCCTATTAACGCCAGATTTCGCCTCATTCTCCTAACAGACAGTTCGTCGTCCGTCCCACACTGATTTCTGCGGATATTTCACGCAGTGTCAGTCACTGACAACTCTACAAAGACGACATTAAGTGAAGGCCGTCCACCACTGCGTTGTCTATGGTGAGAGGTAGTACAGAATTTGGTATTCTCGGCACACTCTTCACTCTGTTGATCTCGGAATATTGAATGCCCTAGCGATTTCCGAAATGGAATGTCCCACGTGTCTCCCTCCAACTACAAGTCAGGGGTTCAAAGCCTGTTAATTCCCATAGTGAGGCCACAATCACATCGGAAATCTCTTCACATCCATCACCAGAGTACAAATGACAGCTTCACCAATGCACTGACTTTTTATACTTTGTGTACGCGATACCACCGTCATCTGTATGTGTCCATAGTGCTATCCCATGACTCTTGTCACCACAGTGAATACATAGATCTATTCACGTACAATACGGTGCGATATACAGTCTCTATCTTTCGACATGTATACCTGTTTTGATGTGACGATTTATTATCAGTATTAGTTCATCACGATCGCAGCTGTAGAATTTCTTAATAGGCAGGGGTTTTCTAACTGACTGCTTGATTAACTAACTACAATCCACAAATGATTCCGGTGCTTCCACCGCCGTGAAGATGTCCATGAGTGCATCACAGATTTCACACTATATGAAGGGTAGTGAGGGAGGGATACTGAAACAAAACACAGTTTTCTTTAATGAATGGCCCACTTTTTTCTAGTTGGAGGATATGAAAATCGAAAGAAAAGAGACTCGAAGCGTATGAGATGGGGCTTCATGCGAAAAAATGGGTGGACTAATAAGATAACAAATGATGATAATTTTCGCAGAACTGATAAAGGCTTTGGAAACGCACTAGGACAGGTAGGATGTTAGGCAACATCGCAGATGATACGAAGTGTGTCAAGATATCAGGGAATATGTCCATGGTAATAGAGGCAGCCGCAAAAACAGAAACTACAGGGGGACACAGAGATTGGAAGTATGAAATAAGAACTAAGGTCGTTGGTTGCAGGTGCTGTTTTGAGATTCAGAAGTTGGAACGGGTGGTGGGCTGCATCAGACCAGTCAGAAGACGAAAAAAAAAAATACTTTATACACCCTGTGCCCATCCTCAGATCGAAGAATTTATTTTTATGAAAAATTTGCGGGCTCCTCCCGTAATATGACACAGAAAACTGTCTTTCATGTGATACTAGTTGTCAAACCCAGCACTGTTCGGGTGTTAAATCTGCCAATTTTCTATTAAAAATTAAAACAAAAAATGACCTGTTTTTGTAGTGCAGTATCAAAAGAATTTCATTTCCATGTATTCGTGAAAACACCTTTTGAAATTATCAGTCATACAAAGAAATATACGTGCTGCACAAGTGTTACGGACAGTAACTAAATTGAGAAACGTAGTATGCAAAATACAATTTCTCTGTACCGGCAATATTTAAGTCAGAACTGCACTTTAAATAATATTTCTAGCGGCATGGCCAACTGCTTCGTGCCATTTTGTAAACGTCCCAGTGGCAACGTGACTTCGTATCCTTATATATGGCTATCGTTTTCAGCTACAGCCATTCGAGCTCTGCAGCCGAAAGCTGTCAAAAGCGCTGGCAGATATCAGTGATTTCCTTGACTTGATTCGACTGTAGGAATGTCTAAGTAATAAAGAATAATTGCTTTAAAACTTCATGCATGATGCGGCAGTTTTTCACGCATCGCATTGTTTGCTACTACATATCTTCTGAACTATAACAAGTAGGTCGTAAGAGATAAACATATTTCCTTTTATCATTTTGCAGTGGTTGGTAGCGAGGAAAAACCTGGTTAAGGTCTGAAATCATGTGCAAAACTGCTGGCAATTCGCTAAGTGTTTTCATTCTCAAATAATGAAGTAATGTAGTCCGGGAATACGGGCGTTGTGGTATACGCATCTTTCCCACTCTCACCCCCACGTCTTTGTAGGTAGAAGTTTCTTAGCCCCACAGCGATTGTTTCCTGAGAGTAAGGAATATGAGTACCACGTCTGGTTCAAATCGGTCCAGTGGTTTCGCAGGAGATGTCGAAGATACCCATAAACACACAGATACATGCTGTACATTCATTTTTATAGTAGGTATGGATTATTCAGATTAATGGAAACCGTTCTTTAACAATTTGTTTAGTTGCTAAATTGTGAGTTTTAGGATGTTGTGAAGATGTTAATTAAGTTCTTGTCTTAACCATAATTCACGACTTATACGCCAGGCTCATTTCCAAATATCAAGAAACAGTAGGTTGAACCATCAGCTGCGAGCAGTTCTAATATTACTGCTCACCTAGGAAAATATCATCAACCACATGAACCACCTTCATTGAAAATCTGAGGGAAAATCAGGTTTCGGCCATGTGAACGCGACACGAGAAGACATTTTACCTAGCCCTACATGAAAATAAACAGGTGATAACCTTCAACAATGCATCCTGAGCGAAAGTTTATGTTAGGAGATTACAGTAAGTTGAAAGGAGCGACGCAAATAAATGGGAAGGTTGTCAGGAGTTAGTGTTCCCTGTACGTATTCTATTCTCTAATGCATGACTACGTATATGATCCGCTCGTCACTGCGCACCACTGATACGAAGGTACAATATTAGCACACAGTTTCATGCTCTGCTCGATCTTAGAATGACATGCACAATGATGGTCAATGTATGTCTGTGCTGAGCGTAACTCCCGTTATCTTATTTCATGATACCTGCACGACATGTACAGTGTAGGCTGTAGAATAGTTGCACATTTGACGTTAAAGCTGTATAATTGTTGGAAATTTCACTTTTATACACCGCTGCTCCAGAAGGGTTCATTGAGAACAAAGGTGTCTTTCTTCCAATAATTCCCATTTAATTTACTTTTCTCATTTTTCTTGGGTGGGCTCTACTGCACTAAGCACATTTTGGAAGATATCACCTCAAATCCCCTTTCGGCCATCCAAATCTACGTTTTTCGGTATTTCTCTTAATGGCTTAAGGGAAATGCTTGGATGGTACCTTTGAGTTACTTCCTATGTTTTCCCCAAAAGGGTCTTTGATCCGTCTCAAAGATCTGATAGTCGACGGGACGTTAACCCTAATATTCCTCTCTTCAGTCTTTCAACCGACCTCTTATGTATCACAAATTTCTTTCATCTGCTGTCCGGTTTACTTGATAAAGCACGATGTACTAGAGCAATATAAAATTATCTTGTACGTGATTTCCTTGATGGATTCACTGCATTTTCCTAAATTCCTCTAAAGATTGTCTGTCTTCCATCCGTCTTATCTTCCATTCGTGTTATCTATAGGATTTCGCTCCAAAAGAAGTGTCCGTCAAACCAGGAAAAACCATTTTACATTCAATGGTGAAAAAGCACACAAATTGTGTTTTGTTAGTACTAATATTTGCTTAGTACGAATAATTTATCGGCTTAGTGGGCTATCATCGGATAACACCTTACTTGCGTTTCAGAAGACACTACTGCCCACGAATCCACGCCTTGAAAACAGAAGTTATTACAAACGATCAAAATCTTTGTTCATGTCTTTACGCAGGGTATTATCTCGTATTTACCTAGTTTTAAAGATAGTCGCCTTTTAGTACTCTCACAAACGTACTCCGCACCAGCGCTAATGAGACGAGCTCCTCACTGAAAGCCGACCCTGTTGCGTGGAACGCGCCTCCAGACATCTGTGATGTACTGTGAAGTCACCGAACGCTGCATGCTGAGAGAGTGGCTACAAATTCCAACTTATCGACAGCCGATTACCTAGTGTTCCGGAAGGCTAGGCGAATCACAGATTACAAGAGCCCAGTGGCTTATGCCGGGAAGACAAGCAGAGAGCACCTGGCAACTACAGTAACAATTCAAGGACGTTAAGAAAAATTCAGAAGACAGACAAACCATTCCAGATGAATGTGCAAACGGAAAGTCAAATCCTGAGTGTTAGAAACTTCTTGATGGGCACAATAAATGATGAACTCACTCGGCTGTAAGTGATGAGAGTAAGCTATAAGTCGAGCAAAATAATGTGGCGTCAGTGAGGAAAAGAATTCCAGTCGTGAGCGCTGGACTATCTGATCCCTTTGTCTCGAGGGGGCGGCGCCCCAGTTGACTACCGTCTGCAGACCTGCACACTTCGCTCTCTAATACACTGCCCAACAGTAAGCGTGAAGCACCCAAAATGCATGGTCGGATGTCAATGTAACTTCGTAAACGTACACACCACTGGAAGGAATTTACGTGAATAGAACTGCAATTTTCTGTGACAGGTAGAAAGGTCAACAAGGTCATTAGTGTTGTTTGAGCTCAGTGTTTTTACCAGGCCTCGTAGGCTATTTAAGGGGCGTGAGCAGCGTCAGATTTTGAGCGATAATTCAAATGTTCATAAACACTCTGTGTACCTTAATGTGACAGTGTTCTCAGAACCTTACAGAGTTCAAAAAGGCCTCATTGTGGGACTCAAATTGGCCAGCTGCACGAAACATAGAATATCCATATTTGTGGAGCTTTCAGAGGTGACGTTTGCCTGATTCTGGATCGTATGGGAACATGAGGGCAGGTATACTCATTGACAAAGTTCTGATCGACTACGGCGGACCATCGAAAGACAAAAGCGAGGGTCACTGTCTTATACACCAAGAACATTGTTGGTTGGTTGGTTTGGAGAGTAAAGGGACCAAACTGGAGAGTCATCAGTCCCTTTTTTATCATTCAAACAGGATTCGGATTAAAACCATTCCCAAAAAGAGTCTGGGAAAGTAAAACTGGCGTATAACTAACATGGAACCACAGTGAAAGAGGAAATGAAAGAAGCAAGCCAATAGGAGATAACTTACACCAGTAGGAAAAATAAATTTGTAGACAGTATTAAAATAAGACAACAGATGGTCTGGACTGGCTGATCACAACAATAAAAATAGGATGATCCACTCACTCTACAACACAGAAAACCTTCAGCCTGAAAACACAAGGCTAGAGAAGCACCGATAGTGCAAAGACGAACAACGCAGGAGCAAACAGGAAGAGTTAAATTGGAGGGAGAGCGAAGGCCTGGTAGAGAAGGTCACAATATCACCACTGGATTGAGTATTCCAACCCATGGACTAAGTGATAAAAAAAAACCTGTCGAGGAAATTGTAAAACTACATCAGCCGTTGAGGCACTGTCGCCTAACACAGTAGGGAGTGAGCCAGGAGGGGTAAAAGACCTCTTCAAGGCGGCTAGCTACACCAACTGTAGATAAGCAAAACGAAATACCAAAGTTGTCTGAATATAAGAAGCGTGACGCCACTGCTACAGTGGGACCATTAATGGTAGTTAAAAAGAGTGGGATGCACGGCCCAGAGCCGTGCAAGACCCTTTTCTCTTGGATATGGGGGAAACTGTTTGAAGCACCGATTCGAACCCTGAATGTGCAGAGTGGCAAAAAGTTCTGTATAAAAATCTCCGCATTCGTGCAGAGTAGCGAGGATATGGTGGCGCCAGATGGTATCATATGTTTTTGTCAGGTCAAAAAAGACGGCAATAAGGTGATGACGGCTGGAAAAGGAATTTCAGATAGCAGACTGCTGGTATACAAAGTTCTCAGCGGTAGAGCAACCTTGGCGAAACCCGCTCTGGGATGGAGCAATAAGGCCCTGACACTCAAGGAGCCAACGCAACCGCTAACTCACCATATGGTCATGCAGCAAGCACGGAACGTTGGTGAGGCTCATAGGGCGATAGCCATCCGTAACTAGCGAGTTTTTACCTACTTTTAGCACTTGAACGATGATACTGTCTAGCCATTCCTGCGGGAATTCACCATTGCTCCAGATTTAGCCGAAGATGACAGGGAGGTGGCGTTTGTAATCAGCTGACAGATGTTTAATCATTGGTGAAGGTTGCATGTGGCCCAGGCGGTATGCCAAGACAATCTACAAAAGCACTGAGAAACTCCTACTCACTAAATGAAGCGTTATACAGCTCAGGGTTTCTTGTAGTAAAATATAGGTGTTGTCGTTCTACCCGTTGTTTTAGGCTGGTGATTCTCAGAAGCAGAGGTTCAAGTATAATGCACGGCAAAATGCACTGCGATTGCGTCTGAGTCGGTGTAAACAGCTCCATGTGTGGAAATCCCAGGTTTACCTGCATGGGTCTGATATCCATCTAGTCTTGTCCAAACCTGTGAAGGAGAGGTTCATACACTGATGGTGGAGACGTATTGTTCTCAACACTTCCACTTCCATTGTTTGATTAAATGGTGAACGTGGGCAGGGAGCTGAAAACAATAAGGTTTTCCATTGATGGTTGCCGCTTACGATGTTATAGGGCCTACCAACGATCTCTAATGGCCACCAGGGCAGTGTCTTCTGCCGAGAGCAACCTTAGGAAAAGGGATTGCCCATTCAGCTGCAGACACAATAGTAGCAGTAATGATTTGGATCACCTTACCGATGTTGCCTTGTGATGGAGATCCAATGGTAGTAGGTGAAAGTGTCCCAGTAATCCTTGGTAAGGGTCCATTTGAGCAAGAGTTCAAGTGAATGACACCGAGGGAGTGACAGAAAGAGCAGAAAGTGGCCACTACCACACAAGTTGTGTGACTTCTCCTGTGGATAGATGATAGTAGGCCAGGATTGCAAACTGAGATATCAATGGCCGAGTATGTGCCATGTACCACACTGAAATAAGTGGAGGTACCTGTATTTAGCAGGCAAAGGTTCAGTTGAGTTAGTAGATTCTGGAAACCTTTACCAAATCCAGTAGTCCTGGTTCCACCACAGAAAGGATTATGGATTTCCCAAAAGCAGGAAAGGTTGGGAGAGTTGAGAAATTAATGCAGCCAATGCATGTTGTGGTATGTCACATATGGAGGAAGGTTGATATTGCAGAAGGTAACTTCCTGCATTGTCATTACCCTGACAGCCACAGCTGAAGGGGCTTAACCTGTTACAGTCATTGCGATTGTTGTAATACCCATGGTAGCCAGGAAAGGCAGGGGTACACATTGCAGAAAGCCACGTTTCCTGAAGGGCAATGCAAAAATCAGGGTGTAATGCTTATGAGTTGTCATAACTAAGCCAGGTCGGGGGGAAACCGCCGCAATTCCACTGGAGGATGATGCTATCTGTGGCCATGTACGGCATGATGAAACCAAGGAGGCAGTTTACGCCTCAGTGGCACCTGCTGCTACCAGGTGAGTAGTGGAACCCATATCCATTACAGCCGAGGCGTCAGCGAGATCAAAGTCCTTGGGGGACATTAAAATCCTCACTTCATCCACAGACACAGAACTATCAAGGAGCAGTGGCGTGATAGTGGTGGTGGCTGTGGTGATGGTGCGAGGGACACTAGAGCCTGAAGGATCTTAACTGTCTTCTTTTTGGACTGTTTTCCCTCTCTCTGCTCCATAGGGACTTTCTGGGAAGGCTCCTTTGAGGCAGCTTCAGGTACAGAGGAAGACCATGAAGCCCTTTGACCAGCAGATTTTGGCTCCTTCAGCTACTGGTTGGTGTCTGTGTGAGAGGAGCCATAGTAGGCTGTTACTTCTCTGGCTTGAGGTGGGGTCCAATATCTCCAGTGTCTGAGCGGGGGGTCGGATTTCTCCCAAAGTAGGT
Source organism: Schistocerca gregaria (assembly GCF_023897955.1). Taxonomy (NCBI): domain Eukaryota; kingdom Metazoa; phylum Arthropoda; class Insecta; order Orthoptera; family Acrididae; genus Schistocerca; species Schistocerca gregaria. The sequence goes on along the minus strand of NC_064925.1, from coordinate 363,768,676 downwards.
GAGGGGAGTAGTTGGACAGCTGTGAAGGCCCACTGTAGGAGGCTTAGCTGGGGGAAATACCGTCTACACTGAGGGAAATATTGTTGTAGCTGCAGCGTATGAAGATATGAAGCAAATGTGGTGTGAGTGGTGATATTTCTTTTTAGCCTCCTGGCAAGTCAGCCTATCCGGGTTCTTCTACTCCATAATTTTTCTCTCGCTTTGGAGTAGCATCCAGTCCAATGAGCAGGGATAGTAGTGGTCTCTACAATTTAAACAGGTGAGAGGAGGAGCACATGGAGTATTCAGATGCAGTGGACGTGTGCACTCTCGATCTGTGGCACTGGAAGTGCATAGGAAAGATGTGTGCCCTAATTTCCAGCACTTAAAGCACCTCATTGGGGGTTAGACATATGGTTTTAGTCACACTGGTAGACCATCACCTTGACTTTTCAGGTCGCCAATTACCCTCAAAGGCGAAGATGAAGGCACTGGTAGAAACCCTGTTATCCTTAGGTCCCATATAGACGCGCGAGATGATCTGAACACCCCGTCATTCTATATTGGTGCGTAGCTCGTCGTCGGGCTGCATCAGGACTCGATGAAAAATACTCGATGAAAAATAATCACCTGGACCATGTTGTGGCTAGTATGGAGAGTGACCAAAACAGGCGAGTAAGAGCTATGACTGGACTGGGGATGCTATTTGAATCAGGACTGACCCATGGCGCATTTTGGACAGCGCCGCCACTTCCCCAAACTTACCCTACTGGTTTTCTACGAAAAATACAGGATTTGAAGCAATAAAGTAGTCCCCATCAATTCTGATGCACACTAAATAACAAAGCGGGCACGGCTCTCTCCTTTGTGTAACCCAACGTTCCTCCCATGGTGAAGCTAGAGGGGAACGATTTTGGGTCATACTTCTCTGCAATTCATTTAACCTTTCATTTCTTAGAGACTGTTAGGGGTTATTCGGTCCCCAGCAAAAGGCGGACCGCTTCATTGCGAGTCATCTGCCCTGATGCCAGCCACTCCAATCAAGGACTTTCCCCACGGGCGTCATCCACCCACAACAACGTTCACCTGGCAAGTTGTGATGCCTCAACAAGATTGGAATCTACTCCTTGGCATACATCGGGTTTTTGAAGGTCAGAATCAGCAGTGTGATCCCTGTATTGCCAGGGGACTACAACCGAGTGGGCCCATGACAGCCCCACCACGATAGACTGACTTCCATGCTGGATATTGGGTGCGGAGAGGTCCAGTATTGTCATGGCAATGCAACAGGACATTGTACAACAGAAGTAGATGACGCACTCCGTAAGATGCTCTCCCGAATAGGTGGATTGCGGGTGGAATTGAAGCACTGTGACAATAAGAGGCACAGAAGGTCTAATCTCGCGATGGATATATGGTGAAACATGTAAAGTCTGCTGTCCTAAATTGACCACACTTAGGAAAAATTTGGAAAGCGTGGAGGTCAAACCCGAAAGGAGACAATGATACTGAAGGCCAAGAAGTAGGAGACTCCTTTTAATCGCGTCTTACGACAGGAAGGAATACCTCAAGTCTATTCTAACCACCAAATCGGCAGGGGGAGGGAACACTGTGTCTCGTTTACATCTGTGCTTGCTATCTGAGAACATGTACTGGACTGGAGAATTATTGCCTGCTGGGTAGGCTGTCGTGAACACAAAAACGCGAATAACTACGTTTGGAATGGTGACTTATGTGACAATCATGGAGTACTCATGGATGGAACAGCATTTGTTTCAATGTTGAATCATGGTTCTTCACTAACCTAGATGATCATCATCTGTGAGTATGGTGGTGTCATTGGGAGAGATCCTATTCTTCCAATAATTTGGAGGGTCATAATGGTATTACTCGTTGAGTCGTGTTGTGCGGAGCGAGTGGATATGACATCATGCTACGGCTGATAGAAATGATGGAACTCTGATGGCACAATGCTACGTCATGGGCATACTGCGTCTTCATGTATTATCTTTCGAGCCACAGTACTGCGGTGCCATTATTCAACAGGATAACGCTCGTCCGATTACAACCAATTACGAGCGAGCTTGCCTCAAGAAAGGGTGCAACGGCTATGTGGCACTTTTCCCAAACGAATCAGTGCATTCATCCAGGCAAGATGGGATGTAAATTCATACTGTTAACAGGATTAATACTGCCAAGTCCGAGGTAAATTTCACTCGACTTTGTAGTGAAGTTTTACTTCTATTCCTCCTACTCCTCTGTGTGTTTCACTTTTTTTGACAGGCAGTGTAAATAGCATGACACAGCAGTTTTCGTACAACAAGAAAATCAAAGACGCGTGATTATATTCACTGCTATCAATGTTTATTGGAAGAGGCAACCAAAAAAGCTAGAAACTGTGCGTGAGAGGGTTAGCTATACCAGCAGCGCAATACAGGTACTAAAAAAGGAGGAGAAAAGCCTAGTTTCAAAAACCTTCCAAGATTTGACTGATTTGTAAACACATGGAAGTAAAGTTTGCGCTTTGGTACTATTGACGAACAAGTTATCAGAGAACTGAAACATAATGACGATGTTGCAGTTGTTATCCATTTAAGGAAGTAGAAGCACGCAACAATCACTTGTAATCCCATTAGTTTTTAATTATTCTTGCCTATCTTGATTCCATACTAACAGCCATTTCCAGTGCATCTGAATTACAGTCCAACATGCTCGCGGCAGTATATCTCACCATACGTTATTACTGCTGTAGAAGCAGAGATTCCTGCTCCCATACAGCTGTAACATAGTATGGTGACATGTACCGCATCGAGTTTCTGTAACTCATACGCACTGAAGACGGCCATTTATAGCCGAAATCTAGATACGCAAGTGTAATAACAACTAATGGGATTGTTACTGATTGCAGTGTGCATCTAATTCCTTACAGCCTACGGCTAGTGTGCACAAAAATTCCTCATGGAATCAAAGTTGGTTATTCACTTTAATTGTCAGAGTCGTAGTAAGTGACGTTATCCGCATGTTACATCTTTTCATTATTATCTTGCTTTGGTTGATCATTTATGTGACTAATTCGCTCTTGATACACTAGCTGGAAACTTTGAATTCACATGTATGTCGAATTTTTGGTCGTGTTGACATAACCAGTTAATGCTATCGTCCACACAGTAATTATGTGTACCTTACAAATAACGCGATATATACATTTGTGCATAGACTTCAGCTATCGAACTACATGTCACCCAATACGCGCTGGCCGTTCGCAACACAGTCCCAGCGATCACTCTTGTCCCCTCCCTTACAGCGCTGTATGTGCAGCTAGGGGCCAAATTATTTTCTTCGCGCTCTACAGGGCGTACTTCTTGGCTGTGAGGAAACTGCGCAAAAATGAATTTTGCTCCATTTTCCGAGCTCCTGAGAATATCCCACAGAAACGAAAATCGACTTCATTTTAATGATTTCCACCTCAAATCTGGCAATGTCTGGGACACTCTCTCCCCTATTTCGCGATACTACAAAACGTGCTATCCTTTGAACTTTCTCGATGTGCTCCGTTCATTGAATCTGGTAAGGATTTCACATCGCGCTACAGTACTCCAAATGAAGACGGACAAGCGACGTGTAGGCTGTCTCTTTCGAAGATCATCTTCTTGAGCATGTATGTAAAGCGAGAGATTATACGCATTGAAAGGTGCATTTTTTCCACCATCCTGAAAGCGTTTGATAGTATCGTGTGTGATAGCTCCATCCAATTATGGTTTCAGTAAATAATTCCTGGAGAGGATGTCAATAGGATCAAAAATGCTGACATTAGGGTGGCAGGAGGGGGGGGGGGGAGGGGGGAGTTTCCCTTTACGCTGATATAACTCTGTTGCTAGGAAACTGTCGAAATACACAGATGTCATCAACTGCCTCAGTGTCTCAAATTCCAAAATTAATGCAGGAAAGAGTGTTATTGTCGTCATTCTCCCGAACAGTGAAATTTCTGTTACTTGTGGAAATCTGAAAGGTAATGTGATTGTGTCATTCACCTTCTAGACAAAAGATTAATATGAAAATTAGGCTATTTGTACCAAACGTGTACGTGAAATTGTACTTTTGGGACTCTGTTTTTATATTTTCATGTTGCATGATAAGAATTTGCTATGCGTCTATACAAGATGTCCTCGACAATTCAGAATAAATCATGTCTGAATTTACACAGTCTGAACAAATCAAATGAAGTTCCGTAGCTCTTACCACGAGGTTCTGTATTCCGTAAAACGTCTTCAGACGATAAAGTTTGCCCATTTACTTAGCACAAATGAGAAGATTTGAAATGACACACGAGACAGAGAGAGACAATGCTGCTGAAACACTTAAGGCTGGCCGTATTTATCACCGGGTTGCGATTGAACGAATACGAGTTATTTTTCCAAAAGATGTGCTCTAAAACCTATTTTGCCTTCCCAACTAGTTATTTCAAGGCAGTCAAGGAATCGCAGAGTCTCTGTAATTAATCAGATGATAACATCTTCCCAGCTGTTCATCATCATGTAAAATCGTGCCACTGCAACTTTTCTCTTGTTTTCTCACAACTTGTTACGAGGATTCAGCAGTATATCTCGTGGAATGCGACGGTTACTTAGATGTAAGGACATCAGTTAAAAGTTCTCACTTGCACGCAACTTTGCATGCCTGATGAACTCCAATGCTCCCGACTTGTTAGAGCAAGAGGAATGCCATTCCGGTGTAGGACTTTATTTTGCTTTATTTTTTTCGCTCGTTTCTGGATAAAGACGCTATGAATTAAGACGTCAGTGGAAGAGTATTTTACTTTATTTAAGAAGAAACAATTTTCCAAACAATGCGGACCCATCATAAACTAAAAACAATTGAGATTAGATATTCTGAATGATTTCCGTTACAGTTTTTAATTCGCTAAATTTTAAACATCTCTCTCCCATCTTTCTAGTCTTCCAACATATACGCAAATAGACAGATAGATAAATAGAGAGAGAGAGAGAGAGAGAGAGAGAGAGAGAAAACCAATAACGACATAAGCCACATAGTCAGTCTTCAACAGCCGATGCAGACTGGAAGTGGAACGTATTCTCCATTGCTGGTTGGGAGCTCCCTATCTGAATTCGGTATTATCGATTTCCGATAATGTGCCGTCACTGCAAGTGATTTAAATTCCCTGAACAGCATAAACAGTACAGTCACGGTGAAAAATGGCTTTCTAGTCTTCGCATACAACTAATGGTAGATCGAAGTGCTTACCAGTAACAAAGAAACTGAATCTTGAGAGATAGGCAGAAATTTACATATGGGTCACTCAAAAGTTCACATTCATGAAACTCGAATGCTATTATAGAGCTACATTCCAGTGAAATAACTGTAAGTGCCAAATATTATGCAATTATTATTCTGGTCATATGATTAAATGAATTTTTCTTAGACTGTGCTCGGAGATACCAAATAAAGCCTGTGGAGGGGGAGTGGGGCAGTTTCAATGGTTACCGTATTCACGATATTCTGAAGTGCAATTTTCTGTACAGATCGTGGGTTATAACTTTGAGACCACAGAAGAACGAAAGAAAAAAAGAGTTCCAAAGAATCTTAAATTTTCATGTAACTCATTTGATTATAAGTCTCCGATTTCTATTCGCCCAGAAGATGTACACACGAGAAAGGTTACATATTTTTCAGAAACGCAAATTGATGTTCTTTTCTACTTAGTTCTTTTATTTTATTTTCAAATAATTTCACAGACTCAAAGTCAGACTTTCACCTATAGGACCATACATTCAATTAATGCTATCACTCTGTTTATGGAGGCAATTAATTTTACGTTTAATATGTAATTTAAAAAAGGCCAATGCGTTATTTCCAATTTACGTACTAAAAATAAGGTTACAGATAAATTTTAAACTGTTGTTGTTGTGACAATCAGAAATAAGTGCTAACAGGAGAATGCTACTACCACTCAGATTCAAAATTTAAAATCTCATAACAAATAAATTGCCTAAAAAATGGAATATTACAAAAACAATGAAAAAGTAAAATACCTAATTGGGAAACTGCTGGCAAAGGAAACATAAGGAACCTATATCAATAAAAATTTAAAAATTATTGTGTAATAGTTTTCGTAGATGGGAATAGAAGCTTGAAGACTGTTCTACATCTGCAGTGCTATTACTCAAAATATAAGTCAAGGACCCGCCGAAAGCATCTCGCTCCAATACTATAATATTTGTGGCTGCTGTAGCAGTAATATTCTACCCGACGCTTCAATTCATATTTCGGATGTGATTACATTTGCCAATGTGTGTTGTAAGAAGTGTAGTAAGATCCAGACAACAGATGGTACAGAGGTTACCGATTCTGTGAGAAATTGCGCCAGTTTGGTAAACTTATGGTCAGATTGACGGCCATAGCAGGAGCCAGCACGCCATATTTCCAGTTTTCGTTCATTAATATTTCTTAAAGTATAAATCAGAGCCGGCCGGAGTGGCTGAGCAGTTCTAGGCGCTACAGTCTGGAACTGCGCGATCGCTAGGTTCGCAGGTTCGAATCCTGCCTCGGGCATGGATGTGCGTGATGTCCTTAGGTTAGTTAGGTTTAAGTGGTTCTAAGTTCTAGGGGGCTGATGGCCTCAGAAGTTAAGTCGCATAGTGCTCAGAGCCATTTGAATCATATTAATCAGATTTAATTGCCTATCATGCTAACCACGCTCTCAATAGTAAAGTATCATCCAGTCAGTTCAAATTTCATTTTAATAACGGGTTTCTGTAATGACAGAATAACGATAAGCAGACGAATAATTCTCTGAATCGTCACCTTCTGCCAAAAAGGCACGCCGAGCTAGGCAATTCGTGCTAGAGTCGATCTAGTATGAATTCTCGAATACATAAGTCGGTAGTGGGCATTAATGAATGATCTTAAATAACCGCGACTCTGTGAGCATTCGAGAGAAGAATAAAATGTGGAATGTGTGTACTAATCTATGAATATGACTTCTGCAATGTATTTTATGTACTAGGATTGTAAGTGCTACGTGCGTAAACCGTACTACTTGTGACTTTATAGGTGTTATTAGCAGCATGTGGCTTTATGTGTTGTGACAATTTAATAAAAAGCTGTTTCCATCCCAACTAACTTAGCAAACTCGTCTGATAGCGTAGAGAGCCCTTAGTCAACTTACTGCTAAATTTCACAGCCATACTTCGGAACAACTGAGCCGCTATCTCAATGCTACGTCTGCACAGTCACAAGGACTTCTTCAGAAGACATCGAAGGGTAGAGAAGAACAGAATCTCATTGTTTTCCTTGATGATTCAGAATACAAATAGGCACGTCTTAGATTTCCTGTGTAAATGGTACAGTTACTAGTTACTTATGTTAACACACGGAAGGGGAGGAATTAATATGCACAGCGTGTGCTGGACTGGACGTTGCAGCCGTCTCATTCAGTTTGTACAAGAAATTTGACGTTTTTTGTTGTTTTTTTTGAATTTTTTTATTTTATTGCCATAACTTGAGCAGACTGTGTGCACTCTTCGAAAACGACCGTGGTGGGGTATTGATAACGACACTGGACATGTGTCAAGAAGCGGTGGGTTGTATATCCTGATTTGCCTCCACGATTTTGGTTAATCGAAATTTCCTTAGATTGCCTCATACCCATTTCCTTTCCAGTCTTTGACCAACTACAGTGCTTTATCGTCTACAGCATATTAGACGATAACCTTCGTTTCTCCCAAAATATGACGAATAGTTACACACATGGCACCAAAATCAATCACTGATGGATACACCAGTCGCAAGAATAATCTATGCGTCAGCTGGTCATGATCATCCTGGAGGTAAATTATTGACATTGTTACCCCACTTCAGTGTTCAGAAAGAGCTAGTAGTTAACTTCACCAACAGCAGCTTGTTTTCACTCGTAGCTTCTCTTCCTAAAAATGTACATGTGCGCATGGACCCATGCTTCAAAACGCGGCCGTGGTATTTAAAGGAACTGAACCGCATGTCTCAATAGAATTGTTGCATTCCTAATCTTGTGTTGAATCCAAACCCCTGTTGTCCAGAAACTCCAACAGAGTAGCAGCTGCATTAACGGCTTCTTCAGGCGAATAGGCGAAGCAGGATGGGAGTCCCACAGCACTCCTTTTTCTTTTTTTTCCTTTTTTTTTTAAATAAATGGTCATGAAAAGATTACTCGCAAATTAAGACAATCGAAAAACTACAAATATTACGATTCATCTACTCCAGTACGTGGCTAAACAAGTGAATATGATTGCTTACGACAAATGCAGGTCAGTACAAATAACGGGAAGGAAGGGGACACCCAGTCCCCTACACTCCTTTGGTGAATATCGCACATCTTTTGACGATCAGCACTGTCTTCGTTCAAGAACGATGTTCTATGTATGATCTTGCGGTAAGAATAATGTAATATATGAATTAGCATTACGAGTTTCGTGGCTAATATTCGTAAACGGAATAGGTTAAAATTATGTAAAGGATGTATCGCTTGTAGTGTTTTTTGTGTTCTTATGTTTCGCTGAAACAACGACGGCGGACTGGTAGCAGAACGGCAACGGCAGCTTCAGAAGCTGGTCGCTGAACGCTCCGAGCCGCAACCAAGTCTCGTCAGTGGACGGCGTTGTTGGGCCAGCAGAATCGACACAGAATAAATCGTAACATTGATAATACGAAAAAGGACTTGTTACAACTGTAATTTTGTTCTGTTCATGCCTGTGTTCCAGGAAGTCAGTCTGTAGATGGAAATGTATGCCATACTATGTGCATTGTAAAGAATTATCAGAAAACCACTAAAGAAGATAATTACTGTGAAAAGAAAAAAAGCTGCTGTTGAAGATTTTTATTTTGGAAGTGTGCATGCTTGAAGTGGGTTATCAAAACTGTATGAAGATCCTCATCAGCTGAAAAGGAGAGAGAAACGGAAAAATAATACGCAACCAAGGAACATTGAAAAATCATAGGATTGCTCAGTTTTTTTGAAAGATGTCGTTAATTTGATCTCATGACTATGAATGAGTTTTTTAGAAAACAGTGGTAATAGTTGAAGTTAACCTGAAAATTCTTGACAGTTTTAAAAGTTTATTGAGAGTTAATAGTAAAAAGACAAATATTTTGACAGTTACACTACACAAGTCAGAGATTAGCTTCATTCTATTGTGTGCTTGTCTGTTTCGTAATACGAACGAGCATCTCTGGTTGTCTTGGCAACAGAAACTAACTGCAGTATATTCGAATAGAAAAAGCAGCTTGAAATCAATATTTCCAACATTAATCTTTAAGAGAGTAAAATCTATTAGTGCTCGTTTGTCATTTTTGAAAATACGAACTTGCAAAATATAGAGAATAATTCTTCGGAAGAGACTATGGTAAGTAACGGTCCATTCAGTGTAATTAATAGCACGGTCTGGCTGATCTATGGATACATTTCTGTGGCGAGAACAGGCTCTGCCTGCAGAACGCAACACAAACGTTTGTTTTCGAGCTTCCACAAAACAGTTAAGTGCATGATGAATTGATACTCAATTATAGATTCCGTGTTATCAAAACTGCGATTGCTGTTTCTATTACGTCAAATAACTGCACCATCACTCATTTCGGAAACTATCACAATCAAAACTGCTCAGCAATATGCAGAGCCACATATCACACCAAATGTTTCTCAAAATTTGTCATAGTGTGCATTTTAATTTTGTACACTCGTGCAATATCTTGAAAATTGAGTAGTAGGCCTGCAGTTTTTATGAGTTTTTAGAAATTAGAAATTACACTACTGGCTATTAAAATTACTAAACCACGAAGATGACGTGCTACAGACGCGGAATTTAACCGACACGAAGAAGATGCTGTGATATGCAAATGATTAGCTTTTCAGAGCATTCACACAAGGTTGGCGCCTGTGGCGACACCTACAACGAGCTGACAGGAGGAAAGTTTCCAACCGATTTGTCAAACACAAACAGCAGTTGACCGGCGTTGCCTGGTGAAATGTTGTTGTGATGCCTTGTGTAAGGGGGATAAATGCGCACCATCGCATTTCCAACTTTGATAAAGGTCGGATTGTAGCCTATCGCGATTGCGGTTTATCGTATCGCGACATTGCTGCTCGCGTTCGTCGAGATCCAATGACTATTAGTAGAATATGGAATCGGTGGGTTCAGGGGGGTAATACGGAACGCCGTGATGGATACCAACGGCCTCGTATCACTAGCAGTATAGATGACAAGCATCTTATCCGCATCGCTGTAACGGATCGTGCAGCCTCGTCTCGATCCTTGAGTCAACAGATGGGGACGTTTGCAAGACAACAACCATTTGCACGAACAGTTCGACGACGTTTGCAGCAGCATGGACTATCAGCTCGAAGACCACGGCTGCGGTTACCTTTGACGCTGAATCACAGACAGGAGCGCCTGCGATGGTGTACTCAACGGCGAACCTGGGTTCACAAATGACAAAACGTCATTTTTCGGATGAATCCAGGTTCTGTTTACAGCATCATGATGGTCGCATCCGTGTTTGGCGACATCGCGGTGAACGCACATTGGAAGCATGTATTCGTCATCGCCATACTGTCGTATCATCCGGCGTGATGGTATGGAATGCCATTGGTTACACGTCTCGGTCACCTCTTGTTCGCATTGACGGCACTTTCAACAGTGGAGTTACATTTCAGATGTGTTACGACCCTTGGCTCTACCCTTCATTCGATCTCTGCGAGACCGTCCATTTCAGCAGTATAAAGCACGACAGCATGTTGCAGATCCTGTACTGGCCGTTCTGGATAGAGAAAATGTTCGACTGCTGCCCTGGCGAGCACATTATCCAGATCTCTCAGCTATTGAAAATGTCTGGCTAGTTGTGGCCGGGCAACTGGCTCGTCACAATACGCCAGTCACTGCCCTTGATGAACTGTGGTATCGTGTTGAAGCTGCGTGGCCAGCTGTACCAGTACACGCCATCCAAGCTCTGTTTGACTCAATGCCCAGGCGTATCAAGGCGGTTACTGCGGCCAGAAATGGGTGTTCTGCGTACTGATTTCTCAGGATCTATGCACCCAAACTGTGTGAAAATGTAATCACATGCCAGTTGTAGTAAAATATATTCGTCCAACGAATACCCGTTTATCATCTGCATTTCTTGTTGGTGTAGCAATTTTAACGGCGAGTAGTGTATAATGGTTAATTTTGGCTACGGTGTTGTTTTGTGCTTAAGCCTCCATGAATGTTTATGCCAGTAGAACTCTAAATGGACGAAACTGCATGTAGTAGGTCTCAGGAGTGGAGAGTTAGAGCACCTGTGGAATAGAGTATAGAAATGAGAAACCGTCGCGTGTAATATGAGGAGAAAACGGTTTTTTCATGCTGAAGAGAAAGTACGAAAGTTTATTCCGTCACCTTTTGAAAACGTGTAAGGCAAACGTGTTTCAGTGGCTCAAAGTTTAATTGCTAGGAGAATATGTGAAAGAAGTGACTGCTCTCAGCATCAGTACAAGGACACTGCAGAAATAGGAATTGTTGACGTTTAGAGCGGGAGGGTGTCAGAGAGTGGAGGAGCGCGGAGCGGCCGGCACTCACCCGACACCCAGGATCCGTTGAAGCGCAGCGCGGCGAACTCGTGGCCCAGGATGTCGGCGAGCCGGAAGCGGCGGCCGCGCACGCGCGGGCCCTCGTCGGGCGGCGTCAGCACCACCACCGACGTCACGATCAGCGCCAGCACCACGACGATCACCAGCAGCGCGATCAGGATGCCGCGCCAGTTGCGCTGGTTCGGGTTCGCCGACACCAGCTCCTGACACAGAGGACTCTCACTGTCGCAGTAGCACTCTACTTCCGCACCTATGCTACAGCACACCATAAGGGGAAAGGAGCTAGTTATCCGGACAAAATACGGTGTTCGAAGGAATTAGTGGACCATGACTTTGGGCGTCTGGCATACTCGACCGTCCAGTAGCTACTGAGGACTAGAAATGTCAACAAATAATACATTCATAGATTAACTACACAGCGAATCAGCATTGTATCAGTGCCCATTCACATAACAAGAACTGCAGTGTGACTTGTAACGTTCTCTGGCAGCACGCGTCCAAAGTGAAAGTTAAAAGAACATTTCGATGTACCGGGTGATCAAAAAGTCAGTATAAATTTGAAAACTCATTAAATAACGGAATAATATACACTCCTGGAAATTGAAATAAGAACACCGTGAACTCATTGTCCCAGGAAGGGGAAACTTTATTGACACATTCCTGGGGGTCAGATACATCACATGATCACACTGACAGAACCACAGGCAGATAGACACAGGCAACACAGCATGCACAATGTCGGCACTAGTACAGTGTATATCCACCTTTCGCAGCAATGCAGGCTGCTGTTCTCCCATGGAGACGATCGTAGAGATTCTGGATGTAGTCCTGTGGAACGGCTTGCCATGCCATTTCCACCTGGCGCCTCAGTTGGACCAGCGTTCGTGCTGGACGTGCAGACCGCGTGAGACGACGCTTCATCCAGTCCCAAACATGCTCAATGGCGGACAGATCCGGAGATCTTGCTGGCCAGGGTAGTTGACTTACACCTTCTAGAGCACGTTGGGTGGCACGGAATACATGCGGACGTGCATTGTCCTGTTGGAACAGCAAGTTCCCTTGCCGGTCTAAGAATGGTAGAACGATGGGTTCGATGACGGTTTGGATGTACCGTGCACTATTCAGTGTCCCCTCGACGATCACCAGAGGTGTACGGCCAGTGTAGGAGATCGCTCCCCACACCATGATGCCGGGTGTTGGCCCTGTGTGCCTCGGTCGTATGCAGTCCTGATTGTGGCGCTCACCTGCACGGCGCCAAACACGCATACGACCATCATTGGCACCAAGGCAGAAGCGACTCTCATCGCTGAAGACGACACGTCTCCATTCGTCCCTCCATTCACGCCTGTCGCGACACCACTGGAGGCGGGCTGCACGATGTTGGGGCGTGAGCGGAAGACGGCCTAACGGTGTGCGGGACCGTAGCCCAGCTTCATGGAGACGGTTGCGAATGGTCCTCGCCGATACCCCAGGAGCAACAGTGTCCCTAATTTGCTGGGAGGTGGCGGTGCGGTCCCCTACGACACTGCGTAGGATCCTACGGTCTTGGCGTGCATCCGTGCGTCGCTGCGGTCCGGTCCCAGGTCGACGGGCACGTGCACCTTCCGCCGACCACTGGCGACAACATCGATGTACTGTGGAGACCTCACGCCCCATGTGTTGAGCAATTCGGCAGTACGTCCACCCGGCCTCCCGCATGCCCACTATACGCCCTCGCTCAAAGTCCGTCAACTGCACATACGGTTCACGTCCACGCTGTCGCGGCATGCTACCAGTGTTAAAGACTGCGATGTAGCTCCGTATGCCACGGCAAACTGGCTGACACTGACGGCGGCGGTACCCAAATGCTGCGCAGCTAGCGCCATTCGACGGCCAACACCGCGGTTCCTGGTGTGTCCGCTGTGCCGTGCGTGTGATCATTGCTTGTACAGCCCTCTCGCAGTGTCCGGAGAAAGTATGGTGGGTCTGACACACCGGTGTCAATGTGTTCTTTTTTCCATTTCCAGGAGTATAGATAGTGAGGTCTTCTGCCATTGTCTTCTGCGCGTGCTCCGTGAACGGCGACCCTGGCATTCGATCCGACACGCGCTCCAGTGGCGCCGGCACACGCGTGTACAGTGCAAGCACCTCGTCGCCCGTGGGCACGCTGCATGTAGCCCAATTGATGTTACTAAACCGGGGTCGGCCACGGCGTGCCAAGCTCCACGATTGCTGCGTGCAGGCCTGTCTCGTCTTTGCTCACTCCTTACAGGAAGCACTGCGTACAGTGCGTCACGTCTTTTACAATTTAGGCGAGGCATTTTCTCGTCTTTTTTTTCAGAAAGAAATTTCCGCTATTTGACTGGTAATTGTTCATTTATTTTGCACAGTCATGTTTTCGGATTTATGGCCATTCTCAAGTGCATAGTGAAATGTTAATTCTGATCAGATGAAGCGCCATCTGTTGGACATTTTTTGAACGTTTGTATTTTTTTGGTTCTAATAACAACTCATGTCATTCCAAGCATGTGTGTCAATTTTTACCTTTCTCTCTACATTATTCCGTGGTTTATTAAGTTTCCAAATTTATACTGACCTTTTGATCACCCGGTATAGTACTCACTGAAACAAAAAAAAAAAATTATATGTGTTTCTGTTAATTGAATTTCAAAAGAACACTTAATATTGTGAGGAAAAATAGAATTATAAATTTTGTTACTATAAATGATTATTCAAAGAATGTGAAATACTGACTGTAGCGGAGGATGTGAAAATCGCCACAGAAGAAACGATATGTATTGAAAATGACAAAGACTGTACAAGAATTAGTTAAGATATAAATAAGCAATATATTGTAATAGAATCGCTTGCCTTCCGCATGGACTGAATGGGAGAGGAACCCGTGACGTTGCATTTCGCTCTTACGTAGTCTTCATTTCTCGTAAGTCGCCGATCGACGCCATTTGTAGCTGGGATTGTAAAAGGTGTCTAAAGATTTTAATTGTTTCTGTTAAAATATATTTATCTAGTAAAATCAGTTTCTCACAATTACTGCAAAGTTCGCACCGGACATTACCCTTTCTATTTAAGAAATGTCAGAATTTTATTGCATATCGCTGGCGGTGCGGAGATGCGCCGCGAGCCAGCAGTCTGCAGCAGCGGCAGATTTAAATATATGATCGCTATAACGACCACATCCTAAAAAGGGTACAGGTAGAAGTGAACGAAAATAATAAAGTGTTTCTTTTCACACATTGCAGACGCAGAATAAAAAGAGATAGTAGATTTTATCTTGTGCATTCACAGTTGTATACAAGCTGCAGCTTTTGTAAATTGTAAATTTTCGTTCAAGAAAGTGATAAATTCTGAACACATCGTAAAGTGTATTTGAAAGTGGATAATTTTCATGAGAGCTTAGCAATATAAAAAAGAAAACATTTTCATACAATAACGATAGTCTTATGCTTCAAAGCTAGTCGGGATCTATACAGTAAAACAAAAATCCACTGCAACTTGAAAATGTTTGCTACGTTCGATGGACAATAATATTTTCTTTCTTGCACAAACGACTTTAGTACTGGAATAAAAGTAAAACCTGAATAATTATTTTGGAATATTCAAAGAAATTCATTTTTTTAATCTGCAACAGAATATTTCACACGCAAAGTAATACTCACAGATGAAAAATTTATTGCAACCTTTCATTTCTCATGTCCATCCATGTATATGTTAAGTTCAATCACAGCGATTTCTCATTCAAATTAAACGCAAAAAGCAAAGAAGGTTCAAAACCAGACGGTCAACTATAGAATAATCAAAACAGACAGAATCGCATTAAAGACGTTCTAGGCTTTTCCGGTCTAATAAGTCTTGAAGGTCTCCTTGGGTTTCCTCGCGGACCCTAAAATCTACTTTATTCAATATTTCGGCGATCCAGCTGTCTGTTATCTTCAGGAGAACGCTCCTCCTTGTGCTGAGCTGTACCGCTAAAAACTTATGCCGAAGCTGCAGGTCATCATCTTATACAGTCCTTCGTAACAGTCGAACGTGCCACATAGAAAAACGTTCTCTTTTGAATCGAAATTTCATAATTATACTAGTCAGTTAACGTGCAACCGATTTACGTTGAAAAAAAAAATTCGTTCCAAATTTGGACACTAGGTGAAAATCTGGAGCTGTACACTGTTCATATGACGATTGACATCCTCGTTGTCATTTGACAAGCCATAACGTGAGTGAACACTATAGATAGCTATATTGCGGCGACATGTAGTAAGCGTTGCTTCATGCAGTGGAGAATAGCAAAACAGAGACACGCCGGCGACTGAGGCGTTGCGAAGTAGACAGGACAGATAGCCTTGCTGACAGCAGCAGTCTACCAACACGTTGACGCAAGGACGCACACAGACCGAGCGCTGAGCGAAGCCTGGAGAGTGCTGAGTTAGGGGAAGTGGGGCCAGCATGCTAAGTTACGCTGCAATATACTGCGGGAGTAATAACAAAAAGCTACCACCGAGGTTAAAAACGTCCTCCTGCCGGATATAAATAGTGGAGTGCAGGCAGCAACGGACAGAAGCCATTAGGAAGCAGTTCGGATCTGAGGAAGGACGTGGTCCGTGTCCGAATGTTCAGTTTTCGTAGGTGACGATTCCGGAAGTCTGTTCCAGCTCGCAGGAGTCATCCGTTCGCCGCCAGATGTCAACTTCGGCTCTAGAGGTCGGTCCGAGTTCGGTCAGCACCATGGCTGACTACAGCGAGAACTTCCAGCAGGACCGACTGCAGCGCGGTCTCGGTCACAGGCGCCGCCGGGAACTGACGCCCGGACTTCACGGCAACCCGGCCCCAAGGCGCGTGGTCCGTCCATGACAGGTCCTCACGGACATCACGACTAACGGCTTCCCAGCCGCAGGTGCAGCAGGCGTCGGCAGCTGACCTCACCTCGCAGCGAGGCTGCTCTGTGGGTGTGCCGTACTGGGGCGTCGGACGGCGACGAGTTCATCTCAACCACAGGGCATCCTGGCTTCAGCGGAGCACTGGTGGCCTGAGGCTCCTGAGTGCGATCGGCGGCGCACGTTGCGCGCATTGTCGGAGAACCTACACAGCCAGGCGGAGGGATCCCGCGGGGTTGGCACTGACGACGAGGGAGAAATTGTAAAGGAAGTTCAATAAATAATTGTAAAACGCCTTGTCAAAGAGGGCGGAGGAGCGGATAGAGGTTCAGGGCACTCTCTTGTCCTTGGGGTGGGAAATTGCCCCTAAAGGCGGAAGAATCAGCAATGATCAACGACATGAGGATGCAGAAGGCAATGCAAACCACTGCGTTAAAGACACGTAAGGTGTATCAACAGGACATGTGGCCTGTAGTTGAAGAAGTGTCATGATGATCTTTCCATTGGCAAAAGATTCCGGAATAGTCCCCCATTCGGATCTCCGGGAGGGGACTGCCAAGGAGGAGGTTACCATGAGAAAAAGATTGAATAATCAACGAAAGGATAATGTTCTACGAGTCGGTGCGTGGAATGTCAGAAGCTTGAACGTGGTAGGGAAACGAGAAAATTGTCGGAGAACCTACACAGACAGGCGGAGGGATCCCGCGGGGTTGGCACTGACGACGAGAGAGAAATTGTAAAGGAAGTTCAATAAATAATTGTAAAACGCCTTGTCAAAGAGGGCGGAGGAGCGGATAGAGGTTCAGGGCACTCTCTTGTCCTTGGGGTGGGAAATTGCCCCTAAAGGCGGAAGAATCAGCAATGATCAACGACATGAGGATTCAGAAGGCAATGGAAACCACTGCATTAAAGACACGTAACGTGTATCCACAGGACATGTGGCCTGTAGTTGAAGAAGTGTCATGATGATCTTTCCATTGGCAAAAGATTCCGGAATAGTCCCCCATTCGGATCTCCGGGAGGGGACTGCCAAGGAGGAGGTTACCATGAGAAAAAGACTGAATAATCAACGAAAGGATAATGTTCTACGAGTCGGGGCGTGGAATGTCAGAAGCTTGAACGTGGTAGGGAAACAAGAAAATCTGAAAAGAGAAATGCAAAGGCTCAATCTGGATATAGTAGGGGTCAGTGAAGTGAAGTGGAAGGAAGACAAGGATTTCTGGTCAGATGAGTATCGGGTAATATCAACAGCAGCAGAAAATGGTATAACTGGTGTAGGATTCGTTATGAATAGGAAGGTAGGGCAGAGGATTCGCTGATGACATTGCTATCCTGAGTGAAAGTGAAGAAGAATTAAATGATCGGCTGAACGGAATGAAGTATAATGAGTACACAGTATGGTTTGAGAGTAAATCGGAGAAAGACGAAGGTAATGAGAAGTAGTAGAAATGAGAACAGCGAGAAACTTTACATCAGGATTGATGGTCACGAAGTCAATGAAGTTAAGGAATTCTGCTACCTAGGCAGTAAAATAACCAATGACTGACGGGGCAAGGAAGACATCAAAAGCACACTCGCTATGGCAAAAAAAGGCATTTCTGGCCAAGAGAAGCCTACTAATATCAAATACCGGCCTTAATTTGAGGAAGAAATTTCTGAGGATGTACGTCTGGAGTACAGCATTGTATGGTAGTGAAAGATGGACTGTGGGAAAACCGGAACAGAAGAGAATCGAAGCATTTGAGATGTGGTGCTATAGACGAATGTTGAAAATTAGGTGGACTGATAAGGCGAGGAATGAGGAGGTTCTACGCAGAATCGGAGAGGAAAGGAATATGTGGAAAACACTGTTAAGGAGAAGGGACAGGATGATAGGACATCTCCTAAGACATGAGGGAATGACTTCCATGGTACTAGAGGGAGCTGTAGCGGGCAAAAACTGTAGAGGAAGACAGAGATTGGAATACGTCAAGCAAATAATTGAGGACGTAAGTTGCAAGTGCTACTCTGAGATGAAGAGGTTAGCACAGGAAAGGAATTCGTGGCGGGCCGCATCAAACCAGTCAGTAGACTGATGACACAAAAAAAAAAAAAAAAAAAAAATCCACGCCGTCTCAGTCTTTGGCGCGGCCACTGTGTTTGCTGCTAACAAGTGGTGCAGAAATCGTAACAACTAGAAGAGAAACCGTGTGCTGTTAGTGAAACTTTTGTATGCGAACTGCAGCAATCAGAGTGCTGCATTGAGAAAGTATCGTCGACTGAAAGATCTAAGGAGAGGCCCGATGTCATTACATGGTGTAAAAACTATGGGAATTAACATCGACTGAATATCGAAAAACCGAGTGCGCTTGGTGTGACACCTGGAAGAGCAAGGCGTGCTATTCCGGTGTAAGTTGTTGACGAGTTTGTTGTTGCTGTAACTGACAATGCAGCACATGTCCCAGGCTTCGCTAGTGCTCATGCGGTCGCACGAGATTTGTCCTTCGCATACTCGACAGCACCGAACTTTTGCGGTTTGTTTCAATCTGGTACCCGCACAAGGTTCAGACGGTGTAGCAACTTAACCCTCACTATCCGCAACAATGATGTGAATCCGCTCTTCAGTTTCTGACATAGGCCAAAGTTGATGACTTGTGGCCGGGGAATGTTCGGTGGAGTAACGAGGCACTTGTTACGCTACACAGTGCAGTGAATACATGGAAATGCCGAATGGAGTACCATTAAACCGAGTGTTGTGTACGAAGAGCCACTGTAATCGCCATATGTGACTGTTAGGTGCTTATTCACAAGCCCTTAATTCGGTCTACTCCTTTTTTAAAAAAATACACCCAGAGTGCCTCTCAACTTTACCATGACGTCTGTACGTGTTAGAGACATCCCTACACGGCATGCTGCTCCTCCTCTGGAAGAGGCCAGCTTTGTGGCGACCACTGTTTTAATGCAAGATGGGGCAACACCTCACGTTGCCCTCCTACTGAAAGTACTGCTTCATGCAACCTTCCTTGAACGTGTTGTTTTCAGAGGTTCTCCAGATGCACGGCCTGTTAGATAACCTGATCTGAATCCATGTGACACTGGGGATATCTAAACGCGTTTACCACGGAGCGTTCATTCTCCACCTGATTTGCACGGCAGTATCCAGGAACACGCTTCTCAGATTCCACTGGAACTGCAGCGGGTGACTGTTGACCAGGTTGTTTTAAGTATCCAGCATCTCGTCGACATCTTAGGTGCTCATACTGAAAACGTTCCACAAGCGGCGGTTAATAATGAAATCATTATGTCTGTCTCATTTGTTTGAGCTTTTTTGGCCACGTCCCATTCGTCATTCATTACATGTGGAAACATTTCACTACGTCTTTCTTGCACACATAGCGCCAGATTTTCACTTAGTGGCCAAATTGGAACTACGATTTTTGCAGCATAAATCGGTTCCGCATTAACGTATTTGATTATCTACCACGTTTCGCTGCCATCAGGTACTTACAGCCCATACTGGACCTCTGGGAGTAGGTGTACCTTGATTACAACCACACGTTACCTTGGAAGGGACTATTACTAAACGCGGTAAACAAAACTGAGGGTCTTCAACGCGCCAAAGATCACACAGACTAGACAGTAACTGACATTTGAACATTTGTGCACTTCTTTCTGTGCGTTATCGTAGCTTAACTGTCTGTGTGTCTTATTTTCTGAGGCAGTTTTGCGAGGCAGTCGCATCGTTATCTCCAACGTGTGTTGGAAACCACCTACAAAACCACACTCAAGCTTGCCAGTGTACCAGCCCATTGTCGTTAATCTGCAACGTGAATACGGTCCGAAAGTGACTAACTAGTTTGTCCTATTGAGTCAACTTGGCAGTTTGAATCTCATGGGACTTTTGCGAAGATGTTTCCTTGGATTGTAAGTTCAAATGGCTCTGAGCACTATGGGACTTAACATCTGAGGTCATCTGTCCCTTGGACTTAGAACTATTTAAACTTAACTAACCTAAGGACATCACACACAACCATGCTCGAGGCAGGATTCGAACCTGCGACCGTAGCGGTCGCGCGGTTCCAGACTGAAGCGCCTATAACCGCTCGGCCACAGTTTTCAAGGACATTTCCACCACTGGGCGCCAGCTTGTTTTTAGTTAGGTCAAATACAAGACACGTTATAGCGTAGTCCTCAAAAATGGTTCAAATGGCTCTGAGCACTATGGGACTTAAGTCCTGAGGCCATCAGTCACCTAGAACGTACAACTACTTAAACCTAACTAACCTAAGTACATCACACACATCCATGCTCGAGGCCGGATTCGAAACTGGGACCGTAGCGGTCGCGCGGTTCCAGATTGTAGCACCTAGAAGCGCTCGGTCACTTCTGCCGGCCGTAGTCTTCAAGCGGAATATTTTTTGCCTGTGCATATGCCTAATAATTCAAACTTCCTCTGACACACATAGGTATTTCCTCTTTATAATGTTAAACTCTAGCTGAGGACATTTACAAACTGCAATATTGATGTCTAAAGCAAAGCTAACAGTCAAAGCGATTTCTTTTTAAGAAGGAAAAAGTGCCTCGTTTGAATATAAGTTTTAGCCTTCCTTAGCCAAGAATGAGCAGTGCCATTTTCACAAGGAGACCTCTCCCTCCAGCGGCGAGATCGACCTTTTAAAACCATCTATATAGTGATGTAGGTTAAGAGCCCAGGTATCACACCTGCATCCATTCACCCTGGCGAGCTGTCGTTTGCGAGTAATCTACGAAAAAAAAATTGAATTTGACATGATGCCCAATAGCGGCAAATGAGGAGGCTCCCGATGGCTCATTCTGTGGCTGGTGGCTAGAGTAAAAACTACATACAGTGAAGGTTGTGGGTACAAATCTCATCAATGCTCTGAATTTCTCGTTTTTGAATCTATATTGAAATGATTTTGATCATTATTGTTTTCAGTTAATTGGTTTCTGATCGTTAGTCACATTTTAATCATCTTATTAATTTCTTCATTTGTACTCATTTTTTCTTTTTATCATCATTTGTCTACATGGAATTTTTGTGAATGTGAATTTAATAATATTCGTCTATTAGAATATTTAAATGTTTGAAAATGTCGATATATCGTAAAAAAAGATTAAGTAGTCTACTTATATTGACTGAGCAATAGAGTCAAAAATGTATTTCTCGTTATAAGACGTGCACTTTTTTTCAAACAAGAGATTATAAGTAAAACGAAATTCAAGCAAAATGAGGAATATAAATAATAATGCAATGACATGGACAAAAATTGGATGATAAAAGGAAAGAAATGAAATCAATATTAACACATAAAATTAATTAACGTCGCACAAAGGTTTCAAGCAGAAAGACAATGATAGGAAGTAAAATGAGATCAAACGAAAAAGTCAATGTGATGAATAAAACGATGTGACAAAGGAATAATAATAAAAGTTACTTTTAAACCGATTAACTGAATAAAAACAAAGATCAAAATAATTTCGATAAAAATTTAAGAACAAAAATATTCGAATCACTGTCTTTTGCCTTACCACATCCATTATAACACTTAACCAGTCAATCTCATGCTATTACTTATTACTTTAATGCTGTTGAGCTTTACGCAAAATTCTGAATTTTGTTTTCGTCAGTAACCAGGGTGAATGGCTGCAGAGTGTGATAGCTGGGATATTAACCTACATCACCATTCAGTTGGTTTCAAAAAGTCGATCGCACCGCTGGAGACCTCTCTTTGTCAGCTTAGAAACACACAGTTCTGAAAGTTACTGTCGCCGATACGCAATGAAACGCAGTTTCGATTTCTCTGACGTTCCCTGACCACCTGACGTTCAATACGTCACCCTCCTTTTGATGTGTGGAGCCTTTTTATGCGTGAAGTTATGTGGGGCTGTGCATTGAAAACGTCTGCTGGCAGGCTGGCTGTTCTGCCAACTCCCTTACTGCGAAACGGCCAACCGTAGAAAAAGGACGACGGAGAGCAGCGCAGGAGTAATTCGGCGGACACGTTTTAATCAGCAGCGATGGGCCATTCCCGGGCGCGAACAGTGCTTCGGAAACGACCGGTGCGACGCGTTGCCCTCTCCGTGGATGGCTGCCCGCGCGTGGCGAAGCGACCACTGCTTGGCGTACCGGTACTGCCTGCACCGCCGCTGACCACTTCATGTGTGGAGTGGACTGGTAGGCACTGCGTCTACCACCAAGGCAGCTCACTAGGCGTGTCTCGTACAGGATTGCCCTCTCTAATTGGCACGGGCACAACGTCAGTTACCACCCACTAAACATGCTATGACGAGTGAAAAATAGAAGCACGCCCAAACTGGAGGCGAGTTTTATCATCCTGTAGAGGAGTCTGGGTGTACCTGAAAGTGTGAAGCACCTTTCACTCAACCGAATTTCTTGTCTCAATTGATTACTCATGACAAGGCCGGCTACTGCAGCGCCCCTCGCGTTTAATTCCTGTACTGAGTCACGTCTGCATCAAATGGTTCTTTAGTTTACACGTCAGCTCCTAAACAGTTTATTTTGTGACACCTGTCTGCTGGGCTGGTTGGCACCTGGCCAGCCGACCGCAACCCCACATATAGCTACATCAGTTCATTCCCTTTGAGACAAACTTCCCTCGAACTTCAGTTGTACCAGGTGGTCTGTATTAAGAGAAAGATTGGTTGACGTTAATTGCCAAATGAATCAATTTGCTACTTTGCTGATGACACTGCTTTCCTCGTCCTCTACCCTCCACTCTGGAAATCCCAACAATCCCTCCAAATCCACCTCAGTCAGGCTACCTCCTGGTGTAAGCAATGGCTCCTCAAGATCAGCACATCCCAAGCCAAGGCAACAGTTATAGCACAAACCACCAGCACCTTCAACCATCGTGGCTTCTACCTTATCATCTACATCTGTCCTATCCAGTTTCCAACACATTAAACTATCTTTCACTCGCCCTTGACCAACAACTAACATGGAAACCGCTCCTACTAACCATCCAACAGGAAGCTCACGATAGACAAAAAGTACTAAAACTATTAACAGGTCGTGCATGGCCATTAAACCCCTCCACTACTCTCTACAACTATAAAATCCTGATCCGACCACTCCTCTGCTGTGCCAATGTTGCTTGGGTCTCTGCCCCACCAAAGTTCTGTAAGTCCCTCTGTAAGGTGTCAGGCAAATCCAACACCTTACATGAAAACCCTCACATAATAAGCAAATCTACTAGTATGTCACATAGCTCCGAATAAATCGTGACATTAAATTAACCAAAGTAATACGAGTAACGAGTGAGCAAATGGAATACCACAGACTAACACAAGAATGCCTAAATGCATGTCGTGCCTTCTCACCGTGAGGCAGACGCAGTTTCGAGGGGAGAAACGAGGACAGAAGCCGAGAGCAGAACCGTGTTGAGCTAGAAGGCCCTACGATAAGGAACGGACGGCCCAGCCTACCTGTACAACTACCACCCGCACGTTTTAGCGTGAGACTGTTTCGCGTCTCAGGTATGTCAAGGACCACCCCCAGCCCATGTTAAAAGCTAGAGCCCTCCAGAAAAGCAGTATAGATCTTACGATAACATAAAAAGGGCCACTACCACCCGCAAGTTTTAGCGTGAGACTTTTTCGCGTGTCTGTTACATTAGGACAATCCTCCAGTCCATGTTAAAAGATAGACCCCTCCAGAAGAACAGTATAGATCTCAAGATAACGCTAAAAGGACCACACCAGCTGCAGGTTTTAGCGTGAGACTTTTTAGCGTCTCTGTTACGTTGCAAACTTTAAAAAACATTGCCCCACCACGAAAATTATAACGTTTCTCATTGGATAGACAGAATTTTTGTAGGCGGAGCTTAAGGTTAACATTGAGACCCTGATTGGTCAGATGAAAACATAGCCAGATAGTTTTTTTTAAACTAACTTCGGTAAATTGTAGTAAGGAGAAGTTAGGAGGTTGGTTCCGAGACGGCGAGTTGGATGGCTGCTGCGCCGGCCGCTGCCGCCCTGACGCTGCCTAAACACCGACAAGGTAATGAACGCACGCGATGCCGCATATTTGAGCGCATAAAGCTTCACTCAGAACTGCAGAAGTCTCATCTGTTACACCCCTTTTTTGCGTAATACTAATGGTGATCGTTAATTAAAACTCATGGTGTTCACATTTGCCACTTGAAGAACAGATCTGAAACGCGATGATTTTTCTTTTATATAGTTATTGAGAAGCCACATCAGCCACTGTAATTTACGACAAGTTAGATAAGTTATTAAAGATAATTGAGGGTCACTGTAGACCATTTTGATAGTTTTCTCTTTTGTGAAACTTAAATTAAACCTAGATTATAGATGTGATATGGCATAGGTCATCCTTCGATCGATTGTAGAACTTGGAAACCCATTTAGGGAATATTCGTTCACATTTTTGTTCAACGCAGTTGGTTTTTACTATCCTGTATTAAAACATTTCCTTTTATCAATAGTGCAATTTATAAACGATGCTTTGTGAGTAGAATAAAATTTCCAGTGGTAAACTTAACTGCTTTTTCGACGTTATTTTACCATCTAACTAAAAACCCTTTCCACTAAATTTAGTTAGTATTAAGATTCTTTTACAGGGAGTGCACTGGAGCTGACGCTGATATCATTAAGTATTTGGTAATATCATCGCTAGTCTCACTGAACTCTTCTGAATTCAACATGTCAAGTGTGGTCTGGCGTCTCCTTACCAGCAACAGGTCCCAGGTTCAAACTAGTTAATTCTCTAAAAAACACGCTCACAGCGTCGTTGCGCGAAAGTGGTAGGGAGAAACGATATAGAACAAACAGACACCACCATGAATGTTTAGACCTCCAATCCCTCGAACGCCATGCACACCGTTTCGCTTTCCACATCCACTTACTTGCGCCAATCTGGATCCTGCATCATATCATCAAATCCACACTCCTCTTCACCGACATCAAAAACCTCAGAATTTCCAGCGATTTACGCTGGGAGAAATTGGTTCATATTTTGGCCACCAGGTGCAAATCTGACACTGCGAATGCAAGAAAAGAGTACATAAATGTTTCCATGTCTAATGCATTAGCAACGAGAGGTCGATACGAAAGGTCAAATTACTGATAAAAATACAATACTGATTTTATCGTTAACCGCCGCATATTCATTTTGTTGAACAAGAGCACTGGAGTCGTTGACGAGATGCTGCATCCTGAAAATGACGTGATCAATAGTTGCTCGCAGCAGTTCCGGTGAAATTTGAGCAACGTGCTGCTGCATACTAGCTTTCAGATCCGTAGAGACTGAACGTCTCACTGGTAAATGCGTTCTTTTAGACACCTCCAGAGCCAAATGTCACATGGATTCAGATCAGGTGATCTGGCCTCACTGATAAATGAGTTCTTTTAGATATCTACAGAGCCAAAAGTCACATGGATTCAGATCAGGTGATCTTGCCTCTGTAAAACCAATGTAGATAACACGTTCGTGGTAGGTTGTAGGCCGTCCGGTGTGGCCGAGTGGTTCTAGGAGCTTCAGTCTGGAACCGCGCTGCTACGACGGTCGCAGGTTCGAATCCTTCCTCGGGCATGGATGTGTGTGATGTCCTTATGTTAGTTAGGTTTAAGCAGTTCTAAGTTCTAGGGGACTGATGACCTCCGATGTTAAGTCCTATAGTGCTATGAGTCATTTGGGCCATTTGGTAGGTTGCATTAAGAAGATCTTTCACTGAGTGAAGGACAAGAGAGGTTACCCAATCTTCTGAAAATAGTGGTTTCCCCACAGTTGCTCTCGTATTAACTACATCTTCAAGGGTAAAATGTAACTACTCCTTCCATAAAATATTGTCCTGCCACGTACAGTCCTTGTCAGAAATCAAAGCCCAAATTCAGAAAGTTCCTACGGATCATGAGGTGTCTCGTGTTCTGCACAGTCTGGATCTTATACGGATACCACTGTAAAGCAGAACGCACAACTTTTCGTGTTGTTGACCGTGTTGTGGACAATTCTAGTGAAACTGAACGAGCCCTAGCACCCTGCCAGCGCCAATGCTGCGTGGTCAGATACAGGAACAACCACCTTGTCAGTAGCTTCCACTCGGATAGGACGTCCTCTTCTTCCAGGTGCCACAACGAGCTCACTCGTGTTTTCGACTTTCATTGTTATCTTCTTGATACCATTTAATGACATCGGGTCTGTCCTCGGGCCCTCCAGTGGGTGATACTTTCTCAACGCAGCACTGTAATTGCCGCCGTTCAAATTAAACAATTTTACTAAGAGCGCACAATCTCTCTTCCCGATAGCCATACTATTCATTCACATTGCTGCTTGTCAAATGACTGTGTGGATATCATATCGTCGTACAAACAGTGCGCCGGATTTGCACCTGGTGGCCAAAATTGTAACCAATTTTTTTCCAGTGCGAATCGGTGCAGCATTAACGCACTAGGGTATCTATCAAGTTTCGCTGCCACTCGATAGTTACAGCCCACAACTGGACCTCTGTGAGTAGCTGCACTTAAATTATACCCACACAGTACAACAACTACACTATGTGATCAGAATTATCCGGACATCCCAAAAATATACTTATTTCATGTTGGGTGCATTGTGCTGCCGCCTACTGCCAGGTTCTCCATATCAGCGACCGCAGTAGTCATTAGACATCGTGACAGAGCACAATGGGGTGTTCCACGGAACTCACGGACTTCCAACGTGGTCAGGTGATTCGGTATCACTTTTGTCATACGTCTATACGCGAGATTTTCACACTTTTAAACATCCCAAGGTCCACTGCTTATGCTGTGATACTGAAGTGGAAACGTGAAGGGACACATACAGCACAAAGCGTACAGGCTGACCTCGTCTGTTGACTGACAGAGACCGCCGACAGTTGACGTGTAATAGGCAGACATCTATCCAAACCATCACACAGGAATTCCAAACTGCATCAGGATCCACTGCAAGTACTATGGCACTTAGGCTGGAGCTAAGAAAACTTGGATTTCATAGTCAAGCTACTGCTCGTAAGGCACACATCACTCGGGTAAATGCCAAATGACGCCTCGCTTGGTGGACGGAGCGTAAGCATTGGACGATGGAACAGTGGAAAATAGTTGTGTGGAGTGACGAATCACGGTACACAATGTGGCGATCCGATGGCTGGATGTGGGTATGGTGAATTACCTGTGAGCGTCATCTGCCAGCGTGTGTAATGCCAACAGTAAAATTAGGAGGCGGTGGTGTTGTGGTGTGCTCATGTTTCTCATGGAGGGGCTTCCACCCCTTGTTGTTTTGGGTGGTACTATCATATCACAGGTGTACATAAATGTTTTAAGCACCTTCTTTCTACCCACTGATGAGAAGCAATTCGGGGATAGCGATTGCATCTTTCAGCACGATCGAGCACCTGCTTATAATGCACGGCCTGTGACGGAGTGGTTACACGAAAATAGCATCCCTGTAATGGACTAGCCTGCAGAGAGCCCGGACCTGAATCCTAAAGAACACCTTTGGGATGTTTAGGTACGCCGACTTCGTACCAGGCCTCACCGACCGATATCAATACCTCTCCTCAGTGGTGCACTCTGTGAAGAATGGGCTGCCATTCTCCAAGAAACCTTTCTTCCAGCACCTGATTGAACGTATGGCTGCGAGTGTGGAAGCTGTCATCAAAGCTAAGGGTGGGCCAACACCATCTTGAATTCCAGCATTTCCGATGGAGGGACCACAAACTTGCAAGTCATTTTCAGCCAGGTGTCAGGATACTTTTGATGTCATAGTGTACCATATTGGCACACAATCACAATCCATATAATACTGTACAGTATGTCGATTTTTTGTTTCATATTCCTTGTTTATATATACTATTTTCATATATCTATGAAAAATTTGAAACTAGTGTTGTCGCATACATATGAAAGTAAAAACTAACAATATTTCCGCTTAGGGATTACTTGCAGAGGTGTATTAAAAAGTAAAACATTTAGCATATTGGCCAGTCTCACTGCACAGTGTCTCTGGATCCAACATACACTCCTGGAAATTGAAATAAGAACACCGTGAATTCATAGTCCCAGGAAGGAGAAACTTTATTGACACATTCCTGGAGTCAGATACATCACATGATCACACTGACAGAACCACAGGCACATAGACACAGGCAACAGAGCATGCACAATGTCCGCACTAGTACAGTGTATATCCACCTTTCGCAGCAATGCAGGCTGCTATTTTCCAATGGAGACGATCGTAGAGGTGCTGGATGTAGTCCTGTGGAACAGCTTGCCATGCCATTTCCACATGGCACCTCAGTTGGACCAGCGTTCGTGCTGGACGTGCAGACCGCGTGAGACGACGCTTCACACAGTCCCAAACATGCTCTGCGGGGGACAGATCCGGAGATCTTGCTGGCCAGGGTAGTTGACTTACACCTTCTAGAGCACGTTGGGTGGCACGGGATACATGCGGACGTGCATTGTCTTGTTGGAACAGCAAGTTCCCTTGCCGGTCTAGGAATGGTAGAACGATGGGTTCGATGACGGTTTGGATGTACCGTCCACTATTCAGTGTCCCCTCGACGATCACCAGAGGTGTACGGCCAGTGTAGGAGATCGCTCCCCACACCATGATGCCGGGTGTTGGCCCTGTGTGCCTCGGTTGTATGCAGTCTGATTGTGGCGCTCACCTGCACGGCGCCAAACACGCATACGACCATCATTGGCACCAAGGCAGAAGCGACTCTCATCGCTGAAGACGACACGTCTCCATTCGTCCCTCCATTCACGCCTTTCGCGACACCACTGGAGGCGGGCTGCACGATGTTGGGGCGTGAGCGGAAGACGGCCTAACGGTGTGCGGGACCGTAGCCCAGTTTCATGGAGACGGTTGCGAATGGTCCTCGGCGATACCGCAGGAGCAACAGTTGCTGGGAAGTGGCGGTGCGGTCCCCTACGGCACTACGTTGGATCCTACGGTCTTGGCGTGCATCCGTGCGTCGCTGCGGTCCGGTCCCAGGTCGACGGGCACGTGCACCTTCCGCCGACCACTGGCGACAAGATCAATGTACTGTGGAGACCTCACGCCCCACGTGTTGAGCAATTCGGCGGTACGTCCACCCGGCCTCCCGCATGCCCACTATACGCCCTCGCTCAAAGTCCGTCAACTGCACATACGGTTCACGTCCACGCTGTCGCGGCATGCTACCAGTGTTAAAGACTGCGATGGAGCTCCGTATGCCACGGCAAACCGGCTGACACTGACGGCGGCGGTGCACAAATGCTGCGCAGCTAGCGCTATTCGACGGCCAACACCGCGGTTCCTGGTGTGTCCGCTGTGCCGTGCGTGTGATCATTGCTTGTACAGCCCTCTCGCAATGTCCGGAGCAAGTATGGTGGGTCTGACACACCGGTGTCAATGTGTTCTTTTTTCCATTTCCAGGAGTTTAATTCATAGGATTGGCTGTTGGGCCGCTACACTATCCAGATATTCCATTTCGTTAAATTTTGTCTATTATATTTCGCTATGGACGAATGTCTCTTGTAGAGTTCCCTTCCCTATACGCTGCTTGTTACTGACATTTTATTCGTTGTCAGCACCCGTTAATCAAATTACGTATCACTGTCAGTACGATATTTACATTGGCGTTATCGAAATATGCTCCTCTTCCGAGATCTGCCGGCACCACAATACATAATTTAGAGCAATCTCCCTCTACATATAGACATAACGCATTCTGAATAGCTAAATCCATTAAAATTTACATGTAGTTTAACATAGTCTTATTAAACTCAAATGTAGTCAGTCCGTGAAACACTATTTCTCATTCACAAAATGGTAACAGGATGTGTATGTTGTATGTGTAAAATAATACACTGGTACACCTTCATGTATCTGTTCAGAAATACGTAGCACGAATTTTCGACAACAGATGTATCGGACATGGCTCTCCAATACCGTTGCCTGCCTGGTATCCTGACTTTTCGTGCGTGGCGACGTTTGATAGTTTTATTATGTTACGCATTGTGGATGGTCGTCAGTGCGAGTTTTGAACGTGTATATGCACTGAGGAGAAGACGTATTGAGGCCTGCCTTCACTTGAACGTTGACCTTGTGGAGCATTTCGTAATGTGTTTCTCCTAAAGTGACTGTCTGCGCTATAGATCCTCATGGCCTCTGTTATAAGGTGTCAGGAACGTCGTATCGTGGAAAGAATTAGCTTGCCGACCTATGTTTCTTAGGATTATGTGCTTGTTTCATTGTCATCTACTCACCCTTTTCTCTTGTACCTATAAAAATCAAGCACAGTGCATTTCTTTTTTTTAGAAATGGTGATATTTTAAATGTTAATAATGGCATTCAGAGTGACACAGTGAAAATTCAGTTTCCTCTTGTAATTTCTAT
Organism: Schistocerca gregaria; assembly: GCF_023897955.1. Classification (NCBI taxonomy): domain Eukaryota; kingdom Metazoa; phylum Arthropoda; class Insecta; order Orthoptera; family Acrididae; genus Schistocerca; species Schistocerca gregaria. The sequence continues at coordinate 363,737,826 of NC_064925.1, read as the reverse complement.
GTTTTCTCACAGCAGAACCTGCTTCGTTCTTCTTAATTTTGTGTTTTTTTTTTCGATCTTCACATTTTTCCTGTTTAGTACTCGAACTTTTTGTGTGGTTTAACCGTCAAACCTATGAAGTGTTACTTTCCTCCTGAGTTTACGTTTTTCTTTACTTAGAAGCCTCACAGTTGCTAGATGTAGAGGAAGTTAGGGATATCTCCTCAACTTTTTCTTTCAGTGGCTTCTTTGGAGAGATTTCAACGCCGATGGTGCAGTAGATCTAAATTTTTCAGCCACTTATCATATTGATGCTAATTCTTTGTTTTCACGTATGGGTGGTATGGGTAGATCATTGCTTCCTTCATCCTCCAGTCCTACGTTTGGTACTGTTTATATGTTAGGTTGAGATTCAGTGTTGACCATTGCCTTAAGAGAAAAATTTTCACGATTTAACTGGTAAACTCTGCTGGTATAAACCCAGACTACGCCTTATCAAATGTCGCCACTTTGTGTATAGACTTTATTAAGTATCACACCTATTTCATATGGCTGATTTTCGTATTTAGGTTTGGCAGCTCATTAGTCTTAAAAGACAGATCCTGAAATATTGATGGAACATTCAGAAGATGATGTTCTTCCTGCAAAGGTGAACGGACACCTGAAGCAGCTTAAGTATTGTAAAAAGCATTTATGCTTCTTTCACAGCCTCTCAGAGTTTTTCAGGAGTATAGAGATTTTTGAAAGCGTGTAGCAGCTACGACTGTGGTGCTGTGAGTAACTGTGAAGTTAGCATGTTAAATATTTTAACTTTAGGGAAGAGAGGAAGAAAAAGAAGATGAAAAAGAAGACGATGACAATGATGATGAACGTAAAGTACGGGACGGGAAAAGAAATAGATTAGAGGTAGAGAAACAGCTTTTATTTTTACAAATCTAAGGACAAAACCCATGACATCAGACTGAATCTGATAAAAGAAGCATATGGATGTGTCGAAATCCATCAGTAGTCAGTGATAGTCAATTTTTAATTGTAGTTATTAATATTTCACAGTATAAGATACCAAAAACTAGAGGTTTATATAAAATTGTGTTTCGAGTTAGACTTGATAAAGAAATTTAGATATACCACAAGTAGTTGTCATAAATATAACAGAATTCTTAAAGTAACCAATTTTTTTAGATAACAGACCTTTCCGCAAATACCTGTAAATAACACATTACAAACGTGTACAGCACTGCATGAAGAATATTACATAGCAATTTTGTAAATAATTACTAAGCAGTAATGATTTATGAATGTTTAACTCACAAGTAGATGAAAAATGAAGAGGAAGATTTGTAAGAGAGAAAAGTAAGAATATAGAGAAAAAATTGTGGTCTGTATGTAGACTGGAAGGACTGGAAAGATTTGAAAACACATGAGGTGCTACGTGCGGCAACAAAGTGCCTCATAACTAAAGAATCATCAATACTAATAGCAGATGTATAATAGGCTAATGGTCCAACGCAGTGGTGATCACATTCAGTCAGATGAATTTTTAACATCTCTACGCTATTTAAAATGCCAAAAGCTAACGCATGAAATTCTAAATACATACAGAAACTTCTTACCCCCAAACTTTGACTGTACTGTTGCCCTAGACCAAAGGAAAATATAGATATTACATAAACAAAACATTTGTAAGTCTGATTTTATTATTTCACGTAAAATGAAGCATTTTACATAGCTTGTATAATCAACCATATTAGCCACTTATCAGTGGATAATGCACTCGGCCGTTATTTATCTAATTTCGGACTCCGTCTCCCTTCTTTTCATTTTCTGTAGCTTGTTCCTAGACTGGCTGTGCCGCCGATCCCGTCATGTATAAAAGAGGCCGACCCGCGCCACAGCTGTAATTGCTTCCCTTTCACGGGCACCCCGAAGTTGGAAACGAACACGAAATGCCAGAGTGAAGAGCAATTTAAATGCGCAGTCACGGAGCAGGCTAGCACGAAATGGCGAGAAAATAAAGTAACGGAGCATATATTACCTCAGTTCAGTTGCATAAGTTCAGCCAATGGCACAGAAACATTTAAGGACTAACACATGTACTCTAGAAATGCAGGGCGTAGCATTCGTATTTTCAGTAAAATTAGTTCGAAATATAATTTTAATGTTTTTCCAAGTTCAAAAACATTTGAGAGTTAGAGGTTATTTTCATTTGAACCACTCGTAGTTTACTACAAATAGTCAATGTCGCAAAATTTCTAGAAGAAAATCATTGTTATGCAAAGTTTTAATGTATAGCGATGAAACTCTTTCGTATGTGACACCTTCTTTTGACAGCCTAAAATTTATCCAAAGATTCTAAGGACGTTGTACAGTAAAGTTGAATATTATTCAGTGAAGACTCGCAAATACAGTAATAACGTTATTATGATGGAGTAAGCATGGGTAATAGTGTAAGAGGCATATTAGCCAAAATCTTCCTAAATTGTCCGGAACGAGAATTCTTTAATTCAAATTGACTTGTCCTCAACCATATTGTATAGTATTTTAGGTACGTAGTTGATACCCTCATTTTGGTTGATGTCAGCCACACAGACATCCAAAATACCCACCAACAACCAACAACACCCTACAGTTAGTTTTACTACGGAAATTGAGGAAAACAATATCATTAAATATCCAGGTCTTACAACTGGGAAAAATAATAATCATGTAATATTTGATATCTATAGGAAGGACACCAATTGTGACAACATTATAAATTCCTATTTCTATCACCTAATGTCACATAAACTATAGTTATTCCATTCACTAACTAACAGATTCAGTAACCTACTGTTAGAAAAACTAGAAGTTAAAGACCATTATATAGCCCATACAAATGACTTTGACCCCAACATTCTCACAAAAGTATACTAGAAGTGTAAAACACCGAAGCAGAAAACAATACGTAACGAGATATACCTGACTTGAGAAACATAGCATAACTAAAAGAATAAGATACGTACCAGCCGTCTACCTTGGTAGACTATCCAACAAAATTAGTGTGCTTCTGGCAGCCGCAAATATTCAACTAGCCTTTGAAATCAATAACAAACTTCCAACATCCGAGTGTGATAATTCAGGTACATGTCAAATCACTTGTGGCAGCTGTAATAACTTGGCCAAACAGGAACAAATTATAACGTCAGATATAAGAAACGTATTAGAGACAGCAAGAACAATCAGTCGGCCTTCTATATAAATTTGAAAATTCAAAACCATACTTCTTATACAATTGGAAATACACTCGAAGTCCTGGTCTAGAGGAATGTTCGAAACTTTTCTTCCGCTCTGACCTGCGACGTAATGGATGCTGTGACGTTACCTTCTGGTAAGCACTTTCAAAAGAATTTCTGTGTAGCCTTACATAACTGCCTTGCAGTCTATCAGTCGTAATGTCTTTGGTTTATACAGAAATTAATTTGTTAATCTTTGTGCGAGATTCAAAATTGCTTTTCAAGAATTAGTATCATCGCGAAATATGAGGCAAATGCGGAACCAAGTTCTGCTTCTCATTTTGAGGGTTTGGAAAATAATGGGAATAGGGAACAACATATTCCTCACGTTTGTTTCACTATTGTGAAATTATCTGATGAATTGAGGGAAAAAGTGAATATCATCAGTGTTACCAGATAGTACAATTTTATTGCTTGGTAGTGTTTGTGGCAACCACTTGATATTTTCCCAGAAACACAGAACGATTTGTTTATGGGGCAATGTACGAAAGATCGTATGTGTCGATCTATCCGTTGGAGGGACGTCTTTTGGGAAATCAAGGCTTCCTATGAAAAGTATTTTATTACTTTCTTACTTTTTTGTTTCAGACCTCCTATTTATATTAATGCTCATGAGACAGAAACAGGCCGTAAAAATTTTATTGACTGGTATTCGTTTTGCGGGAAGTTTGATCGGATTTTGTTATGAGAAGGGCAACAATGGCAAGCCGGGGGCTATTACAGAAATTTAATAATTACAATTTGCAAAAAAAGAAATAAAGTAGGGGGAGCAGTTGTTTCAGAGAATCACTCTTCTCCAGACATGATTTTTAAGGTAATGAAAGACATAACAGCTTGCCCTATGTTTCAGTTAGTAAAAAGTTATGTAGCAGATGGGTCAATCACAATGTCACATGGGTGGGCTAGTTACAAGGGACTAGACGAAATTGGGTAGATGCATTTGTCTGTGAATCATTCCGTTGATTTTAGGGACAAAAATTGGAGGCTGATACAAACGAAAATGAAGACTGTGAGGGTGGCCAATGAAAAGTATTGTTAGGCGAGGGAAAAGGCGCATTTTGAGTACTACATTGTCATTTAAATGAGTATGTCTCGACGAAGGATGTTCCTCAAAACCGGTGTTTTTTTTTGGAAGGTGTGCGGAGGCTGTATTTCCAAAGGAAGAGAGTTATGTTTCTGTTTGTGAATGGTGGTCCATTTATCATTTGTTATTTTAATGTTTGCAGTTACTTTTGTTTCATTCATTTTGTTTCTTGTTTGGTTCTGAAGTATTAGCATGGTTTATTTTAATACTTCATAGATAGCCTCGCTTTCTTGGAAGTCAACCTATTGGTGCATGCACTATTGTTGTAGTTTTCATTTCTATACTAGTTTTTTCTAGCAGTGACTTGCTGTGTGATGGTGCTCGCATTGTGCTGATGCTGGCAATTGTTTGACGTTAGTGTTAGCGAAATTTTAGATGTCGAGGAGGACGTGGAATGAAAAGAAAGATGTATTTTTTGGAATTACTGAATAAGTTAAAAAATTCGGAGAGAATGGTTACCTCGTGAGTTAATAGAACAACTTAATGTCAGGATAATGGACTGGTTTAGCAGGTGATCTAGGCTAGGATGGAATTGACGATTGGGAAATGAGTTGACAAAGCCAACAAACATTGCAGTGAAAAAGGTGTCTCTGATGACACAATGCTCTGTAGCGTAACTTGAGATCTAGGTTAAGTTGAAATGCAACAGTCTGGTTGCGAGTTGGCGAAGCCAACGGATGTGATTGCGGAAAAAGTTTCTTTGGTGACAGGCTGATCTGTAGCGTAGCGTGAGGTCTACCTTAGGTTGTAATTCAACAGTTTTCTCGTCGAAGTCAAGAAAACTACATTTGGTAAGAGACTCATCTGTAGTCTAGCAGGAGATCTGTGTTAGGTGTAATGGGAAAACTTGATTTAGGTATCAAAGGAAACGAATGACAATACGAAGGTACGGTGCCTGGTTGATCTATATCGTATGTCGTGATGTATGATGCTCTTAGTGATATCCTACTTGTATTTACAACATTGCCGATATCTGGACTGTACGGTTCAGTTACGAGCAATAACCTGCAGCTGGTATTAATAAGAATAAGTATTGTTCTCATTTGCTATCAACTTACTGACGATTTAACGTTATTAGTTTGTTCGTTGTGATGCTTGTTTGGCTTAGTTCCGAATATGATTCGATTGACGAGGATTTATTTATACGAAATATTTCGCTGTTTCTGAGTGTAATATGAGTTGAGGTTATTCGGGAAGGAAATATTATATCCGAGAATCATGGGAGCCATAGTCAACAGTAGCAGATTTTAGAAAAGTAGCTGAGTCTGTAAGTTTATTTCTAGTTTACTTTTTCGTGTGGACCGGCCGGCGTGGCTGAGCGGTTCTAGGCGCTACACTTGGAACCGCGCGACCGCTACGGTCGCAGGTTCGAACCCTGCCTCGGGCATAGGTGTGTGTGATGTCCTTAGGTTAGTTAGGTTTAAGTAGTTCTAAGTTCCAGGGGACTGATGACCTCAGAAGTTAAGTCCCATAGCGCTCAGAGCCATATGAACTATTTTCTTTTTCGTGTGGTGGTATTGACTTTTTCGTATAGTAGCATGTTTTTTTTTCAGTTACATGGACTGTATTTGGAGAAAATTAATGTATGTTTTTATTTTTGTAGTTTCTGGCGTTTTCGACAGATGCCTGCAGTTATAGTTCTCGGTTATGATTCAGTTTAGTGTCCAAAACCTCATCTACAGTATCTGTTAGTTCGTAATTAAATGATCATAAGAGAAAGAGTGAGAAAAAAAACAACAGAGCAAAACAAACGCTTTCGACTAAGAATATTCTAATGAATGAAATAGTTTTGTGAACGAAAAAGGAAACGAGTAGGCGCTATCGTAAAAACACACTCTGCCACTGTGGCGGATGTCAGAGCATAAAATAGGAAGTGGAAAGAAATGATTCCGGTAAAAATGGAAAGTATTCGAAAATACACAATTGAAGTATTTTTGCGAATACTTTCCCTTTTTACCAGAATCATTTCTTTCCATTTCATATTTTTTGTTCTAACGTCCATTATAGTGTTAGTGTGTGTTTTTGCGATAGCACCTGATCTATCCCTTATTCGTTCTCAAATTTATGTCTTCCATTACAGTATTCGTAATCAGAAATGTTTGCTTTGCGACATTGTTTATTTTTACTCACTGTTTCTGTCTATAACGTTGAAGAAATCCACATGGATATGACGTCACATAGGACATAAAAATTACGAAGTTTGTCACGTGTGTTTTACGTCACTCACCGAGGCCAACGACTCGTGTCGAAGACTCCTCTGTATCCCCAAATTCCTTGCGCAATACCAAAAGGTTTTGCAATGAACATTGTTGAAGAATTGAAAATCTATATACACGCGAGAAATAAAAGAAATATTAAACCAGCATACAGAATTTGGACAAAAATACTTACTGAACTTTTAAAACACGATAAATTGCAAAAAATGTATGCAACAATAAAAGATAATCATGACAAAATTTTGTTAGTAAAATAATCTATGTGTTCAATTGCATAATCTTTGTAAACATATAACGTCGTAAAAGTAGATGTGTCAAACCATAATTAACGTATTATTTTCAACATGTTTACGCCATTTAGCATCTACTCAAAAGACTGAAGTTTCAAGACACTTCACTAACATCCAATATGGACCTCATTCGAGACGTGGGTACAATATAGCCACTATAATGTAGATAACATTCACATTTATGGGAATTCTCACCAAAATTGTACTCGCAAGTACTTGACAATGACAATGTATGTCGAAACAATCTATCATTAATAGAGATTAATTATTATAAGCGACTATCCTGGTGCATCTTTCTAATAACGATGTCACTATCTGACATACATTATGCTGCTGGCCCTACAGAAAGAAAAGAAAAAAAAAAAACCTTCATACCAGGAGCACTGATCACATAAGACCTGTCGTAGTGATACAAATCCGTCATATAGGCCGTTCATCATATTTTTCAATATGTTAAACTACTTTGTAGTTCGTTTGCGGCAGCAAAAAGCTAATTTGGTGTAAAGTTTATTCAACGGAAAATTCAGAAAATAGAATGTCCAACAGAAGCTGGAGAGATAATTACAATGCTTCGGTTCAAGTAGGTCTCAAAATTACTGTGGCCGTAGAATTCTGCAGTATGACCAGATAAATTTCACTAATTAATTTACTGAATACCGACACTGACATTTACTAACAAAAATGACTCTTTATACAACACGACCTTCGAACAGTTCATTCATTCAAGTAATATTTGCATTCCGTGTGCAAGGAGCACAGTGTTTATCATGGCGGAAAGATCATTTTAAAATGTACATTTTCCTCATTATTCTTTATCTGATGGGAGTGGTGTCTAATTTTCCGGTATCCGGTGGTAAGCGCTGTGTGTTGGAGATAAGCAGGACAAGTGCGAGCACAATATTTTCCCCGTTTCCTGTCATTAAATTTTCATTCAGACCAACAGCAACAAAGGAAGTAACATTTCCAGCTATTAATACAGCAACAGTTTCCTGTCGTCTGCTATTCAGATGATCGTTACCTATCGGTTGCCGCGGAATGAGTTCCCCATTTACGGCAGTCTTTCTTCCTCAGGCGAGTGCAAGACGTCTCAATTCAGTTCCCCATGTAGCGTATCTAGCCTCTTTCTGTAGCCAACAAACATAAGTCGCCCAACATTTAGCGCTATCGTGCTATCATGACAATGCTGAGACGTAAATCACCTTTCTTCTCTTTAAGTGTTGTGAAACAGCGTGGTTCTGTCCTTGAGAAGATAATACACACATCAGAGGTAATACACTAGGTATTTAAGCAGGATAGTCATTGAGGATCAATTATTATTATGATACATGACTATTGTAAGTTTCGAATTTCTTCTTTAACTCCTTTTACGATAAGACTATTCTTGTAACATATTTGAAGAAGATTCCAAATCAGTACCAAGTGCACGCCGACTTATAAACCGTTTCGTTTGCAAAATACGACTGCATCATTTTGTGGCTGGTATAGAACGAACGTCGACTGTCTGCATGCTGGAAATATTGCTGTTAATATTTACCATATGATTTCTGTTGGTGACTAGTGGACGGACGTCAGCTGCCATTCTGGTCAACTTCATCAAGTAGTTAAAAGTAAAATAATTTCACACGTGTGGAAAATACAGTACACTATTGTATGACCTACTCTTTTATAGTACTGATGTAGAATCAATTCTGACAACACGCGCAATCCAAAAAGAACAGGGAAACTACGACGAAGGTTACGAAACTTCTGGAAAGGGCAGGCCTTACCCCAAAGGGTTTACTTTCAGCGATTCCATTTTTTATATAGCGGACTCCAGTAGTTTTTGGTGCTCAGCAATTGCATTCCTGTGTCAAGTTCAAATGGTTCAAATGACTCTGAGCACTATGGGAATTAACTTCCGAGGTCATCAGTCCCCTAGAAATTAGAACTACTTAAACCTAACTAACCTAAGGGCATCAGACACGTCCATGTCCGAGGCAGGATTCGAACCTGCGACCGTAGCGGTCGCGCGGTTCCAGACTGTAGCGCCTAGAGCCGCTCGGCGACTCCGGCCGGCTCCTGTGTCAAGTCATTCTTCAAACTATACCTTTTCGAAGTTATGCATCCTACCTTTCAGAATAAGTCATATGAAATCAATGAAATGAAATGTCGTGTGACGAGGGCCTCCCGTCGGGTAGACCGTTCGCCTGGTGCAAGTCTTTCGATTTGACGCCACTTTGGCGACTTGCGCGTCGATGGGGATGAAGTGACGATGATTAGTGCAACACAACACCCAGTCCCTGAGTGGAGAAAATCTCCAACCCAGCCGGGAATCGAACCCGGGCCCTTTGGATTGACAGTCTGTCGTGCTGACCACTCAGCTACCGGGGCGGACATATGAAATCAATAACGGTATATGTTTCATGTTTATGAACTTATATTCCCTGCTGGAGAAACACATACGATAATGGCTATTAGTTATTTCACATTGAAGATAACAAAGAAGTTTTTACACACAAATCACTGTTTCCGACATGTTTTAACAGGTCAGTAACAGGCAACCTGGCATAGATATTGTAACCGTTAGTAAGTGCTGGTAAATATCCGTACTATAATCAGTATTTTTTTGCCACAGATAGAACGACAATTAGATGTTACAGGAGTCGAAAATAATTTCATCGTTATATAGCTATTGTACAGTCTTCACTGAACCTTCCAGAGAAGACAGCGTGCGAGAGCAGCTGTTAATTTGCTTCTATAACGAGTTCGCGCATTTGAAGGAATTTTAATCAGTTGAGATTCCAGTGGTGGATCCGGTCCATATGAGTAGGCAAGTGATGAGAGCAAGATAATTATTTCGCTTAACGCGTCCTTGTTCATAGTGGTTTCTATATTAATTCGGTTTAAGGTGTAGCGCTCGCTGACAAGAAACATATGAGTTTTTGAGTTCTTTAGTTGAACACTATTCGTTTATTGCGTAGATTAGCCTCTCCATATGCCGTAATTCAAACTGTTTCTCCCAAAGCAGCTTCATTATAATTGACGTGCTCGCATATATACTGTGTTACAGATGTAGTTATAAGATAACAATGCCGACGTTTCTAGAGTGTGACCAGTAACTGTACTACTAGGAGGCTGTACATATTAGTTTTCCAGAGAAGGAGAAGGTTGGATGCGATGAAGCACAGTTTGTTGCAAAATACAACTCAAGGCTATTGAAAAACACTGTTAGTTAATCACCTGACAGAATAATACTGCCACTTTTTAATAGGTACCTACTGCCTACAACGTATGGGGTGGGCAAGAAGTCCAGTCTAGTACCGAATGCTAATTGATTTGATTTGTTTTACCACGAGTACTTAATTACGTTTTAAGTGTAATGTACTCGTATATCGGTATGTTCCTCATCATGCTGTAAACACATTTCCATACGCCTCCATGTTCTTCTTGACATATTTTTGAGCAAGTTCAGTGCTTTAGTGCGAAATTCAGCCTCAACAGCACTGCGCAGTTCTTTGTTTGTAGCATAAAAGACGGGCAAATACATGCGCCTTAATGACTCCCCATAATGAGTGAGGTCAGAGCTTCTTGGTGGCCATTTCAAGGGAGTTGGCTATTCACTCTCCTGGAAAGTCTTTGTATGCCCATACTAGTGACTGGCCTGGTGGTCTGCGGGACTTCGGCCGTTCACTTACGTAATAAAATGAAACACTCACAGCCGTCAGCCGGCCGGAGTAGCCGAGCGGTTCTACGCGCTACAGTCAAGAACCGCGTGACCGCTACGGTCGCAGGTTCGAATCTTGCCTCGGGCATGGATGTGTGTGATGTCCTTACGTTAGTTAGGTTGAAGTAGTTCTAAGTTCTAAGGGACTAATGACCTTAGAGGTTAAGTCCCATAGTGCTCACAGCCATTTGAACTTACAATCGTCGTTTTGATGTTATTTTATTGTATTGCAACTAGTGACGGTGAATCAGTACACCATTTTCAGATCTCTATGCATAAACAGTAATGATAGCATCATCAGCTTACCAACTACGCAAATAAAAAGACAGATTAAAAAAAGAATAAGATCAAGAAGAATACTATATAACAGCTTCCGAAGCACGACTCACGCCCAGTACTCACAGCTTTACTTCTGCCAGTATCTCGTCTCCAACCTTCCAAACTTTACAGAAGCTCTCCTGCGAACCTTGCAGAACTAGCACTCCTGAAAGAAAGGATATTGCGGAGACATGGCTTAGCCACAGCCTGATGGTAGAGCTCAGATGGTAGAGCACTTGCTCGCGAAAGGCAAAGGTCGCGAGTTCGAGTCTCGGTCGGGCACACAGTTTTAATCTGCCAGGAAGTTTCATATCAGCGCACACTCCGCTGCAGAGTGAAAATCTCATTCTGATATCCAAAATACAATTATATGTAGTACAACACAACGAATTTCCACTCTATACGCTGTAAAAATGTACTATTTATTAATAAAATCATTAATTAAATATAGCATGATTATAAACTGGTCAGTTATATGAAACATTAAACTGCAAAATCCTGAAGTAACCTACCGATCTACAAAAATAACTGTAGAAAATGATAGATGTGTGAAAGAAACTACATCATAAGAAATACGTAAACAAAAGAAATACGCATAGGTGTGCAAGCAGTCCTTGCAAAAGGACAGCATCAACAAAATCTGAATGTCAATATAGCTAAAGATACGGAAATCACAGTGTAAATATATTTATGTCATGTCACAGTTATCAAATGTTAAGGTGCAAACTGTAGAGTGGCCTACTTATGTCATATACAAAAACTGAATGTCCAAAATGTGTCAAAAGACCAAATGTAGAATACATTCTATGTCATAACATATACAGAACACTTGAAAAAACCACACAAGATATTATTCCAGGAAAACAACATTCATGTAAGAATGCCTCCATATATCATATACTGTCATGAAACAAATATCAAAGAAGAACTGCTATGTAACTTGTGCAGATGTCAGAAACTAATAATATACATCCACATAACATATAGTACCCGTAGATCGAATTGTAAGTTAACAGTAACATCAAAGGTGAAAAAATTTCATATGTACCAAGCGTTATACTGAGGAATTAGATATCGACGAAAAACCTTATTATACCTAGAAATGTGTAATTAATCCTCTAATTGTTTCCAGACAAAGCTGTCAAAAACCAATATATATATATATATATATACCTTGTACTGTACCGAATAATGTCATATGTGGCCTGCTTATGTGAAAATAATTCTTATATCGTAAAATAAAAAATGAAATATCTGTCTGGAACCAACACTGACTACCGGGTAATGTCGAAAAAATGTGTGAAGTTGTAAGACAATAGCTTACACCAACTTCTGCACAACTTCTAAAACCAGTTTTAATCTGCCAGGAAGATTTTAGATATGTAACAGTGGATGTATGTGTTGGGTTTTATCAAATGATAACTGTGGCTTTAATTATATAGTGTCGTTCTTGATTCCTATTCTATTTTTAATCTCTCTTTGTATTTGCACAGTTGGTAAGTTGATGTTGCTGCCACTACTGTGTACGAGTACAGGACTGAAGATGGTGTACTGAGTCAGCAAACTGCTTGCAGTACAACAAATAACGTCAGTACGACTCCTGCACGTATTTCATTTTATTACGCTCCTGGAAAGCATTCATTTAGGAACTCGGGCTCTTGAGGAACGTAGTGAGGAAGCGCTCCGTCTTGCTGCAGCAATATGCGTTCTGTGAGGCCCCTTTCCTCAAGCTGAAGTCTTAACCATGCTTCTAACATGTATAAATAATTTGGGCCATTCAGAATCTCTTCAAGAAAAACGTACTGTCCAAGCAGATGTTCCTGATGTCATCTCCGCCCATCGCCCATATCATTACGTTAGACGCATCCTTTCTAACTCGACAGCGTGGTGGCTATTATCTTTGTCCCGAACGATAATATTTCTGTCAAATGAGCCAAGGTAAATTTCTCAAATGATAATCTTGGCACATATCACTGTATTTGGAAATTTAGTTAATACACTCCTGGAAATGGAAAAAAGAACACATTGACACCGGTGTGTCAGACCCACCATACTTGCTCCGGACACTGCGAGAGGGTTGTACAAGCAATGATCACACGCACGGCACAGCGGACACACCAGGAACCGCAGTGTTGGCCGTCGAATGGCGCTAGCTGCGCACCATTTGTGCACCGCCGCCGTCAGTGTCAGCCAGTTTGCCGTGGAATACGGAGCTCCATCGCAGTCTTTAACACTGGTAGCATGCCGCGACAGCGTGGACGTGAACCGTATGTGCAGTTGACGGACTTTGAGCGAGGGCGTATAGTGGGCATGCGGGAGGCCAGGTGGACGTACCGCCGAATTGCTCAACACGTGGGGCGTGAGGTCTCCACAGTACATCGATGTTGTCGCCAGTGGTCGGCGGAAGGTGCACGTGCCCGTCGAATTGGGACCGGACCGCAGCGACGCACGGATGCGCGCCAAGACCGTAGGATCCTACGCAGTGCCGTAGGGGCCGCACCGCCACTTCCCAGCAAATTAGGGACACTGTTGCTCCTGGGGTATCGGCGAGGACCATTCGCAACCGTCTCCATGAAGCTGGGCTACGGTCCCGCACACCGTTAGGCCGTCTTCCGCTCACGCCCCAACATCGTGCAGCCCGCCTCCAGTGGTGTCGCGACAGGCGTGAATGGAGGGGCGAATGGAGACGTGTCGTCTTCAGCGATGAGAGTCGCTTCTGCCTTGGTGCCAATGATGGTCGTATGCGTGTTTGGCGCCGTGCAGGTGAGTGCCACAATCAGATTGCATAATACCGAGGCACACAAGGCCAACACCCGGCATCATGGTGTGGGGAGCGATCTCCTACACTGGCCGTACACCTCTGGTGATCGTCGAGGGGACACTGAATAGTGCACGGTACATCCAAACCGTCATCGAACCCATCGTTGTACCATTCCTAGACCGGCAAGGGAACTTGCTGTTCCAACAGGACAATGCACGTCCGCATGTATCCCGTGCCACCCAACGTGCTCTAGAAGGTGTAAGTCAACTACCCTGGCCAGCAAGATCTCCGGATCTGTCCCCCATTGAGCATGTTTGGGACATGATGAAGCGTCGTCTCATGCGGTCTGCATGTCCAGCACGAACGCTGGTCCAACTGGGGCGCCAGGTGGAAATGGCATGGCAAGCCGTTCCACAGGACTACATCCAGCATCTCTACGATCGTCTCCATGGGAGAATAGCAGCCTGCATTGCTGCGAAAGGTGGATATACACTGTACTAGTGCCGACATTGTGCATGCTCTGTTGCCTGTGTCTATGTGCCTGTGGTTCTGTCAGTGTGATCATGTGATGTATCTGACCCCAGGAATGTGTCAATAAAGTTTCCCCTTCCTGGGACAATGAATTCACGGTGTTCTTATTTCAATTTCCAGGAGTGTATTTTCTCACATACTGTTTCATTTGATGCTATTCTCCAATGTCAGTTTATTTTATACTGTTTATTTGTACATGTCCTAATTATTCTTCTTTCTATTTTTACTATTCTGTCAATTTCTGCTGTATTAGTTGTTTTGAAGATAGTTTCAGCTGCATACGTTATTTCTGGTTATGTAACTGTTTTATAGTGTTTTAATTTTGCATCTATAGATAGGCTTTTTTTCTTGTATGTAGTTTTGTTAATGTAATTTGAATAGTTCAGTTTTTTTATTCTATTCTGCCATGATGGCTTCTCATTTAGATTGTATGTTATTATTTCGCCTAAATATTTAAATTTATCAACAGTTTTTCCTGTTCTCCTATTGTAATTCTGTTTGCAAGTGGTGGATCAGTTAGCATAATCTCCGTTTTTTCAAATGATATTCTAAGGCCTACTTTCTCTGCTATTTCTTGTAGTGATTTCACTTGTTGCCTGGCTTCTTGAACGGTGTTGGCTAGGAGAACATGATCATCAGCGAATCCCAAGTAGTTTAAGCTAATATCATCTTTTGAACTTTCAATTCTTATCCACTTTGGATTGTCATTGTCCCATTCTCTCATTATGTAATCCAGTGCACAGTTGAAAAGAAATGGTGATAGGCAGTCACCTTGTCTTAAGCCTGTTTTTATGAGGAATGGTTCCGAAAGTTCTCCTCTAAACATCACTTTTGATTTGGAGTTGGTTAGAGTGAGTTGTATTAGTTTTATTAGTTTTCGATGGAGTCCTAGATTTCTTAAAATTTTCAATACTGAAGATCTGTGGAGAGAGTCATATGCCTTCTTAAAATCTACAAATGTTATTGCCAGAGGTTTGTTCCGTTTCTTGTAGTATGTCATAATCAGTTTTAAACTAATTATCTGTTCTGCACAGCTTCTCCATGGTCTGCAACCTCCCTGATATTCCCCTAACTCCTGTTCTAATTTATCCTTGATTCTTTCATATAGGGTCTTGGATAGAATTTTGTATGTGCAATCTAGGAGAGAGATTCCTCTGTAGTTGTCTGGGTTGCCCTTATCTCCCTTTTTGTGTAGTGGGTGGATCATAGCTGCGATCCAGTGTTTGAGAAAATTGTTTTGTTACCGAAATGTTTGTTAGAGCCATGTGTAAGGAGTTCTTGACTGTGTCACTTGTATATTTCCACATTTCAACGAAAACCTGATCTGCTCCATATGCCTTATAGTTTTTTTGTTCTTTAAGAATTTTTTCTACTTGTTGGAAAGTTGGAGGGTCTAGTCTGTTAGGTTTGGTTTTTATTGGGGTGTTTATGTTGATTTGTAAGGGTTCTTTGGGTTCCTCGCAATTCAGAAGTTTGTTAAATGCTTTTGCCATGATTTCTGCATTTTCCTTGTTACTGTGTGTCATTCTTCTATCTTCATCTTTCAGTATTAGTGTAGGGGCCTCATATTGTTGTAGTTGTTTCCCAAAGATTTCGTAGTAGTTCCTGGAGTTGGTTTTATGACAATTAGCTTCTACAGACTGTGTAATATCTTTATGAAGTCCTCTCTTGATTCTTCTAATATTTCGAGTGAACTTTTTCTTTCATTTTATAGGTTGGGGGCATTTTCTTCAGTTTTGTGTGTTTGAAGCTTTAACCATGCTTGGTGTCTATCTTCATGGAATTTGTCACATTCTGATGTCCACCATGCATGTTTCCTTCGTGGGTTCAAGGGAGCTAGATTCTCTGCTTCTTTCTTAAGATTAGGCACTAGTTGTTCTAGATCATCTGTTAATTTGATGGTTTGTGTTATTTGTTGGTACTTATTTTTTTAATTAGCTGATGTGGGTCAAACCTCCTTTTTATTTTATTAGTTTTTCCGGTCCTCTTCTTTAATGGAGTGAATTTGATTTTAATTTTAACCATATAATGGTCTGAGCCTGTGTCTACTCATCTCAGTACTTTAACATTGTGGATCTCCTTATGAAAATTTTTGTCCATACATACATGATCTAGCTGCCACTCGCCCTTCCTCCAGTCTGGATGTTTCCATGTTTTAAGTTGATTTAGATATAAGGTTGTGTTCTCTGCAGAGTTCTACAAGTCTTTGACCGTTTTTGTTTGTAAATTTATGTGGCCTCCATTTTCCAATCATATCTTTATATTTCCTTTCTTTTCCCAACTGAGCATTGAAATCTCCCAATTAGATTTTTATATTCTTTTTATTTACTCTGTTCACACTTTGTTCTAGAAGGTCCCAAAATTTATCTACCTCTTCCTTTGTTTTTGTTAGACAATTTTTTCATTTGTTGGAGCTGAGCATTTATTATTGTATAGGTTTTATTCATTGTTTTAAAGCTTAGAGTCACAATTCTTGGTGATACTGCTTCGAAATCCGTTACTGAATCTATTATTTTTATGTTTACTAAAAACCCTGTTCCTAACAGGGGACATTGTTTCATTGCCCTCAGTCCTGGTTTCCCATTATAAATTCTGTATCCTTGTGATTTGAATGGGTCCTCAGTGGTATTTCTCATTTCTTGGATCCCTGTTATTTAATTTTTTTGTTTATTTAGTTCATCTGTGAGCTCATTGAGTTTTCCGGTCTGAAGTAGTGAGTTTATGTTGTGTGTTGCTATATAATTTATTTGCTCATACTTAATCTTCTTTTTGTGGTTTAGTGTGTATTTCGATGGTTGCAAGCGCTCCGATTCGTTGCTGTCTTCTAGTTGACTACCCACCGAATCCGTTGTAGCCTTTTCCTGCCTTTTTGAGCAGGACGGTTGAATTTTTTTCCTAAAAGACCTTTCCATTTTTGACTGTCTAAGGTTGCCAACCTTAGTTGGAGCAAGCTCTGATTTACAACTACGGTTGTTAACGGCATATTTCACTCAAGTCCGCCAGTAAACCGGTGAGGACTTCCCTATCCGCCACCTGGGACGCACCACGTAGGAGTATCAACTCTCCTCCTACTATGAGAGCATAGTAGGTTCGTGGGTATGTCCTATATATTGACGTTCGTACACCTGCACAATTGTCAGTAAGCGCTCTCCAATAGTGTAAATATGACCGCTCATATCTGCAATTGATAACGCGACTGAGACTGCGAAAACACATGAACATGAATTCCCACAACTGGTTCAAACAACTGACAAGAAGTAACAAAGCTACCAACCTGCTTAATAACGTCTGATACTAAACAAGGGTTACACGGGAACGAGACTTTTCGCGCATCCTGTACTTGGCTAAGAGAATGGAATTTGCATCAGGTTTGTGTATATGGTCTTCATGTCAGGCAAGTAACGTTCAGAAACGTGCGAATACATCCTGTATTCACATTGATAATGGTCTTACACATTAACCAGAATCCAACTACAACGTACTGAACATCTCCAACGTCTGATCAATTTACAAAATAGTTAATGATTTTAATACTTGACGTTATGCACGAAAAATCTTTATGGCTGGAGACGCAAAACACTAAGTGTGTTGTTTTTATTAGTTTCATGATATGATCCCTTAGGCTTATGAACAAGTCAAGATCGAAACAGGTATACCAAAAAAGTGATAACCCTTTAATATATTCTTGTGCATAATTTGAAAGCGTCTGTTTTAATTTGAATTAGAGCAAAAGCTTATAAAATGTTTGAAACTGCGTTTAAAGTTTGTTGGAAGTTGCTAAGTGTTTTACTATCAAACACTGGACGAATGTAGTCCGGGTAATTTGACGTCCATTTTAAGAGGAGCTAGATTATCTCTTGAACTATGTGTCGTACGATGATATAATTGCAGGTACATTCAGTGGTATACGTGGATGCTGTCTGCAAAATGCTTTGCGAATTCATTTAGTAATAAAAAAGCTATAAATGGAAACGTCATGTCTGACGCTCAAGGTCAATTCGATGAACAGCGAAAATATAATAAGCGATACACGCATTTGCTCTCATTGTTTTGTGGGGATATCAGCGAGAGAGAAAAATTCGAAAACGCTTGATATTGTGTGTAAACTTTATTGGAAGTCGCCAAATGCTCTCCTTCTCAAATATTGGAAGAATTCCGTGCGTTACGCTGGCTCGAGACACGTACATACATTCTGTCTTAACATGTCTTAGTGTCTTAAATTCTTACCGTAAGTTTATGCCTCTTAATGAGTATACTATGAGAGCATATCATGCTGTTAAATTCTATCTGCAACTATATGAAATAGGGAAAATTAAATTTTTATTCCACCTGGAACCCGTTGGATAGGGTAAATCTGTAACTGGGATTAGGTGACCGTGTGACAGTCTTAGCTGTTCAATAACTCACAGTACGATATTAACGAACAAACACTTGAAATGAAGACACAATTCTGCTGGAACGTCTAGAACCCTCAGCCATTAGATTCGAGTAGAATAGCAGCGAATGGATAAACAGTATTCAGATTTAACGATAAATAGTTCCAGGTGCACCTGCCCCATTACACATTGTGCCTTGCTTCAAGCTGGTACCGAATTGTAACATATCTTTGTGTGGCGGTACAGAAATTCTTTTTATCATGAATATAATTCTTTTTTAGAGGAGGCCAGAGAGGTACAAGTTTGCCACGCTCACAATACACGTTACTTAGAAACGCTGTTTGACGAGAATGTGTATGAAATTAAAGTCCTCCCATGGCCCGTATAGTCAGTGGCCCCAAATGAAAGTAACACTTGCTCTCGTACATTTGCCCCATTCACCTTTGAATTTATTCTACAGCACTCGATTTAGTCGGACGTGGTATGAGCCCGACTCATTCATGCAGTATTCCACATTCAGGTGAACACGCATTTGGTAAGCAATCACTTTTGTAGCACATTGTGCTCTGTAGTGGAGCCTTAAGTTTCAAAAATCCGTCTCAGATAACCTATCTCACAGTCCTTGTGGGAAATGAGCGTGTCACTGTACTTATACGTGCGATGTCTGTTCTTTCGGACATGTCCGAGATCGGACGGGAAGCGTGCTCGGATAGCCTAGTCGATTAAGGTGGCAGCTTGCGTAAGGCGGGAAATTCATCGACCACAAATTTTCACTGTTCTCCACTGAATATACTTCAGTGTCCGATTGCTGCTAATATTGGACTTCCAGTTTCGACATTTATTACTGTAGGGCAAACAGCTCAACAAAAGAAAAATATGACGAACTGCCCGCACTATGCAACAGGATATAAATGGGCCAATATCGTCATAAACACCAGATGCCGGCGTTTCGGTCTGTCTCACAACCAACTGTACCTCTGGAGGAATAGGTGTAACCACATATAGTGGCGACAGAGCGGTTTCGCAGCAGCCTCTTTGGTACGATATCTGGGTTGCCTGTCTTGGAGGTAGCTGTACCGTTTCCGAGACTGAAACCGCTCCCTCCCACACGGCTGGGACGGCGACACGCCCGCCTCTGCCAGCTGTCTGCAGCAGAACCAATAACGCAGTCTCTCGGGTTTTATTAAAGTCCGTCTCAGCACTCGTCAGCCGTAAATCTTAGACACTGCTGGCATGTTTCCGTGGCTGACACCAACCGGGTGGGGAACTCACTCTCTGGACCGAGAACTCGCAAAACCGGTATTTCTTCTTTCTGAACTTAGGTCAAGAATTTTGTGCTGCCATGTGCTGCTGAAGACACTTTTTCTTTGTTGTGAGAACGAGAAAACTAGTCTGATCTTCTTAAAATGAAGAATTCAGATTGTTTTTCTCGGTGTCGATCAAGATTTCGCAATCGATTGGGCAAGGGACCATGTTTTTGGCACCTATTTAATTATTTTCTTCCGCAAAACTGACAATACACTCGCATGCAAGAAAAAAGACGCGGTAACCTCACCCCGTTAGTCAGATAATACTGAATACTTTGAATCCATCCGGGGGTACAAAGGGTTGAGAACCATCGAATCAGATACGACATTCAATTTTGGCACTGTAGAATACTTACGAATCAATAACATTGTTGATCAATTGTAGATATTACAGGAGATTGAATTACTAAATCAGGATTTTACTTAGCAGAATGAGTACGCATACAGAAGAAATGAAACAGTTCTCAGGGAAAGTACCCACAAAGATACCGGAATCATTGTTGACTATGGATTGCGCAGACAAAGTTACCATGACCACGGGTTAGTAACGGACAGCAATATTACCCCATGTGTGGTATCGATAGCAACGATGTCACTGCATAAATACAAGTTCTAAAGTTGGCACTACGGCAGACACCGACGACAGCGCACTCTAGATGGAGCGGAAGAGATCTACGAGCTCCGTTCCTGATTCTGCCCATTTGATCAAGAGAGGACGGCCGGGACATTTCGCTTCAACTTCACACCTCAGGGCAAAGTTATGTTTTACTCTTGTTGCTAAAGTAAAGGTGATTTTAATTCACACTGCAGTACCGAGAGATTTTCACCTTTTTCTGCTCCTACCCACGCGCCGCCTTCCAGGCGGGATACAAAACCATGGATATTTCATCTGTAGGGCTTCAGACATGACAGCCAAAACCTTCCATACACTCTCTGTAGCAACACCAGTGGAGCACGTGCGTGACAGCGAATCCGGCTATTACAGAAAACCAAAGGCTGTTGTGTGCTGTCCATCGTTGTTCTGAAGGAAGCTTCGTCGTCTAGCTCAATCTTCAGTGACGAAATAACTGACGTAAGAAGTATTTGATGTGCCGAATGTGATCGGAGCCATTACAGACAATGAAGGGGAATAAAATGGGAATCAAATCTTCTGTTATTATTTCGGACCTGGAGGAGTGACGTAAGATGTCATCCCGTCCGTCTCGTCCAGAAGCCAACGGAACTGCCGAGGGACAGCGGGGATTAGTCTGCTTTCCGAGGTTGGCAGACACGAGTCACAGATTGGGTGGCAGTGCAGTTTTACTTGTTTGGAAACATCAAGCTAATTTTTAAAGGGAAATCCCCAGGAAATCCCTCTACGCCACAGTCATCGCCTGTCTAAGAACGAAGAAGTTTTCCACCATCTTAGATAATTTCTTAAATAAGTTAATGCTGGGCGATAACTTCCAGGAACATGGATGACAGCTCTTCATTTTCTCAGAATCATAAAGATATCGTTGTCGAATTGTAATTCCTTCAGCTGTCCGTGAAATGAGCCTAGCTATTAATTTAAATTCTTAACTAATAGTCAAAAGTTTAATAGAGGTGATCTGTTCCATATTTGTCCCTCAAGTATTTTTTCCAAATGTCGTCTGCCAGTCAACATATTCCTTGAAGTAACGAGGCTTAACAACTTGAAGATAACGTGGCACAGTCATTTTACGTTACATGTTTCAACGTAATCTTTACAGGACAACCCACAGACAAATGGTTCAAACGGCTCTGAGCACAATGGGACTTAACAGCTATGGTCATCAGTCACCTAACTAATCTAAGGACATCACACAACACCCAGTCAACCCACAGAAAGAAAAGTAAAGTAATGAAGGCGATATAGCATTTATAGACCACATTAAGGCGTTTAAAAGAAAAGGTAGACTATTTCTCTGGAGCACATTGGAAGAAAGATGGTGTCACTGGTATACCATAATTGATTTGGAAGATACGTATACAGAAACGAAAAAATAAAAATTAGCTCAAAAATAGAAGAGTAAATTTTTATTTTACCCTCCCTGTGATATAGGGAACGATAGCAAGCGTTTATTCGCTGACGAGAAATTAATTAAATACGGTGATGAAGATAAATTACAAACCGTCATGCGCAAGCTGTGCTTACTGTAGCCAAAATATATTAGTGTCTCCATTTATAAAACAAAAACTATGGATTTTAGATAATACGAACATGTACGATAAAGCATTGTCATTTATGAGAAGATAAAAGAATTAGAACCTTTACCTATTTCTAGAAGTGTAATACATTATTTATAAGAAAAAGGTATTGTTAAAAATGTGAATAATTGCGCTATCGTGGCGCTGTAATTGGAACCTTAAGAAAAAAAAGACGGTGAAATGAACTAAAATTAAATTTTGTAAGTCAGTGGGAGTTCCTTTCGTTCAGTTTGACAGTGACACCTGTACTGTTACTAAACATCAGCAATAAAGTTCAAACACCTGGAATAGTATTCGTAAGAGCTGTGAAAGGTGTAGAAAATAAAATAAAATAAAATAAAAAAGACAATATTCGAGAGTCTAATCAATCAACGGTCGAACAGATGAAAATAAACAGCTGGACCATGTGGAATGAATATCAGAGTGGCAATTTCCACAGCAAACAATCACACATGAAGAAAGAGGTCTGGGGAGATCCAAAAAGAGATGAATGTGGATGACACACCAAACAGGACGAGGCGCCTGTTTTGATATCTGAAAGTGAAGACGATAATAATGAAGATGTTTCAAGACAATTGAATTTTGAAGAAGTTAACCTACATAAAACAGAATTAAAGAGACATCTGGGCCAAATAGAAGCAGCTGTATAAACACCAAGAGCTCTGACGGCAAACCAGTATAGCAAAATGCGGAGAAGAGGGGACTCAAATATCAAATACGATAAGAGGCATCAAAAGCAAACGACATTTCCTTCACACTTTTAAGTTCGTTGGGAACCAACTATGACAAAAGTGCTCTACTTCAACCTGGTATGGAGACTGTGTAAGACAGACCGAATAACACTTCAAGGAGAATGTAATAATGCAAATACCAAAAAGAACAGTAGCTGGCAAGCGTGTGTACTGCCGAATCATTGTTTTAATAAGACATGGGTTCTAAATCTAACATGAACTATCAACAGCAGTGTGGAAAGACTGGTAATACTCGATCAGTAGGGGAAGACAAATTTCGGTTTCTAAAAAACTGAGGAACACATGACGTAATACTGATCCTACGACGTGTCTTACCAGATAGGTAAGAGCTAATGAATTTACAGCTTTTATATATTTATAAAGAGCTTACGACAAAGTTGCCTGTAATACATCCTCTATAATTCTGAAGTTATAATGGATAAAATCCACTGAGTGAAAGGTTATCTATAAATTGGACTGCCGTTATGATATAATATAGTCACATAAACATCCAAGTCTCATTAATATTATTCTGGGGGTATTGCCGTGTCATTTTATATATAAAACACTAAAAAGCTAGAATACTACACGATTCTGTCACATTAATCTAGTCACCGTGTCTGTTCGACGTCAATATGCCGTAACCATTCACGGGTGGCAGGTAGTAGTAGCGGCAGTGGAGGATAGATAAAGCGTGTCGGGGGTACACGGAACAAAGTGCAGTCGTTGTTGTAATGCGAAGAAGAAGTGAGTTGTCTGACGTTCAAACGGGCAGAGCCACTGGGTTTCGAGCCAAATGTGGAAAAATTTACGAAAAGGCTAAGTTTGTAAAATGTTCGCGTGCTGCCATGGTTAAATTATAATGTGCATGGCCAAATGGCGCTATCCAAAACAGGTGGCGAGGCAGATGTGGTGCATCATGGGTCGTGGATGACAGAGGTAAGCGACGGCTGCAGAGACGGTTATGGCTGAATAGACGTGCAACCGTTCAGCAACTGGCCGCCCAGATGCACCAAGGGGCTACGAACAGTGTCCCCTCAACGACCGTTCAGCAGACGTTGGAGGTGCCTGGTTCATACAACTGTTGTTCATCGGCGACGAAGGCTAAAATTTACACGACTGGTGGTCTTTTCAGATGAATCACGTTTCGTACTTCATCGGCCAAATGGCCGTTGGTGTGTACGACGTTTGCATTGATAATGCCGTGGCCTTGGGTGGTCAGCGCTTGTAGAATGGAATAGTTCTGAGGTGGATAATGGAGGGAATCGGTTCCCAGTCAGGAACGGAAATGCACCATTGCTTTCTGTACTCGTGTAAACTGATTGTTCTTATGAAAATTTTTAATACGCTGATAGATCTTACACAGGTCTGCTTCTCCGTGCAGCAAAATGACAAAAGTATCATCCACGTATCGGAGCCAACAGCGTGAGCGGAACTGCACAGGGCCTAATGAAGTTTGCTAAAAAACTTGTATGAAGATGTCATCTTCTATTGGAATGAGTTCGTAATATTTACCATGTCAGCACGGGTAGGTTTATAACAGGCATAACTGCACTTACAGAGAATTTTGTAATGAGACCCTGACTGCATCGTGATCAATTCTGAGTCTTCTATGACGGTCGGAAAGATGCTGTGTGACAAGGTTTCATTCAAGTTGCACCAGCAATGCTCCGACAAATATCGTACACAACCAGGCAGCACATTATACATCGTCATGTGAATGACGGCGTACAGCCTAATACTTTGGAGAGGTAATAGTTTACATGCCAAGCAAACTCCTCTAAACAACTGTTGTGCATGTTTTTCGTTTAAGTTTCGGTGCTTATGTTGCTTGTTATAGGGGGTAACGAGACTTCGTGGCCACGCTGTACAGTCGTCGTTGCGGCGCTGTCGGCCGTGATGAGAGGTTTATGATGATTCGAGAGCTATCCGGTCTGGCCCATGTAACATGTGTGTGCCCTGTTTGTGCCTTGAATTTCTTCTTTTGAGCATAAGCAGCCTTCTTCTCTACGCTGGTAGATCTAAAACGACTTTCGTACTCCTTACGTTACCTCATTTCTACTGAACTGTTGTTAACGAATTTGTATATCACCATGGTAGATCTCAAAGGCAATTCGGAATTTATTTCACAGTTATTTAAAAAAAGAAAAATCAGTGTCTCATATCATTATATGGTCTCCCTTTTAGTTTATTACTTTATGTCTTAATTATTAAAGGAATATGACATAGCTACTATCGACGTAAATACGTATCCTTTACATTTCAGTAAATGGCTTCTACATTTTCAGCCATGATGTAGTTCACTCATCTTACAATTACTTTTACTGAAGTGTAGCTTCTTGACGGCTAATATTTGTTTCCTGATGAAGAAAACTTAATCTTCAAAAAATATAACGCCAGTTATTTCACCAGCAGATTACATAACGAAATATTAAAACTTAGGGAAATAGAACTTGTGTTAAGTTGATTTACAGGAGGTAGGTTTTACACTACCAGCGACGTCAAACAGATCAGACGCAGTTTTCTTGTGGATCTAATTTTTTTTTTCCGGGCGTACATTAAGATTGCCTTTACTGTGAAACGAACTATCGTTCCTTTATGGATATTTTTCTGAAAGATTAGAGTGCTTACCCGTTTATTATTTCGTATACTACAGCTTTGTTATCCATTCATTTATTTTCGATGACCTAGTCCATATAAGCCGAAAAATCAGTGTTCTTCTAGCTCTCCAATTGTCACATTTAACCGTACACAATTATCGTATTTCACCATTCTCCCCATACATATACTGCTTTAGAGCAACATTAAACGGCTACGCTGGACTGTAAGCCTGTTTGATGATGGTTTCGATCAAGCTTCGTTATTACAAGTCAGTGACCCCTACGCGGAGATTTAGTAATATTAACGATTTCCGCTTCTTTGGAATCGTTATACAGAGAAGTTCCATAGTGGTGTGTGGTGCTCAGAACTCATATACTTTAAGATTTTCGGCACTTACATTGAAAAAAATAGTACGAATATGCAGTGTGACAATTATTCCAATTTTATGTATGACGAGACATGTTTCCGTATTATTTAGTTTTCAATGTTTAATAACTACCCCATTTCACAAATATAGTAAGTCCTTTCTCTTTTCTGGTTGCTTACGAAGCTCTGGAAGACCAAACAGGAGAGAAGGGATAGATAATTTTTCCTTCGGAATTTTATTAAATCATTGAGGGAAGTGGCTACAAAACGACTGTTCAAATGTGTGTGTGTTGAGTGTATGAGAGGGGAGACATACTATCAGGCTTTATAAAAAAATATCATCTATACAATTCCAAAGACAGCAAGAGAAGGTAAGAGAGAGAATTATTGCACTGTCAGTTCCAAGTTATTGACAAGAATAATATACGGTAAAAAAGAATGAAAAAGGAAGGTGAGATTATATAGATGACGATTAAGCTGGCTGTAGAGAAGGTATAGGCATAAGGGAGGCAGTTTTGATGTCGCGCTTGATAAATGACCAAAACGTAAAAAAAATATCAATACACGTTCAACGAATTTGTCGACCTATAAAAACTGTTCGCCCGTGTAAAATTGTGCAGGATATTTGAAATTCTTACTCCAGTGTAAGCTATTAGCAAATTCGGGTAATATACAATTTTATGCCAGAACCATGAAGGAACAATAACAATTGAAGATCAAGATACAGTCTTTCGCCTCCACTGTTCAATTCATACATCAAAGAAACTGCGACAGAATTAAATTAAATCGGCAAAATTGATATTAAAACGGTGTCATTGATAAGATTCGCTGATGAAATTGCTATCCTTACTGAAATTGTAGAAGGGCAGGAATTGCTGAATAGAATGAACATTCTAATGAGTATACAATATGGATTGAGAGTAAAGCGGCAAGAGTGAAACGAAGTTAGGCAATTCTTCTACCTTGGAAGCAAGCTAGCATGTGAGGGATGACTCAAGAAGGACATGAAAAGCAGACTAGCACAGAAGGGCGTTCGTGGCCTAAAGAAGTTCTCTATTATCAAACATCGGCCTAAATTTGAGGAAGGAATATTAAAGAATGTACGACAGGAGAACAGCGATGTATGGTAGTGAATCATGGATTGTGGGAAAATCGAGAAATAAGGAAATGGAATCGTTTTCTATGTGATGCTAGGGAAGGATTTTGAAAATGATGTAGATGATAACATAAGGAACGAGTAAGTTGTCTGCAGTGTCGGCGAAGAAAGGAACAAGCGGGAAATACTAACAAACAGAAGGGCAAGAAGGACATTAAGGCATCTGAGATTACCTTCTATGGTACCAGAGGCAGCTGTAGATGATAAAAACTGTATGGAAAGAGAGAGTCTTAAATACATCCAAGAAATACTCGTAATACAGGAAGTTGGATGCAGGTATTACTCTGAGAGGAAGAGGTAGTTACACAAGAGAAGAATGCGTGGCGGGCCGCATCAAACCAGCCTGAAGACTAGTTAACCAAGAAAAGAAAAGAAAAGAAAAGAAAGAAGAAAGACCTCTCAGGAAGACTGAATACCTTTCAGCATGGGCACATCGTATCAAACGTGATCCTATCGACGTTGCTCTCCGGCACTGTCTTTCATCCTTTCCTTTCGTGCTTCCGTTACTGCGATTGCTGTTATTTGGCTGCTGTAAGCCTTTTAGTAGCGCTGTTATCATTGACACAAGAAGCAAAACAATATAATTAGTGTTTCAGAAATGAAGAAGCATCTTCGATTTGCACTATCCCTTATCTTCTATTGCTGTAGAATGAGGGCGTGACATCACACCGAGGTATCAAAGCAAGACTGACTAAAGCGTATCTCAATGGCTCTCAGTAACTTTTATGTTTCTAACGACTCGGGCAGAGTTCATTAAAGGAATCCTTCAGACGTTCCCAGTATAGCATCACTGATTGCTAATGCACACTCGTACAGAAGGGGGAGATTTTAACATTAGGTTTGATGGTAATGAGAACGTTTTGAAGTGGCTATGAGAGGATTTTTAATTAATGATGTCGTTGATAAAGTAGGAACAATAGGGGTCGTCTTACGGATTGTAAGTTACCTCAGTAATAATTTTTCTAAAAAATTATAAGCCGCTCTCACTCATACAGTAAGATTATTGACCGACCTGTAGGATGTAACAACATTTAGTTCCAGACTTAGTTCGTGGATCAAGAGCATTGTATACAGCTTTATATTTCTGTATGTTTTAATAAGATTACAAACTGAATTGATTGCCGTGTTGACAGTACATCGGCAATAACACTTTATGATTCCAGAGTTAGTGCCAAATGAAAATGTACTATACGTAACTTGAAGGGATCACTGCTGTCAGCTGCACCAGGACATTAAGCATAACCAGCGCTGACGAGCGAAAATGTGTACCGAGTCGGGATTCGAACCCGGGATCTCCTGCTTACTAGGCAGGTGAGGTAACCACTGCACCGTCCGAGACACAGAGTTATCTTAACTCCGCGGACCATCGCGCTACGCCACACAGCCGATACACATCACCACCGAGTGAAACCTATGCGTATCTGCAAGAAATGGAAATGTGTGGCTAGGGCCTCCCGTCGTGTTGACCTGTCGCATGGTGCAAGTCTTTTGAGTTGACACCACTTCGGCAATTTGCGTGTCGATGGGGATGAGGTGGCGATGAGAGAACACAACACCCAGTGCTTGAGCGGAGGAAGTCTTCGACCCAGCAGGGAATCGAACCTGGGCCCCTTGGCATAACAGTCCGTCGCGCTGACCACTCAGATATCGCGGCAAACCGTATCAGCAACAAAAATGTACTGTGTGTGCATATAAGGCGGTAGTTCATAGCCTCCTCGCTTGCTTTAGTTTTCAGTCCGGACATTGGTTGATAGGTTTACCGCTGTCTCGTCGACAGCAAAACCTACGGAAACACGTTCATTCAACGGATTTTAGATGATTACATAATTAACTGAATGATTTTTCGTTGCCTTGTCTATCTTATGCCGCCTGGTCGCTCATGAAACTCTGCGGGAACTTACCCGCCCTAAGGATAAAGGGGCCTACGTCATCACCTACAATCTAGAAAGCTGTTAGATTGTTGTAGAGGGAGATCGCCTTATTCTAGAATATATTCAGTCATTCATTCGCTGAGTAGTTATTATGTGAATATCACGTTTTTATCTTTCTCCAGGTTGGGACCATGGTCCCTTATCTAGCATATACTTTGTTTTAGAGTCTGCTCTTGTTTCATTGCTGCTATATCTGTAAGGTGGTAACGTTCTTTAGGAAGTTCTTTAACATCACGCTTTGGGAACATCCTTAAGCAGCTGCAAGTATGAGAGCTGTAAAAGACTTTGGTCGAAGCATCGAACAGCTGGGATCAGGAAGAGTGACACGTGCGGCATCATTTCCTCAATTGTAAAAGAGCTGTTCATCTGCATACTTTTTCCTGTCTATCTGCTCAAGCACATGTGAAGTAAATGGGGAGAGAGAACGAAAGACTATGGAGTACGCATACAGATCAAGATGGATAGGAAAGAGGAAGAAAAAATCAATGTTTTTCGTTACAACCCTCTATTAAGCTCACCCTAGCAGATTTGTGCATATTTACTTATTTATGCATGTGTGAATATGTTTGGTTGGTATTGTTATGGCATAGAATAATAAGAGGTAGAAACTAGAAAATTTTATTAAAACTCATTCACACTGTCACTGGTGAATTCACGTCATGCCAGAGACAGAGGCAGAAGAAGAAAGCAAGACAATATGTCACATTACGACACAGTCTGCTGGAAGATGACAGGCTTTCAGTAAAAAGGAGTTGCGACAAAAAACCAAAGGAATTAAGGCAAGCGTATTCGTTAGCTTGCCAGACTTGCTGCAAGAAACTCCATCTCTTTCATAAGAGTGCACAGCGAGAAACTGACATAAAACTACCTGTCAAGTGAATACAACAGAGTGAGGACACATGCGGACATTGTGAACAAGCCTCGTGTTACAGCCTCACTTTAAACAATCCAGCTCTCCAGCTCTCGTTAGGAGATGAGCATTGGCTTGATGGTATTCCCAGTAATATCACTCGTTCTATCATTAGAATACTCTAGCGATTGTATCTCCTAGATTCTTCAGAATTAGCTGAAGATGGACTCGACGTGATGGGCTTCACCTAATGAATTTCATGCTGCTCACTGCCTACCATATACTGATGGAGAAACTGACCACACGATTACCACGACCAGGAATATCACGGATGGGTGATCAAGGGTCACCACAGAGTGTAGTGTGGGACGGGAAACCTCCAGCAGCCAGGCTGAGGCCGCTTCGTGGTGGGCGAAGGCTGCACCTGCTCGCCAGCAAAACCTCGCCTGAACGGGCAACTGCTGAGCCGACTGGACAGAGGACAGCTAGAGTCCAATACGTAGGTAAGGCTGGTGCAGTAGAATGACGGCTTGTAAGCCCTGGGAAAAATAATTAAAAAATAATTAAACTCTAATAATGTTTTATTAGAATTAAATATGTTTCACAGGTCTGAGGTTACACTCGTCTGGTGTGAGACGTTCCTGTGGGGCGGGAGGGAGGGGGGCGATAGGAGTCCTCTGGTGGCGAAACCGCACAATAACCCTGTTCACAGAGGAAGACCGCACTACATATCCTTCTCTAAATCCTCGCACAAACGAAAAAATGTCTGACATTGAAGTAAGTGTCCAAGGAATAGAAAAGCAACTGAAATCACTCAACAGAGGAAAGTCCACTGGACTTGACGGGATACCAGTTCGATTCTACACAGTGTACGTGAAAGAACTTGCCCCTCTTCTAACAGCCGTGCATCGCAAGTCTCTAGAGGAACGGAAGGTTCCAAACGATTGGAAAAGAGCACAGGTAGTCCCAGTATTCAAGAAGGGTCGTCGGGCAGATGAGCAAAACTATAGACGTACATCGATCTGTTGAATTTTAGAGCATGTTTTTTGCTCGCGTATCATGTGATTTCTGGAAACCCAGAAACTGCTCTTTAGGAACCAACATAGATTCCGGAAACAGCTATCGTGTGAGACCCAACTCGCTTTATTTGTTCATGAGACCCAGAAAATATTAGATACAGGCTCCCAGGTAGATGTCATTTTCCTTGACTTCCGGAAGGCGTTCGATACAGTTCCGCACTGTCGCCTGATAAACAAAGTAAGAGCCTACGGAATATCAGACCAGCTGTGTGGCTGGATTGAAGAGTTTTTAGCAAACAGAGCACAGAATGTTGTTCTCAATGGAGAGACGTCTACAGACGTTAAAGTAACCTCTGTTGTGCCACAGGGGAGTGTTATGGAACCATTACTTTTCACAATATACATAAATGACCTAGTAGATAGTGTCGGAAGGACCATGCGGCTTTTCGCGGATGATGCTGTAGTATACAGAAAAGTTGCAGCGGATAGGAACTTGGTGCAGGGACTGGCAACTGACCCATAACATAGACAAATGTAATGTATTGCGAATACATAGAAAGAAGGATTCCTTATTGTAAGATTGTATGATAGCGGAACAAACACTGGTAGCATTTACTTCTGTAAAATATCTGGGAGTATGCGTGCGGAACGATTTGAAGTGGAATGATCATATAAAATAAATTGTTGGTAAGGCGGGTGCCAGGTTCAGCATCATTGGGAGAGTCCTTAGAAAATGTAGTCCATCAACGAACGAGGTGGCTTGGAAAACACTCGTTCGACCTGTACTTGAGTATTGCTCATCAGTGTGGGATCCGTACCAGGTCGGGTTGACAGAGGAGATAGAGAAGATCCAAGGAAGAGTGGCGCGTTTCGTCACAGGGTTATCTGGTAAGCGTGATAGCGTTACGGAGATGTTTAGAAAACTCAAGTGGCAGATTCTGCAAGAGAGGCGCTCTGCATCGCGGTGTAGCTTGCTGTCGAAGTTTCGAGAGGGAGCGTTTCTGGATGAGGTATTGAGTATATTGCTGCCCCCTACTTATAACTCTCGAGGAGATTACGAATGTAAAATTAGAGATTCGAGAGCGCACGGGGGCTTTCTGGCAGTCGTTCTTCCCGCGAACCATACGAGACTGGAACAGGAAAGGGAGGTAATAACAGTGGCACGTAAAGTGCCCTCCGGCACACACCGTTGGGTGGCTTGCGGAGTATAAATGTAGATGTAGATGTAGATGTGACCCTGGGTTCAGTGTGGGGTGGCGGTGGGCTGGGTGGACTGCTGTAGCCTGTTGTAGGGCTATGAACCACTGAGGGCAGCGGTGGGACGAAGCCTCTCCGTCTTTCTACGTCCGAAGTTTAATCCATACATATACACATCTAAAGAAGTTTTGCTTCACCCCGGTACTCTTGAAGATAGACGTTGACTGTGGACACAGTATTACAGACACAATCCCTTTAACTGTTTAGAGATGTCACTAAACCCGCCCAAAGATGTAAACAACCATGCATGAGCAGCGCCTATTAGATGGAGGGGTTCCGACAGCCGATCAGTCGCAGTCACTCCACCAGGAACGAGGTTCACGGTTGTGTTGTCTATAGATGGTCAGCAACGCGGTTCAATCGTGTCCGCATTGTTGCTTTGTGGCAGAAAGAACTCTCAACAAGGGAACTGTCCACGTGTCTCGGAGTGAACCAAAGCGATGTTGTTCGGACATGGAGGAAATTCAGAGTGACAGGAAGTGTCGATGACATGCCTCGTTCAGGCCGCCTAAGGGCTACTACTGCAGTGGATGACCGCTGCTTACGGATTATGGCTCGGACGAACCCTGACAGTAATGCCACCATGTTGAATAATGCTTTTCGTACAGCCACAGGGCGTCGTGTTACGACTCAAACTGTCCATAGTAGGCTACATGATGCGCAACTTCACTTCCGACATCCATAGCGAGGGCCATCTTTGCAACCACGACACCATTCAGCGCGGTAAAGATGAGCCCAACAACATGCCGAATGGACCGTTCAGGATTGCCATAACGTTCTCTTTACCGATGAGTGTCGCATATGCCTTCACCCAGACAATCGTGGGAGACGAGTTCGGATGCAACCCGGTCAGGCTGAACTCCTTAGACACACTGGCCAGCGAGTGCAGCAAGGTGGAGGTTACCTGCTGTTTGGAGGTGGCATTATGTGGGGCCAACATACGCCGCTGGCAGTCATGGAAAGCGCCGTAGCGGCTGTACGATACGTGAATGTCATCCTCCGACCGTTAGTGCAACCATATCGGCAACATATTGGCAAGGCATTCGTCTTTATGGACGACAATTCGCGCCCTCCTTCGTGCACATCTTATGAATGACTTACTTGAGCACAACGACACCGCTCGACTAAAGTGGCCAGCATGTTTTCCAGGCATGAACCCTCTGGAACATGCCTGGGATAGATTGAAAAGGACTGTTTATGGACGACGTAACCTACCAACCACTCTGAGGGATCTACGCCGAATCGCCGTTGAGGAATGGCACGATCTGGACTAACAGTGCCTTGATGAAAATGTGGATAGTATACCGCGACGAATACAAGCATGCATCAGAGCAAGAAAACGTGCTACTAGGGATCAGAGTTACCGGTGTGTGCAGCTATCTGGACCACCACCTCTGAAGCTCTCACTGTATGGTGGTATAACATGCATTGTGTGGATTTCATGATCAATAAAAAGGGAGGAAATGATATTTATGTTGATCTCTATTCCATTTCTCTGTACAGGTTTCGGAACTCTCGGAACCGAGGTGATGCAAAACTTTTTTGATCTGTGTACAAAAACAACTTTCTCACACCTCACCACTAAGCAATTTCATGACACCTACACGTTTCATTTTCTCCTCTGTTACACATATTTATTTCGTCCTAGGCTGAATCCTTGTTATGTTAAACGATTTCACTCGATTATTTCGTCAGGTATGCCTGTCTCCAGATCGTTTCTTTTCACATATTCTTTACAAGGTTCCAGCAGGGTATCTGACTGTATGAGGCGTGGCTGCTGCATTGGCATCATATCGGCATTCGCCGAACATCAGCAACGTATCAATGTACTCGTATTCGTACCTATGTTTCTTCCATTTCATCATTTGTGGCAGTCAAAATCCCCTTTCTTTGTACATTTCACACTGCGTTCCATAAGGCAGTGTAAGGATAAAGTCTACACGATAACCGAATATGACTTCAGCGTATCGAGGAAGCTTGTCGCTGCATGATACCAGCGACTTAATGTAAGGCAAGCTACATACAAACGCCTGGACAAATAGAAAACCGTGATATTCACTTCCCAGAGGTGGACTGTGAGCAAGGACTACTCAGAAAATTGATGACTGAATATATTATAGGATAGGGAGAGCTCCTTCTACAACAGTGAACGTTTCTAGCTCCCCAACTAAAATTAATAATAATTTCATTTAAATTATTTGATGATGATGACGATGATGATGTTTGGCTTGTGAGGTGCTCAACTGCGCGGTCATCAGCTCCCGCATACATTCCCAATCTGAACACAGTCCAATCTCGCCTCTTGAATGAATGATGATGGAATAATGAGGACAACACAAACACCTAGTTCCCGGGCTGATAAAATTGGGTTTAAATACTACAGCTACAAGTTAGAAAAGAAATGTTTTATTTAAAAAGAATTGTAAGTATTCACTGTAACATTCTAGAAAATAACTATAAGCTGTGTTCACTGAGGAAACAGTAGATTTATTACGTTTACGTATCTAAATAAATGTTTACTTCACATATTATTTTGTAAGTTACAGAGAAAAACACCTTACATGAAACACATACATTCTCTTACCACTTTCCTTACACCCATTGTTGTCCCTACAAAGGTATTTGCTTGGGCCATTATCCATCCATTCGCCTGTTTACGTTTCTTGGCCACTTGCATTTGAATTCCGCTATAGTCAGAACTGTTAAGGTGCTTACCAAACGAGACACTGGAAGTTGAAAATGAAGTTGTTTTTGGTGGCAATGTAACTGACAATGAGATGGAAGAAATAGAGAAGATATAACATGTTGACCGGTAATAGTGATAAAATGTTTTATGAAAGGGAAGGAAAAAAAACCTCGTGGAATAAATATGTAATTGTTTAGTATTTGTCTACACAGTCTGGTCAGGAATAAGCTATTCAAATATGGTGCTATAAACGAATGCTCAAGATTAGATGGGTAGATAGACTTATCATACCATGTCTCTCAGTAATTTCCATAAGTAACATCTCCATTGACTTCCGAGTAGATTTTCAAGGCTTTCGCACTGTAAGTCAATGTCTCCCTTCCAATACTGTCAAAGTTTTATAAGTCTGATGCTTCATTTAAAACTTATTCTGTGTAGTTATGTTCTTTGATGTTGACATTTATTGCACTACAGGCCAAAAATACAATACAGTCACCAAAAAAGAGGGCCTGTTGCTTCGTCTTTTTTCCATTTCCGATATCGTAACACACCCCTAGGGCAGCTGAGGATGGTAGTTTCGTGATATACTGGATTTAGTTACGAGTTTTCAAAATCATTATGAAGTACTGTGACTAATGTACATACTCTTCAGCATACTAACATAAATTGAATCAAAGTCTTATTTCTGAAGGACCTTTAACATTATTTTAGTAAAAAATTGAACCAGAAGACTTCTAACATGTCCCAGGAGACGTAAAACATGCTGACTGTTCCGTTCTGCAGAATTATTTCGGTTTAGAAAACACCTGTCGGTGCCAGTAAACGTCTTTAAGTTTCTAGGTCAGATTTAAATAATTATGATAATTATAACGCTCGCATGTTCAAACTGTACGTCAACGCTCCTGTGAGCGCTTTGCTGAAGCAGAAGGGAACCTTTACCTTTGTTCTGTTCTTGACGTGACTCGGTAAATACAGGGATAATCCTACTGTTTAGTCCCGCATGTGCAACATATACATGTTTCTCATCACGTGCATTCCGAGGTCACTTCACGTAATACTGTAACAAATAAGATTCCCTCGTTCTTTTAGTGAAGAAGCGCTATCGGTGTGTAACTTAGCCTGAATATATACGTAAAATTAACCTTCCCCAGAACTTCCCTCAATGTGAAGCTGCATGCAGAAGTTTTGGAGAAGATTTGCATTTCAAAGAGCCGGTGTTCACCTCCGGCTGCTGACGTTGGACGCAGGAACATTTGAGCAGACGGAAGCGGGAGCAAAGTTAGGCCGTGTGGGCGGCACAGACGCGACTGATGACACCTGCTGGACCCCATTATACGCCTCGCTGAATGCCTCTGTTCGTTCAGGTGACTAACTCCGCCAGAACCCATGGAACATGTAATACTGAATTTATGAAAAAGCCAGCAAAAATAATTTCCATTTCGGTAAATTCATTTTCTGCTTTCCTATCCCTCTTTGCATCAAGTAATCGAAGTACTTTCACGACCTCTAATTTGGTGAGCCCTTTTCCAGACAGGGCAACACAAATAAAAACTTTTATAATACAGGAATGGCATAAGGTAGATGTAGCCTCTTTCAGATAGTAACGTTAGCAGCCACACGTTGAAACAAACCAGTTGCATATATCTGATCAAAAATTTGTTAGTCAAAACTGAGCTTAACAGGAATTTATTCCAGGTTACAATTTTAAACCCTTTTATAAAATCCTTACCTATCCTTAAGGGTCCGTGGGCCTTAACAGTTAAGTTCCTTTACTTGAAAATGAGTGTGCCATAGAGGTGATTACGCCAGGAAGAAAGGAAACTTGTTACAAATTGTCAACAATTTTTACAATCTGCAAAGAATATAAGAATTCTGTTTAATAAGAGCGAGCAGTGTCAAATGGTACGAGATGGTCGAAATTCTGAGGAAAATAGGGGTAAGCTGTATGGTGGGAAGCGTAATATACAACTTGCACAATCTCCAAGAGGGAATAATATGAGGGAAAAAAAAAGAACCAAGTGCTCAAATCAGAAAGGGTATAATATAGGTAGGTAGTCTTTCGCCCCTACTGTTCAATTTATACATCGAAGAAGGAATGGTGGAAATAAAAGAAAGGTTCAAGAGTGAAATTAAAATTCAAGGTGAAAGGATATCAATGGTAAGATTATCTGATGACACTTCTATCCTCAGTGAAATTGAAGAAGGATTTGTTGAATGGAATGAACAGTCTAATGAGTACAGAATAGACGCTGAGAGTAAATCGAACAAAGACGAAAATAACGAGAAGCAGTAAAATTGAGAAGAATGATATAATTAACATCAAAATTAGGGGTCTTCTGCTATGAAGGCAACAAAATAACTCATGATGGACGGAGCAGAGACGACATGAACAGAAGACCTGGACTGGCTAAGAGGCATTCCTTGGCAGGAGAAGTCAACTAGTATCAAACATCAAGGGAATAATTGAGGACGGAGTTTGCAAATGCTATTCTGAGGTGAAAACGTTGGCACAGGAGAAGAATTTGTGGCGGAGAAAGCAGCTAGATCTGAGCTCAACCATACAGCTATAAAAGCTGTATGATATTCATACTAATCCTGGCGGTTTCCACAAGAACAACTTCTTAATAATCGAAGTACAGGCTTCATACTAAAATTTCGAAATGCATCGATTTTAAAGTGGACTGTACTAGTAAAGTTTGTTGGTCGATGGAACTATAGTTCTTAAAAAACCTTACAAACAAGACACACCTATCAATAAAGTATATTTGTTTATCATTTCGTCGAAAAAAGAGGCTCCTGACTGTATTCTTACATGAAATAAGATGAAATTTATAGTCTCTTTTCTGTATATAATTACTAATGATATTTATAATTATTACTCAGAATAATAATTACACATTCATTCTATTTTAGACCATTCACGGCAGATTTTTACTAAAATTGCTTTAGTTTTCTTTACCTTATTTTATGTACAGTATACAAACGTCTGTCGAAAGGTGATTCGTTTTGCTGATTTTGTGAAAGATAGAATGAAAAGAGTTAATTAAAATTTTCAGAACGACCACTGAAGTTACTGTTCAGATTAAAAAGCAAAATGCGTGAAGTTTAACAATATCTGCTCTCCGACGGACAAAATACAATTCTGTGTTATTATTATTATCATTGATAGTAATATTTGGATCCGCAGTAAACCAAAACCCATATGAGAGTAATCCATTAACGCTATTCATTTAGTGAACTGTCACGATATTCTGGCCCTCACTTGTGCAGTATGTCCAAGAAATCGGCGCGCTGCATCACACAGATTAACGTTCTAGGTTAAGCTTGGGAAAGAAAAAAATATTATCAGAAACAGCTAAAAAGTCAACTCCGGTCGACATATGGTCATCTAAATAAAGAGAAGCATTAACGAAGTCCGTATTTTAAACAAAATCGAGGACTGTTGGAAGAAATTTAAAAACTACCTCTCTGTAATATCGACATAATGATATTTTAGCTTTCACTGCTAGTTGAGCTATTTTGTGGACATATATGTGGAAAAAAGTGTGTTATTTTATGCCTGTAACGTTTTTGTATTTTTAGACGAAAATATGTACCCCTATTTAAGAAAAAAAAAGTCTAGTAAATAGGGGATTTAAAATGTATACCTTAAGAGTTACGAACACTTGGTCATCACTGATAGGGTGAAGCAAATCTGATATACTATACATATGCTCCTAACATTTTGATCGACAATCTCCGAAATTATCACAGTAAACTTAGTCACTTAAGCAGAATCAGAAATAGTAATTTACAGCTACTGGCGTAATTTAAAAATAACGTTTGGAGGAACTGGGCAGTATATAGTTGTGCCTATTTTACTGTGATGATTCGAATCCAAAAGATGTGATTACAAAAATACGTATCATTTTCGAAGTTTATCATAAACGCCAACTCGTTTGCAGATCTAAACGCGTAAACGAATCTGCACGCCATGGAACGTAAAAGTCGTTATATGCCCCATACCTGCGATTATCCGGCGTTCGGTAATGATATAACCTTGTTTGGAAATGTCACTCCGCTGGCAGAAATCAAATCTCGCCCCGCATCAGAACTGGTTACCGGGTCGGATATCATTAAAACACGCCGAACCGATGAGCCACATCGAGGAATTATGAAGTGACTAAAACGCACAGTCTGCCTCTGGTGAATTGCAGCCGTAAAAAAGATACTGTGTGCACAGTCGGAGTATCTAAATCTGTTGAACACATTAAATACTATCGCATGGATCATATATTTTTCAACTGAATATTTGGAGGAAATTTTAAGACATATATCAGAATTTTAAGGACGTATTTCGAGCTTCTTACGTCCTATAGATCCGTTGAAACAGCGTCCTATGTCTTCTCAAGAGGTTGAAAAGACTACGTCAGTTCTCTGCAAATTATTCGTAGGGAGAGACAACCTTGGAACAGTTTTCATACTTGAGCCTCCAGCCAGTTCCATAGTACAAGTTTAATATATTTTCCTAATTAGTTCTTAAATGACAGCAACCGCTTTATGTGAGCTACAAACTTTTTCTGAAATTAAAAAAGAAGTGCTCTGGGGAAGTAAAAGTTTTCAAATGTGAAAAGCTGTACCAAGGTACAACGTGGCCATTTACCTAGGAATAAATGTTGCATTCAAGTTTAAGAGTTTTGCAATCGAAAATTCTTGTCAGCACTGCATTTAATAGTCTTTGTATTACACTATTATCCTACTACATACAATAAATGGTAAGTGAAACCATATTACGCAATATTATGGAAAACTAGTTGCAGGTTAATAACATTTTGAGATAGTACCTATTGACGGCTAACACAAATTTTGTTAATTTTAGGACATTAAAGAAACTCACTTCATTTGTAGATATTAAGTGTTCCTCGTTAAAGGGACCTCTTTCAAGGTACATGATGGTGCTCGATTGACGATATGTGGCTTAAAACGTCTGTACGTTATGTAACTAGCTTCAAAAATATATAGAATGTTACTCACTATTAGCTTTTTCGACTGAAGGAACAAAACTATTTTCAAAACACGTTTAAAATGTCATACGGTGATTTCATATTTACAGAGCTGCACAAAACATAGCTTTATGTCTCACAACAGCAAAAACAGTAGAAAATGTAAGAAACTGCTTATAGCAGTCTCTGGCTACTTTACGTGAATCTTAAGATCGATGAATAGATCGAAACTCTG
Source organism: Schistocerca gregaria (assembly GCF_023897955.1). NCBI lineage: Eukaryota > Metazoa > Arthropoda > Insecta > Orthoptera > Acrididae > Schistocerca > Schistocerca gregaria. The sequence goes on along the minus strand of NC_064925.1, from coordinate 363,697,967 downwards.
ACAGAAAACGCGTTTCTAGGTACACTATCCTCTCGGTGAAACACTCTTCCTTCGTAATGGGCAATTTTGTTGTGAAATTCGTCCGTTGTCTTTTCAATAACGCTGTGGATGCTGTTGAAGACACATTAGCGCCCCTAGCGACGAAAAAGTATTCCATTTATTAAAGCCATATTCACTGTGACAATTGTTTTCAATTTTCTTTTTGCGTAATTTATGGAACAGAATTCTTTAGGGTTCCAAGCCGGTCCCACTGGTAATAAAATATCAAGAGAAACGAGTGACCGTAAGATAAATGAAAATAGAGAAAAAACTCGTGAATGAAATCACCTAATTACAGTTTAACTGGCATAAAAAAAGAGAAAATAAACACAGGTTTTCCTACATACGAACGATATACCTGAAGTTACATGTGTAAAAATGACTTGCACATTACACGACGTTCCATTCTACTTTTTAATCGTTAGGAAGCCTGTTGCAAACTACTTTTGTCTTATTTTTTCTGTAAGGTTTTTTAATTAAACGTAGAATTATGATTAAATCTTCGTTGTTATAAGCAGCTTACGTTACAGTGAACATAATTGGACATATTACATAAAACAATTCTCAGTCAATGGTCAAACAGCAAAACACGGGCAAAGTGTGCCTGTAAAGCAAGGAAGAAACTAGAAACAGAAAAAAATTAAACACATGCCTAATAAATTAACAGCCCAAACCTGTTAGTATAATCTTTTTTTAAGTACCTGGTTTTATTTTTTTAATAAAATTATCTCTTTTCGGTTCGGTTTCTTGAAATTAATTACTTTCTGTTCTTATTATGGTAAGCACTTTCCTTATCAGATAATAATTTTGCACGAAGTCTAACGATTCACATATATTTATACTTCAAAGAATTTCCAAGGTCCGAATAATTTTATTGAATCTAATTACTTCATACTCAAAAGCTACCTGTGTCGAAGGTTCTGGAGTTTTCGTGTCTGTTTTTGGTTCTTACGTAGCAACAGTTGTGGAATTCCTTGTTTTCTTATTTTATATGTCGGGAAATACTTTCATGGCTTTTAGAGTTTTTTTATTACCCCAGTGGGCCAGTTTTCTCTACAGCGATAGTTGCTGTGGCTTATATGATACGTTAAATAATACATTTACAGCATTCCATACCAGTTTCCAATCTTTTTTTATTTTCCTAATTAGTAAAGTGGTTGAGTTCGAAGTGCAGCCATTAAAAGGCATGAGATGGCGATATGTGCATATGCAGATGGCGGTAGCATTGCGTGCACAAAGTATAAAGGGCAATGCATTGGCGGATCTGTCCTTTGTATTCAGATGATTCATGTGAAAAGGTTTCCAACGTGATCATGCAGGGAATTAACAGTCTTTGAACGCGGGATGGCAGTTGGAGCAACACGCATGGGACATTCCATTTCAGAAATATCAAGTGTCAAGAGTGTGTCTATAATACCAAATTTCATCCATTACTTCTTACAACTTCTTCACTTAACGACCGAGAGCAGTGGCGTTTGCCTAGAGTTCTCAGTGCTAACAGACAAGCAAAACAGCAAGAAATATATGCAGAAATCAACGTTTTGGCCGAGGGGTGGGGGCTGGGGGGTGCGATGAATGTGTCCATTAGGGACTCCAGAAGAAACAGAAATTACAGCAATTATAAAAATAATGAGGTTAACTTACTAAACGAACACGCTGACCTCCGTGAAAAACAGTTATATGATTAATTTTCAAGCACTAGCAACAGAAACCACTCTTTTACATCTCTTCCCTCCCCTCCACCCTTGTTTGTGTATATCTCTGTCTTAGATTTTAGTTTAGTAAGTAGATCGTACTTACGTTTGTACAGTTGTAGCACACACCGCCATGGAGTAATCATTTTGGCACCAACAAGACCGAGAGTCACGTATCAGTGGTGATTGAAATACGCAACTCACTTCTTGAGTAATACAACACACTTATACCACATGTGTGGATGCTGATCATTTAGTTCAATGGTCACGACACAGATAAGCAATGTTCATTTGTCCCTACGGAAACGGTAATATTCGTAGAAGACATCTCCATTCAACTGTTATCAATGTGCATCACCCCGGAAACGCTGGCGTTCATCCTTACCAGATCCCGTAAGGCAGAGACCTTTTGCTCACGTCATTGTCGTCTGACATCGCCGTTAAGACCATCAGACAGTATTCAGGACTTCTGTGGCTTGCCACATTATGTGAGCAATGTATGTGTCGTTTTAGTATGTTATTTGGATGTCACAGCAGTAATAGGTTAGTATTAATTTGTTTTCAATATTTAAAATCGTAAGACATTTATGGTTGCTAATTTTCTCTTTTATTTGCAATGGATACGTATTACTTAACTAAATTACATTCCATCTGAGGCAAAACAGGTGTGAGTTAGCCTTTATAACTGCTTGATCTCTGCTGTTTACTCCGTTGACCTCTGCTCAGAAACTGACAGGTAACGTTCACTATTGTAGAATGAAGCCTTTCACGACCGGGTGACTCATCAAGCAATGGGCATCCATTAGGCCCTGCGATTGCCAATCTTTACATGGAGAAATTTGAACAATCAGCTCCAGACAAAGCTAATAACAAACCAATCGTTGGTATCGATATGGAGATGACACATCTGTGGTTTGGTCCCATGGCAGAAAGGCCTTGGACGATTTCTTTGATTATGTAAATAAAATTCATCCAAAAATACAGTTTACCATGGAAATAGAAAAGGCTAACAGAATATCTTTCTTGGATGTCTTAGTTATGAGACGGTCCGATAGAAGCTTGGAATATAAAGTTTTTCGGAAGGCAACATATACGGACAGATATTTACATAAAAATTCTAATCATCATCCACAGCAAAAAAGGGGTGTCATAAAAAGTCTTGTCGATCGAGCGGAACGGATATGTACACCTGAACATTTGGATGCTGAAGTGAAACATCTGAAGCAGGCTTTTGAAAAAAACGGCTACTCAAGAAAAGAGATAAATAGACTTTTGCGGCCAAGGAACAGAAGACCAAAAGATAAGAATAAACCACAACGACAGAAAAATACATTAGTTCTCCCTTTTATTAAAAAAGTAACAGATCGGATCGGTAATATTTTACAAAAACATGACATGAAACCGATATTTAAACCAACAAAGAAAATAAGTCAAGTACTACGATCTGTGAAGGATAAACGCGCTGCCCTGTCGACATGTGGTATGTATAAAATTCCATGTACCTGTGGTAAAGTTTATATTGGTACTACCAAAAGAAGCGTAAATACGCGACTGAAAGCGCATAAAAGTCTTTGTCGACTTGGAAAAATAGAAAAATCAGCTGTAGCGGAACATGCTCTTCAACCAGGCTACCACCAAGTGAAGTTTTCGGATACCGAAGTTTTACCCACAACGTTAAATTACGATCCACGGCTAAATAGAGCAGCTATTGAAATTTATAAGCATCACGATAATTTTAATAGGAAAGAGGAGGCTATGAAACTTAGCGATATATGGACAGTGGCTCTACAAAATTGCTAACAATTTTTATCTTTGACAAGGTGGTAATCGATAGTCAACCTTATCTTTGCTATGGATTATCACTGCTCATCACGTGTCACCTGAACCACGCCCCCTTTCTCACAATATATAAGTCGCTCTCAGACACCCGACCAATCAGTCGGCAAGACTCAGCGGAGCAGCGCCTCTGAGGAAGTCCAGCGCAGTCCTGGACGAAACGTAAGGAGGAGAAAAGTTCTTGGACCACGACATTACATTCCGGAAAGTATATATTGTGGCGAATTCGGGCAGAGCGGCACCGCGATAAGAGGCCTTAGGGATGGGCAGGCCACTTTCGAGAGTCCTTCTCGAAAGTACCCGGATCAGGGCGACATTTCGTTATTCATTCCGCTGCGGCATTTTTCGGTCAGCAAAATTCTCTTCAGTTCGGCAGAATCGTGCTGTCGGCGCTATTTAAACTTGGTTGTTTGTTCCCGGTGTGAAGGACGGTCATTGATACAGTAACTGTTTGCACAAAAGAGTCAGTCTATCGTTGGAGCCTTTTAAAATAAATGGTAATGACAGAAGAGAGGGATGAGAATTCTCAATTCGCGTAAGTGACAGGTAGTGCACATCCACTATGAAATGACATAAAAAAACTTGCAGAAAGTTTTTAAAAATTTAGTTGACAATGAAGAGCAAAAAATTACAAATATCGATAGAGAGGTTTCAGTGTTTAGTATATAAAAAAGAATTTTTTCCTAAATTTGTGGTCGTGGAGCACATAAAAAAAATTGATGGTACGAATATTAAAATTTATGAAGTCGCACGCTTTATCCCATTGTCAGTTGCAGCAGTTTTCAATGGAACTATACAAATAACATGGAGACTTGATATGTTACTGCAAAGTACGTAGATTAATTCAAGGGGCGAGCGTAGAAGAATTTTTCAATTTAAAATCGCTACTGTTGAATTTGTGAAGGAGTAAGGAGTGTAGGAACAAAAATTCCAGTACCCAGATTGGAATTCAGCCTTCTTGTTGTACGTGGACTTGACATCACACTGCTTACAGTAATACTTTGTAAGGTAACATCTTTCTGATTTGATGGGGATGCATTTAAAAAGAAAATCATTTTGTAGAAGGAAAACATTCTCACAAAGACAGTTCAGTTCCCTAAGTTCACTGGCGTTAAAGAAAATGCGAGGTATGAAGAATTCATTGCAGTCTAGAGAGAATTACAAGGATAATTTATAAAGATATAAAGGACTCTCAGTCTTACATGTGTTTTCGAGGTGTTTACGGAACAGTTTGTCAAATACACTCCTGGAAATTGAAATAAGAACGCCGTGAATTCATTGTCCCAGGAAGGGGAAACTTTATTGACACATTCCTGGGGTCAGATACATCACATGATCACACTGACAGAACCACAGGCACATAGACACAGGCAACAGAGCATGCACAATGTTGGCACTAGTACAGTGTATATCCACCTTTCGCAGCAATGCAGGCTGCTATTCTCCCATGGAGACGATTGTAGAGATGCTGGATGTAGTCCTGTGGAACGGCTTGCCATGCCATTTCCACCTGGCGCCTCAGTTGGACCAGCGTTCGTGCTGGACGTGCTGACCGCGTGAGACGACGCTTCATCCAAACCCAAACATGCTCAATGGGGGACAGATCCGGAGATCTTGCTGGCCAGGGTAGTTGACTTACACCTTCTAGAGCACTTTGGGTGGCACGGGATACATGCGGACGTGCATTGTCCTGTTGGAACAGCAAGTTCCCTTGCCGGTCTAGGAATGATAGAACGATGGGTTCGATGACGGTTTTGATGTACCGTGCACTATTCAGTGTCCCCTCGACGATCACCAGAAGTGTACGGCCAGTGTAGGAGATCGCTCCCCACACCATGATGCTGGGTGTTGGCCCTGTGTGCCTCGGTCGTATGCAGTCCTGATTGTGGCACTCACCTGCACGGCGCCAAACACGCATATGACCATCATTGGCACCAAGGCAGAAGCGACTCTCATCGCTGAAGACGACACGTCTCCATTCGTCCCTCCATTCACGCCTGTCGCGACACCACTGGAGGCGGGTTGCACGATGTTGGGGCGTGAGCGGAAGACGGCCTAACGGTGTGCGGAACCGTAGCCCAGCTTCATGGAGACGGTTGCGAATGGTCCTCGCCGATACCCCAGGAGCAACAGTGTCCCTAATTTGCTGGGAAGTGGCGGTGCTGTCCCCTACGGCAGTGCGTAGGATCCTATGGTCTTGGCGTGCATCCGTGCGTCGCTGCGGTCCGGTTCCAGGTCGACGGGCACGTGCACCTTCCGCCGACCACTGGCGACAACATCGATGTACTGTGGAGACCTCACGCCCCACGTGTTGAGCAATTCGGCGGTACGTCCACCCGGCCTCCCGCATGCCCACTATACGCCCTCGCCAAATCTTGCTAAAGTGTGTGTTTTACTGGTTTCATGTCTGCTATACTGCTGTTTATTCATCGCATGTCGTACAGAACCTACAAAAGATCTTCAAAGCCTTTTCTACATATTTTAACGTTCATTGTTTCCAACCGCCATTCTCACATCAGCAACGGAAGCAACATTTCTGTATTCATCTACTGCAGATTTCTATAGAATGCGACATTCGCTTTATTGCCCAAACAGTCTTTTGATCATGCATTTGCTGCGATTGTAATGTACAATATTAAAGAAGAACGGGAAGTGAACCAAGTTTACTTAGCGTCTTCCACATGGGAGCTTTACGACTAATAATAATAATAATAATAATATTTGTAAAATGTCGCGTTCTGTCATATCTTATTTTTCCATTTAAGTCGAACGGGTTTCGCTGCTTTCCAAGGCCTTGACTGATGTTTCGGGAAGTTACATGTGCTACAGTTTATCACCCAGAAGCGGATGAACTATACAGTTATTTGTTTTACGAGAAAAGTGGCTCAGAAGAAAAAAAAAACATCAAACAACTGTTAGTTGTTACCTTCTTACGACTTGAAATTTTCATCTTCTTCATTGACGAGCAGTTACGCAGTGTTAAAACCTCACGGTCTGCTATAGACAATCTTCAAACACAAAACAGTATACTAGAGGTGGTAGAAATAAATTGACAATATAGACACATGCTAAATTAACGGAGAGGGACTATAATTGAATACTTCATATATTCATAATTGACTGTCAGGCAGCAGACTCACAAGAATGAATGACTGGAAGAAATGTCTTTCTTCTTTTCCGATGTCCTCTCTCTTCCACAGTTTGCAACCCCTCCCCCTTCTCCAATCTTGTCGCCCTGCCCTCTCCTCCTTCATAGCACACTCACTGGCACATCTCTGTAGTAGGGTATTTCGATTGGCTTTACCTACTTCCGTGAAGCAAAATACCACATACCTCGTTATTACATGGTAGAAAATTTGAAGTCCGTACTTATCAATGGAAGTAGAAAGTTGTGACAAGTAATGTAAGTCGCCGAGTATGCCAATGAACATACCAGAATTAAGCGTACTATTTGCAAGAATGTAAAAAATAACATTATGTGGTTTGTTTTCTAATCCCATATGATAAAATATTTACTAGCTTAATAAACCTTTGAATCACAAAATCTATCACCTGAGTCATGTAGTGCATGTATAAAAAAGTTAAATCATTTGAAGTAAAAGTATCAATTTGGAAATCTTTCGTCAATACTTCAGTCGAATATTTCGTGTCCAAATGAAAGTAACGACTGGTAACACTTTATTCAATCGTTAATTTCGTCCGAGAAGCCTTTCCCATAAAGTTAACACCTATTCGTACACTTACGTCTTTTGAACGTTCCCCAAAGATATCTGAAAAGCTATTATGAAAAAACTTACAAAATCATTGACTGCTACTCGGGATGAGACCTCACCAGCATGGGTCTAGAAGAGGTAAGCCAAATGGAGACGCAATTAATAAGACGATTTCGCTAGCCACAGATACCCATTCCACGTGCACTCTGGGGATGATAATCGATATAGCTGGCGCTTTTAATAAACAGGTGGCCGTCTTTCTTTGGTCGCCTTAGGGATTTGGAGTGTCCAATAGCGCTGTACAACTGCCTGAGAGATTTCTGTCAAGGTCGACATGCTTCTTTAACATGTACAGAAAAGAAGATAACGAAGACAGTAATAAAGAGCTGTCCGCTGGTATCTGGAGCCCATGGTACAAAAGTTACATGACAGCGGTAACGTAAGCGGACTTGTGGCATATGCGGATGGCGTGCTGTTTGTTGCAAGTGCTGTCTCCAGAAGAATTATAGAAGACAAATGTAATGTGGCGCTCCACGAACTTGGTGGCTGGAGTCGAAGTGTGAAATTGTCTCCAGCACTTCAAGAAACAACGTACCTTCTGCTGAAAGGGAACCTAGTAAGAATCTCTAAAATAAAATTCATAAGGAAGATTGCCACCGTCTGCATTAATGTTGTGGTATTTCTCTTGAAGGGCACGGCGCAACTTAAGCAAAGGTTTAAGGTAGACTGCAGCATTCACCATGGTCCCCCGTTCAGCGAAGTCCACCAATAACAAAATGGCTCTGAGTACTATGTGACTTAACATCTGAGGTCATCAGTCCCGTAGAATTAGAACTACTTAAACCTAACTAACGTAAGGACATCAAACTCAACAATTCCCGAAGCAGGATTCGAATCTGCAACCGTAGCAGTAGCACGGTTCTGGACAGAAGCGCCCAGAACCGCTCGCTCGCCCACAGTGGCCGGCTACCTATAACGCACCTTACACATACCAGAACACGGTCAGAAGCAGTTTCGTAGCACATTGAGTCACTTTGAATTTTTTTTCGTACTGAGGGAGCAGGATGTTTCTACTCCATAGGTGCCTGCTTTGTTTCTGGAGTATAGTGGTACGTCCACGACTCACCATTAGTGATATTTCCTTTCAGTAAGCAGTTCCCTTCTGCGGCGTAACGCGTTAAGTAATCCAAGCTTGTCATGATTCGCTGACCCCTGTGGTTGCCTGTCACGTTCTTAGGTACTCCGTGACTGCTAATTTTACAAAATTTCATCTCGTCATGAACAATATCATACAACATATGACAGCAGATGTTGAACTGCTTCGTTATGGTTCACAGCTGCACACGTCGCTCGTTCAAAATTGCTACGTCGATGGTTCCGCATTCTGTGGGGTTGCGACTGTTACCGACCGCCCGCAAGTTGCGAACCACTAAGGCTCGCACGCCGTTTCACACACCGTTTGGAGACATTTCTACGTCCATATAGTCGTCCCCATTCATGTGCCGCTTGTCCCTGTGAATTTCACTTTGTTTACGCCCTTTGTCCCACAAATAACGAACCACATTTCGCTGCTATTCACAAGGTGACGACAGCAACATGAGAGCCAAGTTTGTTTTATACTTCAGGCTTCTCTTGCTAGAGCCGCACGTGAAAACGAAATAATCTCTGTACAGCAAACTTCAGACTATATTCTCGTGAAATTTCGAAGTTCCAGCTGCAATGCCAGCGTAGTAAAAATTATTGTGCGTTACTTATCGATACTCCCCCTTAAATATAGGAAGCTTTATGCATTCATCACTTTGTTCCTCTGCTGGAAACTGCGTGTCTAATTGCTTACAACTCGTTTTTTGATGTGTCGTGGTCTTCAGTTCGAAGACTGACTTTATATGCAGCACCACACGCTAGTCTATCCTGTGCAGCTCCCTTCATATCTGCTTACCTTTTGAAATCTCCATCGACATGAAATTTTGCCGTTTTCGAGCTTGATCTTCTCTACAATTCCCCCCCCCCCCCGTAAAGGTATACCTTTACGGAGTCTATTATTATTATTTCGATATGTTTAATAATAAATAACAATACATCTACATATCACAAGAAAATAGATGTTTTCTCTATGTATCTTCGCCATAATATTCTTCGACTATTGAGTGTGTACATTCGAATGGAATGATTGCGACGAGTGTGATATGCTGATTGTTGACGTAACAGAATGGCTGGTGGGTTGGGTTCCCGTGCGTAAAGACACAAATAACACATTTGAGTTAATGCATTGATCGGACAGAACATTATGGCCCCCAATCTAATAACCGGTATGTCCGCCTTTGGCACGAATAACAGCGACGACGCGTCGTGACATGGAAGCAATGAGGCCTTGGTAGGTCCCTAGAGGAAGTTGGCACTATATCTGCACACATATATCACCTAATTCCCATAAATTCCATGGAGGGGGCGATGGGCTTTGACTCCATGTCCAGTCACATTCAAGATGTGTCCAATAATCTCTGGAGAGTTGTGGGGCCAGCGCATCACCTGGAAAGCGCCACTGTGGTCCACGAACCGCTCTATCACACTCGTGGCCAAGTGACATGGCGCATTGTTTTGATGAAAAATGCCACTGCTGTCACGAAGCACGATCGTCATGAAGGCGTGAACGTGGTCTGCAAACAGTGTGCGATACTCCTTGGCCGTCATGGTGCCTTGCACGAGCTCCACTGGACCCATGATGCCTACGTAAATTTTCCACAGAGCATAATGGAACCACTGCCAGCTCATCTCTGTGTCACAGTACAGGAGTCAAAGAGCTGTTCCCCTGGAAAGCGATAGATTCGCACCCTCCAGTCGGTATGATGAAGTAAGTATCGGAATTCATGAGATCATGCGACGCTCTGCAACTGCGCCAACGTCCAGTGACTAAGGTCATGTGCCCACTTCAGTCGTAATTGCCGAGTAGGTGATATAAACATGCACGTCATGGGCTGCGGAGAGCCACCGTTGGGAGTGATCGATACACTGTGTATTCAGACACACTCATACACCGTCCAGTATTAAAGGCTGATGTTAGTTCTTCCACAGTTCAACCACTGTCCTGTTTCTCCAGACCGGATGGCCTACGAAGTCCGCCGTCTGTATAAGGGGTGATTTAAGTTCTAAGGCCTCCGATTTTTTTTCTCCGGACTGGAAAGAGATAGAAATATGCGCATTGTTTTAAAATGAGGCCGCGTTCATTGTCAATACATCCCACAGATGGCAGCACCGTCCGGTAGATGGAATTTTACCGCCAGCGGCGAGAATGAGAACTGTTTTAAATACTTAAAATGGCGACGTTTTCCTTACTTGAACAGAGTGCAATCATTCGTTTTCTGAATTTGTGTGGTGTGAAACCAATTGAAATTTATCGACAGTTGAAGGATACATGTGGTGATGGAGTTATGGATGTGTCGAAAGTGCATTCGTGGGTGCGACAGTTTAATGAAGGCAGAACTTCGTGTGACAACAAACCGAAACAACCTCGGGCTCGCACAAGCTGGTCTGACGACATGATCGAGAAAGTGGAGAGAATTGTTTTGGGGGATCGCCGAATGACTGTTGAACAGATCGCCTCCAGAGTTGGCATTTCTGTGGGTTCTGTGCACACAATCCTGCATGACGACCTGAAAATGCGAAAAGTGTCATCCAGGTGGGTGCCACGAATGCTGACGGACGACCACATGGCTGCCCGTGTGGCATGTTGCCAAGCAATATTGACGCGCAACGACAGCACGAATGGGACTTTCTTTTCGTCGGTTGTGACAATGGATGAGACGTGGATGTCATTTTTCAATCCAGAAACAAAGCGCCACTCAGCTCAATGGAAGCACACAGATTCACCGCCACCAAAAAAATTTCGGGTAACCGCCAGTGCTGAAAAAATGATGGTTTTCATGTTTTGGGACAGCGAGGGCGTAATCCTTACCCATTGCGTTCCAAAGGGCACTACGGTAACAGGTGCATCCTACGAAAATGTTTTGAAGAACAAATTCCTCCCTGTACTGCAACAAAAACGTCCAGGAAGGGCTGCCCGTGTGCTGTTTCACCAAGACAACGCACCCGCACATCGACTAACGTTACGCAACAGTTTCTTCGTGATAACAATTTTGAAGTGGTTCCTCATGCTCCCTACTCACCTGACCTGGCTTTTTCCAACAATGAAAGACACTCACCGTGGCCGCACATTCACCAGCCATGCTGCTATGGCCTCAGCGATTTTCCAGTGGTCAAAACAGACTCCTAAAGAAACCTTCGCTGCTGCCATGGAATCATGGCGTCAGCGTTGTGAAAAATGTGTACATCTGCAGGGCGATTACGTCGAGAAGTATCGCCAGTTTCATTGATTTCGGGCGAGCAGTTAATTAGAAAACAAATCGGAGGCCTTAGAACTTGAATTTATCTCGTAAGGGGAAGCCGCCTAAGCGCACGTCTGGACGTTGTTCTAGCTTGGGTTCGCTATGTGTTGAAGACACACACCAGAGCTCTCCTCGAACACACGACAAGTCGTGCCATTTCCTAAATGTTCCTGCCGAGTCTCCGGGCCATCACAATCTGCCTTCGGTCAAACTCAGATAGACTGCGTCCCTTCCCCAGTCTACACACGGATATCATGCTCACTCATACTACAAGCACTTTGCGTGTGTCTCGCCAGATGTCGCTGCTATCGCCTGTACGGGTACATTACGACAGTAGATTATTGGTCATAATGTAGTGGCTCTGAGCACTATGGGACTCAACTGCTGTTGTCATTAGTCCCCTAGAACTTAGAACTACTTAAACCTAGCTAACCTAAGGACATCACACACATCCATGCCCGAGGCAGGATTCGAACCTGCGGCCGTAGGAGTCGCACGGTTCCGGACTGCGCGCCTAGAACCGCGAGACCACCGCGGCCGGCTAATGTAGTGGCTTATCAGTGCATTTGTGCGATGCATTTTTATTTGTGGATGATCTATGACTGATTTCGCGTGTGATGTGTACGCAAATCTGTTGCTCACTGATAAAACAACGTGTTTGCACGATAGCGGGGTATAGCATTTCGGAGGCTGTGCTTTGTAGTGAATTATTGCTTTGTCGTATGAATTATTGACTGAAACTGTTTCTCTGGTGCCACAGAGTAGGATCTTGTTTTGATGGTTAGGCCGTGTGATTATAATTAAACTTCCGCCACTGCCATTGTAGACAGAACACTGTTTACCCTATGGGTTCTCAACATTGTAGGTAGGAAAGATGTTTAGACTGGGCGCCCTAGGACTTCGGCCTTAGTAATGTTACTGTCATGATATGTAGTTAAGCTTCGCTACTGGTATGGCGACGAAGGGCTGAAACACAAGCATGAATGTGAATTCCAGTTGCAGACAGTCAACATGGGTCTGGACAAGGTGAGAAGGGCTTAACTTGTAAATCTGTTTTATCAAAATAATAGCAATATTGCTGCTGTTCTTCGCGTGTATCGAAACAGTAGAGGAGTACGGAGAGATCCTCCTTCCTCACTGAGGCTGAAGAATATTATTCGGAAATCCAAATTAACTGGCGATTTGGAAATTCCCAACGCCTCATCGTCGTTTTGGGCAGCAATGGAATATTCTTTAGTGCGCTTTCAGGCTGTCATGCAGAAGGATGTCACACTGAGCAACTTTTGAATTGGAAAATAAACATGGTATGCAATTAACAATCGTTGTATCCTCATATAGAAATTAAAACGTACTTCATTCAATCGTTTATTTCTCTTCCCCATGTACTTCCGAATTTTTCCTCAAAGCTTCACTGTCTTACAATCACTCGCTCTTCATGGGGGCCTCTAAAGTGGCGAAAGTCTGCGTCAGTGTCGCTTATTCAGATTGTACTCGGTCTAGAACTGCAGTCCTACGATATGAAACACACAACGATAGCTGAAACAGTACAGGAGTCTTATCATTGAGCGCAACCATATGGACACAAATTTTTTTCAAAGCACCAATAACAAATACCTTAATCGTTCTCGATCGTTGACAAGGTATATTGGAAGCTTTCAACGAAGTGAGGTATTCCCAAATCAAGGAAACGGCCTGCTAAATAAGATCTGGCTCTCAATTACAAAAGCCCTGTATTGTTCTCTCCTTAAATAAAAATGTGTTCCAGTTGCAATTTCTCGATCTACGACAACATTGTCAGTGGAACTGTACCTATAAATGTAGCGTTTGCTCCACATTCTTCCCTACAAATTTTTGTGTCATAATTTTAAACTAGTAGTCACATATTCTCCCATTCATTTAGTGCATTTTACATGCTTCGAAGATTCTGATGTCTCTTGTTATAAATAAGTAACTTTTAGTTTTGCGCAGATATACAAAACGCCGCTATAAGACGTATATGCGAACCTATTACATATGCCCTATGTTCTGACTGGATGAGAAGCGCAGTCAGCACGGTATTCAGTTTTGACAACAGGTGCACACCTTTAAGAGGCTGTTTTATTAATAATATTACGCCATCGTGCGTTGGGTGCGTCAGTGTATTTCGAATAACTAAATGCAATTCTGGGAGCATACATGCTTATTGTTCCAAAATTTTGGTACTGTACATTAGTGACAACTATATTTAATGCCAGGGAATCATGTTATTTAATTTTCTTGATAGTGGTATTTGTATGTTGCGGGAAAGTTGTAGGGCGAGTATATGAGCTCAGCTTTATTGCTTTTGTGTTGCGCAGTAAATTTTATTTTATTCTTTTCACATCAAAGCTGCTGTTAATAACATATTTAATTCGTTCATTGTAACATAACGAGGTTAAACCATCGCTTGATTACACAGTAATTTAGGTATTTAATTCTGTTCGACAGCGCCTTATTTTATACCCCATGCCCTCCCGTTTCCAACATAGACGATTTCTTTATGAATAAGGTTGTGTCCTATCAACCGTTCCCCGGTTTTGGTCATTTTGTGCCACAACCCTGTTTTCTCTAGAATTAGATTCCGTGTCTCCTCGTTAGTTGTTTGATATATCCATCTAATCTCCCACATTCATTTGTAGCGTCAATTTTCAAAAGCTCATGTTCTATTCTTGAGAGCACTGTTTATCGTCCACGTTTCAGTTTCGTAAAACGCTAAGACCTAGACAAATATTTTGAGATAGGAATTCATAAAACTTAATATTATATTCACTTTTAAGAAATTTATCTTTTTCTGATAAAGATTTTTCTTTTTCCCATCTGCTTATGATATCCCCCCCCCCCCCCCACTCCCCACAACGACAATGGTCTGTTATCTGCTGCCCATACAGCAAAAATAATCTGATAATTTTAGTGTCACATCTAATTTAATGCCCTCAATATCACCTGATTTCATTCGAAAATTTTTTTTACTGTCCGTACTTTTGTTGGCATTGATCTTATAACACCTTTCCAAGACCATTCATTTCGTTCAGCTGATCTTCCACGTCCTTTGCCGTCCCTGGTGGAATTACGTCATCGGCAAACCTCACAGCTCTATTTCTTATATTTAAAGTTTAATTTCCTTCTTAAATTTCTCCATGTGTCCCTTAATTGCTTGCTCTATGTGGAGACTGTATAACATCATAGATACTTTACAATCCTATCTCAATCCCTTCTCAAGAACTTCTCCGTCATATCCTTCCACTCTTGACCTTGCAGTCTGGTATCTGCACAAGTTGAAGAAAACGTTGTACGCCGGTTTTCAACCCTTGTTTCTTTCATCAATCCATTCAGTATTATCAGAATCTTTCTGTAACTCTAGAAATGCTATAAACTTAGATTGGCTTTTCTTTAATCGACTTTCCTGGATAAGCCGTAGGTTCCGTATTGTCTCCCGTATTCATACAACCGTTTAGAACCGAAACAGATCTTCCCCGAAATCACCCACCACTAGTCTTTCCTTTCGTGCAGTCTTCTTCGCGACGTATTTTATGTCAGACTCATTCCCACGATACAGTATAATAAATTCAGTCGTGTATCTTTTGGCGAATAAAATAGTCCCAGTATTTGCGAGTCTAAGTGCCATTTTCTAGGCTATACATTTGCATAACGCTAAATATTTCTCCAGTTTCATCTCAACGTCAGCAATACAATAAACAGCCTTACATAATACAAACTACCCTGTAACTTGCGTTTTAACCAAAACCACTCTGCATTCACGAGGAGATAAAAATGTTTTCTATTATCGTCGGCGTAACTATCCTCTCGGCGTATGCATCAGGGAACCTGTATCTCTGTCAGATTGTAAATGTTTTCCTCACTGCCTTCCATATCCCGTCTGAACTGCTAAACAGTCCGCCCCCATTAACTGAGTAAACAGCGCGACTGACTGTCATGCTGCGGGCACGGGTTCGTACCCGGGGGGATCGGAGATTTTCCCGCTCGGGGTTGGTTCAAATGGCTCTGAGCACTTTGGGACTTAACTTCTGAGGTCATCAGTCCCCTAGAACTTAGAACTGCTTAAACATAACTAGCCTAAGGACATCACACACATCCATGCCCGAGGCAGGATTCGAACCTGCGACCGTAGCGTTCGGGCTGTTCCAGACTGTAGCGCCTAGAACCGCTCGGCCACCCCGGCTGGCCCCGCTCAGGGATTGAGTGCTGTGCTGTCATCATCATCGACACGTAAGTCACCCAGTGCGAGGTCAACTAAAAAGACTTGCAACTTAGCGGCCGAGTTGGGGACTCTCGGCTGTAACTTCCATACGATCATTTCATTTCACGTGCTAACCTTACCCTAATATTTTGTGCAGTTCAACTTTTTCGCCACATTCATTGATCCGGCAGTGCTTCCACTCATTTGTGTTAGTTATTCGCAAAACGGGAGGGGTAATAGCGAGACGACGCTTTCGATGCCTATGCGCGGTGCTCCGGTCACCGTCTGAAGGCCCGCTGTGCGAGACAGCTGCTAATTGACATGCAGTGTCTGGCGGCTGCCCCCTCCCACGAGCTGTCCCACGGCCCCGCACGCACTGCACGCTAGGATCGGCTCTGAGCCATCGATCACCCGTCACCGGACAGCAGCCAGCAGCCTCTATTTATAGCCACGCTGCCGTTCCGGGACAGGGCGGTGGCGCGTACGACTATTCCCACTCCGGGTCAGAGGCACGTCACGTGACATCGCGCCGCCAGGTAATACCGCCCCGTGTGTGAGCGCAGCTGCTTTGCAGCCAATCGCGCAAAGTGCCCGCGCTGCTCTGCGGGCGCTGCTGGCCGTTTGGTGGAACTGTAGTAGGACCAATGGGCTTTCATGTCCTGTGGGCAGAGTTGTAAACTACCGTAGGCTACCGTAAACTACCGTAAGTAAGAGTGGACTGCGGCTGTTTTACTAGCAGCTTTGATCCGTTACCGTCGTACTCTCGTTACCTGTACGTTAGGTGTCTTGCGAACCTATCGAAGGTTACCTCATAGCTATCGCTTTCGCTGCGTATACGGTCAGTGTCCTAACAAAAATGTAAAGTCAACTGGAATAATATGTAACATTAAATTTATGCAATAGAGAAACCAACACCTTAGCAGGACCAATAGATCTAGCACTCAACACCTTTTTTGCCCAGAAGTAAAGAGAAATTTACACCTTCTACTGCTGTGAGAAAAAAGAAGAGAAAAGTCAGTCTCCTACTAGATTCCTGTAAAAGCCAGAAGCAGTGAACTGTTCAAAAACTGAATGAGGATATATAAGCGGCCAGGTAACCTGCGGAACATTTTTGACCAATATAGATATTCTATTCGCTGTTACTTACAAATAAACAGTATTTATACCAAAACTGAAATTGTCAATATTTAATTCGGCTTTTATTCGAAAATTGTTGATTTGTATAGTGAAACAGAGGAATGCCGTAATAAAAGTAAAACAATACAGATTTATCGTGTAGCTTTAGGGAATGTAATTTCATCAACAAGAAGGCAAACTAAAAAGGACACCACAAAACAAAAACAGAGCATCGCTTCAATACTTCGTCGAACTCAAATAAAACATGCTCCTTTTCTTGATAAATAACTTTCGCATTTGTCAACAGTAACAGAAAACTGTTTCCTTTCATGATGATGAAAAATGTTTTACTGAGTGCAAAATAACAACGATAATTACATTTATCTTTTTATGTTTCCGTATGGACACTCTACTTGAGTTAAAAGTAACTTCTTTCATTACACAAAGGCGCAGGAGGCATGTGATCAGCTAACTTTCATTACTTATAACATACAGGTTATGCTGTTTAAGGATATAAAATACACAGTGGATTAACACTGAATGCTGTTCGGTTCTATTTATGTGTAAAACAAACAAACAAAAATAAAGAAAAGTAGTCGGCTCCCAGTTTGGTTACTACGCTAAGGCAGTAAACGTCTTCCCGCTTACACGTCACATAACTTACTACCTTACGTTTTTCTGCACAGTCGTAACTACATCACTAAGTGGCATAGACTAACCATATTGCGACCACGTGTCTGCACTTGAACACCTGACCTGCTGCCCAGGGGAAACTAAGCATTAATGATTTTATTTTGAGATAAGAACTTGGAGGTACTAAGCAACCTAACAACACTCTACTCCTAATATCTATTATTATTAGTCTGTAAATGAAGTAAATACTGGTCTAATCAGAATATTTTCCTTAGAAACCAATAAAAATAACTGCACTTACATCCCCTTGTATATCTGTTTCTCTCTGCATCTTTGCTTCTTGACCTGGTTCGTCATTTTAAAGTTCACGATGATCTATTACTGGTTTAATTTCGTGCCATCTACGTATAATTAAGAATGTCTTTTTCCTTACATATATTCAATTGAGCATTTGAAGCAATTGCCATTACTAAATGTTAAGAAGAAGAAGAGAGTTAAAAGCATGAAATACAGAAATTGAAGAGGCTGGGAAGCAAAATCAAAATGTTTATGAACTCCTTCTACAAAAGAAAACACGAGAAACGAAGAAGTATAAGGAAAAGTGAAACTATGCTATGAAGATAATAAGAAAAGCATATCAAATCTCTTTCAAAAAAATTAATTACAAATATCGAACATAATCTACTTAGAAAACAGAACTTTGCCAACAAAATATCAAAGAACTTAAATCAATGAGAAAAAGGAAAGAGATAATGCTAGAATTATCCAATTATTGAGGAACAGTGGATACAACGTTATAAAAGTTAATGGTAATGTGAAACCGCTGCAATATATACAGAAAACACAACACCTAGCTATAACATGAAAGTTGATTCAACAGCCTTACATGAGGTTCATCAGATTTTGATAAGTTTGAAAAAATGGCAAAATTTGTGGTCCAGCTGAAATAACTGCTGAACTTATAAAGTGTGGAGAGATGCTGTGCGAACTAAGACTGCTAGATTTATTTAATGAATGGTGATGAAATTAAAAAATCCGTAATGACTGAAGAAGCGTCGAAGTAATTTCTGTTTTTATAAAGGGCCAAAGAAAAGCGATAGCAATTACAGGAGTATAAGTCTCACAAATACGTTTTATAATTCTTACATATAAATAATAAAAAAATCAGTTGAAAATAGTAACAGATACACGTTCTGGAGAACAGCAAAGTTCGTTTAGGAGAGGACTCTCGTGAGGTTATATATTTTTAGCATCAACAGAATTTTAGGAAAACCACTATTACTCAGTTTAGAAACACATGTTGCTATCATTGACTTCTAAAAAGCCTTTGACTCGATCACCAGAAAGAGACTATGGACTAAAATGGACAAGCGAGAACATCTTAGGCATTTATACATGTAGTCACGAACACACGTAAAGAGATGAAAATTATCATAAATACAGGCACTTTAGATAAGATAACACAAAAATAATTCATGGTCTTAGGCAGGAATGTAGCGTGTCATCAACTGTATTTATCATTTATACTAAAAACATAAGAAACTGCAAAAGGTAACTACCATCTAAATGCTATGCAGTATGCAGAAGATGTAAGTTTATTACAAAACATAGAGGCAGACATACAACACTCTGTGTATAAGTTATATGAGTCAGGAAGACAACATTACAATCCAAAAATATCTGCTACTAAAACAAAAGTAATGGCATAAATAAATAAATGTTGATATATGCGTGAATTCCTAAGGGATCAAACATCTGAGGACATCGGTCCCTAGACGTACAAGCTACTTAAACTAACTTGTGCTAAGAACAAGACACACACCAATGCCCGAGAGAGGACTCGAACCTCCGGCGGGAGGGGCCACGCAATCCGTAACATGGCACCTCTAACCGCGCGGCCAACCCTCCAATTCCAATTATGTAGGCAGTGAAATAAGTCTACAGATATGGAAAGACATAAAAAAGATAACCAACACCTTACAACATGACGTGGAACTACGAACAAAATTTTAAAAAGAAATTTACCAAAGCCACAAAACTGAAACTGTACAGAACAGTGCAGTGCGTATGTTGCCTTATGGGTTGAGAGAATGGAGGTAAAATGACGTGCAACCAGTTAAAATGAGATTTTTAAGAACTGTTAAAGGTTACTCAAGGAGAAACCACATGAAAATGAAGAACTGGGATTTGTAATTGAAATGAAAAGATTACAGAATTCAAGAAGGAATGGAGACAACACCTCAAGCGGGTAGATGAAGACAGAATTCCAGCAGTTGTGAACAAGTACAATCTTCAAGAAGAAGGTATGTAAGACGGCTGAGAAAACTATGGAGTTAATTATGTGAAGTCGGAACAGACGTATTGCCTCAGTTCTCAAAGGAAGAGGAAGAGGAAGAAGAAGTGGAAGAAGAAGAAGAAGAAGAAGAAGAAGAGAAAGACAATATGCCGTACAGCGTCAAATGCTAAGTTACTGTGTTGCTTTCCGGTCAACAAAGGGTAAGTAACATATCAGACTTTGAAAACAACTGCTTTTAATTATAGGGGGTGCACCCACAATAATGATTAGTTCTGTAATGCGTGAAGAGGCACGTTTGATAAATTAAACAGATGGAATGTTGCACAGTTGATAGGGGATAGTGTCACTAAGTTTGGACTGCTGTATTATAGACATTCTCTACCCTCCCCATCCCCCAAATCTAGTTACCAACATAAAAGAAACTCATCCATGAATTTGTAATACTGCCTCACAAAATTATACACGTTTTCTATAATAGCACGAAATTGTATAGATGGAATCGTTGTGTAAAGGAAATCACACGGCATTTCGGGTTGTTAATTGTAACAAAGAAATGCTGCTACTGAGCAGCACAGTAATATGCGTAGCATTGTAATGAGACACACAGACTACGATACGACGGCGGCCGTGTTTAACACCTCGTTAAAGCCTAGTGAGACGTGAAATGTTGAAATAGGAACGTGAGGGAGCGTTTAATCAGCACCACATGTAGTTTTCTTGCAAACGGGTGGCAACTGTAATATACACTTACGGAAGAAACAAAGTAAGGAATTTAGAATCCAAAGTTTTCGGACAGTTTATTCGATCAACAAAGACCTACTTCTTCCTTCTAGGACGTTCCTACGCCACACCCCTCTTCGTTTATGCTCGCCACAAAAGTTAAACGACTGCAAAGTTCAGAAATTGAAATGGATGTCAACGATACATCTGTAGCAATTAATGTTTACTTTAACAGAAGAGAAACAAAACTGACGCCTTAACAAGGAGAGTAATCTGTCACTTATTTTGTGACAAGTCCGCTTTTGCTACAATGATAATTAGTCGTGTTTGTCTTAAGTTGAAACAAACTTAGCGGCTGCGAAGGGGTTGTGTTCAATGTGGCGAATTGAAGAGCGGACTTGAATTATTTCTTCCATTGAGACGGAAGAATAAGACAAGTACCCCAGAATATTGAGAGAGCCCTCCAAACTTCGCAGACGTTCCAAACCGTAGCTTCCGTATAAGTTATTCCCCTGGAATAGGAATTATTTGGTATTAGGATGTTACAAAAAAAATTTTCCCATCAGATGTGGAACTGTACTGGGTTCAAAATCAAACATAAACTCCTTCGCAGAGGGACCATGTATAAGCAAAAATAAAAAGTAAATACAAGTGAACATCTTTCGACGAAAAGGACGATTTGCATTCGTTCTTGGAATAAGTGAGAGGCGTCCGGAATTGAAGAGTTCAAAGATCTAAATTTTTAAGAACGACTTACACACATACGTGTGCGTCCAATACAGTTTCCGACGTAGTTGCCCTGGTTCTCGATGCACTTTGTGAGTCGATGGTTGGTACACTAGTCACATATCAGTTAAAATTCCGGTTTCTCTCTGGCCTACTGGCCGGCCGCGGTGGCCTAGCGGTTCTAGGCGCTTCAGTCCTGAACCGCGCGACTGCTGCGGTCGCAGCTTCGAACCTGCCTCGGGCATGGATGTGTGTGACGTCCTTGGGTTAGTTAGGTTTAAGTAGTTCTAAGTTCTAGGGGACTAATGACCACAGCAGTTGAGGCCCATAGTGCTCAGAGCCATTAGAACCATTTTGATAAATCCTATAGTGCTCAGAGCCATTTGAACTATTTCTCTGGCCTACTGTTTGATACCATTATGGACCTCCTCGGTGGCACAAAATCTTTTTTTTACCATTAGACAACTTCAGAGAGGTGGTTTGATGAAAATCCGATGGTCAGGGCAGCGAGGTGTGTGGTTGTCTGTGCCCCAGTCACATGAATCCAAGAGTTTCACTGTGGCGTTGGCTGCCTTCGTTAATATTTCTCTTCTTTTATTCACTGCCACCTTTCGTTTTTTGTTCGGGGTTCATAGTACCGCGCAGCATTCAGGGTTCCCCCGTGGGGCAGAAATTCAATGAGAAGATAGAGGTAATGGTTTCTGGCTGTATAACAGCTGTTTTGAGTTTTTTCGCTGATTGTGAGGTGGGATGTCGCCACTGCATTGACTGTCTTTTTCTTTTAGGGGTATGTAGGCACCCATGTAACCTCCCCAGTAACAACCGAATCACGGACTTTCTCACCTTACGGATCTAAGTGCCCTAGGAATTTCCTTGATGATGTGATTCTATTGACTTTTTTGTTGATCTGTGAGTTATTTTGTTACCTACCTCGCACACAGTTCCGGAACATAGTTTTAGTAATGATTTCTTGCAGAAACGCTTTGAAAATTTCTGGAAAAATTGTGTTAATCTAGTCCAATGACAGTCTCCACCAGTCATTTCTTCGACCTTGTTCACTATCTGGTCAGTCACGACTGAGGGACGCCCACTCCTTTCTTCATCATGAAAACCCGTTCAACCAGTTGTAAACACAAGCAAATCGTGCACATTTGTACGATTCGTCTCACTGTTCCAATGAACAGTTTTGATTTAGTTAAAACCTAGACCGATGTGTTTGTCTTTACAAGAAAAAACCGAGCTACGCCAATCACTTCGCAGCTGACGAGATTCGGATTAGAGACACTCATTTCAAAATGACGCTTCAGCCAGAGTTTACAGACAGCCATAAAGGTGCGTGCGCTCTATTGGCGTCACCGTGTGTGTGAACGCCGTGCAGGCATAGGAGTGGCAGAGGCAAAGTACCTTCTGGGCGTAAATTAGAGAAAACTTGACACATTAATAGAATGTATGAGATTGACATCCTATATGTAGGTATTTTGGTATGTTGACGGAGTAACGTTGCAAGAGGAGAACTTTTAGCAAATGGTTCAGACTAAACCTAACTAAAACAAACACCATCCGAACAGGCTCTGAAGGCCCAACGGTACCGTCCGGCCGCCGTGTCTCCCTCAGCCCTTAAGCGCCACCGGATTCGGATACGGAGGTGCATGTGGTCAGCACACCGCTCTCCTCGCCGTCATCAGTTTTCGTGACCGGTGCCGCTACTTCTCAGTCAAGTAAATCCTCAATTGGCCTCACAAGGGCTGAGTGCACTCTGCTTGTCGACAGCACTCGGCAGACCAGGGTGGAGACCCATCCAAGTGCCAGCCAAGTCCGACAACGCTTAAGTTCGGTGATATGACGGGAACAGGCGTTACAACTGCGACAAGGCCGTTGACTAAACCTAACTAACGTTCTAAAATTTACTACATATACCAATATATGAGTATAGGTATGTGAATAGCAACCATTTCGTAGCAATAATGCACAAAATGAGCTAAATGGGCAACTTATTAGTCGGCGTTTTCAAAAATGCATCGTGTGTGAGTTTCCAAAGGAAGCTGATGAAAGCGCAAATTAAATACATGCCTTTAGTAATAACGATGACGGGGGAATGAAGAGGAATAAACTGTGAAGTAAAAAATAAGTAACAAATGAGGAAAAACGGTCAGGTTACACAAAAAGATGAAAGGTTTGAGTTACAAACTGCACATCTAATTACTGTCCACAACATTCATAGTTGTGCGGGGATAAATTTACATAATACTACGTCGTAACCTCACTTAGATCTTTTTTTATTTGAAGAATAACATTTTAATGATAACTAAGTATAAACTTAAAAATACACTGACGTGCTAAAACATTTTGTTGAGTCGTTTTAGAAATTCATGTTACAGAATTGTTGTTACGAAAACACGTAAAGTGGGACTTAGATTGGGAAGAAACGGATGAATATTTATAAGCTATTTATCAGGATCTTCATGTTTAATACAGTGAGTGCTACGTTCAATCCTTTTTCCATTGAAACCACTAAACTCGAAATCACATAGTTTTGTTGGAACGGAGGCGTCACGTTTTTGTTGCTCTAAAGTGAACATGAGTGGAAGGTCAAAGTAAAGATGTCCAGTAAAGAAAGACTATTTTAGGGATAAAACTAAAAATTTTTACACTTTGCCACCTTGTTACGTGAAGAAATTTGTCCGAGATTATTCCGTAAAATACGTATCAACGGTAGCATAATCTTTCCATCGCACTCAAAATGTTTCCTACAACGAATTTCTTTATATGTAAGAGTAAATAGTTCAGAGGCTGGAAAATAGGAGGTCTACTTTTCGCTTGACCCCCGTCAGTTCTCTCTTAGCCAAAGTACATAGTGGGCAGACACATTTTCTTGATGAGCTACAGTTTCTTTTTCTTTGGTCATCTTTGGTGATCCAAAAGACTTGAGTAGTATTCGCATTATCGTTACGTAATTTGTAAGATATTGAATTACAAGAAACTCTTTTGCACTGCAGATATATACCATACATAAAATTTCCAGCAAATAAGAAGATATTCAGAGCTTTCGGTGCAGGGCCATCGATTTCCAGCTATTATTCTGATTGCTGTATTTGGCGCGAAGTGGAATATCTACGTTCAGGCATTTACGAAAAATGAGAAATTACATTTATATTCCATTGGTATTCAAGAACCTCGGACCAACATCAACAATCTATAACATAGTACACTACTGTGCTGTTTCTTGATGTTTTAGTCCCTTATTCCCATTTCAGCGTTTCTTTAACTTGGATTATCTACAACAGAAGTATGATTGAATTCAGAAAAACGCTCCTATATGTATAAATTGAAGGAGACTCAGTATGGACGTTAATCAGCTTTGAATTTCTGTTTGCTTTTGTACCTTTATAGTTGCTGCGGGTACAATGGTAGGTCAGCGGAGGGGAACACCAACGTATCAGGCTATACCGCCAACATCGTTTCCTCACGCCCAACCCACTGTATGCAAGACAGCCAAAAAGACAGTTATTTCGGTACCAAACGTTATATATCGACAGAGTATCAACCAAAACTCTGGTACAGTTTGTGTAGTTTGGTATCGTCAATATAGCGTTTAGTTTTTCATAGCAAGAGTCCTGGACTCCAGCCGTGGTCATACATGTTTTTGTACTGTACTGTTACAATTTTTATTATGCCATTTTTATTATTATTAGCATTATTGTTACTGTTATTACTATTAATACTGCAACACGCCTGATGCAATTGTTTCTCTACTCTTACGTTACGATTGGTTACGTTTATTCTGTGAAACTGCAAACGCAATCTATAGGTTTGCCGCTTTCAAATAAACGAAGCGGAAGAGGGCTTTCAATGGTACATTGCTATACACTCCAACCGGTCCTTTTACATGCCAGAAACATGTTGTCCTAAAAAACAGTTTCACACGTACTACAGTACAAAAACTTGCACGACAAGAGCTCGAACACTGGACCCTTGGTACGAGAAACTAACGCTCTGCCAACTTCTCCACGGGAGGTCTGAAAGGGAAATGCTCACAGTCGTGTTTTTCCTTAGGTCTTGTATTACTCATTACGTACTGTTTACGAATGTTCTCCCAGACGATACGACACAGCACAATCTACGTCATTCTGGTTGATAGTCTTCAATATGTAACGTTTGCTACCAATCTGACTGACTGACATATGAAGGTTTGGGTGTTAGGACTGCAGCGTAGCGGAAGATATCTGAAATAGTGTGCAGAGACCAGGAATTCTTGTAAACGGTAGTCTTTTTGTGGCCCTAAAATTAATTCTTCTTGAATTCTGATGTCATCTGTAGTTTATGCGTAAACGGAGGTAAGCGTTTCGGTATTTTTTACTGTAAAAACTAGAATGAAGGTAGATAGTATATTTTCTAGTGCGTCTTCTAGCATGGGTTTTGTAAGTTTTCGAACATTAGCCAAGGAATTAAAGACTGGTATCGGCCATGATGTGTGAGTGGGGTAGTATCGAAAGACGAATACTAGGCAATATCGACAAGGTACCATAATCTCAGAATAAAGTAGAAATGGTTCATGTGGCTCTAAGCACTATGGGACTTAGCACCTGAGGTCATCAGTCCCATAGACTTAGAAACTACTTAAACCTAACTAACCTAAGGACATCACACATAGCCATGCCCTAGGCAGGATTCCAACCTGCGACCGTAGCAGCAGCGCGATTCCGGACTGAAGCGCCTAGAAACGCTCGGCCACAGCGGCCGGCAGAATAAAGTAGGTTACACTTAAATAAGATCTTCTATCCAATGACGAGGACAGATAAAGAATAGCAGTTAGGGATAAACGGATGGAGGAAATCTTAAAAAAAAAGAAAATGAAAAAAAGGACGTTAAACTTAGTGAAGTCAGGGAGATAACTGAATAGTGTATCACAGGAACTTAAAAAAAAAGTGAGCTTTATTATGGATTAAAATCAAATTCAGACACGAAACCTTGCTTAGGGAGAAGTTCTGTTTTTATTTATTTATTACAATAGTATATAGTCAAGCAAGTGACTAAATTGACCCAATTATTCTATCGTATTCCCCTTGTTAAGCTGTGGTGAACTGCTTATGATTTTGTCCAGAAACCAGAAGTTAGCCAAAATTTTAATAAAATCACCAAAATGATCAGAGAAGACACACACAGTTTCTGTTTTTAAAAACTAAGATCCTGAAATAAGCTAAAGAATACCACCAGTAACATGTAAAAACGCATACCCATGTTTCAATAAAGCTGATGTTGATTATTTTTTCCATCTTGGAAACTGTTTTCGAAAAACATTTTGAGTAACGTATTTTGGCATTTGTTAAGATTATACTAGCAAATGTGTCGCTTTCTTAGAAAGGGAATTTTATTCTGTTTATATTTCATACCGCAGGTACTACCCTGTAAGGATACTGGCATTACCTCGGTGTTCGAGGCAATACCGACAGGCTGGACGTTTAAGTAAGTATTTACATAGGTCGAAAGTATTCAATATTTTTCTATTTTTCTGATACGGCTATGCGTCTAACAGTCCTGGATCACACAGTGTGCCATGAATTTTTCCATGACACTGACATATTCCAAAACACAAAAGTTTTCTTCAGATATCGGTATTAATCTGGTTCCCCTAACTCAGCAACAGAAAAACATATTGTATCTTATCCTTTTATCTTCATAAAAATGTTGACCAAGGATGTGGACACCGATTTCAGGCAGTTTAACCCGAAGTCGTTGTATTAATTGAGGCTACGCAGTAGAAAAATTCGTTAAATGTATCTTATGCCCTAAAAACGTTACCAGCAATTTTTAGAAAAACTGAATATGACATCAGACGGGTACGAGCCCTGGCGATAGTTTCCGACAGAGCCATTTCCGTGAGACTATGTATTCTCTTTGCGTTACATTCATGTATGTTACTTCCAAAATAACTCACCGTAGAAAGTATAATTCACCACTTAGAGCAGAACAACAATCGATTTGGCGAGCTGTACTCTGTGCAGTGGATGTGGTATTCTGAGATGAATTCGCGATAAATTGCATCAAAAGTATCAAGAAGACTGATAAAAATGTTTTGGTACGCTGGTTGGTTTGTGGATTAAAAGAATTAAACTGCATGGTTATCAGTTCATTAAAATTGGTGTCAAACTAGAACTACACGTTCATCATGTGATCCCGCAGCGGTGACTGCCTGTTTTATGGGAACAACGAAGCAACATGGATCGATGTGGAAGCGTCACGGAGAGAAGCCATCGTCTTTGGACGTGCCTATGTCCACACCGTGAACGAAGCTGACCGATTTGTTGGTCTATCAACACGGCCAGTCCAACAAGTGTACAACAGGTGGTATAAGAATCGTAGACATGTAACACGGCGCAATACCAATGATCGTAAAAGCATCCTAACGCACAAGGACCGGAGACGACTGTCACTTATAGCCAAACAATAGGTTTCAAAATCAAAGAAATTGATTGTGACGTGAATGGAGGCCCATCTAAACCGGTTTCATAGCGAATACTGCGAATCTCTGAATACTATGAATGTTTCGATCAAGATATCTCACAAAAAGTCATTGCTAACAGCGGCAGAAAAGAAGAACAGCACAGAAACTGGAGATCGAATGCACCGACTGGCCAAGGATGCGTTTAAGCCTCACATGTGAAGTGTGCAGTTCCGATCAGAGATACCTACGTGATGTTTTGAAGTGTTTCTCCTATCATGACTAGGTTCCTCTTCGCTGTTTTCCATGGTCAAGCAATGTCAACATCTGTGTAAAACTTACAGTCAATTTTATAAATGAACCTGGAGTCGTGTTTCCTCGATGAACGAAACTGGTATAACTGTTCGGTCGTAAAAGAAGAGATGTGGCAATACAAACGAGGACAATGCGGCAATGGCCATTACACGTTATCACAGAAATTTCACTCTGTGGAAGAGGACTCAGTATAAGCGCACACGTATGTCGGATTATCTGTAGAAACTTTACCATTCTGAGAAAATAATGGACAAAGTTTTCGAGATATGTTATGTACGATTTAGCTAGCGTCACTAAACATGAGTTGTAGCACAGTAGTTAGTGTCGCTGCTTCACAATTTTGTGCCCCGTGTTCGAAACCGAATTATTATTTCTATTTTTGTTTCTCGTTTATCTATCCATGCCGGAGAAGAATTCTACCCTATATTTTCCAGGACGTTCGTGGTGTTCGGAATTTCTACGTTTAAAATGTTTCTGTGATCGGTACCATCCAAGTGAATGCATCAAACATTCCTGAAGAAAAGACGCAAGAATAAACTGTAATAATTAATATAATAATTGATACCAGACTTAAACATAAGAATATGAGAATTTAAAAAGATTGTAAGCCCTGAAAGTACCACGTACATACTCCCTCCCAACCACCCAACCACCCAGCCACATACACACATACACACACACACACACACACACACACACACACACACACACACACACACACAAACACACACACACACATATCACATGGTAAATCTATGACATTTATTGCGAAAACCAGCTGTAGTTTTACAGTTGATATAACGTCCAAACTTGATAAGAAACGTGCTTGTAGTAACCCTCTACGGTTATGGGTAGATAAACGAAATTAATGAATAAATGAAATAAATAAAAACAATAACCGGTTCTCGAACACAAGACGCAAAAGTGAGAGGCCGCGACGCTAGCAACTGTGGCACCATTTCGGTTAAGAATATCGCCTGCTAAAAGGTATCTAATTACGTCGAAAACTTTGACTGTCGTTTCCGCAGATACAGTCAAGTATCTACGGTTAAGCTGAGATACGTATTCACTTACTTTGTTTCCTTGGCGAAGTTTCTGGGAAATCGGGTTATTGCACTTGTCGTGTTCTCCTCATAAGTTAATTTTCATGCAGAATGTAAGTTGCGAATATAATACCAAAATTTTATAATGTCGAATAGTCTTCTGCTCTACAGAAGTTGTATGGAGGAGATATTGAGAGCTGATGAAGTGTACGAGGAGGAAGAAATTATTCGAGACGGAACAAGATTTTCACAAGATTACTTTAGAAAGAACAGAGAAATGCTTTGAAGAAAGAAGAGAACGGAAGAGAGACCAAGTAACATGTTAATAACAAAAGTATGCAAGCGCAAAACCAAAAATCTGCAGTTGAGGACACTTCAGCTCAAGACGCATTCAAGGAATAATGAAACGAAACTGATAAATTCAGAAAAAACGGGCTTTAGTGACTGCACAAACTTCAGAATACAAAGACAAAATAAACAATGTTCAATTCCCGAATATTCATTAAGCATCTTCTAATTTTTAAATTAGCCGCTGAGTTGGTGATACCTTCGATACCGTTACACAAAGATATCACATAATATAATTAAATATAAATGGTGTTCTGTCCTCGGGATTCGTGACTGGACGAAATATCCGAAACCTACTACGAGGATTCCTAACATCAATGGTTTATAGCATTTTTATTCAGATAATTAACTGCTGCGCTGTTTTCTTGTATTGACAGTTCTCGCAAGCAACTAGGCAAAGGCATGTGTTGCTAAACCTGCTGTTTGCAAACTTTCGCTTCAAGTTTCGAAGGGCACGACATAAGCTTGTAGTTTTGTCAGTCATCTCGATTGTTTGGTACCACATACAGCAAAGGGGGAAAAGAAAAAGTTCCCTACAGTTACGAGTTCGACAGCTGCATAAACCCAAACAAAATTACATTAAAATCTGGTGGACTCTGGAATAGTATAAGATTGTTTACTTTTGGTTTAGAAGATTATTCCTATGCTGAAGCCGTAGGCGGTTGGCTCGGGAGAGGGGGAGGTAGGGGTCAGAGTTGAGATGGGGAATGTGTATATCATTATCTGGATTGTGACTTGGCACTTCAAGTCACATACCGAAAACTACTAAATACGTTTAAGATATAGCGACTGACAATTACGAAATGCATATACTAGGTCATATTGTAGGCATATCTATTCGACACTACACGATATTGTTTGTGAAAAATGTTGCGAGAGAGCTTTTGTAAGCTATGTGTCGTAAATCTATGTAATATTCAGATTGTGGACATTTTCATGATGATCATTTTTACGTGGACTGGTGATGGCAATTATTCTCCTGGACTCTCATTCTCTCATCTTATTAACGACACAATTATTAATAAGTGAATATTTAAGAATTTTTTTTCACCTGTACAATATCTCAGCTAGCAGATAAGCAGGTAGAACATGAGAACAACTTGGAACAGAATTGGTTCTTCTCATATTAATCACCTTATAAGCCCGCATCTCGTTTAATCCAGTTTTATTACTCGGTAATTTGATTTCTAAGACTAGATCACCTCCATAAGAAACTTTTGCAGAGCCCAAGAAAGCCTCATTCTCACATAGCATAAGGAAAACCTAAAAATGGTTCAAATATCTCCAAGCACTATAAGATTTAAAATCTGATGTCATCAGTCCCCTAGAGTTAGAACTACTTAAACCTATATAACCTAAGGACATCACCTCACATCCATGCCCGTGGCAGGATTCGAACTGTGACCGTAGCAGCAGCACGGTTCCGGACTGAAGCGCCTAGAGCCGCTCGGCCACAGTGGCCAATGGCAAAACAGACATGTGATGTGTAATGTGAATAATCTTCCGCCATATGTTAAGAAATAATTCGTTTTGAATTTTCTATTGGATTTTTTACTGTAATCGATGGCATACGTAGCAAGTATTGAATACTGTCATTATTAAACTTCTTAGAAATTATACCGTCGGTGCACGATTTATCACTGAGTTAATTAGCCGCTAAATAGAACTAAAATATTGAGTAGTAGTAGTCCATCTGTACATTTTACGTGGTAGCAGATTTCTGAAAAGATAAAAAAGGACAGAATACTGCTTTTGTGTTGCTGCGAAATTCTTTCCCAGCGGGAGCGAGTACTTCCACACTGGCACACCCTGCCTCAGCGTAAAGTACGCCGGAATTGTTTTAAGTAAAGTAGAGTTACGGCCGGTCGTAAATTTTCCGCCGGAGCGGCGGGGTGCTTCCTGCGAGCAGACGCGGAGATTCCCCCGGGGAGTGATGACGGGCTCGCAGACGCCCACGGCCTCATCTGGCACTTCCGCGGCCGCCGCGCCGTCACAACAAGTTGTGTGCGTGTTTACGTGCCGTGCTGCGACAAACGGCCCGCGCGGCGAGTGACTTGTTGCAACGGCGCACACCGGTTATGCTGTCGACATCAAGCAGAGTGATAGCCGCCACAGCGTTGCAGTCTGTCGACCACTTACTCGCGAACAATTAACGACGCACCCAGACGCGGATCCAGAGTTTGGATCTGTATTTTGTCACAGTCCCTTACTGCGTCCTCCCCACCACCCGAAATATTAGATTGGTGCTTAAGTTTGTAGGAGGTGTTTTTTCATGATGATATTCCTCTTGCTATTGGTTTATTTATCGATTTCACTTTTTATTTGTAGTTCATTGTTGCTATCTGAGATTAAATATTCTAATTTTGTCATTTGGAGGTAGTGACTGGAGCTGTGGATGCTATAAAATGGGGTGCAAAGCGGGGAAATCGTTACATTTTCGATATATTATTTCGCGTTCAATGGAGGGGTGACAGAAACATTTGCACTGTGTATGGGGATAATGAAACTGGACAAAGCATGGGAAGAAAATGGTTTGCTCGTTTCAAGGTGGATCGTTCCGACATCAATTATTCCCAGCGTTCGGCACGACTTTCACGGTTTGAACATCGTATAAACGCATTAATTCACTATAATCCAAGTTAGTGTGCTCGAGACCTGGCAAATGTGACGAACTGAGATCACTCCACCATCGTACGACATTTGCATCCAATTGATTAGGTTCACATGGGTACCACATGTTCTAAGACAAAATCACAAATATCAGTGGGTAGTCATATGTGCATCTCTGCTTGCTCAGCATCAATTGGCTCGTGAACAACACCAACCATTCGTATCCTGTATCGCTATTGGTGACGAGAAATGGGGTAGGGATGAAATGATTGAGCCCAAACAAAGCAGCAACTCCCTTACATAGACCTGCACGCATCCACAAAAAAACGATATTACGGTTCTGTACTACGAATTGTTTCTTCGAGGTGTAAACATCACTGCTGACATTTAATATCGAAAACTGAGATGTCTTGAGGACGCTGTACAAGAACAACGACCAGGAAGACTCCGCGGTAACAACTTCCCGCATTCTGCTAGACTTACAAAAAAATAATACACAGGAGTGGGGCTGGGAAGTCATTCCGCACCCTCCTCGTTCCGATGATCTTGTACACTTAGACTGTCGTCTTTTTCGTGCTCTGCTGAATAATCTTCAAGCAACTTTCGTTCCGGATGAAAACGCGCTTTGGACATGGCTCGATGAGTTTTTCCCATCAGAACAACGTGATTTCTGCGGTCAAGAATGAGAACTTACCCCGGCGTTGGTAAACAGTTGGAAATAGTGAAGGCGAATACATTATTGATGACTAAGGTATTTGTTATGTGTAACGGTTATGTTTATTAATCTTATGGTGAAACGCTACAAACCTATGCACCACTCTAAGCTGGCATCACACTTACTTTTGACGTTCTCCAGGCGCACCTGGTGACCTAATGGTAAGACGCGTGTTGGAAAACAAAAATAAAGATGTCGAATCTTGTTCGGACCACACAAGGTTTCATTCTGCCTTTAACCTGGCTTTCATATCACAACGATGTGAAGATTCGCCAGGAAAAATATTTGGTTCAGATTCCACGTTAAACCGTAGGTCCCCTTTCCCCAATGGTATTACAGTAGAAGGTTAAGGTTCAAATGATTCAAATGGCTGTGTGCACTATGGGACTTAACTTCTGAGGTCATCAGTCTCCTAGAATTTAGAACTACTTAAACCTAACTAACCTAAAGACATCACACACATCCATGCCCGAGGCAGGATTCGAACCTGCGACCGTGGCGGCCGCGCGGTTCCAGACTGTAGCCTCTAGAACCACTCGGAGAAGGTTAAGGGCTCAAAAGACTCCGAAGTGGCGCCTAACGGAAAGATACACCAAATCGTTGAGCAACTCGCAAGAATTATTACTAACATGCCACAGATGCTTACGATCTTCAGAATTAGAACAATAATATTTATAAACTGTCTTAGTATAATAATAATTGATTCACATCCATGTTTAGCACACAACTTGAGCATAAAATCCAAGAAATTGAAATGTAGAGAAACACAACATTTGAAAGGTGTAGTTTGAATATTAGAAACGCATTTTTCTTGCAGTTAATTTAACAACTACAATGGCAACAAATACCCACAACTTGGACTAACCGACAGCTCTTAAAGTTTCCAGTCTGGATTGATAAAAGAGACAAAAAGTTAAGAAAGTGGTTTTAATGGTTCAGGTGATCCACGTAGCCTCCCTCCCACCCTCCCTCCCCCCCCCCCCCTCCAACACCCTGTTGCGTGCAGCGCAGAGAACATTCATACAGTTCATACAGCTGTGTTAAACTGTCAGAAAAGTCCTTCTGTGGGATATTGTTCAAATAGCGCTTCACTTTAGCTTGAATGCCGGTTATCCCATCCAAGAGATGGGCCTTCATGTGATTTGCTGCACTTTGTCGCTTTATGGTAGATTCTTCATGATAACACTATATCCCCTCACCAGTACGATTTTCACCAGAAAAATCTGGCCGCGTTTTGCATTACGAAGAAGTCGTTGCGGGCGTTCTTGCGTCGTTCTTTTTTGCTAGGGTGTCAAGTTATGCGGTACAAACCTGGCCCATAGCTTTTCTCTTCTTCAAACCACTCTGTATTATGTCTTAATTACTTGATTTAGAGATGCTGATTTCCTTTCTCCATTGTGATTTGAGCACAACATTGACACACTACGGCCGCACGTCCACTACGTAACGGCGTCTGTTGACAAATGACTGGTCGAATGGACATCTGCTGTTTAGTCAGTTCAAGCTGCCACAGAAATTACAGAGCTGACGTCGAATACGGACGAGGAATGAAATCAGTGTACAAACTTCTTGGACACGTGGTGAACGTTATGAATTCCACTATATCAAACATGATCGCACACTCTCAATTGTCAGTATTTCACCAAGAATTTTCATTCACTCGTTTCCGAAGACAGACTTTCTGTTATTTTTTCCTTTGTCGAAGGTATTTTCCATTCTATCTCGGTTTCCTGTTGTTTTCCGCCTCTACCTCTGGATTCACAAATATTTTCGGGTAGTTGTAGGAAAACAGCATTCTCAGCCTCTGAATGTGTGCCTTTCCGGTTACAATATTGGTTGCAAGTGGTGAGGGCAAAAAAATATTCTCCTGAGCAGCCTCTTACGCAAGCAAAAGAAAAGTATCCTTGTAATTTCCGGCATTCCTTGCCTTTTTAGATACTCTAAGGTTTCAGGCTACTTTACTTCACAAAAGTCAGCTATGAAATTTGGAATTTGATACCCCTAACACACGAAATATAAGGGACAGTTAAATGAAAACGGTTCCACATGCTGCCAGCGTTTTTTTATCGACTGTACTGCGGAAGTTTTGCTGTGAAGCCATTACACATCTTCCACACAAGCCCATATCTACTCATTCGACTTCCGTGGCTTTGTAGCCGTGAACAAATTCTTCGCCGTCAAATTGCTTTGCACGAAGAGACGTACGCATGGGTACAATTAAGGAACCGTAGTCAACTGCGGATAATGGTGCATGAAGACATTGTCAACATAGCCTCAGAGCGGCATAAATGTATTAACAGTTGTGGTGATAAATTTTGAAATAATGAACAGTTTTCTTACTTTGTCCATCTGTCTATACTTCATTTGATTGCTCTTTATACTTTGTGGGAGAGGGGTGGGGGTGGGGGTGGGGGGGGGCACAGTGGGGCAGCTGTGTCATGACCTCATTAGCCCCACTTGAAACATCGCCTAGTTGTAGTTAGTATACATTTTCGATAATGATAGTAGTCAGAGAACTCAATTAAAACTTGTGCCATAGCCAGGGCTTGAACAGAGATGATCTGCTTACTTGGCAGATTTACTAGCCATTAGATCACTGTGACAGTACAGCTGACGATTGCACCAGCAGTACAGCCAACATACCTGTATGGACTACCTTAGGCCAATGCCATTACTAACACAAATCACAATTCACGCCTTCAGTCCATTTTCCTCTTATTAAATCGTCAGTATCGCCGATGCTCTCCGGTATTGGCATAGCTTCTACCATTATGGAAGATAAAGTTGACAAGGAAATTGTAATTCCATGAGATCAATAACATACATTTCCCTACCATAATGTTCAGGGTTTTCAACGTTTTATGTGAAATCATTTTGTACTTGTATCTAAATGACGCTGAGAGGTATTTGAATATGGTGGTGTGAATTCCGTCACAGTACGACTTAACAATCGTCTGATGTTACTTTCTTCGGTGAAATGTAGGAGAATGTTGTCACAGTATTGTATACAAATTTAATAATTCTACCAATGTCACGACTCTTGATGCGCATTAAACATTGTTTGATAATGCGGGGTTTTATGAGTGTAATCGTCAAGCTTTAACTATTATCTCGACAAAATTGATAATTCTAATCGTGATTCTCTGCATAATAATCCTTAAATCCGAAACTTATTTTCCCAACGAGAGGTGACGTGGTGGGGGGACTCTTTTGCAGAACTTTCTAGATAGGCTGTTCAGGAGACGTTCCATCTCGGAAATCAGTTCGTCGCATTCTGAGAACTCCCGATCCACAACGGTTTCTTCATCCGCAGAATGCGTTAATCTCATTTGGTGCCTTGTTAGTAGAATATGGAAGGTGAGACAAAATATGACATGTGGGCAAAGCAGCATGTGTGACTGTGTCATGTGATGAATGAGCTGGACTCTGTCGTGGAGCAAATGT
Organism: Schistocerca gregaria; assembly: GCF_023897955.1. Taxonomy (NCBI): domain Eukaryota; kingdom Metazoa; phylum Arthropoda; class Insecta; order Orthoptera; family Acrididae; genus Schistocerca; species Schistocerca gregaria. The sequence goes on along the minus strand of NC_064925.1, from coordinate 363,661,682 downwards.
ACCTCCTCGGACAGCTTGCCGCAACTCTTCGTTCAGAAACTAAGATTTGTGTGGTATGCTCCTGTGACTGTTGGCACCTTGCGAACATAATCTGCTAGCATCACACCGTGGCAGTCCCAAAAACATCCAGCATCACCTTCTCCCATCACGGATAGATCTCCTGTGTTCTCGGTAATGTTTACATTGCATGCTATCTTCCTTTGTGTCGAGGCCATAGTGGTGTATGCAGCATTCCTGCTTGGTGTTCCGTCGGCAAAGAAAATCCTTTTGATTAGTTAGGCACAGCTGCAACATTTGCACTGCTGCTTGGGATCGGTGAAATTTTAGAATGGATATGCGCATTCGTGGAACCTAGAGGATGGTGACCTTTGTAATGTTCAAAATGTTTTTAAAATACTGAAAAGTAATCCATGATTAATTTTTACTGTTTCCATAGTATTTCGCTTGTGATACGCTGTCTTCGAGCAACAGAGCTTGCACTTGTCTCGAGATTCCCGGTTATTCAGCGAAAAGTGGTCTGCCACTTCGTTCTTCGCCATTCATACTTGGTAGACGACGATGGAAAAACCTGTGATACTTAACTAACTCGCATAATGGGCCATTTGATGTAACATCATTTTCGTACATATCTGCCAACTCATCCTGGGTTGTCGCACCTTTGTCCCGCTTTAAGTGCAGTAAGAATTATGGAATGTTACTCAACTTTATCAGTGGTATATGCCGCGTAGTTTTGAGTTCTGTAGCGGCGTGCTACGATAATATAACATGGGGACCTCGATGTCTACCAGCAATGAGGAGATTTACATGCAAACCAGCCGCAAAATAATTACTGTACATAACTTGATATTTACGAGGTGACAGTAAATGCTTTAAGACTAATACATAATACTTTGTTTATTTAATACTATATTTATCCTGCATAGCTCACTGCAGTAACCTACCATTATGAGATTGAATTCGATTCGTACGTTTTGGGGAAATTTTAATCTGCAAGTATAATTTCCTGTATTGGGGAAGGGGGGTCTTGAGCTTCGTACTTTGCCACTTCAGCCCAACGTCGTGTTGAATTCCACGGGTACTCATTGAATGACAATACTGATGATGACCCGTTTGTCAGAGTGGCCATTTGAACTGGATGGCCTCTTTGTGTAATTCACGAGGATTAGGACCGCTACCGAAGTTCACAATTACCCTTCTCTCTCATTATCAGCTGTGATTAAAATACTCATCGTAACTATACAATTTCATGTTAGGAAAGACAGTGCATATGAATGTCATTCTATAAATAGGCTGGCAATAGACGATGAGCTACGCCCTAAGATAGACAGTATCTATTAATAAATACACTCTAGTTGGAATTTTACTAATAGTCTTTCCAAGTTCTGACCAGCTAACCTGTTATCTCCGTAACATCTCTGCAGATTCTTGGAAACTTTCTTGCGTTTTATGTTATGATGACAGAGTGGCAGTATTTGTTGGCAATGAAGAGACGAGTGCGAACCAAGTTTTATAATTTTGTGAATTGTCCACACTACACCCTGAACTTTTAGGCCGAAGGTTTTATTGTGTTACAGAGTACATCTACATCTACATCTACATCTACATGACTACTCTGCAATTCACATTTAAGTGCTTGGCAGAGGGTTCATCGAACCACAATCATACTATCTCTCTACTATTCCACTCCCGAACAGCGAGCGCGAAAAACGAACACCTAAACCTTTCTGTTCGAGCTCTGATTTCTCTTATTTTATTTTGATGATCATTCCTACCTATGTAGGTTGGGCTCAACAAAATATTTTCGCATTCGGAAGAGAAAGTTGGTGACTGAAATTTCGTAAAAAGGTCTCGCCGCGATGAAAAACGTCTATGCTGTAATGACTTCCATCCCAACTCGTGTATCATATCTGCCACACTCTCTCCCCTATAACGCGATAATACAAAACGAGCTGCCCTTTTTTGCACCCTTTCGATGTCCTCCGTCAATCCCACCTGGTAAGGATCCCACACCGCGCAGCAATATACTAACAGAGGACGAACGAGTGTAGTGTAAGCTGTCTCTTTAGTGGACTTGTTGCATCTTCTAAGTGTCCTGCCAATGAAACGCAACCTTTGGCTCGCCTTCCCGACAATATTATCTATGTGGTCCTTCCAACTGAAGTTGTTCGTAATTTTAACACCCAGGTACTTAGTTGAATTGACAGCCTTGAGAATTGTACTATTTATCGAGTAATCGAATTCCAACGGATTTCTTTTGGAACTCATGTGGATCATCTCACTCTTTTCGTTATTTAGCGTCAACTGCCACCTGACACACCATACAGCAATCTTTTCTAAATAGCTTTGCAGCTGATACTGGTCTTCGGATGACCTTACTAGACGGTAAATTACAGCATCATCTGCGAACAGTCTAAGAGAACTGCTCAGATTGTCACCCAGGTCATTTATATAGATCAGGAACAGTAGAGGTCCCAGGACGCTTCCCTGGGGAACACTTGATATCACTTCAGTTTTACTCGATGATTTGCCGTCTATTACTACGAACTGCGACCTTCCTGACAGGGAATCACGAATCCAGTCGCACAACTGAGACGATACCCCATAGCTCCGCAGCTTGATTAGAAGTCGCTTATGAGGAACGGTGTCAAAAGCTTTCCGGAAATCTAGAAATACGGAATCAACTTGAGATCCCCTGTCGATAGCGGCCATTACTTTGTGCGAATAAAGAGCTAGCTGCGTTGCACAAGAGCGATGTTTTCTGAAGCCATGCTGATTACGTGTCAATAGATCGTTCCCTTCGAGGTGATTCATAATGTTTGAATACAGTATATGCTCCAAAACCCTACTGCAAACCGACGTCAATGATATAGGTCTGTAGTTAAATGGATTACTCCTACTACCCTTCTTGAACACTGGTGCGACCTGCGCAATTTTCCAATCTGTAGGTACAGATCTATCGGTGAGCGAGCGGTTGTATATGAGTGCTAAGTAGGGAGCTATAGTATCAGCGTAATCTGAAAGGAACCTAATCGGTACACAATCTGGACCTGAAGACTTGCTTCGCAACCCCTAAGGTATCTACTTCTAAGAAACTCATGGTAGCAGATGTTCGTGTTTCAAATTCTGGAATGTTCCATTCGTCTTCCCTGGTGAAGGAATTTCGGAAAGCTGCGTTCAATAACTCCGCTTTAGCGGCACAGTCGTCGATAACAGTACCATCGGCACTGCGCAGCTAAGGTATTGAGTGCGTCTTGCCACTTGTCTACTTTACATACGACCAGAATTTCTTCGGATTTTCTACCAAATTTCGAGATAATGTTTCGTTGTGGAACCTATTAAAGGCATCGCGCATCGAAGTACGTGCCAAATTTCGCGCGTCTGTAAATTTTAGCCCATCTTCGGGACTTCGCGTTCTTCTGAACTTCGCATGCTTTTTCCGTTGTCTCTGCAACAGCGTTCGGACCTTTTTTGTGTACCACGGGGGATCCGTTCCATCTCTTACCAATTTATGAGGTATGAATATCTCAATTGCTGTTGCTACTAAATCTTTAAATTTGAGCCACATGTCGTCTACATTCGCATAGTCAGTTCGGAAGGAATGGAAATTGTCTTTTAGGAAGGCTTCTAGTGGCACTTTATCCGCTTTTTTAAATAAAATTATTTTGCGTTTGTTTCTGATGGATTTGGAAGAAATGGTATTGAGCCTAGCTACAATGACCTTGTGATCACTAATCCCTGTATCAGTCATGATGCTCTCTATCAGCTCTGGATTGTTTGTGGCCAGTAGATGGTTCATTGTTTATTAGTCTAGTGATGACAACCAACAGTTTCTGGTCTACTGTTTTATATCTTTCATTGGCTTTGTCTTCATTAATAGCCTGAGAAATAAAGGTTGTATTGATTTTAATGTGTGTGTGTGTGTGTGTGTGTGTGTGTGTGTGTGTGTGTGTGTGTGTGTGTGTGTGTGTGTGTGTGTGTGTGTGTGTGTGTGTGTGTGTGTGTGTGTGTGTGTGTGTGTGTGTGTGTGTGTGTGGGTGGGTGTGGATGTGTGTGTGTGTGTTTGTTTGTTTGTTTGTTTGTTTGTGTGTGTGGGTGGGTGTTTGTTTGTTTGTGTGTGGGTGTGGATGTGGGTGTGTGTTTGTTTGTTTGTGTGTGGATGTGGGTGTAGGTGTGTGTTTGTTTCTTTGTGTGTGGGTGTGTGGGTGTGTGTTTGTTTGTTTGTTTGTGTGTGGGTGTGGGTGTAAGTTTGTTTGTTTGTGTGTGGGTGTGTGTGTTTGTTTGTGTGTGTTTGGGTGTGTGTGTTTGTTTGTGTGTGTGACTCTGATCTTGATTTTTAGAGAACTAGTATGATTAATTTAATGTCGAAACTTTTATGGTTTATGTTAACCATACTGATGGATCTTTGTAAGACCAACATGTCGTTCGTCAAGCAATGTGATCATCACAATAATGATGATAATCATCATGAACGTCAATACTCTAGTTTCAGGTATATCTTCAGAGAGCCCTAAATCCAAAAGCAAGCATAAAAGTAAAATCTATCAGTTATGCTACGCGGACTAGAAGATGCACTACAAACCATTCACCTTAAAGATATACGTGTAATATTGAAATTACTGAGGTACCATTGAAATTAAATAAATGGCGTGCTACACCTATAAAACATTTCTGTATGATACTAATACATTCGCGAGAATCGTGAGAGTAAAATTAAGTTAGCTGAAATAAATGAGGGTTGTAAAACTGTTAATAATCTTTGATTACATCCTAAATAATGACACAACGAAAGAACTAAATTTCTAAACAGAGTGAAGCCTGATTTCAGCCTACCGGTCTCGGTTAGTGACAAGATGTACAAGGGTTGATTGAAGGTGGTCTACTTGAAACAGTGTCAACACAACGGGAAAGGAGAGAAATTGACAGATGAAGATACCAATGAAATCATAACTGACTGGAAACTTCTTCCAGTATGGGATAAAATAATGATGATTTATCTTTTTAATTCTTCAATGTCACCTGGGTCGCACACGTAGCAAAACTGGTACATGAAGCTGATGTTTCATTACTTAAAATGTTACTGGACAGTTGCATCAGTAGTGCGACAGAACTTTGCCTTCCTTATTTAATCATACGTTTTAGCAGAGAAGTCTGATTGGCAGAACTTGTGGTACCACGTACCACCGTAGTTAACATTATAAATTCTTTCTTACTGAGTGCATGTAAATGCTCACGGAATACAAGAGGCACTTGATTCGATCGTCCTTGTACGCAATCTCTACACCGAATCTCGATTGGTTATTAAGGAAATAACTGTGCGCAATTAGCGAATAAATACAAGAGCGTGAGTTATTCGCGTGTAAGCGAATATAAAATGCATTTCAAACAACCATTTCCTAAGCAACGGCGACTTACAGTACTTGATTCAGAATACACTCCTGGAAATGGAAAAAAGAACACATTGACACCGGTGTGTCAGACCCACCATACTTGCTCCGGACACTGCTAGAGGGCTGTACAAGCAATGATCACACGCACGGCACAGCGGACACACCAGGAACCACGGTATTGGCCGTCGAATGGCGCTAGCTGCGCAGCATTTGTGCACCGCCACCGTCAGTGTCAGCCAGTTTGCCGTGGCATACGGAGCTCCATCGCAGTCTTTAACACTGGTAGCATGCCGCGACAGCGTGGACGTGAACCGTATGTGCAGGTGACGGACTTTGAGCGAGGGCGTATAGTGGGCATGCGGGAGGCTGGGTGGACGTACCGCCGAATTGCTCAACACGTGGGGCATGAGGTCTCCACAGTACATCGATGTTGTCGCCAGTGGTCGTCGGAAGGTGCACGTGCCCGTCGACCTGAGACCCGACCGCAGCGACGCACGAATGCACGCCAAGACCGTAGGATCCTACGCAGTGCCGTAGGGGACCGCACCGCCACTTCCCAGCAAATTAGGAACACTGTTGCTCCTGGGGTATCGGCGAGGACCATTCGCAACCGTCTCCATGAAGCTGGGCTACGGTCCCGCATACCGTTAGGCCGTCTTCCGCTCACGCCCCAACATCGTGCAGCCCGCCTCCAGTGGTGTCGCGACAAGCATGAATGGAGGGACGAATTCCCTCGTCTTCAGCGACGAGAGTCGCTTCTGCCTTGGTGCCAATGATGGTCGTATGCGTGTTTGGCGCCGTGCAGGTGAGCGCCACAATCAGGACTGCATACGACCGAGGCACACAGGGCCAACACCCGGCATCATGGTGTGGGGAGCGATCTCCTACACTGGCCGTACACCTCTGGTGATCGTCGAGGGGACACTGAATAGTACACGGTACATCCAAACCGTCATCGAACCCATCGTTCTACCATTCCTAGACCGGCAAGGGAACTTGCTGTTCCAACAGGACAATGCACGTCCGCATGTATCCCGTGCCACCCAACGTGCTCTAGAAGGTGTAAGTCAACTACCCTGGCCAGCAAGATCTCCGGATCTGTCCCCCATTGAGCATGTTTGGGACTGGATGAAGCGTCGTCTCACGCGGTCTGCACGTCCAGCACGAACGCTGGTCCAACTGAGGCGCCAGGTGGAAATGGCATGGCAAGCCGTTCCACAGGACTACATCCAGCATCTCTACGATCGTCTCCATGGGAGAATAGCAGCCTGCAGTGCTGCGAAAGGTGGATATACACTGTACTAGTGCCGACATTGTGCATGCTCTGTTGCCTGTGTCTATGTGCCTGTGGTTCTGTCAGTGTGATCATGTGATGTATCTGATCCCAGGAATGTGTCAATAAAGTTTCCCCTTCCTGGGACAATGAATTCACGGTGTTCTTATTTCAATTTCCAGGAGTGTATAAAGGATCAACAGAGATGAGGCGGGAAAATAGTATCCATTTTTTTAAATTTTTTTTTTGTCGTCAGTCTACTGACTGGTTTGATGCGGACCGCCACGAATTCCTTTCCTGTGCTAACCTCTTCATCTCAGAGTAGCACTTGTAACCTACACGTCAATTATTTGCTGGATTTATTCCAATCTTTGTCTTCCTCTACAGTTTTTGCCCTCTACAGTTCCCTCTAGTACAATGGAAGTCATTTCCTCATGTCTTAGCAGATGTCCTATCATCCTGTCCCTTCTCCTTATCAGTGTTTTCCACATATTCTTTTCCTCTCCGATTCTGGGTAGAACCTCCTCATTCCTTACCTTACCAGTCCACCTAATTTTCAACATTCGTCTATAGCACCACATCTCAAATGCTTCGATTCTCTTCTGTTCCGGTTTTCCCACAGTCCATGTTTCACTACCATACAATGCTGTACTACAGACGTACATCCTCAGAAATTTCTTCCTCAAATTAAGGCCAGTATTTGATATTAGTAGACTTCTCTTGGCCAGAAATGCCTTTTTTGCCATAGCGAGTCTGCTTTTGATGTCTTCCTTGCTCCGTCCGTCATTGGTTATTTTACTGCCTAGGTAGCAGAATTCCTTAACTTCATTGACTTCGTGACCATCAATTCTGATGTTAAGTTTCTCGCTGTTCTCATTTCTACAACTACTCAACCTTCGTCTTTCTCCGATTTACTCTCAAACCATACTGTGTACTCATTAGACTGTTCATTCCGTTCAGAGGATCATTTAAGTCTTCTTCACTTTCACTCAGGATAGCAGTGTCATCAGCGAATCGTATCATTGATATCCCTTCACCTTGTATTTTAATTCCACTCCTGAACCTTTCTTTTATTTCCATCATTGCTTCCTCGATGTACAGATTGAAGAGTAGGGGTGAAAGGCTACAGCCTTGCCTTACACCCTTCTTAATACGAGCACTTCGTTCTTGATCGTCCACTCTTATTATTCTGAAACTAGAAGATCTGAGAAGGGAAATGCAAAGGCTCAATCTAGATATAATTGGGGTCAGTAAAGTGAAATGGAAGGAAGTCAAGGATTTCTGGTCGGATGAGTATCGGTTAATATCAGCAGCAGCAGAAAATGGTATAACAGGTGTAGGATTCGTTATGAGTAGGAAGGTAGGGCAGAGGGTTTGTTACTGTGAACAGTTCTGTGACCGGGTTGTTCTAATCAGAATCGACAGCAGACCAACACCGACAACGATAGTTCAGGTAAACATGCCGACGTCGAAAGCTGAAGATGAACAGATAGAGAAAGTTTCTGAGGATATTGAAATTGTAATGCAGTATGTAAAGGGGGACGAAAATCTAATAGTCATGGGCGACTGGAATGCAGTTGTAGGGGAAGGAGTAGAAGAAAAGGTTACAGGAGAATATGGGCTTGGGACAAGGAATGAAAGAGGAGAAAGACTAATTGAGTTCTGTAACAAGTTTCAGCTAGTAATAGCGAATACCCTGTTCAATAATCACAAGCGGAGGAGGTATACTGGGAAATGGCCGGGATATACGGGAAGATTTCAATTAGATTACATCATGGTAGACGAAAATTTAATAGTCATGGGTGACTGGAATTCGTCAGTAGGAAAAGGGAGAGAAGGAAACATAGTAGGGGAATATGGATTGGGGGGAAGAAATGAAAGAGGAAGCCGTCTGGTAGAATTTTGCACAGAGCATAACTTAATCATAGCTAATACTTGGTTCAAGAATCATAAAAGAAGGTTGTATACATGGAAGAATCCTGGAGATACTAAAAGGTATCAGATAGATTATATAATGGTACGACAGAGATTTAGGAATCAGGTTTTAAATTGTAAGACATTTCCAGGAACAGATGTGGACTCTGACCACAATCTATTGGTTATGAACTGTAGATTAAAACTGAAGAAACTACAAAAAGGTGCTAATTTAAGGAGATGGGACCTGGATAAACTGAAAGAACCAGAGGTTGTAGAGAGTTTCAGGGAGAGCATAAGGTAACAATTGACAGGAACGGAGGAAAGAAATACAGTAGAAGAAGAATGGGTAGCTCTCAGGGATGAAGTAGTGAAGGCAGCAGAAGATAAAGTAGGTAAAAAGACGATGGCTAATAGAAATCCGTGGGTAACAGAAGAAATATTGAATTTAATTGATGAAAGGAGAAAATATAAAAATGCAGTAAACGAAGTAGGCAAAAAGGAATACAAACGTCTCAAAAATGAGATCGACAGGAAGTGCAAAATGGCTAAGCAGGGATGGCTAGAGGACAAATGTAAGGATGTAGAGGCTTATCTCACTAGGGGTAAGATAGATACTGCCTACAGGAAAATAAGAGACCTTTGGAGAAAAGAGAGCGACTTGTATGAATATCAAGAGCTCAGATGGAAACCCAGTTCTAAGCGAAGAAGGGAAGGCGAAATGTAGAAGGAGTATATAGAAGGTTTATACAAGGGCGATGTACTGGAAATGGAAGAGGATGCAGATGAAGAAGAAATGGGAGATACAATACTTCGGGAAGAGTTTGACAGAGCACTGAAAGACCTAAGTCGAAACAAGGCCCCGGGAGTAGACAACATTCCATTAGAACTACTGACGGCCTTGCGAGAGCCAGTCATGACAAAACTCTACCATCTGGTGAGCAAGATTTATGAGACAGGCGAAATACCTTCAGACTTCAAGAAGAATATAATAATTCCAATCCCAAAGAAAGCAGGTGTTGACAGATTTGAAAATTACCGAACTATCAGTTTAATAAGTCACAGCTGCAAAATACTAACACGAATTCCTTACAGACGAATGGAAAAACTGGTAGAAGCGGACCTTGCGGAAGATCAGTTTGGATTCCGCAGTAATGTTGGAACACGTGAGGCAATACTGACCTTACGACTTATCTTAGAAGAAAGATTAAGAAAAGGCAAACCTACGTTTCTAGCATTTGTAGACTTAGAGAAAGCTTTTGACAATGTTGACTGGAATACTCTCTTTCAAATTCTGAAGGTGGCAGGGGTAAAATACAGGGAGCGTAAGGCTATTTACAATTTGTACAGAAACCAGATGGCAGTTATAAGAGTCGAGGGACATGAAAGGGAAGCAGTGGTTGGGAAGGGAGTGAGACAGGGTTGTAGCCTCTCCCCGATGTTATTCAATCTGTATATTGAGCAAGCAGTAAAGGAAACAAAAGAAAAAATTTGGAGTAGGTATTAAAATTCACGGAGAAAAAATAAAAACTTTGAGGTTCGCCGATGACATTGTAATTCTGTCAGAGACAGCAAAGGACTTGGAAGAGCAGTTGAACGGAATGGACAGTGTCTTAAAAGGAGGATATAAGATGAACATCAACAAAAGCAAAACGAGGATAATGGAATGTAGTCAGATTAAATCGTGTGATGCTGAGGGAATTAGATTAGGAAATGAGACACATAAAGTAGTAAAGGAGTTTTGCTATTTAGGGAGTAAAATAACTGATGATGGTCGAAGTAGAGAGGATATAAAATGTAGACTGGCAATGGCAAGGAAAGCGTTTCTGAAGAAGAGAAATTTGTTAACATCGAGTATAGACTTAAGCGTCAGGAAGTCGTTTCTGAAAGTATTTGTATGGAGTGTAGCCATGTATGGAAGTGAAACATGGACAATAACTAGTTTGGACAGGAAGAGAATAGAAGCTTTCGAAATGTAGTGCTACAGAAGAATGCTGAAGATTAGATGGGTAGATCACATAACTAATGAGGAAGTATTGAATAGAATTGGGGAAAAGAGGAGTTTGTGGCACAACTTGACAAAAAGAAGGGACTGGTTGGTAGGACATGTTTTGAGGCATCAAGGGATCACAAATTTAGCATTGGAGGGCAGCGTGGAGGGTAAAAATCGTAGAGGGAGACCAAGAGATGAATACACTAAGCAGATTCAGAAGGATGTAGGTTGCAGCAAGTACTGGGAGATGAAGAAGCTTGCACAGGATAGAGTAGCATGGAGAGCTGCATCAAACCAGCCTCAGGACTGAAGACCACAACAACAAACATCATGGTCATACAGAGATACGGAAATCAGATATTGGATTGTATGGCGTACCCAGGAGCAGATATAAACTCAGATCACAATATAGTAGTGATGAAGAGTAGGCTAAAGTTCAAGACATTAGTCAGGAAGAATCAATACGCAAAGAAGTGGGATACGGATTTTCTAAGGAATGACGAGATACGTTTGAAGTTCTCTAACGCTATAGATACAGCAATAAGGAATAGCGCAGTAGGCAGCACAGTTGAAGAGGAATGGACATCTCTAAAAAGGGCCATCACAGAAGTTGGGAAGGAAAACATAGGTACAAAGAAGGTAGCTGCGAAGAAACCATGGGTAACAGAAGAAAAACTTCAGTTGATTGATGAAAGGAGGAAGTACAAACATGTTCCGGGAAAATAAAGAATACAAAAATACAAGTCGCTGAGGAATGAAATAAGTAGGAAGTGCAGGGAAGCTAAGACGAAATGGCTGCAGGAAAAATGTGAAGACATCGAAAAAGATATGGTTGTAGGAAGGACAGACTCAGCATACAGGAAAGTCAAAACAACCTTTGGTGACATTAAAAGCAACGGTGGTAACATTAAGAGTGCAACGGGAATCCCACTGTTAAATGCAAAGGAGAGGGCAGATAGGTGGGAAGATTACACTGAAAGCCTCTATGAGGGTGAAGATTTGTCTGATGTGATAGAAGAAGAAACAGGAGTTGGTTTAGAAGAGATAGGGGATCCAGTATTAGAATCGGAATTTAAAAGAGCTTTGGAGGACTTACGGTCAAATAAGGCAGAAGGGATAGATAACATTCCATCGGAATTTCTAAAATCATTAGGGGAAGTGGCAACAAAACGACTATTCACGTTGGTGTGTAGAATATATGAGTCTGGCGACATACCATCTGACTTTCGGAAAAGCATCATCCACACAATTCCGTAGACGGCAAGAGCTGACAAGTGCGAGAATTATCGCACATTCGGCTTAACAGCTCATGCATCGAAGCTGCTTACAAGAATAATATACAGAAGGAAAAGAAAATTGAGAATGCGCTAGGTGACGATCAGTTTGGCTTTAGAAAAAGTAAAGGCACGAGAGAGGCAATTCTGACGTTACGGCTAATAATGGAAGCAAGGCTAAAGAAAAATCAAGACACGTTCATAGGATTTGTCGACCTGGAAAAAGCGTTCGACAATATAAAATGGTGCAAGCTGTTCGAGATACTGAAAAAAGGAGGGATAAGCAATAGGGAGAGACGGGTCATATACAATATGTAGAAGAACCAATAGTATCCATACATATTATAAAATAGTGTGTTTGTGTGTGTGTGTGTGTGTGTGTGTGTGTGTGTGTGTTTGTTACACATCTCCACCTTAACTACCTGACCGTTTTTGACCATCCTCTGTGTATATATCCCTCACTATCTGGCAACAATCGCTATCTGGGTAAGAACCACATACGTGTAATTGTTCATCAGATGTGATGTCATTAACAATGAGAAGCGTGAAGGACGGCCGCATCATGTACAACGTTTAAATTTATTATTAGTACATTTGTGCTTTTAACGCAGTTCGCAATAAATTTCTCAAACATTATTTACATATGCAGCGAAATACAGCTACAAAATTATATCACGATACCACACATAGTTCATGCGATATGACTCATGAACACTGCGATGTGCAAAAGCTACCGTATTGTGAATGAAGTTTAAAGCTATTACTTCTTTGTTACTAACCACATTTGCAATGCGTTTCGCAGACAGTACTCAAATATGCCGCTGAATGTACTTACACAAATACATCATTGTATGACACATAGTTCAAAAGGTAAGACGTCATGTGTCAAAAAATGCCGCAGCATGCATGAAATTGTAATACATTTATTCTTCACTGCAAAGAAACTAAAAATTATTCCATTCCATGGTGGCAAGGTGCTACTGCAATCAGTTTCGAATTACGAGGGATATTCGGGAAGTTAGGTCCGATGGGGCGCGAAATGGAAGCTTTGCACAGGTTTGTTGAGCAGTGTCTCTAGAATGCCCGTCGATCGCGTCACGTCGCTCTTTTCAGTTCTGAGAGGACAGTGAGTACAAAAAGACGACTAGAAAAATGAAGTGTTCCGCCAAGTTTGAGGGCAAGGTGAGGTTTCGCAGGATGTTATGCAGCCCACATAACATAGCTGCCATGCGTTTCGTTTTTCATCTTGCCCGCACTCTGCAGGTTCAATGAAGACGCTCCTGCAGCGTTTTCGAAGAAAAGTATTTGATCATCCACAATACAGCCCGTAATTGGCTGCCCTTGCCAGTCATCTCTGCCAGCACGAACCACTGGCTATGAAAACAACATTTTGGCACAGACAACGAGGTGTATACTGGCGTATGGAATTGGAGGAGAGCACAGGCGGCTGCCTTCTATAACGAGGGTACTGGGAAGCTGGTACAACGGAACGACGAATGTCGAACCGAATAACACTCCCAGCAAGCTGATGTTACAAGTCTAAGTAGTTAAGCTCCCCATTATGGTCACAGCTTCTTAGGTGACTACCATTTTTTATTGTAGGTGGCTTACCTATTTATATTCTTTGATTTGTACTTTTTATTTTAATAACTAAAAGTAGGTCCTTGCCTAGTTTGCAATACATACGGGTGCCTGGATATTTGTGTTGTTTGTGTTGTATGCATACGCTTTGCAAGGACTTCTGAACCCAGCTTTGTTACTGAGAATGACAGTTATAGTGATGTATTTCGACTTGCTATTTATATGTCCTCATCTTACCTATTTTTTCTGATTTACACGGGGGTGGCCCTATTGTGGAGTAATCTGATGTGCTCAAGGTGACATGCAACATTTGCTGAAATTTTTCCGCAGCATTCCTGTACCTAATTGATGGTATACTACCGGTTTTACGTTCTTTTAACTAGATCCACCTAGCGTTTTTTTTATGTTTTCATGACAGATGGGTTACATATCTGTTTACTGTTGCGTCCATTTTCCATTTAACGTGGCTTTATGATAGATAGGTTATATATCCAGCACCTTTTAAGTAAGTTTCTGTTGATTTTGGTTCACTTTACAATGTGTAATCATTCATGATAGGACCATGCCCCCTTCGTCCGTATCTTTATAATTAATTGATTTCTTAGTCAAAATCTGAGGATGCTCGAAAACGATAATACGCGTCACCGATATTAAATAATTTCGCTACCAAGACTGTTGTCATTCTGGAACACTATGACACTCCTACAGTCGAGTCATCTTAAGGAAATCTTTGGCACCTGGCATCGATTTTGACTGCGGAAACGGCTATAGTCGAATATATAGTTTTACGGAGAGACTTGACATAATAACGTTTACAAAAACGCGTTGTAGATACGTGAAGCAGTTGCGCCCAGCTTCCAGAAACTGTCTAGGATATTACGCTAGGAATACCGTCAATTTTTTGGTTTCGTTTCTAATAGAAAATTGGTAAAGTGAATAAACGTTCACTGACGAGTTTGTCAGCTAGTAAATGATAAAATGAACGATACGTGTTATAAGATCAAGAACTTTAGTTTGAAATGACACCTTTCTCCATTACTACAGTGTGAGGAACATGCCTGGCCTGTGACCTAGATACGGAGGGAGACGCAGGATCCGTTATTAAGGCCGACGTCGGAAAAACTCGAGTACCAACGAGAGGCATAACGCCGCATGCTTAAGCAGCCCTTGACACAACTGAGCGCGCTGGGCTGCATAAACAAGAGACTGCAGGCGCTACGCCGCAACTCCGCAGTTTTATTCTCCAGGTGAAAGCTGAATACACCGCAGCACAACATTGTTTCTGGACGCCTAGTGTTCGTGTAAACCTATTCATGGCTCCTTTGTTTCCATTTTCATTACGTAATGTAAATTTGCGATCTAAACAGGGCACGACACTATGATTTATTTAATAAGTAAATAATACAGACGGTATGGTACAAGTTTTGAGTCTTTGAAACATACTAAATTAGCCCAAATTAATGAATTACTATCATCAATATCAGCTAAAATTGTGCTCCGAGCGTCTTCCAAAGGTTGATATTGTGGAAGTGTTTGCCAAATAAAAATATGTGTCAAACTATTTCAATATCTTTTTATCTCCACAGAATAAAGAAACAGAAATCATCACAATTTAATGTAGAAGAATAATGCACCATCTTTTATCAATTTTAGATGTGTTACGTGCGCATTTCTCAATCATCGAGAGTACAAAGTCAGTTAGGAATGAAATCAATTGGAGGTGCAGGGAACTTAAAGCGAAATAGCTGCATGAAAAATTTGAAGAAATTGGAAAAGGATTGATTGGCTGAAGGACTGACCCAGCAGACAGAAAAGTCAAAACATCCTGCTGTGAAATGAAAAGCCACAGCGATAACATTAAGACCGGAATGGGAATTCCACTGTTAAAAGCAGAGGAGGGAGAGGATAGGTGGAAAGAGTACATTGAAGGAATCTAAGGGGGGAGAGAACTTGTGTGGTGACGTGATAGAAGAAGAAACAGGAACCGCAGGGAAGAGATAAGGGACCCAGTATTAGAATAATAATTAAAAGAACTCTGGACTACTTAAGGCCGAAGGAATAGCTAACATTGCTTCGGAATTTCTAAAATCATTTGCCGAAATGGCAACAAAACGACCTTTCACGGTTAGTTACATAGTATATCAGGCTGGCCATATACCAACAGGCTTTCCGAAAGACGACATCCACACAATTCCGAAGATAGCAACAAGTGGCAAACCCGAAAGTTATCGCACATCGCCTTAACAGCTCATTCGTCTAACTTACTGACAGGAATAATATACAGAAAAGTGGCAAAATAAAATTAAAGACTTGTTATTAGACGATCAGTTTGGCTTGGGGATAGGTAAAGGCAGTTTGCGGTTGATAATGGAAACAAGACTGAAAAGAAATCAACATACGTTCGTCGTATTCATTGGTCTAAGAAAAGCATTCGACAATGTAAATTGGTACAAGATGTTCGAAATTTTGAGAAAAATAGAGGTTAGCTACATGCAAAGACCACCAACGTACGATATGTACAAGAACCAAGAGGTAACAGTAAAACTGGAAGAACAAGAACGAAGTGCACGGATTAAAAAGGATGTAAAATCTTTTCAATTTATACATCGAAGAAAAATGACGGAAATGAAGGAAAGGTTCAAGAGTGGACTGGAAATTCAGGGTGAAAGAATATTAACGATAAGACTCTCTGACGACAATGCTTTCCTCAGTGATAGTGAAGAGGAATTACAGCAGGTGTTGAATGGGATGAGCCGTCTAATGAGTACAGTGTATGGATTTAATCTAAGTCGAAGAAAGGCGAAAGTACAGAGAAGCAGCAGTAATGAGAACAGCGAGAACTTTACATTGGTTATCACGAAGCAGACGGAGTAAAGAATTCTCTCTCTTCAGCAAAATAACCCGTAAAAACGGAGTAAAGAGAACATAAGAAGCAATCTACCACTGGCAAAAAACGCATTCCTGGTCAAGACAAGTCTACTAATATTGACCTTAATTTGCGGAAGAAATTTTTGAGAATGCACATTTGGAGCAATCATTGTATGGTAGTTAAACATGGACTGTGAGTAAATCTGGAACGGAGGAGAATCGTCGAATTCAGATGTTGTGCTATAGAATATTGTTGATAATTAGGTCGACTGATAGGTTACGGAATGAGGAGGTTCTCCGCAAAATCGGTGAGAACGTAATTATAAGCAAAACACTGACAAAATAGAGGATATGATGATAGGATATCTGTAAAGACATTAGAAAGTAACTTCCATCTACATCTACATCTACTTGATTACTCTGCTATTCACAATAAAGTGCCTGACAGAGGGGTTCAATGAACCACCTTCAAGCTGTCTCTCTACCGTTCCACTCTCGAACGGCACGCGGGAAAAACCAGCACTTAAATTTTTCTTTGCGAGCCCGAATTACTCTTATTTTATCATGATTTTCATTTTCCCTATCTAGATTGGCGGCAACAGACTGTTTTCGCAATCGGAGGAGAAAACTGGTGATTGAAATTTCATGAGAACATCCCGTCGTAACAAAAAACGCCTTTGTTTTAATGATTGCCACTCCAATGCACGTATCACGTCTGTGGCACTATCTCGCGTATTTCGCTATAATACAAAACGAGCTGCCTTCTTTGTGCTTTTTCGATGTCATCCGTCAGTCCCACCTGATGCGGATGCCACACCGCACAGCAATACTCCAGAATATGGCGGACAAGCGTGGTGTAAGCAGTCTCTTTAGCAGACCTGTTGCACCTTCTAAGTGTTCTGCCAATGAATGGCAGGCTTTGGTTTGCTCTACCCACAACATTATCTATGTGATCGTTCCAATTTCAGTTATTTGTTATTCTAATCACTAAGTATTTACTTGAATTTACAGCCTTCAGAGTTGTGTGACTTCGCGTAATCGAAATGTAGCTGATTTCTTTTAGTACTCATGTGAATAACTTCACATTTTTCTTTATTCAGGGTGAATTGCCACTTTTCACACCATACAGATATCTAAATCATTTTGCAAGTCGTTTTGATTATCTGATGACTTTACAATAAGGTAAATGACAGCATCATCCGCAAACAATCTAAAATGGCTATTCAGATTGTCACCCATGTCGTTAGTATAGATCAAGAACAATACAGGGCCTATAACACTTCCTTGGGGAACGCCGGATATTAATTCTGTTTTCCGTAGTACTAGAGGAAACTGTCGAGGGTAAAAATTGTAAAGGACGTCAGAGATCCCAGGAATATATCCAACAAATAACTGAGGGTGTAATTGGAATTGCTCTTCTCTGATGGGAAGGTTGGCACAGGTGAGGATTTAAAGTATCAAGCCAGCCTGAATACCGTTGACTCAAAAAAGTAGTTCGGCTTTGTATTCTTAATCATTTTAGTAAATTCATCAGAAAAGGAATTACCCTAAAGTAGTCCAGTTATGAAAAAAAAGGATACATTTTCCAACTAAATAGTAGGCTACACAAATTGACTGGCCAAATATTGGTTTTAAATTTTAGAACAAGGAATAATTCTTATTACTGTAGTGCAGAAAGTGTCGTGATGTCATATTGTCTGATACATCAAAGCAATGGGACGGTTCAACCATTAATCGGCAAGGTTTTTCTCCCTGCGTGGCTATTCATTTTCACATTGTACTTTAAATACATGCATCGAGTAAAACTGAGTAATGGAGATAAGTATAGTGTGGTATAAATAGCACCAAGGGAGCGCCAAGTTTAATGTCCCCAACCGACGGGCGGATCACATCAGTTATTTCACGTGTGCTCACACCATGAGACGTATCAAATTTAATCCAGGAGATTAGTGGAAAGTCTGGTGACCGCATCATACTTCTGTTGTCCATACTGGCCAATTTCTCATGGTGAAATTTTCTTTTATCACGAGGATCCGAACCAGCTGCCGCCAAGTCGAGCACCATTCTACAGACCTGAGCTAGCGGCCTTAGCCACGGGATTTAACGGTTTCCTGCAGTAACCTTTTACGCGAATTCCTAAAACATAATTTAAAAAGGAGACTTTGTGAGTACCGCTATGTAAAGCATAAAATATGCAACATTTTCAGCATAAAAGTGGTACTGGAAACAATAGAAATAATTTAGTGAATCATCCAAATCGACAGGGCACGAAATGAAAAAAAGGAGCCTGTGTTAATAATGAATATTATGAAATTAGAATACATTTTAATCCTGAAACTTAGAAATAATGACAGCAGCATTCGAAGTTGGGAAATGTATATTCTTGCCTCATGTAATTACTATAATGTCCTTAAGCGATCTAGCTAAAAAGAATTATGTTCAATTTTCCTTGTGTTCAAGGGGCTGTCTGCATTTTTCATGTATTTTAAACAAATATTGATTAGTTTTTAATTTTTCAAAGGAACCCACCGTCATTTGACCTGAGCTGTATTTAAATAAATTATGAAACAGTCAAATTGCTGTGTGTTCCCATAAAAATATACTGTATGACTGTTGCTCAGCAACAAAAACAATATTATGATCATTATGACACGAAACTTGAGAAGTGTTAAATTATTTGTGAACGATGAGCAGTGCTGCAGTGGTTGTACTTAATATTACTTGATGCACACGGTGCACTTGTAAACTTAGATAGTGTGTGCGCGTGCACGTGTGTGTTGTGCTTGTGTGTGTGTGTGTGTGTGTGTGTGAGAGAGAGAGAGAGAGAGAGAGAGAGAGGGGGGGGGGGGAGGGAGAGAGACGCGTAAGTGGTTCCTATCCGCTGGTGTTCTTTCAAGTGACGTCTTTAGTGGCGTCTCGGAGGTCAGTAATGGCCGTGGTCAATGGAGCAAGGGGGAGGGTTGAGGTTCGCTACGTCTGGCCTTCGCGCAGCTTTGTGAGGCCTCGCAGGAAGGGAAGATGCGGAACTGTCGCCTGAAAGAGGACGTAATTGACGTTAGCCTCCATCCGCACTTCCGGGAATCCGCGTCATAGGCTGGCTGTCCGTTGCTTTCGTTCCCACCAGCCTCTCCCAGCTGCCTCTCAGAACTTTTTCTCGGCCCTCACCCTATTAACACAACGACACACTGCTTCCCTGGTTTACTGCTCCTGGTTAACACTAACCTCTTATTTTCTTTACCTCTTTATCAAAGGCATTATTCTTCCAACAGTTATGTTGCTATTATCACTTTACGTCTGCCCGCTCCTCTACTGTTTCTTAAAGAGCGAAGTTAACTATTCTTGGATACTATAGAATGTGTCCCAGTAAACTATTTGCGGCTTTCCATATCTTTTCCTTTTCGAAAAACCCTTCCATTGACATTATGTAGATAGCATCGAATTTCACTTTTATTAGCCCATCTCCTCCTTCCCCCCTCTCTCTGTTCATCTCAACCTTCATCACCACTCTATCTCCCCCACCTGTCTCTCGGTCCACCTCCGTAACACTCACCCTTTGTCTACCTGCTACTGCGTCTTTCTTTGTCGACCTCCTCCGCCCCATCTCTCTGTCCATCTGCTCCTCCCCCTCTCTCAGTCCATCAGGCCATTGCCCTTCTGTCTATCTCTTCCACCCCCTCTCTTTACTAACTCCTCTTCCCTCCTTTTAGTGACCACCTCCTCCTCACCACTATCTCCCAACACTTCCTTCTCTTCCCTTTCTCTAACCATTTCCTCCTCCTGCTCTTTTGTTCATCCTCTCCTGTACTTCTCTCAGCCCCTCTCTCTGACAGTGTCAACCTCCCCATGTGCATCTAACTTCTCTTCTTTCCTGTCTGCTTCCATCTCCGCCTTCTCTCTCGCTTCTGTCCATTTCCTTCTCCCTCCTCCTGTCTCCACATGTTTGAGTCTTGTGGTTCTTACCCCCATAGTACACTACTGGCCATTAAAATTTCTACACCCAAAGACGACGTGCTACAGACACGAAAGTTAACCGACAGGCAGACGATGCTGTGATATGCAAATGATTAGCTTTTCAGAGCATTTACACAAGGTTGGCGCCGTTGGCGACACCTACAACGTGCTGACATGAGGTAAGTTTCCAACCGATTTCTTATACAGAAACAGCAGTTGACCGTCGTTGCCTGGTGAAACGGTGTTGCGATACCTCATGTAAGGAAAAGAAATGCGTACCATCACGTTTCCGACTTTGATACAGGTCGGATTGTAGCCTATCGTGATTGCGGTTTATCGTATCGTGACATTGCTGCTCCCGTTTGTCGAGATCCAATGACTGTTAGCAGAGTACGTAATTGGTGGGGTAAGGAGGGTAACTCGGAACGTCGTGTTGGATCCCAACGGTCTCGTATCACTAGCAGTCGAGATGACAGGCATCCGCATGGCTGTAACGGATCGTGCAGCCACGTCTTGATCCCTGAGTCAACAGATGAGGACGTTTGCAAGTCAACAACCATTTGCACGAACAGTTCGACGACGTTTGCAGCAGAATGGACTATCAGCTCGGAGACCATGGCTGCGGTTACCCTTGACGCTGCATCACAGACAGGAGCGCCTGCGATGGTGTACTCCATGACGAACCTGGGTGCACGAATGGCAAAACGTCATTTTTTCGAATGAATCCAGGTTCTGTTTACAGTATCATTTTGGTCGCATCCGTGTTTGGCCACATCGCGGTGAACGCACATTGGAAGTGTGTATTCGTCATCGCCATACTGGCGTATCACCCGGCGTGATGGTATGAGTGCTATTGGTTACACGTCTCGGTCACCTCTTGTTCGCATTGACGGCACTTTGAACAGTGGACGTTACATTTGAGATGTGTTACGACCCGTGGCTCTACCCTCCATTCGATCCCTATGAAAACCAACATTTCATGAGGATAATGCACGACCGCATGTTGCAGGTCCTGTACGGGCCATTCTGGATACAGAATATGTTCGAATGTTGCCCTGGCCAGCACATTCTCCAGATCTCTCACCAATTCAAAACGTCTGGTCAATGGTGGCCTAGCAACTGGCTCGTCACAATACTCCAGTCACTACTCTTGATGAACTGTGCGAT
This sequence comes from Schistocerca gregaria, assembly GCF_023897955.1. Lineage (NCBI taxonomy): Eukaryota > Metazoa > Arthropoda > Insecta > Orthoptera > Acrididae > Schistocerca > Schistocerca gregaria. Next base: position 363,640,274 of record NC_064925.1, on the reverse strand, counting down.
CGTGTTGTAGCTACATGGGCAGCTGAACCTGTACAAGCCATACAAGCTCTGTTTGACTCAATGCACAGGCGTATCAAGGCAGTTACTACGGCCAGAGGTAGTTAGTTGTTCTGGGTACTGATTTCTCAGGATCAATGCATCCAAATTGCGTGAAAATGTAATCACATGTTAGTACTGGTATGATATATTTGTCCAATGAATAGCCCTTTATCATCTGCATTTCTTTTTGGTGTAGCAATTTTAATGGCGAGTAGTGTATTTCCTTCTGGATCGTATTTAACATGTGTATCTGATTTCGTTAAAATCGGTCCTGCGGTTTAGGATCAGATACTTTTCCACCGTTTTGCTTTGCCAAAGCACGCACACGTCAGATATATTTGACACGTGGTTGTACACGTATTTCACATTATATCTATCCAGTTTCGCTTTGTAGTTTCGTTTTCACAAAACTCAATGTTTATAACGTCATATCCTTTGAACTCCCTAGATCTACGCCTACATATACACTCCTGGAAATGGAAAAAAGAACACATTGACACCGGTGTGTCAGACCCACCATACTTGCTCCGGACACTGCGAGAGGGCTGTACAAGCAATGATCACACGCACGGCACAGCGGACACACCAGGAACCGCGGTGTTGGCCGTCAAATGGCGCTAGCTGCGCAGTATTTGTGCACCGCCGCCGTCAGTGTCATCCAGTTTGCCGTGGCATACGGAGCTCCATCGCATTCTTTAACACTGGTAGCATGCCGCGACAGCGTGGACGTGAACCGTATGTGCAGTTGACGGACTTTGAGCGAGGGCGTATAGTGGGCATGCGGGAGGCCGGGTGGACGTACCGCCGAATTGCTCAACACGTGGGGCGTGAGGTCTCCACAGTACATCGATGTTGTCGCCAGTGGTCGGCGGAAGGTGCACGTGCCCGTCGACCTGGGACCGGACCGCAGCGACGCACGGATGCACGCCAAGACCGTAGGATTCTACGCAGTGTCGTAGGGGACCGCACCGCCACTTCCCAGCAAATTAGGGACGCTGTTGCTCCTGGGGTATCGGCGAGGACCATTCGCAACCGTCTCCATGAAGCTGGGCTACGGTCCCGAACACCGTTAGGCCGTCTTCCGCTCACGCCCCAACATCGTGCAGCCCGCCTCCAGTAGTGTCGCGACAGGCGTGAATGGAGGGACGAATGGAGACGTGTCGTCTTCAGCGATGAGAATCGCTTCTGCCTTGGTGCCAATGATGGTCATATGCGTGTTTGGCGCCGTGCAGGTGAGCGCCACAATCAGGACTGCATACGACCGAGGCACACAGGGCCAACACCCGGCATCATGGTGTGGGGAGCGATCTCCTACACTGGCCGTACACCTCTGGTGATCGTCGAGGGGACACTGAATAGTGCACGGTACATCCAAACCGTCACCGAACCCATCGTTCTACCATTCCTAGACCGGAAAGGGAACTTGCTGTTCCAACAGGACAATGCACGTCCGCGTGTATCCCGTGCCACCCAACGTGCTCTAGAAGGTGTAAGTCAACTACCCTGGCCAGCAAGGTCTCCGGATCTGTCCCCCATTGAGCAAGTTTGGGACTGGATGAAGCGTCGTCTCACGTGGTCTGCACGTCCAGCACGAACGCTGGTCCAACTGAGGCGCCAGGTGGAAATGGCATGGCAAGGCGTTCCACAGGACTACATCGAGCATCTCTATGATCGTCTCCATGGGAGAATAGCAGCCTGTATTGCTGCGAAAGGTGGATATACACTGTACTAGTGCCGACATTGTGCATGCTCTGTTGCCTGTGTATGTGCCTGTGGTTCTGTCAGTGTGATCATGTGATGTATCTGACCCTAGGAATGTGTCAATAAAGTTTCCCCTTCCTGGGACAATGAATTCACGGTGTTCTTATTTCAATTTCCAGGAGTGTACATCCACAAAGATACGGCGCATGAAACCATGAGAGGTGTATCAAATGGTACTCTGTACCACTACTAGTCATTTCCTTTCCAGTTCCATTGTCAAAACGACTGTCTATATGCCTTCGTATGAGCCCTAATTTCTAGTATCCTATCTCCGTGGTCTTCGCACGCAGAGTATGTTGGTTGCAATAGCAATGTTCTGCAGTCAGCATCTCTAAATGTTCTTAGTAGTGTTTCTCGAAAAGAACGTCCCCCTCCCGCCAAGGATTCCCATTTCAGTTCCCAAAGCATCTCCATAACACGTATGTGCTGTGCACTGATATACTACTGGATGGCTTTTGAAATCATATGTGGCTACTGTCGGAGTAATGGGTTGTGAATAGAGTCTGTAGTAAAGAAGCAATAACTTAAAACGCCTTGTCGGCCGGCGTGGCCGTGCGCTTCTCGGTGCTCCAGTCCGGAACCACGCTGCTGTCACGGTCGCAGGTTCGAATCCTGCCTCGGGCATGTTTGTGTGTAATGTTCTTAGGTTAGTTCGGTTTAAGTAATTATAAGTCTAGGGGACTGACTGCCTCATATGTTAAGTCCCATAGTGCTTAGAGCCATTTGAATCATTTAAAACGCCATGCATGCTGCGGCTGTTTTCACGGATCTCAGTATTTGACGTCATATTTCCTGTACTATGTGTTCGAAAATAATATGTTTCTGTAGGTGCATTCAGCGACGTATGTGAATTAAGTGCGTTGCGAATAGATAGATATGAACTTCATGATGTATTAGTTTTTCATGTATCTCAATATTTGATTACATATCTCCTAAATTACGTGTCAAATAATGATATATCTTTGAAGCTACATTCGTCAGAATACACTAAGCTGACGTTGGTCAAGCGAAAGTGGTGGTAGTATCGCGTAAACGAAGTAAACAAGGGCAGTACTTGGCGGAGCTGCCTTGTGTTAGAGCGACGGAAGTGAAAAGGTTTCCGACTTGGTTATGGGCACACGTCAGGAATTTGCGCACTTTGAACGCGTAGCTGGTAGTTGAAGCTAGATGCATCGGACATTTAATTTCTGAATTTGAAAGTTTAATATTAATCTTCTAAACTCGAGTTTGCATGCGTCTCTTTGCTATCTGATAAATGTATAAAGCTTATTTTGATGCCAAAATATGGAAATCTCAGTGGAGGGCAACATAACTGTCAAAATTAAATTTTTAACGTAAGTATATGACGAACTCGCTACATGATGCGAAATCCATGCTAGCCAGTACATCAGACAGTTCGCCTTTGACAGAGGACTCCGTTTACAAAGAATTAACATATGCTGACTGCATATTGTCCCTAAATATAGCCAATTTTTATCTTAATGTTGTGAACAATCGCTACACCAGAATTGTTTTTGTAATTACAGAGAAAATAAAGATAATAATTAACGCATACGACAGTGCGACAAAACTACTTGAAAATTCAGATGATAGCACATTACTGAAATCTTTTTCTGCTATTAATCCTCAGAACAAGTACTAATATTCTCACAAAACACTCTGACGATCACTGTGTCCTACAATGTACATGGATCTTGATGGTAATTAAATTCACTGGCCTACAAGTGAACACGGAACGCTCGTCTGTCCTGAAACGTGTTAGTATTAAGATGATTAAGAAACTGCCAAAACTCAAATTTCAGTTACCGTACTTACGATGTGCAATGCAAGGCGGTATCTTATCACTTTTCATAAAAATTTTCCTTCAGCACACAACTCACGATGTGCAATGCGAGTTTACGAAACACACTCATATAGGTAAAGACTGAAAAGTGAGAAACTAAACTTAACGATTGATAAATGAGAATGCAGCATACCTATGCTTCATTAACAATAATATAACGTTCTCGCAAGTAGACAAGACAGAAAAATTTATTCAATAGTTTTCCTTTGTGCAATTACTTTCCTTCACAGTTATTTCGATTATAAAACAAATCGATATGCCCCACTACTAAACTTCTGAAAGTAAAATTTAATCATACTCAATATTCTGAAAAAGAGATCTACACACAAGTATATCTAAAAAAATTAATACCACTTCAGTTCCACAAAATTTTTCCTTGGAATAAATTAGTACAAAATACTTCTCAAATAACGGTGCTCCACTGCACGTCATTCAGCTTCCAATCTTCTCAAAGCAAGTACATAGCCAGACTGTCTAGCACACACTAACGCTGCTCTGACAAAGTACAAGTAACCTCTGTGATCAAGATCAATGGTCAGGGACAGATTTACGAATAATATGATTATATCGATATTGCACAGGTTCAGTACATTTATCAAATCCGCAGTTTTACTCACATTTGCGGCCAAGACTTCCTGAAAATTGTCAGACAAATAAAAGAGCTTCCACTAATATTCAGTATTCTGAAATTCACATTGTCAAGACTATGCCGAGAAAACCTAGTTTCAGGCGCTACTTCTCGCCACGGAAAATGCTGTGGCTGACAGCCTTCACTTAACGACTGGGAGCAGCGGCGGTTGTCTAGAGTTGTCACTGCTAACTGACAAGGAAAAATGCGTGAAAGTACAGCAGAAAGCAGTGTGGGACATGCGACGATCGCATAAGCTCAAGTACTATGGTATGAATGTGACAGTGCTCAAATGGTTTAAATCATACGTAACTGGAGGAGTGCAGAAAGTTGAAAGAAGCAGTTCACATAGTATACAAAAAACTGGTGATTTCTCAAACTGGGGAACAATCAAGAATGGGGGTGCCGCAAGGTTCGGTCTTGGGTCCTCTGCTGTTCTTAATATAAATTAATGACTTGCCATTTTATATTCAAGAAGAGGCAAAGCTGGTCCTTTTTGCCGATGATACAACTGGTGAAATTGTAATCGATGTATTTCAGAAAATCATTAAGTGGTTCTCTGCAAATGGGCTCTTATTAAACTTTGACAAGACACAGTATATACAGTTCCACACAGTAAATGGAATGACCCCATTAATAAATATAGATTTCGATCAGAAATCGATAACTAACGTAGAATATTCAAAATTTGTAGTTGTATGCTCCAGGCTGAACGCTGAAAGGCATAATCAGTCAATGAGGGGTTGAACTGGATAAAACGCACTGAGGATCTGCTGAAACGTTTGAGTTCAGCTACTTATGCTATTAGGGTCATTGCAAATTTTCGCGATATACATCTGATTAAATTAGCTTACCACGCCTATTTTCATTCTCTGCTTTCGTATGGCATCATATTCTGGGGTAACTCATCATTGAGTAAAAGATTGTTCATTGCACAAAAGCGTGTAATTAGAATAATTGCTGGAGCTCATCCAAGATCATCGTGCAGACACTTATTCAAAGAGCTAGAAATCTTCATCACTGACTCGCAAGTGGCCGATGTGGTGTCACATAAAGAGGACTTGCAATACCGCGGCCGAATTCCTCTGAATGGAGTCTCCCGGCCAATAATGCCATACGATCATTTCATTTCATTTCAGTCTACTACTGTCCAATTATCTTTAGGTTCTTTCAGTATTTATTCCACGTACTGTATACAAGCTAGACAGCTAAAAAAATGGTTCGAATGGCTCTGGGCACTATGGAACTTAACATCTTATGTCGTCATTCCCCTAGAACGTAGAACTACTTAAACCTAACTAACCTAAGGACATCACACAACACCCAGCCATCACGAGGCAGAGAAAATCCCTGACCCCGCCGGGAATCGAACCCGGGAACCCGGGCGTGGGAAGCGAGAACTCTACCGCAAGACCACGAGATGGGGGAAGGTAGACAGCTGAAATTGTTTCCGATCTTAATGTAGATTCTTCTCAAGACTAAACTTGTCTCTTTGATCTTCTGGTTTAATTACTTGTAGTTCCAAAAACGTGAACGTCTTGTTAAAAGACTTCACTAAAATCCCAAATACTGGGAATACATTCATAATCTTCTCTGTTCTATACCGGTTACGAATCGTAAAGTCATTATTGTTAATCTGGTAGCTTGTCCTTTTGCGAAACGGAAGTATGCTGGAAACTTTCGTCAATTCTTCATCAACTACAAATGCTGGAGCTTAGTGCACATATGGAGTAATCGGATAAATGCCGCCTCAGTTGCTTGATCAGATAAGGTCTGAAAGACCGCTACTATCTGTAACTGTATGGGAAGTATTGTAATGATCGCTAGAGAATCATTTGGAATCCATTATTAGAACTGACTGCGTCTCGGAGGCGACCGGTTTGGAATATTGATTTCTGAATGAGCTGAGCTGAAACGTTTATACAATCAATCATGTTTAACACGATCGGGTAAAATCTCAGCACAGCACGATATATCGTCATTCCCTACCACTTCCTAATATAATGATCAAGAATATGAAGGTTGAGGATTTAAAAAATGGTTCTAATCGGCACTATCATTTATCTTCCATCAAATCCCTCAACGCGTGTGAAGGTGCGAGAATACCGTAGGTTTTTTCTGCGTTTCAAATAAAACACTACCGGTTGTAAATTAACCTAGAAACTAACAGTTACGAGCATTTGCTGGAAGGTAATTCCTCTAAATTTTTATTGTGTTCGCAATACATGCTGAGGTGTTACATGTCATGCGTATTACTTCATCGTCTTTCACGTTTCGCTGACACAAGTTGCAACCCTCTGCCACTAGAGGGCTCCGAATTGTAACGTGCAACATCGTATTGTGTTATGTAACTACGTCGAGGTATGAAACACAGCGCGCTGCAGTTAAGTTTCTAACCGCAGAAAACGTGCCTCCAGTTGAAGCCCACAGAAGAATGAAGTCTGTGATTATTGTATCGACATTATCAATGTGCGGCGTCGGGTTGTTCGTGCTCGTAATGAAGGATTCGTGGTGCTAACGCCAACGTGTGACAGTTTTCGGACTGTATGGCTGCGTACGGCAACCAATGAGACTACTCAGAATTTTGTTAATGAACTCTTTTGAAAAGCATCGAACAACACAAACAAGGCTCTCGGGTAAGTGTGGCGTGTACAGGCCATCATTACAGAAATGCGGTGCAGAATACTGTGTGCACGATGGGTGCCCCGAGTGTTCACTCCTGACTTTAAATAGAGGTTATTTGGCGTCTGTCAAGAATTTATTTTGCTTTCTGAGCTGAAGGTGATGGGTTCCTTAACAATATTGTGACAGGTGGTGAAAACTGGGTTAACTATTTTGATCCTGAAAGCAAGGCAGCATCACAAGAGCTCCGCTGTAATGGATGAACGACGACAATATAGTTCAAGACCATGCTAGCAGCAGGCAAAGTCTTGCTCACAATGTTCTGGGTTGATTAAGGTGTGGTGCATTTGGAATTCATACCTGAAGGCACTACCATAAACTCTGCAAATACAGTGAGACCCTCAAAAAACTGAAAGCACGAATAGGAAGAGCTCATCCACACGTAAAGCACCCTCTCCTTTAGCAATACAGTTCCTGACTACACACGACCGCAGCGACATCTGCAATAATCCGACGACTCGGGTTCACTTGCATCGATCATCCACCATACAGTTCCGATTTGATCCCATCTGATTTCCATCTGTTTCCAAGACTTAAAGAACATCTTCAAGGACAACTCTTTGATACTGACTAAGCTATGCAAGTGGAGGTGAGGTTGTGGCTCCGTCAACAAAGTCAAACATTGTACAGCGACGGTATCAAAAAACCGATCTCTCGTTGGGAGAAATGTGTCCTTCGCCAGGGTGATTGCGTTCAGAAATAAGTTTGTAGACATTAATAATAAAGGTGTAGAATGTTAACAAAGTTTGTTTTATTTAAAAATCTTTAAGAATTTTTACACAAAATGTTTGGAGGCATTACTTTTCAGCACGCCGCCTTAATATACTACAACTTGCGTAAACAATAAAAACAAGTAAACGCTGAGCATTATCATCGACTGCAACTTCACACCGTGAGTGGCCACGAACTGCATTTTGATTCTAGGAAAATGTTTAAATTGTGTAATATACACTCTAACAGCATAATAATAGTTTGTTAGTAGCTGTGTCAAACGGTTAATGTGTATGAACTGGTTGAAAGTACAATAAGTATGAAGTAAGGTTACTGCTATGACCTATGATTCAATAGTTTGGTGAACCACAATGTATGAAAAAAGGAACTGATATCGCTCCTCAACTCATGTGTGAACTTCGCCCCCACCAAGGAGACGGTGGGAAGCTTACTGATGGCCATCTTTACGGGTGACATATACTATGTTTCATCCACCATCTCGCACCTAACATGGAACAATCGACAAATAAAAAATTGACAGTAATTCGTCTCCAACAAAGTGAGCACATAATCTGTCTCTGGAACGATGCTGCACATGACACACCCTCGTTATAAAAATTAGTTTTACACGCTGACGAAAGGATGCTAGATGATGTAGCACGTGTCTGCATAGTAACTCGTGTTTGCAGCCGAAGGAGTGGATAGCCCAAGTTGTTGGCCCGTAGCGTCACTGGATGATGCTCTAGACAGTTTTTCCCAATTAAAAGTTGTTCCTCGAGACACACTCTACAGCATTTCAACATTTTTGTTACAGCCTTAACACAGTTGCCTTCGTGCTACATCGTCTGTAAAATATCTATCAGATGACTCGTAAACCTTAATTACAAACTGCTATTCTTTCTTTCTCGCAGAAATTAACTTGCCACACACCGAGAAATGTATTCTCTTTCTCAGCGCTGGGCGTCCACCTTATTGTTTGGAAGAGGCGTGCACTATAGTTTGCTATCGCTTGTTGAGCTGTATGCTTCGTCCATTAGAAGCGGTCATCTGAGTTCTGTACGTTCTTATTTTCGTACTCTGTACTTTGATCAGGTTGTTGGCACGATCGTCTGAAAAGTCATCGGCTATAGCGTACAAGGTCTGATTGTGAAAATGCTTTAGCTTTCTAATATTGTCCATCTTAAGGACCGGAAGTAGCTGTTAGCGGTTGTTGATAGCCTTAAATATTTTAATGTTAGGGACATAAATCGACTGCAAACCCGTTTCGAGAGTGAAGTTCCTGTCATCTAGCTGCCTAAGTCAGTACTAGACAAATTACACTTCGAAAGCATTGTAGGTCAAAATACAAAAGCAAAGAAGTCTCCATTTTATTTTGAAACAGGTAGCCCCGGAGTCCCTAATCCGCTTATTCATATTAACAGACATCTACCAAAGCGTTACTTTCGTAAGTCGATGAACACCAATCATGTCTGATACCTCTGAGTGCACGCTGGATCGTAAACGTATATACGGCTCTGACGGACTGCACTGAGCTGTCGGCCGTTCCATAACATCCAAAAGATGTTCACAAGAGGAAAGAGGCACTATACTAATGGTTATCTGCGCACAATTGCTCACAATTGTCGTATTAACGCCAACCATAAAAAAGACCTATTCTGTGAAGAAGGTATTACCATTCTCGCCAGTTTGTATGTCTTTATCCTCATGTATCACCTCTAAGACCTTTTCTATCCTTTCAGGCGGTGGCTAGTTTCATGTATATGTTTGGCAACTACCAGTCTGCAATAATTGTCCAGTCTAAAAGCAGCGGTATGCTCATTATAATTATGTTCGAAAATTTACTAACTCTTTTTCCTATATACTTCACGTTATGTGCACTGTATTTTATTAACGCCTGCTTGCTTAGATTTACTTATAATGTTTCCAGCTTCGTACTTTAAACTATATCTGATCAAGTTGTTTGCTGTGAAATCCAACGGAACGTTTGAATGGCTGAAAAATATTGCCCAGTTTCTGTGAAATTTTGCCAAAATATAGTCCAGTGCCAATCTTCTTATCACTTAGTACTTCCTATTTCCATTTCTTCTTGCCTCTATGTGTAGTAATCCACCAGGTTCAGTTAATAATGTACGTAAATAGAATCTTGCAAGAATGGTAGTGCCTTCTTCGGTGGTTTTTAGATATCTTATAAGGCTAGCGTTAGTACGATAAATGTAGACGATTTGACACAGATAACTATTAAAATGGTGTCTCTCCATTCCTTTTCTAACATCTTTGGAATGTTATGCAATGGATGAAGGGTCAGTGTAGTCTGTCAGAGATGAAAATATTTTTTCTAACTGGTGGTCGATGGAAAGACTTCTGACGTGACAGGTGTTCACCGCCTTACGGAAGCAATGCTTTGGAGGATGTGCGGCAATATGGACAAGCGGATTGGGGAATCTGAAAGTTTTTTTATATGTTGCCCTTTAGTGCTTTGAAGTGTATTTTGTCTACGATTATCTTAGACAGCTAGATGATAGGAGCGTGACTCAGGAAACGCATTGGTTTGGATTACATTCCTAATATTAGTTCCTGTATGCTACGCTGTTCATAACAATAGGCTTCAGTGCCAAACTGCAGTGCCTGCGAGGCACCATGTCACGGATTGCTCGGCCGCACCCACCGGGTTTCGAGTCCTCCTTCGGGCATGGGTGTGTGTGTAGTTTAAGTAGTGTGTAAGACTAGGGACCGAACACCTTATCAGTTGGGTGCCTTAGGAATTCACACACATTTGAACATCTTTTTTTTTCCTTTTTTATTTTTTTTTTACCTTCCATAACTCGCAGTTGCCATACGCAAAGGAATCCCTACCACTTCTACCGTCCCTCCAATATGCCGTCTGTTCAGCTATGGGCAATCTGCATGTACTGTACCAAATAGATATCTAATCTGACATCTATGAGTGAGCATTAGTATGGGATATGTCCGCCCTTCGCCTTCATGACAGGGCGCTTATAATCTCACAGTTGAGCGCCCGTAATCTCCACACACACCCTTTATCACAGCTTGAACTCTGCTGGGAACGCTTTTAACACTGTGTCTCAATGACTGTGGAGCAAAGGCACCTCATTTTTCCCCAAGAAAGGAAACAGGGATAACCGTGCGGTCTAGGGCGCCTTGCCACGGTTCGCGAGGCTCCCCCTGTCGGAGGTTCGAGTCCTCACTTGGGAATGGATGTGTGTGTGAGGTCCTTAGCGTAAGTTACTTTAAGTTAGATTAAGTAGTGTGTAAGCCTAGGAACCAATGATCTTCGCAGTTTGGTTCCATAGAACAAATTTCCAAATTAAATTCCGAAACAGACTACTGATTTTGGACGCTGGGATCTGGATCTAAATCGACGTTCTAACTCTTCTGAAAGGTATTCCATTGGTACTGTTGATAGGTCAGACTATTTTAGGAATGTTGTTGTCCACAAGCCATTGCACAGAAGATGATATGAACTTCGCTAGTATCCTTCGGCATTTAGAGTTTTTTTTAAAGTATTGAGGAGATTACACACCAACTACGAAAAACACCATCTCGTAAAACCACAGCCTCCGTACTTCGCTTTGGGCATCACACATGAAGACAAGTAGTGTTTTCCAGGCAGTCACTAAACCCAAACTCTTCCATCGGATTGCCACAGGGTGTAGCGTGATTCATAACTCCAAATAATTCGTTCTCAGCCATCCACTATCCAGTAGCGTTCCTCTTTACACTACCTAGAGCGGCACACGGTACTCTCTACAGAATCGTGTGGCTTATGAGGAGAAGCGCTGCCATTGTACTTCATTCCTTTAAACCCTATAAGCACGGTCGTTATGGTAGCTGGACTGCTCGCAGAATACTGGAGCTCACGAACGATTCCTTCTGCTGATCTGATGCGTTTTTTTTACAACCATCCTCGCAAACGCTGGCAGTTTTTGTCAGTCACTACACGAGATCCGCTTGGTTTTGTTCTTTCGTCTGCGGTGGGTAGTCCGCTTCACAATCACATCACAAACCACTTGGGTAGAATGGCTGAAATGCTCTGATCGATTTGTTACACAGGGTGACATCCAATGACTAGTCGCCTTTTGGAGCTAGTGAGTACTCCTGGCGACCCATTCTCCTGTTACTTTTTGTCTACTTACAACCCAGTACTCTCTCCCGCCTTTTATAACGATGTGTGCGCCTGTCGCGACATCTAGAGATCAGTTGGTGTGCGAATTTGTGATAAGTTGCTATGCGACCAAACTGTTGAGGTCATTGGTCCCTAGCCTTACATACTACCTAATCTAACTTAAACCGACGAACGCTAGGGACATATCGTACACCCATGTCCGAGAGAGAACTCGAACCTCCGACGGGACAGCCGCGCGAACCGTGGCAAGGCCTCCTAGACCGCGCGGCTACCCCACGCAGCATTGGGGTGTAAGGATACTTTTGGCCGTTAGTGTAATTTCGAGTCGTGCTTCCTAAGACACCCTCCTCTATAATCGAATCAACAAAAGACATAAATTAAGTGCCTATATTTAGCTTCTGTCGATAAGCATCCAGTTAATTATTGTGCGAGGAGGGTAAGTTCTCAGTATTACAATACAATTAATACCCCTAGCTGCGTATAGTCGTTGAGATAAGTGAACGGGGACAGTTGAAAATGTGTACCCTGACCGCGACTCGAACCCGAGATATTCTGCTTACATGGCACATGCTCTATCCCTCTTTTTTTGTTCTTTGATGATCGTTGTGTATTGACATCCGGTCAAGTTTATTTGTTGATCCTTCTACTCAGTTATTTAGTACAGAGGCCAACTAGCTCTGTCACCGAACACGCTGAGCCACCGTGCCGGCTCCATCTGAGCCACGGAGGACACAGAGAATAGTGCGACTGCAGGGAATTATCTCTGGCACGCCTCCCGTGAGGGCAACAGTCTCAAATTATTGTCCCGCACTATATTCATAGTGCCCCTGGGCATTATACTCATTACTCGCGGCTTTTTACCGATTCCCTTAAGAGTTGGGGCACTGTTTGTGCATCTGCACAGCAGAAGAAGATGGTCAAATGGCCCGTGAGCCCTAACTATGATATCTGTTCTTTCGTACATGTCCGAAAGAACAGATACTATCTTCATATACATAAGTTCTCAGTACCTCTTTCTTACAGCTGATTGATGAATTTCTTGTACGTGGAAAAACCTGTGTGTGTATGTGTGTGTGTGTGTGTGTGTGTGTGTGTGTGTGTGTGTGTGTGTAAGTAAAACGGCACGTTCCTAGCGTTGGCAAAATAATTCTTAAATTTCTTGCATCAGCTTGACAAAATAATTCTGATATTGCTTGCATCTCCTTCTTCATCAATTGTCTTATTAAACTTATGCTGCAAAATAAACATTAGACAGATCAGTCTCCAAATCTGATGACCTCACACATTCAGACTCCTACTCCTTGTTCCTTGTTTGCAGTTAGTCTGTAGCTCGTCTTCTACTGGTTAGCGTTGCTGCCTCTGGTTCCCAGGTTCGATTTCCGGTCTCGTCGGGGATTCTTTTCACCTGGAGACTGGGTCTTTGTATTTTCATCATCATTTCGTTATCATTCAGGAAAATGGCGAGGCTGGACAGTGAAAATATTGGGAATTTCTACAGGTGCTGATAACCACACAGTTGAGCACCGCACAGACGAAAAATCATCATCGTCATTGTTTACAGCTCCTTCGATATATAGAAATTCACTCGCAAAGATATAGGTCAATACTATAACATTATCGAGATTTGTTCGCCAAAGTGAAACATACCTAGTATTTCATTAACAAAAGGGAACAATTTTATTCTATCTTTTTTAATGGTAACAGAAAACGATAATATTAATAGTGTGTCGTATTAGTCATTACTTTAATTTGCGCTGTGTCGTCTACTTCGATACTTTGTAAAGAATGGGTTCTATTGAGAAGTTTCATTACAACCTACACTCTGGGGCGAGAACGCCATCTGCGAGCTGGCCACTATGACCGAGCTGTTCTAGGCGCTTCAGTCTGGAACAGAGCGACCACTACAGTCGCCGGTTCGAATCCTGCCTCGGGCATGGATGTGTGTGATGTGCTTAGATTAGTTAGGTTTAAGTAGTTCTAAGTTCTAGGGGACTCATGACCTCAGATGTTGAGTTCCATAGTGCTCAGAGCCATTTTGACCATCTGCGATTCAGTAATCGTGGCCACAGATTCAGGTTTAGGAAACATTCATACCAAAGGAATTTACAAGATAAACCGGTGTACATGTGAATTCCTGCTAATTGTGAAACTCAAAAAACAAATATTTATATGAATCACATAATTTGTGTGTTAATGAATGACAGTGTAGTTCTGATTGCTGTGAAGAGGTTCCAGATGCAGAATGAAGCTGCTAAATCACTCTCTTGTAGACACCTCACGGCAAAGTTTCTAGTGTGGCATCCACCCACGGAACAAAAGTAATTGAACTTCGCAAAAAATAGTTCCCGCCCCTGCGCATTCACCCCGCTCTTCCTTTTTCGGGCGCCAACTGGCTAGGGCAGACAACTCGTTACGAAGTTCCGCTTTGAGAGGCGCCGTAGAGCTGCCGGAGTGCCGCAGGAAAGCCGGGCCGGCGGACTCGCGGTTCGCCGACAATTAGCCTGGTGGCGCTCAACTGGGGCAGAGCGGCGCGGGCTGAGGCAGGCGGAACATGCGGGCCGCCCGTCACACACCACACCACACCACGCCACACACATTTCGCGGCCAGCTAACGAGCCGCCCTCGCACATCAAAGAACGTCGTTCTGGCGTCGGCTACACCGCCCAGCGAAAGCTCTTCTCAAAGTCCGCGGTTTAGCATCGGGGTATAGTGGGTATGTATGAGACACGACTGTCAGTCTCTGTTCCAGATACTCGTGTAAATCCTTCGAGTTGCCGGTCCTCATTTCTCTGTGCTAGTAAGCACACCGAACGAAACCTTGCCCCCCCCCCCCCCCCCCCCATTCATCAAACTAATGTTGTGTAACACCAGTCTGGTATTGACGATGGCCGGAAAACAACGAGAAAGGGAGTTCACAAGTTTCTTCAGATATACGATATAGACTTTAAGCCATTTCTTGATGCTTAGATATCACCACGTTACCGGACGGTCGCTTTAATAAGTCAAGGATGCAAAACACTAACACGAATTCTTTACAGCAGAATGGAAAAACTGGTAAAAGCTGCCCTCGGGGAGGATGAGGTCCGATTCAGGAGAAATGTAGGAAAACAAGAGGCAATACTGACTCAATCACTAACCTTACAACATAGGTTAAGGAAATGTAAACCAATATTCATAGCATTTGTAGACTTCGAAAAAACTTGCGACAATGTTGACTGGAATACTCTCTTTGAAATTCTGGAAGTATCAGGGATAAAATACAGGCGACGAAAGTTTGTTTGCGACATGTGCAGAAACCAAAAGGCAGTTATAAGTGTCGAGGGCATGAAAGGGTAGCAGTGGTTGAGAAGGGACTGAGACAGAATTGTAACCTCAATCTGTATACTGAACAAGCAGTGCAGGAAACAAAACAAAAATGTGGGGTAGGAATGACAGTGCAGGAAAAAGAAATAAAAACTCTGAAGTTTACCGATGACATCGTAATTCTGTCACAGACGGCATAGTATTTGGAAGAGCAGTTGAATGGGACGGAAAGTGTCTTGAAAGGAGGACATGAGATGAACATCAAGAAAAGAAAAACAAGGATAATGGAATGTAGTCGAATTAAATCAGGTAATGATATGGATATTAGATTACGGAACGACGCACTTAAAGAGGTAAATGAATTTTGCTATTTGAGCAGCAAAATAAATGATGACAGCCTAAGCAGAGACAAAACCTTTGGGATATCGATAGGCACATGTACAGATGGCAGCAGTATCGCGTTCACGAGGTATAAAAGGGCAGTGAATTGGCGAAACTGTCATTTGTAGTCAGGTGATTCACGTGAAAATGATTCCGACGTGATTATGGCCACGTGAAGGAAATTAACGACTTTTGTAGCGGAACGGTAGTTGGATCTAAACGCATGGGACGTACCGTTTCAGAAATCGCTAGCGAATTCAGTATTCCGAGATCCACTGTGCCAAGAGTGGCCGAGAATACCAAATTTCAGGCATTACCTCTGACTGCGGACAACTCTGCAGTCTTTGGCCTTCATTTAACAACCGAGCGCAGCAGCGCTTGTGAAGAGGTATCAGTGCTAACAGACAAGCAACACTGAGTGATATAACCGCAAACATCAATGTGGAATATCGGACTAACGTATCTGAAAAGACAATATGTTGAAACGTCTCGTTAATTGGCTATGGCAGAAGACGTCCGTCGCTAGTGTCTTTGCTGACAGCACAACATCGCCGGCAGCTTCTCTCTTGGGCTCGTTACCACATCGGTTAGACCCTAGACGTCTGGAATACCGAAGCCTGCTCTGATGAGAACCCCATTTCTATTGGTAAAACCTGATAGTAGGGTTTGAGAGTGATGCAAACCTCACGAAGGCATGGAGTTATCTACAAGGCACTGTATATCTGGTGGTGGCTCCATATTGATGTGGACTGTGTTTATATGGAATGTACAGGGTCCTCTGGTCCAAATGAATCGATCATTGACTGGAAATGGTTATGCTCGGCTACGTGGAGACTTCTAGCAGTTGTTAGTTGAGTTGATGTTATCGACGACAGTGCCCCCTTGGGCTGGTCCACAGCTGCTGGAGATTAGTATGAAGAACATTCTGGTCAATACGGTCGAATGATTTGTTCATCCAGATCGCCAGAAGAGAATCCAATCGAACATTTATGGGACGTAATCGTGAGGTCAGTTCGTGGAGAAAATCATGCACTGGCAAAATTTTCCAATTATGGTCGGCTATAGAGGCAGCATGCTCAATATTTCTGCAGGGGACCTCCAACGACTTGTTGAGGCTATGCCACTTCGAGATGAAGCACTACGCGCGAGAAAAAAGAGGTCCGACACATACTAGTAGATATTCCATGACTTTTATCACCTGAGTGTTCACATCACACTACTGCTATGGCTTACGCCAGCGGTGAACGCTCAGACGCCTGCTATCAGCTCCTATATCATCTACAGTACTCAACGGCGACAATTGTGTTCTTTTATGTGGATGAATAAAACTTTTTTCCTGCGAGCTTACATACCATATCATCGAGAAAGTGTACTAAGTGTGTGAAAAGAGTTGCCACAGGATGCCGTGTGTTTAGATTTATTTACTCACTTTAATTTTCAGCTAGTAAAATGCTGAGCGTAATGAAACGTGATGAAGCTCTAGTAGCTGCCACATGCGGGCTGTGAACTTTGAGCTTTTAATACAGACTGAAAACGAGTAAGCTGCGGAATTCAGTAAATCTCTGTACGAAACTAAACATCTGAAATAGTTCGTATATAAAAAGTCTTAAGTAGAAACATTGATACAGAGAGCAGTTACTCAATAGAGGTACGTGGAAAATAAATAATTAAGTTTTTTAAATAAAGGTGGCCAGTATTATGTTGAACAAAGTTTAACTGAGTAGGTACACGCTATGTGATGGAAGTCGCGTCTACCCAATTCTAAGACAATGGCAGAAGTATGTTGTCCCACCGACTTCAATCATGTTATAACATGACCATTTTTTATTAAAAATAACCATTTTAATTGCATCAGCTGTGAGTTGTTGGTGAAATATTGTAAGTTAACTAAACAAACAGTGTTTTTAGAATGTATAGCCCACACCTATTACTAAATAAGTAAACTTAATCCTACAAATCACCTGTTTTAGATGATGTCCCAACTCCTAGACAGAAGTAAAACATTGGGCCTGAATCCATCAGTAGATAAAAAGTTGTAGTCTGTTGCGTAACTTTATTCTTATTTATGTTTACTCATGTTAGTGTAATTGCTGAATCGTTTAATTCCATATGCAATTTGTCAAAAGAGTGGTCACTGAAGCCGGCCAGGGTGGCCGAGGGGTTCTAGGCGCTACAGTCTGGAACCGCGCGACCGCTACGTTCGCAGTTTCGAATCCTGCCTCGGGCATGGATGTGTGTGATGTCCTTAGGTTAGTTAGGTTTGAGTAGTTCTAAGTTCTGGGAAACTGGTGACCTCAGAAGTCAAGTCCCATAGTGCTCAGACCCATTTTTTTGGTCGTTGAAGTAACTTTACATTAAGACAAGGATCGATAAGTTAAGAAGCTGAGGTGTTTATCTTTGCCTTGTCGTCGTATTTAACTTTGCTTTATCATCTTTTAAATAGGTAATGTGCTTGAAAATAGCCTTTTAACCCTAACCTAGGTTGTCAAGTAACCATAATAAAATTTGTGAAACTTGGCAAAAAACAGGGGTTATTCAGTTAGTTAAAAATAACTTTTATTGTTACAGTTTTCGGAGAAATTATGTTTCTCCCGGGACAGCCCCATATTCTAAGGCATTGCATGTATGTTGTTTCTAGTGAATTACTGCTGTCATACGTGGCATTCTTTTATGTTTTATTCTTTTAGGGTTTTGCTATATGACTCCTTTATTCATAATCGGTGCCACTGAGATGAGGATGAGCCGAACACTTGGCGTTCTTAGGAATACCCGATTTTTCAACGTTTATGAGCCACCACGAATGATTGCATAACAAGTTTGTGACATTTTGATGCCGCACTGTTAAAAATAATCTATTGAGCAATTATTACATAGTTTTGGAGTCAATATGTGCAACAAGCTTACGTCTGAACGGATGTGACGAGTTCACCAAAATGAAGAAGACCCACTACTGTGAGAAGAAATTGACTTTTTCAAATGTTCTTTTCATAGCTACATTTATCTATAAAGAGTTTCTATGTCAGTTTTCAGGGTTCATTGAGTTATGGTAGTAGTAATTTCACCATGAGTGATTCAGAAAATAGCCAGTCAAATTATTTAACATAATATGAAGATGTAGTAAATAACACTACGCCGAAAATGAAGCCACACATAATAAGACTGTAGATGAATTTCTATCATCGTATACAATGAAGCAAAGACCTGAGTTTGTAGATAACATAAAAGAAAGATAGAAGAACACAAGTTACAGCAAAAAATTATCTTGAGCGTCCAAAAGCTAATATGCTGATATCGGTTTAGAGTGAAATATTACAGTACCAGAAACAGCAACCAAATGTATAAAATGCAGAACATCGAAACAAACAGTTACATATTCTTTCATGTAGCTGCGTTTGTTACAATATGACACAGAACTTGTGTATCGTGTTTTCCTGACCACAGTTCTGTATTGAATCCTGTGTTTCAAGAACGTGAATTAATTAAAATTATGTTTAAGTGTTGGAATTCAATTTAAATAACAAAAGGTTTTGATGAAAAATAAATACAATATTTTCTGAAAATATTTTAATTTCTTTCACCTCAGACAGACATTGCCACGTCCAAAACCTCCAAGTAGACCACATAATCTATATGTTTTAATTACTTGGCAAATTAATTTTTGCTCAGAAATGAAGCAACTTTTTATGCAATTTTAACAGCGTTGTATGGGAACAATTTCAGGTAAATTAAAGTTCGTTTATTACAGAACACAAATATAGGGTTGATTGTGCAAGCAAAATGAGAGCTATGATGGGTACAGCGTAGCAACGCAATGTCGACCTCTGATCGAAGGAATAACACATACGCCTTTCAGCGATCCGTTGGCAGCTTTACTCAGTTCGGCTGTGTCGAGCAGTGTCGGACGGACACACTACAGTTAACAGTCAGCGCCGCCTTACTAGATTTCTGATAGCATTTGATACTGTGACGATAAGCGATTTATAACAAAGATACCATCACATGCAGTGTGAAGAAACTTGATGCACCATTGTAAATAAATGATTTCTCAAATAGCTCAAGCAGCACTTTCAATTAATTCATTGATGATTCTGTAGCACATAGAAAAATATAACTGTTTTATGAATTAAGCAAATGGAGGACCGAGAACATCCCCACTATGTACGTTGAAATGGTGCTCTATTCAAACGCGAAGAAATTCAAGGCAATGCTGCTAACGAGGACAATGAAACCGTCCTTATACAGATAGAACATTAATCACAAATCTTACAATTATCAAGGAGGTCGTGATGGCACGTAGGATCCTGAATTTCGTACCGTTTGGCACTGTGAAATTCTTAACAGGAAAGACGAATGGAAGAGTTAGACATTTTTAGGAAACTGGGCATTTCTATGCCTCTGTCATGCAAACGGCTTGCCCTATAGAAGCAGGAACTACTTGTTCTATAAGTGTTTTTCCAACGTTTATTCTTATCAAGTGAGCGTAATAGCAATGTCGAAGGAATGTAGTAACGTAAAAGGTTAATGTAGCACACACCGAAGTGAAATGAAAATACGCATGAAACCCAATGGGGACATTTTTAAAGAAAAACAATTTTTCTAGTAAAGCCCCCAGTAATTACAGAATAACAATGTTCGAGGAAAACTATGCAACAACTCTGTTCTTACTCTGATCAGCCGAAACATTAAGGGAACCTGCTTAGTACTCGTCTCTGTAGGTCGCTAATGCACGACTGCGGTGGCGTTCGACCCCCAGGTGAACAGGTTCCAATGCTGGTGGTGGATGAAATTTTCACTGATAATATTTGGCCGGCAGGACGACGAGAGTTGGTGGCGTAAAGCTCTTGATCACCAGTCTACGCACTATGTCTTGAATTAAATTCTAAACATCTCCGTAGTGTATCATGAAGTGGAGGCCTGTGGCACTGTTGAAAGTGATTTGTCCGTCGGATGGAGACGTCAGGCCCAGCAGCCTACTTACTATTATTCGAGAGGAATGTGTAGTGGCACTGCTTCTCTCACCATCAAAATGCAACACAGAAAAACGCTACTTTATACACGTCTCCATTACTCTCACTTTCGATCCATACATACACATAAGACACAACTCCCACATATCAGGAAGGAAAGAGGCATGGAGAAGAAAACGCTTTTCGACACGCCTCTGAACCCAGTCCGTCGAGTAGCTCAGTTAACTATGCCATAAGGCATTATCATTTTTTACATACGTAAAGGCGTGGTCTTCCAACTTTGGAACACAATACAGCAGAAATTCTACATTGCATGGATTCGCCAAGTTACTGATATGTGACGGATATACGTGACGACAAATGTCCTCACACAGTTCACGTACTTCCCAAAACTTACGGGCCGATGGTTTGTAGGGACAAAACTGGTCCCTATGGCACCCTAGGTGCTCCCCTTAAGATTAATCTCAGGTGAACTAGATGGTCAATACATTGACATTAGTTCAATATTATGATCCTCACACAACTGTAGCTTGATATTGGCCTCGTGCATCCTGCTGCTGGGAGATGCTACATAGGGATGACATCGGGCACGAACGGATGCAGGTGGTCTGCAATAATGTTCATGTGTTCTAGAGCTGTCACGGTCCTTTCAAATACTACCACAGGTCCTGTGGCAGCGAAGGTGAGTATTCCCCATCCATGTCATAATACTGCCCCAGTGCCCCATGCCTAGCACGTTTAGATCAGCTGTTCGACTAGACTGCGTATCCTAACGCTACCATCGACCTACTGTAGCAAGAAACGTGGCTTACCCCACCAGATGAGGCGTTTCCATAGTTAAATGGTTCTGTCTCGATGATACCGTACCCACTGCAGTCCCAACATATGATAAAGTCGAGTCAAATGGCAACATGTACGGGTCTTCTGCAGCAGAGCTTCAAGTGTGAACCGAACTGTGTGCTGCGAAATACTTGTGTCTGCGCTAACAATGTACTCCACCGTCAGATCTTTCATAGATCGCCGCATATCATGCTTCACATAGTGAGTTAACCTTTGACCTGCGCGTTCTGTGATCTGAAATGGTCATGCCGTATCTGCCTTCAACCAATTTCCATAGATGCTCACGGCAGTAGCACGCGAACAGCCGTTTTCGAGATGCTCGTTCACACTGCCGCTAGGGCAACATATCCATCTGCCGATTGTTGAAGTCAATTATGTTAGTGTATTTCCACACCTTCGTCCAGTATCGTCACTAGAACGATTTCCCATTCGTTTCTGCTCCATGTGAGTACCTTCCTTACCGCGTAATGTACCCACAACGAAACCAGAAGCTATTCATTGTCGTGGAGCTCGTAAATGTAAGTATTCAGAATTACCACTAGCATTATACAAAGGAAACTGCACTGTGTACCGAAGGATGTAGAAACGTTTTCTTCGTCTCACACGTTAGTGGAATAGGACAGAAAGGTGCAAATACAATATGTTCAGTACCAGTTTCTCACTGACTTTACTCACATGTCTGGGATTCGTTTGAAACGTTAGAGATCCATGAGAGAATATTGCAACAAGGTCCAGTACAACTACTTGAATAACTCACGAGATATTAAATTTAACTGATGAAAGGAGAAATAATAAAAATGCAGCAACGGAGCCAAACAATGAGACTGAGAAGGAGTAGTACGAAATATTGAAGTAGAAAGAGCAAGAGGAGACAGTTCAAATTGTTGATTATAGGAAAATTATACCGGTTCGTAAAAGTTAAACATCTGTATGAATGCCAAGAATTCAGACTGTATGGAGTACTAAGTAAGAAAGAGCCGAGCGGATTGGTCGAGCGGTTCTAGGCGCTTCAGCCCGGAACGGCGTTGCTGCTGCGATAGCAGGTTCGAATCCTTCCTCGGGCATGGATGTCTGTGATGTACTTAGGTTAGTTAGGTTTAAGTAATTCTAAGTCTAGGGGACTCATGACCCTAGATATTAAGTCCATAATAGTGCTTGGAGCCATTTGGACTAAGTAAGGAAGGGAAAACTAAAATGTGAAAGAAATGTTCAGGGGCGTGGATAAAAGTAGCCCGTGTACGTATTGAGGAAATGCAATTAAACTGCAGAAACGAAGAGCTGAAATAGACTTACCGTTTATTCACAATGAAAAACACAGTGAAAAATACTTTCGTAGAAGATGTTGAAAGACAACCTCTGCCACATTAATGTACAGCAGTGCACGTCCAAGCATATTCACATATCCTCGGCGTAAAATTGGGATATCGGTGGAGCAACTTCTCAGCTGATAAATTAGACATGTGGCATGTTGCCTACCTTGCTGGAAGAAGCAGTATTGTCTTTCATATTTAGTGAGATGAGCACAAAATGTATCAAAAATTTCCACATATGCAATCGTGTTGCGGGCAGTGTAAAAATATCTGTCCAATGATGCGCGTTCCTGTTACACTGAACTAAACGCAGATTTTTTGATCATGGAGTGGTTGCTGACGCACAATGTTAGGGCTCTCACCCCATGTTCTGTGAATTCACATGATTCGAAAAATAAAACCAAGCTTCATCGCTCATGATGTAATGGGAAGCGTCTAACAAACCATCGTTGATGTTACTCACAAGCCACTGGCAGTAATCTACAGGTTTCAATCATCCTGTCGTTATTGCTGCACAACCATCGCACTATAGGGCTTCAAATTAAGACGTTTAAATATCCGCTGGCTGCTCCTCCTAGTTACATGCGTATGTAGACTCCTTTCAGCTCTGAATAATTCTTCGGTGAATATCTGCAATAACTTCTGGTTTGCGAACTGAAGGAATATTTTGTCGGTTTATGTTATGCACACATTCACAGGTGCACCAGTTTTTAAACTGTCTCTGTATTGCCCTCTTTTCTGGTAGTCCTCTATCCGGATTCTTGACCCTGAAAAATTTTGGAGTTTCCTTAATCGAACCTGTTTTCACATACGCTTCCACAGTTTCAATTCTTTCTTCTAACGAGAAAGTCATTTTACAGACCGCAAAGAGAAACGTCTAAATTCACCGATGAAATAAACTGATTTGGTGGAAGAAGAATGCTAACAATCTATTATTGCATAAAACTGTAAATTTTTGTAGCTATTTACTCTATTTCAGAAGTCGAAATATTCCCCTCGCATTCAAAGGGGAGGCGGCCTACTTCTAACGGCGCCACAGCGTACAACATACGAGGGAACAACGTTACCGAAATAAAAAAGGAAATAGATGAAGATGAGATGGAATTTATGATACTACGAGAAGCATTTGACAGAGTATTAAACTTTCGAAAATGGCTCTGAGTACTATGGGACTTAACATCTGTGGTCACCAGTCCCCTAGAACTTAGAACTACTTAAACCTAACTAGCCTAAGGTCATCACACAACACCCAGCCATCACGAGGCAGAGAAAATCCCTGACCCCGCCAGGAATCGAACCCGAGAACCCGGGCGTGGGAAGCGAGAACGCTACCGCACGACCACGAGATGCGGGCAAACACTCGACTCGAAACAAATTTTCGTTAGAGTTTTTGACATCTTTGGGAGATCATTTGCGAAAAAGTATTCCATCTGATATGAAATATATGTACTGTTGCTGCTAGCTTCACTATCGAGCTCTGACGGACCATTCATTACCAATCGGCAGCCGTATCACGCTTTGCCAAAGGAGACATCGGATGGGGTATCGACCGGCATGTGGCAAGCACAACTTTCTCCCGGCCATCGTTTGCTTCGCAGATCTGGGAGCCATTGCTTTCAATTGAAGCAGCTGCTCAGCAGTCATCAAGAGGCTGCGTGAACTCCCACTAACGGAAATTCTCTGGAAGTATCGGAAATTGAATCCCGATCCTCTGACCAGTCAGGTACGGCGTCGGATATGCAGGGTATTCGAGACTGCAGTAATACCCTCTGACTTCAAGAACAAAGTAGTATTTGCTATTACATAGACTTAAATGATAACACGAATGAATAATGTACAGCCAGTAGATTAGTAAGTCATGGCTGCAAAATAGGGATAATTTACAGAAGAATGGAAAAAGTGGCGGAAGCCGTCCTCGGGTTGTGTTCCCGAGAAATTTAGGAATACGGCAGGTAATACCGACTTACGAAAGGGAAACTTACATGTACAGCTTTTGTTTGTTTAGAGAAATCGATTGACTATGTTTACTGCAATCTTCTCCTTGAAATTTTGATAGATATAAAATGCAGACAGAATTTGTGAGATGACTTTGTGAGAAAAAGAATTTTGTTAACATCGAATATAAATTTAAGGGTTAACGCATGTGTCTGTAGTTTAGCGTGATAACGTTGACGATAATTCTGAAATATAGTGCCACAGACCAATCTTGTAAATTAGATGGGTGGATCGAATTACTAACGAGGAGGTCTTTGTGTGCCCAAGAGCTGTTGACTGGCCAATGTGTCATCCTCTGCCGTGAGACGGATGCAGTTTGTAGGAGCATATGGTCGGTACACCGCTCTCCCCGCCGTTTTGCCGACTTTCCAGACGGTAAAACCCCTACTTCTCATTAAAGTAGCTATTCGGCATCACGTACCAGTCCCCTCACCAAGTATCATCTTGATGGCAGCTATTAACACCACTCAGATGCTGAGGCGGAATAATGAAGGGGTATTGGATCGAAAAAAAATGTAATAAATTTGTTTCTTGTAGTGTCCATTTTGGCAGCAGCTGTATATAAATTGCAGTTGTTTCTAAGGAAAAGCATTCTGCATGTTGCGCATCGTAATTTTTTTATGCACCCAGACGCGGTTCCCCCTCTTATACAAGACATATTCAGTACATGTCCTGAAATATTACATGATTTGTCCTTTTTACACATAGGTTACGGTTTCACATCTAGGTTATAGATTAAAAACAGTTCCTTAACGTTTTTTTTTTGCGATATGGAAAGGTACTTACAGGTAACTTCTAATTCACTGCATCTAATCAAATTGCTTTTTCTCATTGGCAACCAGGTTGACATAAATAAAAATTTTGATGTGCAGCATGCAAAACGTATTTTTTTCTTTTTGAAACAACTGCAATTTAATAAATTTGTGGTACAGCTTGAAGAAAACTGGTTGATTAGACATATCATGAGACAACGAGAAACTTTCAATTTAGTAATAGAAGAGAGGGAGGGACAAAAATTATAGTGGGAGGGATGAAACTTGTAAAAATTGTATGTAGGCTTGACTACAGATGTTGGACATGAATATGGAAACATCAAAAGTACACGTTATTACTACGACCAGTACTGTGTAGGAAACCTGTTGGCACTCAAATCAGCTTCAAGTCGTTTCAAAACTGATAAATATGTTTTTCACAGGAATAATATACAAATATTTCTGCAAAACAGTGGCAAGTTCAGGTCTCTACAATTAATGAAAAGCGATCACGCACCCATCTCTCCAAGATAGACCACAAAGGATAAATAATACTGAGATGTGGTGACTTTAGCGGCCAGGGAAGATGCAGCATTTTATCTTCGTGCTCACGGTACAAGTCCTGGCTGGTGCGAACTGTGTGAACAGGGTTCTGTTGTCTTCGTACACAGCATCACCATTGGAAAACACTATAATGTGGAATCGATCTGATTAGCCAAAACGGTTGCATAACCCTCGGCAGAAATTCGACCCATGCTACACGACGATATTGCTGAACAAATCATCACCAAATCCACTTCATGACTCACTCTTGAGGCGTAAACTCGGCCAGAAGCTGGAAACAGTGTGGAACAAGACTCAGTCGACCAAACGACATAGCCGGCCGGTGTGGCCGTGCGGTTCTAGGCGCTTCAGTCTGGAACCGCGTGACCGCTACGGTCGCAGGTTCGAATCCTGCCTCGGGCATGGATGTGTGTGCTGTCCTTACGTTAGTTAGGTTTAACTAGTTCTAAGTTCTAGGGGACTGATGACCACAGATGTTAAGTCCCTTAGTGCTCAGAGCCATTTGAACCAAACGACATTCTTCCGTTGCTCCGTAGCAACCCGTTGCTTCCGGATTTCATGGCTTCGGCACCACGTTTTCCTGTTATGGAACAGCGATGAAGTGGTTCTGCAATTCCAGCTCGCCCAGCAAGTGTTAGATGATGGAGCTGCCTTCCTGTTGTTTCGGTGGTCGCACGGATCGGAGCTCAACATCAATTCTGAAGTAACTTTTGCCACTGTTGTCCTTTTATTTACTGTCACAATTGTCTCAATGACCGTCTTCGCAATCACTCAACATACACTTTCATCCACGTGGATGATGTTTTCCACCTTTCCCTGCACGCGGTATAAATTTTCGATAAGGTACCTCTTGAATTACCAAGTACTTTGGCTCTCTTGACTACGGAAGTGCATATCATACGAGAACCAACAATTTGCCCATATTCAAATTCACTTAGCTACGACGTAATGCCCTCACAGCTACACAGAACACTTCTTACAACGATTCACAGTTGCAACGTGTTGATAATGTTGCACAGGTGTAGTTCGTTGTCAAATACGACAGCGCAACCTTCAGGCTTGTGTAGCATCTGCATTAATATTCAAGCATGCACTTATTTCGTGTTTTGATATTTTTGTCCTATCCAATTACGATCAGCCGGCCGCGGTGGTCTCGCGGTTCTAGGCGCGCAGTCCGGAACCGTGTGACTGCTACGGTCGCAGGTTCGAATCCTGCCTCGGGCATGGATGTGTTTGATGTCCTTAGGTTAGTTAGGTTTAAGTAGTTTTAAGTTCTAGGGGACTAATGACCATTGCAGTTGAGTCCCATAGTGCTCAGAGCCATTTGAACCATTTTTTGAATTACGATAAACAAATGGATGCAGTTTTCAGTGGTTATGAAGATATGAGGAGGCTCGCACAGGATACATTGCAGTGCGGAAAGCTGCATCACACAAGTCTTCGGGTCTTCGGACCAAAGAGAGACGCACGGGATGGCCGCGTGGCCTTGGGCGTCTTGTCACGGTTAGCGCGGCTATCCCCGTCGGAGGTAGTCCTCACTCGGGCATGGGTGTGTGTGTTGTCCTTCGCTTAAGTTAGTTCAATTAGTGTTTAAGCTTAGGGACTGAAGACCTCGGTAGATCTTACCACAAGTTTATGAAAAAAACATTACCAACGACAACAGTATCAACAACGTTGTTATTCCGTCCCCCATGACTTTTCCCACCGTTATTCGTATCCACCTTGAATTGCTGTATTCTGACACATTGATTATAACATTTCCTGCAGATCGGATTCACTTCCTCGAGAACACATTCCTTGAAAAGTGTTCAGCATAATATGATTTACATCATCAACATTCTCCACTATTTTTCAATATTTTTTTTTCATTTTTCTCTTGCTGTTGTACGGTAACGAAGCGGCTTATGCAACTAAGAAGCCGTCCAACTTTCTATTACCTTCCGTTGCGTGGTTAATTTGAGCAACCATTGAAGGCCTCCCCACTAACAATTTCATAGCAGCACATTTCTCTCAAGCTCTGATGATACGTGTGCATTTGCTGTTAGGAGCGGACGCAAGTAATCCGCTAGATCCTCTGAAACCGTATCAAGGAAGTAATGAGTATGCAAAGCGAAGCTTTTCCTCATTCCTCTGCCAGATTGGTTTTTCTCGGCAAAAACTCTGAAATGTATTCTCTCTGTCCTTCTTGTGGATGCACCGTGAACACTTCAATCTAATCCACGAATCTCAAAGGTTCATTCGGAAACGGAGGGCCTCACTCCTTTATCCAAGCTCATCAGTGCACCACTGAAACCTTAATGATATGCAATTTCATTCGAGAGCTAACAATCGGTCAGCCGGCGTTTTTGCTTGTTCTACCAGTCAGTGCTCTTAATGGTAATTTATTCTAGTCTGTTATGGTCGCCGAATAGCTTTGCACCACTTTCTTGTATGCAGGCTTCAAGAAGACAACACGAGAAATGCAGTCTTGTAATTTTGTTGTGGTTGTGGTACTTGAAGTTCAAAACTCTTATATCAGTCAGCCACAGCAGTTCGATGTAACACTCTAACATTCTCGAGGAAATTCACCTTGGTTTCCGAGAGTATTTAACAACCCACAGTAAGGCCCATATTTCGATAGGGAATGTGGTTGTATGGGAAAATGTTTGCTTCCGATATGGGAAACCTGGGTTCGGTCCTCGTCTGACAATGATTTTTAGACAATGAGCATGCTCTAAGAGCATTTCCGTGAAGCATACAATACGTAAATAAGGAAAAAATTGGCAGTGCTCGAATCTGTTTATCACTACATAGCTGGTTCAAGTCTCGTTTCCATTTAGTTGATATCTTTAATTTTTCCTTTCACTTCGACTATTTACGACATTTAAATGCAAAATACATCAAATATAAGCTGGTTAACACACATCTGTCATTTGAATGAAAAATCCGCAGATTCTTATTTCTAACTGCCAATCGCACCCAAAAATCCACTTTTTCTGCAAATAAAAATTTTAATTACCTATCTTTTATAGAACATTTTAACATAGATTGTTTAAATTAGAAAACAACATCAAAAATTAAATAGTTACATTTTAATGTATTTGACTCTTCGAGAAAATCTGGACCTTGTTCAAATATCCATGCTGACCCTGAATCGAACCTGGGCCTCCCACGTGGGAGGCAAGCACTCTGCCACAAAACAACACTGCCCCTTGGAAACGACGACCTCATACTAGGTTATTAAACACACTTGGAGAACTTATAAGCTGATTCTCTCGAGAGTTTTTGAGAGATACATCGAAATTCTGTGGTTGACAGAAATTTGAATTCTCAACTTCAAGTACCATAAACATAAAAAAAATTGGAAAATCCAGTTGCCAGGTGGTCTCCTTATGAGTTAAAAAAAGTAGCAAGTGTCCTCATCTCCATATATCAAATAACGGCCAAAATCTGACGATCGATCATAAAACATTGCATAAAAATATTTACTGATGTATTATGAAACTGCATGTTGTAATGATATAAGTATGTGCCGAGTTATTCGTCCACATAGGCTTGGAATAGAGGAGAGATAAATTTGTTGTATGGCTGAATGCTAGAGGGCTCAGCGTACGCCACTTCAGTTCCAGCTGCCAGCTACGTGGCAGGTACGAGTGCGTCCAGGTACAAAGACCAGCGGCGTCGCTGGAAACAGGGAAAATCCCACCACAAGAAATTTTGACTGCTGTCGCCTGGAAGACATATGTGCAGGAGACTATGATCCAAGACGTGGTGGAGTGTCAGACAACATGAAAGATATCTTTGAGAGTCTGCAGTAATTCAGATCAAACACTAAAGCAAATCTGAATACACTGACGAACACCCCCCCCCCCCCCAAAAAAAAACCAACAAAAAAACAAAAAAGCGATACAAATCCAGTGACTCAACAATAATTTCAATACTTTTAAAGCTACAGAAGTTAATGTTTCACTGGGAGTAAACATTAACACACTAAACCTCTGAACCTCTGAATTAACATATTTTAATCACATCTTGCGATTTCAACAAACTGTATCTTATTACACTACAATTGTCATCCCTGAAAGATACGTATCTGTATCCATTTTGTTGTTGTTGATTAATGAAGGCGTTTATATCTTTTTCATTATGAGAATGTTTGACGGAACATCATATCCTCCACATTTACACAGAAAATGAACACAGCCTCGATACCCCATCTGCCATACGTGTGTAGTTGTTTAAAGAACAGTTTACCATTTTTGCCAGTGACTTTATACTAAATACTGATTGCAAGTGCGGTTAAGAAACTGGGCTAATTTAAAAGTGGTCAGTCACATGTACTAGTGATCCCCTTGGTTGGATAGAGACTCAAAAGACTTTTTTGTAAGAAAGTCATAAATATTGCTTACACAAAATTTATTAACAATCTGTTGTCGTTTATCGTGAGCACACTTGGCACATGAATGCTGACTTCTTTATTTACGAACCAACTATTACTTACATTTAATATGAGTGGTCTGAGTGTGAGCAAATGCTTAAAACATTTCCTTTAATTACATATTGTTGTACCGTATCAGTTTAGTACGGGAAAGTAGTCAAAGTTCAGTCAGATCCTGTCTGCCGCATGTAAGAACAACGTATTTTCGGTTCGGGATGGCCTTCAGCCAATGGAAAAGCAGACAGTAGCAGAACACTATGGAAGTCAAGTGGAGACTGGGGTTTTTCGAGAGAAGAGTTCAAGGTAAGGTTATGAGACACTTTGAAGCGAGTTCTGGAAGAAGGCAGACCTATCTTTTTCATATTAGGTGCATTGTACCGTCACCTACTGCCAGGTATTCCATATCAGTGACCTCAGTAGTCATCGTAAGAGAGCAGAATGGGGCGCTCCAGAGAACTCACGAACTTCGAACATGGTCAGGTGATTGGGTGTCACTTGTGCGAGATTTCCACACCCCTAAACATCCGTAGGACCACTGTTTCCGATGTGACAGTGACGTGCAAACGTGAAGGGACACCCTCAGCACAAAAGCCTTCAGGCCGACCTCGTCTGTTGACTGACAACAGTTGAAGAGGGTCATAATGTGTAATAGGCAGACATCTATCCAAACCATCACACAGGAATTCCAAACTGCATCAGCATCCACTGCAAATACTATGAAAGTTAGGCGGGAGGTGAGAAAACTTGGATTTTATGGTAGAGCGGCTGTTCATAAGCCACACATCACGTGATAAATGCCAAATGACGCCTCGCTTGGTGTAAAGAGCGAAACATTGGAAGATTGAACAGTGGAAAAACGTTGTGCGGAGTGACGAATCACGGTACACAAGGTGGCCATCTGATGGCAGAATATGGGTATGGCGAATATCCGGTGAACATAATCTGCCAGGCGGGTGTAGTGATAACGGTAAAATTCTGAGGAAGTGGTGTTATGGTGTAGTTTTGTTTTTCTTGGAGGGGGCTTGCACGCCTTGTTGTTTTGCGTTGTACTATCACGTCACAGGCCTACCATGATGTTTTAAGCACCTTCTTGCTTCCCACTGTTGAAGAGCAGTTCGGGGATGGCGATTGCACAGAGTACTGACCTGAAACCTATAGAACACCTTTGGGATATTTTTGAACGCCGACTTCATGCCATGCCTCACGGACCGACATCGAGACCTTTCCGCAGTCCAGCACTCCCTGAAGAATGGGCTGCCATTCCCCAAGAAACTTTCCGGCACCTGATTGAACGTAGGCTTGCGAGAGTGGAAACTGTCATCACGGCTAAGGGCGGGCCAACACTATATTGAATTCCAGCATTACCGATGGAGGGCGCCACGAAGTTGTAAGTGATTTTCAGCCAAGTGTCCAGATACTTTTGATCACATATTGTACATGATTAAGTCATATACATGTTTGATTCCGGGCGGTGAATTTCCGTTATAATCCTTTAACTTCTCAAAGGACTTCATACTTCGAGAGGTCTGAATGTGCACTAGAGTAGAACTCTAACTTTCTCTGCTTGAATTACAGGACTGAAGATAGAAAGAGCATGAGTTATTATTATTTGTACCATGTGTGTTAATTTGCAACAGTTAATTTTTAATATGAACTGTCAGTTTGTAATCTGAACTATTTTGAGCTGTTGAAAATTTACTGTCGTGTGGTTACAAAACGGATTTACTTTTCGTTTATGTTTGATGAATACCACTCTCATAACGCTATCAAAATAACTGCAATTGATAATGGTATTTTCTCTCTGTATTTTAACTGAATATTATGGGAGCATTTCTCGTTTAGTTGAGATGTCCTTTATTGAATAAACATCATCCAGACATAATTCTTTGTGTTCGAAATCAATTACAGACGTTACAATAGAACCCTTGTTATTAAATTCTTCATTTAACTTTTATTTTGCATTTCTGTAAACTTTATTAACTCGCAATTACAGCCAGTCCCTACACTATTTGTATACACGATCACAGCTACTGGTTACTATTTGCCACGAATTAACTGTGGGGCATGAAAGCACACGTGCGCAGCACCACCCTATGACTTCATCGAGATGTTCTTTTTACACAGAGTTGTGCATAGCGCAAGTACCTACAGGTAATGACGCAAATAGATTGCACATTTGGGACTGTTGCTTAAGACAGCAACTACTCAGCAGTAACTGTTAGGCACTGTCGCAATATGTACGATGATTGGCGGAGGTGTTTTTCCTATGAAAATAAGAACAATTTTAAAATAAAATAAAAGACCAAACGGTATCAAAAATATTTTTACATGACAGCCTGCTCCTTCATTGCATCAACATAACTGTTAAAAACATTCTGAAGCCAATATCGCATAAATATTTCTTTATTTAAAACAATGGATTTCGGTCAACGTCGCTGTCACCTTTAGGTCTTAAAAATTGATTTTGTAGGCACTTATCGTATGTGAGAAGTTGCAAGTTAGTGACTCCACTAACAGCAGCCTGGTAGAGCGGCGCTGTCATTGCTCACGTAGTCTCTATAGGCGGTGGTTCCGTCTGTAAGATGACACGGCACCTGCTGCACTCGTCACATCGTGAGGGCCATCACATTCCCTGTTCTGGCGGTTGTGTGGCCGTTCATAAGCTGGCCTACGAGTGCGCAGCCTAGCTCGCTTCTGTACGCAGGTCAGTGCGACGGTGGGAGCCACGTGGAGTGAAACCAGTCTAGCCAGCAGAGTGACTGTGTTGCTGTACGGACGGCTTTTCCTTCAGGCTTGTACATTTTACAATCAAGTAAGCACACTAGTGTATAAGCGTACATTTAACTTCTTATTTATACTTTAATTGAATTACAGAAAGCATTACCTGTTACATAAACATACAAAAACTGGTATAGGTAAAGTAGAAGCCTATCTATAGTCGTACTAGAAAATGTTTACTTTAGTTAATGTCTTCTGTACTTAAAGTAAAACTATGAATAAGACATTAAACGTTCACTTTTAGGCTAATGTGCTTATTTGGTTGTATTATTTGTTGTTATTATTTTTGTAAACCAAAAAATATATTTTCGTTGCAAGAAAATGCCATTTTTGTACATTACAGCCTTCTAGTGGAGTTGCTTTCCTTGTAGTTTCATAGCAACACGTAAAGCAGTTTGCACTTATACACTACTGGAAATTGAAATAAGAACACCGTGAATTCATTGTCCCAGGAAGGGGAAACTTTATTGACACATTCCTGAGGTCAGATACATCACATGATCACACTGACAGAACCACAGGCACATAGACACAGGCAACAGAGCATGCACAATGTCGGCACTAGTACAGTGTATATCCACCTTTCGCAGCAATGCAGGCTGCTATTCTCCCATGGAGACGATCGTAGAGATGCTAGATGTAGTCCTGTGGAACGGCTTGCCATACCATTTCCACCTGGCGCCTCAGTTGGACCAGCGTTCGTGCTGGACATGCAGACCACGTGAGACGACGCTTCATCCAGTCCCAAACATGCTCAATGGGGGACAGATCCGGAGATCTTGCTGGCCAGGGTAGTTGACTTACACCTTCTAAGGCACGTTGGGTGGCACGGGATACATGCGGACGTGCATTGTCCTGTTGGAACAGCAAGTTCCCTTGCCGGTCTACGAATGGTAGAACGATGGGTTCGGTGATGGTTTGGATGTACCGTGCACTATTCAGTGTCCCCTCGACGATCACCAGAGGTGTACGGCCAGTGTAGGAGATCGCTCCCCACACCATGATGCCGGGTGTTGGCCCTGTGTGCCTCGGTCGTATGCAGTCCTGATTGTGGCGCTCACCTGCACGGAGCCAAACATGCATAAGACCATCATTGGCACCAAGGCAGAAGCGACTCTCATCGCTGAAGACGACACGTCTCCATTCGTCCCTCCATTCACCCCTGTCGCGACACCACTGGAGGCGGGCTGCACGATGTTGGGGCGTGAGCGGAAGACGGCCTAACGGTGTGCGGGACCGTAGCCCAGCTTCATGGAGACGGTTGCGAATGGTCCTCGCCGATACCCCAGGATCAACAGTGTCCCTAATTTGCTGGGAAGTGGCGGTGCGTTCCCCTACGGCACTGCGTAGGATGCTACGGTCTTGGCGTGCATCCGTGCGTCGCTGCGGTCCTGTCCCAGGTCGACGGGCACGTGCACCTTCCGCCGACCACTGGCGACAACATCGATGTACTGTGGAGACCTCACGCCCCACGTGTTGAGCAATTCGGCGGTACGTCCACCCGGCCTCCCGCATGCCCACTATACGCCCTCGCTCAAAGTCCGTCAACTGCACATACGGTTCACGTCCACGCTGTCGCGGCATGCTACCAGTGTTAAAGAGTGCGATGGAGCTCCGTATGCCACGGCAAACTGGCTGACACTGACGGCGGCGGTGCACAAATGCTGCGCAGCTAGCGCCATTCGACGGCCAACACCGCGGTTCCTGGTGTGTCCACTGTGCCGTGCGTGTGATCATTGCTTGTACAGCCCTCTCGCAGTGTCCGGAGCAAGTATGGTGGGTCTGACACATCGGTGTCAATGTGTTCTTTTTTCCATTTCCAGGAGTGTAGTTCATGTGATTAACTTCATCTGCGTCTACATTACGCGATTACTCTGCAATTCGCAATTAAGTGCCTGGAAGAGGGTTCGTCGGACTACCTTGAAGCTGTTTCTCTGCCATTCCACTTTCGGACGACACGCGGAAAGAACGCGCTTTTGAATCTTACTGTGAGAGCTCTGAATTCTCTTATTTTATCGCGATGATCATTTATTTCTATGTACGTGGTCTCCAACACAATATTTTTGCAATCGGGGAAGAGAGTTTGTGATTGAAATTTCACGAGCAGAATCTGTCGCAACGGAAAACTCCTTTGTTATGTTTGTTTTGTTTTGTTTTAGAGTGCAAAAAGAACTAGGATCATACGCGCCCATGTTAAAACTGTAGAACACGAAGACAAAGAGGAGTTAAAAACGACTAAATTCAATCCAAATCAACGGAAGAGAAGACAGCTAAAAACAGGGACGTGGAGAAAGGTCTATAAAATACGCTGTAGAGAAACGGAGGTCCAGAACTAAAAATTAAATGACCTTCGCCTTATTGCTACGATGGACAAAAAGTAAAAATAATTCGACAGCCCGCAACGCCTTTGATGCCACCCCCATTTCATGTATCATATTCGTGGCATTCTCTCTCCTATGTCGTAGTAATACAACACGAGCTGCCCTTCTTTGAACCTTTTCGATGGCCTCTGTCATGTATCCACAGGACACGTGGCCTGTAGTGAAGAAGTGTCATGATGATCTCTCCATTGGCAAAAGATTCCGGAATAGTCCCCCATTCGGATCTCTGGGAGGGGACTGCCAAGGGGGAGGTTACCATGAGAAAAAGATTGAATGATCAGCGTAAGGATAACATTCTACGAGTAGGGGTGTGGAATGTCAGAAGCTTGAACGTGGTAGGGAAACTAGAAACTATGAAATGGGTAATGCAAAGGCTCAATCTAGATATAGTAGGGGTCAGTGATTTGAAGTGGAAAGAAGACAAGGATTTCTTGTCAGATGAGTGTAGGGTAATATCAATAGCAGCAGAAAATGGTATAACGGGTGTAGTATTCGTTATGAGTTCGAAGTTAGTGCAGAGAGAGTGTTACAGTGAACAGTTCAGTGACAGGGTTGTTCTTATCAGAATAAACTCCAAACCTGCACCGACAACGATAGTTCAAGTATACATGCTGACGTCGCAAGCTGAAGATGATGAGATAGAGAAAGTATATGGGGATATTGAGAGGGTAATACAGTAGCCAAAGGAGGATGAAAATCTAATAGTCATGGGAGACTGGAATGAAGTTGTAGGGGAAGGAGTAGAAGAAACGGTTACAGGAGAATATGGACTTGGGACAACGAATGAGAGAGGGGAGAGACTAATTGAGTTACGTAACAAGTTTTAGCTAGTAATGGCGAATACTCTGCTTAAGAATCACTAGAGGACTAGGTATACTTGGAAAAGGCCGGGTGATACGGGAAGATTTCAATCAGATTACATAATGGCCACACAAAGATTCCGAAATCAGATTGTAAGTAGGTTGTATAGGTTTTTAATTGGTAACGCCACGTAGCGATCTGTATGATAATCACTGGCTGTGCTGTGTGCAGCCTGTGGCTGGTTTACATTGTGGCGATAGTCGCTTTTGTAGCGTTGAGCAGTTGGCTGTTAACAGCGCGTAGCGTTGCGCAGTTGGAGGTGAGCCGCCAGCAGTGGTGGATGTGGGGAGAGAAATGGCGGAGTTTCGAGAGCGGATCATCTGGACGTGTGTCCATCAGAGACAGTACATTTGTAAGACTGGATGTCATGAACTGCTATATATATTATGACTTTTGAACACTATTTGGTAAATATATTGTTTGTTCTCTATCAAAATCGTTCATTTGCTAACTATTCCTATCAGTAGTTAGTGCCTTCAGTAGTTTGAATCTTTTATTTAGCTGGCAGTAGTGGCGCTCGCTGTATTGCAGTAGTTCGAGTAACGAAGATTTTTGTGAGGTAAGTGATTTGTGAAAGGTATAGGTTAATGTAAGTCAGGGCTATACTTTTGTAGGGATTATTGAAAGTCATATTGCGTTGCGCTAAAATTTTTGTGTGTCAGTTTAGTGTTGATCAGAATAAGTAAAGAGCGAAACGTCTGAGTATGTTCAAATAACGCAAGGGGTTAACCAGTAGAGTAATTCATTAATTTTTCTAAGGAGACGTTCCAAGATACTGGATGGTAAGGAATACCCCGGAGCAGATATAGACTCAGATCACAATATAGTAGTCATGAAGACTAGGCTGATGTTTAAGACAGTAGTCAGGAAGAATCAATACGCAAAGAAGTGGGATAATGAAGTACTAAGGAATGACGAGATACTATTGAAGTTCTCTAAGGCAATAGATACAGCAATGAGGAATAGCTCAGTAGGCAGTGCAGTAGAAGAGGAACTGACGTCTCTAAAAAGGGCTATCACCGAAGTTGGGAAGGAAAACATAGGTACAAAGAAGGTATCTGCGAAGAAACCATGGGCAACAGAAGAAATACTTCAGTTGATCTATGAAAGGAGGAAGTATAAAAATGTTCCGAGAAACTCAGGAATACATAAATAGAAGTCGCTGAGGAAATAAATAAATAGGAAGTGCACGGAAGCTAAGACGAAATGACTGCAGGAAAAATGTGAAGGCATCGAAAAAGAAATGATTGATGGAAGGACAGACTCAGCACACAGGAAAGTCAAAACAACCTTCGGTGACATTAAAAGCACGAGTGATAACATTAAGAGCGCAATGGGAATTCCATTGTTAAATTCAGACGAGAGAGCGGAGGTAGAAAGAATACATTGAAAGCCACTATAAGGGGGAAGATTTATCTGATGTCATAGAAGAAGGAACATGAGTTGATTAAGGAGAGATAGGGGATCCAGTATTAGAATCAGAATTTGAAAGAGCTTCGGAGGGCTTAAGATCAAATATGGCAGAAGAAATAGATAACATTCCATCAGAATTTCTAAAATCATTGGGGGAGTGGCAACAAAACGACTATTCACGTTGCTGTGTAGAATGTATGAGTCTGGCGACATATCATATTACTTTCGGAAAAATGTCAACCGCACAATTACGAAGACAGCAAGAGCTGACAAGTGCGAGAATTGCCTCACAATCAGCTTAAAAGCTCATGCATCCAACTTACTTACAAGAATAGTACACAGGAGAATGGAAAAGAAAATTGAGGATGCAGTAGATGATGATCAGTTTGGCTTTAGGAAAGGTAAAGGCGCGAGAGAGGAAATTCTGACGTTGCGTTTAATAATGGAAGCAAGACAAAGGAAAATCAAGAGACGTTCATAGGATTTGTCGACCTAGAAAAAGCGTTCGACAGTGTAAAATAGTGCAAGATGTTCGAAATTCTGAAAGAGGTAGGGGCAAGCTATAGGGAGAGACGGGTCATATACAATATGTACAACAGCCAAGAGGGAAGAACAAGAGTGGACGACAAAGAACGAAGTGAAGGCATTAAAGCTGGTGTAAGACAAGCAAGTAGCCTTTCACTCCTATTGTTCAAACTGTGGATCGAGGAAGCAATTATGGAAATAAAAGAAAGATTGAAGAGTGGACTTGAAATTCAAGGTGAAAGGATATCAATGATACGATTCGCTGATGACATTGCTATCTTGAGGGAAAGTGAAGAAGAATTACATGATCTGCTAATCGGAATTAACAGTCTAATGAGTACAGAGTATGGATTGAGGGTAAATCGAAGAAAGGTTAAAGTGATGAGAAGTAGCATAAATGAGATCAGCGAGAAACTTTACATCAGGGTTGATGATCATAGAGTAGCTGAAGTTAAGGAATTCTGCTACCTAGGCAATAAAATAACCAATGACGGTCGGGGGAAGGAAGACATCAAAAGCAGACTAACAAAAATGGAATTCCTGACAAAGAGAAGTCTGCTAGTATCGAATATCGGCCTTAATTTGAGGAAGACATTTCTGAGAATGTACGTCTGGAGTACATCATTGCATGGTAGTGAAAGATGACTCTGGGAAAACCGGAACACAAGAGAATTGAGGCATTTGAGGTGTGGTGCTACAGACGAATGTTGAAAATTAGGTGGACTGATAACGTAATGAATGAGGATGTTCTGCGCAGAATCGGAGAGGACAGGAACATGTGCGAAAGAAACACTGATAAGGAGAAGGGACAGGATGATAGAACATCTGTTAAGACATGAGAGAATGACTTCCATTGTCCTAGAGGGAGCTGTAGAGGGCAAAATCTGTAGAGGAAGACAAAGATTGGAATAAATCCAGCAAATAATTGACGATGTAGGTGGCAAGAAGTCATACTCTGAAATGAAGAGTTTACCACAGGAGAGGAATTTGTGGCGGGCTGCATCAAACCAGTCAGAAGACAGATGCAAAAAAAACACAAGTTTCTAACATACTTGCCTCTGTCTTTCGCATAATGTAATTGTACCTTTATTTCCGCTATATTGCGATGAAGTATGTTCCTTTACTTGTTCACGTTAGTTACAATTAAAGCTCATTCAGTGCATATTGTCTTTACTATAACATTTATGTCCTACGTATTTTCTGTCATAACCTTAATATAGTTCTGTAACTTGTTTGACAGACGTTTCCTTTGGCACCCTTGTCTTTGTAAATCATCTTTGTATATAAATATACGAAATGAAGGGTGTTTCAGGACCTCACCGACGAATTTTGAAGGAAGACAGGTCACACAAAAGTGATCATTTGTGTTATTAAGGAACATACAGGCTTCAACGCGTCCAGAAGTTTATAATAATGAATAACTACAACGGCGCAAAAGTATCGTTCCTTATTGTTAGGCATATTCTGACAGTAATTTACATTATGGTTCAACCAATCCGCCACGTGCCTAAATAAATGCTGCACACCTCCATACCAGTGCCCGTCCAATTCTGGAGTGCATGTCAAGATTCTGCCGGATTCGATGGAATACATCATTGGTTATGGTTTTCAGCACAGATCTAGCGGCAATTAGAGTAACGTAAACCATACTTTGACGTGTACGCAAACAGAGTGATCAAGGGGTGTCGAGTCAGGCGGACGCTCTGTCCAGCTAACAGGACCTCCTCATCGTAACCAGCGTTCCCCAAAATCGCCAGTAAACTGTTCATGTATCAACAATGAAGTGTGCTGGAGTTCTATCGTGCTGGAACCAGGGACCTCTTCACACAGCAAGTAATAGTTTGTCCAGCAGTTCCAGAAGTGTGTTCTCCAATAACTGTAAGTAAGGTGCTCAGGTCAACTTCGGTGGCAGCATTACAGGCCCTAGAAGATGATGATCCCCAATTCCCACCTACATGCTTATGGAGAACCTTCGTTGGTACGATCTAACAGCAACTGCGTACGAGTTCTCGTACTCACTGATGTTACTGTTCCTGCTGTTCAGATATCCGTCACGTGTTAAGGAGGCCTGATTTGCAAATAAAATATGTGAGTGGGAGGCAGCATAATTCACTCTCTGGTGTACGAACCACAGCACAATCGGATTATGATGTGGGTAATCATTTAGTCCTAACACATTCACACTTCGAAAAAGGTACGTGTGTGGGTTGTATTCCTGGAGTACTCTCCAAATAGATATGTGATGGTTTCCCACAGCACGCATATGCTGCTTTAAGGTTTATTGCTAAATCTACAGATCACTTCACGCTCAAAATCTGTTGTCCTCACGTCACTCCTACCACCAATATGCTGAGGATGCAAACCCCTGTTTGTCGTAAGTGTCCGCGATTTGCAGCAAAGATACTGTAACGTCTTCAGTTAGGGAACCAATTTACGTAGTTGCGAAGAGATTCAGTACCATTTCCCCTCGCCTGAGCGTAACACATAATCATGTCACTTAGCTCATTGGATCTATACTCCATGCTTCATTGGATACTAATAGCAAGAAAACATATGCTAGTGTAGGTACAGTAAGACAACGGCAAAAGCTGAATGCAGCACAGGTAACCAGGCCACTGAAGATACAGTATTGTAACACAGGCTGAGTTGGAGGACCGGTGCGACTCCAGACAAAAACCTCGCCTGGAGCTGCGCAGCAGGTCACTAGGTCGTGGTGCGCGTCCTGACAACGAGCATAGCTCATAAACGGTTGACCAACAAGGATATGTTTCCCAACATAAAATTATCGTCATTGTGTGATATCTTAGCCCTCAAAGTTCGTTGGTGAAGCTGTTAAACGGTCTGTATTTAGTGGCATGCGAGGTCAACTACTCTGTTATCGTCTTCAAAGTTCGTCAAAGCGTTAAGTCTTACAAGCCTTTCGGCAAAATATGCATTTCTAGAGCAGTCAACTGTCCAATAAAAAAACACAGCATTTTCATTGTAAGTCAGATGAATGTAACTCAGCTGTTACGTCTAATTACAATAAAGTAAGCGCTCCTGTTACATAATTTTTAGTTACTGTAAAATAATAGCTTCCCTTACATATTTTTTCAGTAACAATAAAATTATCGCTTTTTTATTTTTTGCTTTAGGACAACATCATCCTAAGAAACTTGTGCCACATCAAAAATTACTGAACGGAATTTGTGGTGTTCTGACAATAGATCTGTCTGTCCGAAACCAGCAACGATGTTGTTTGTTCCCGATAAATAGCATTATTAACAGTGGTATGTTGATGTTTATGATCAAGTGTTTTACTACTGATTACTTTTGATACAGTAGGGGGCATATTTTTCGAACATTTTCTTTTGACGGCGGGACAGTGGTTTGCGTCTATATTATTTTCTAAATTTTTCATCAAGATGCACACATGTTATGTTCATACAGTCTTCTTCGAAGGCTCTTTCCAAATCCAAAAAAAAAAAACCTTATAGTATTTTTAACGTACAAAATTACTTGCGTACATAAGAAGATTCGTCACATTGTCCGCTACAACTTAGCGAAAACAATGCCTCGATAATTGGATATATTAGAGGTGACGTGTCTCATGGGACCTATTCACGTTCAGTGCTTATTGACGGTTCTAATTTGTTAAACGGTCAATATATAGAAGATATCCATAAACCATCAATATTGTTGTCAATACTGTCAGTTGGAAACGAGATTTTACAACGTTAAGAGGTCGGAAACCAAAAAAGCGTGGGCCGCAATGACACTACCTGTAATACTAGAAAACAACTAAATAAGTGACTGATCACAAAATGGCTGACAAGGACTTCTCGCATATCAATTTACTGGATGAAATCAGAACAACGTGGCCGAAACATTCCATAAAATATTTTTTATCACTCCTGGATCGTACGACGAATTATTAAGGTTGATACATTATAAAATACAGAAGAAGGTACGTTGAAGGAGATCAGTCGCTGCCGAAGAG
The DNA here is from genome assembly GCF_023897955.1 of Schistocerca gregaria. Taxonomy (NCBI): domain Eukaryota; kingdom Metazoa; phylum Arthropoda; class Insecta; order Orthoptera; family Acrididae; genus Schistocerca; species Schistocerca gregaria. The sequence continues at coordinate 363,598,000 of NC_064925.1, read as the reverse complement.
AGATAAAGATTAAGATTTATGGTGCCATCAAGTCATTCAAATGCTTGAAGTATAGCTCTGCAGTATCAGCAAACACAATTAGTAAAATTTGTGGAAACCTGTCAAACAATTATATCCGCCAGGAAAGGGTATGTTTAGGTAATTAACCCAAATTATTTTTTTACGGTTTGTAAATTTTTTTAATGAAACTAAGAGGCATTTCGCTGATCTCTTACTAGTTATTGTAGGTATATAGGATTTTTTGAAGTGGAAGCCTTTGTCCTAAACGCTATATACTTAATGAATTAAGCCGAGTCATACAGAATCTTTCGTTGAACATCCTAATTTGTGTCAGAACGATTGTCCTTGCATAGACTTGTTAAACCGTTTTGTGTTAAAAGGCTATCTGGAAAACTGAATCTGAGACATGATACCCATAAAGGCGAAGTGAAAACGTAAAGATTTCGCACTAATTCCATGTGGCTGGTTCATGAACCTTTGTCAACATATGAATGGACAAAATTGTCAAACTTCACACGTTCCGTGTGTATCGACAATAGTGACATTATTTTGAGGGCCAACAGTACTGCTGGTTAATACCACGTGGTTACAATAAAAGTGCAGTTCAAAACATGGCTCTGAGAGCTATGGGACTTAACATCTGAGGTCATCAGTACCCTAGAACTTAGAACTATTTAAACCTAACTAACCTAAGGACATCACACACATCCATGGCCGAGGCAGGATTCGAACCCGCGATCGTAGTGGTTGCGCGGTTCCAGACTGGAGCGCCTAGAACAGCTCGGCCACACTGGCCGGCAAAGTGCAGTTCGTAACAAACGTTCAGTGTGAGCTGTAACTACTGTATAGTAGCGAGGCTTGGTAGATATGATAGTGCGTTGCACAACCGATTTATGCTGAAAAAAAAATTAGTTCCAGTTTTAGCCACTAGTACATATCTGGCACTACGAATGCAAGAAATAAATATAGAAAAGTTCCCATATGTAATGAATTATGAACAGGACATGGACAGAAAAAGTCAAACAAATGAGAAAAGCAAATAATGATTTTATTATTATCAGCAGTCTGTTCGCTATGAGCACTTGAGAGGTCGACGAGATGCTGCGCAGCGCCCGATTTGCAACTGGTGTAAAAATTGGAACTACTTTTTTCCAGCGTAAATCAGTTACGCATTAATGCGTTACTGCCATACTATTGTTACAGCTGGACCTTCGTGAGTGAGTGCACATTAATTACACCGAGGCAACATAAGCCGTTGGATAGTGAGAGGCACATATACGGTAATATAGCGTACGTGAAGTATAAAAGGGCAGTGCATTGGCGGAGCTGTCATTTGTACTCTGGTGATCCATGTGAAGAGATTTGCGACGTGATGATGACTGGATAAAGGGAACTAACAGACTTCGAACGCGGAATGTTAGTTGGAGCTTGATGCACGGGACGTTCCATTTCGGAAAGTGTTAGGGAATTCAGCATTTTGAGACAAAATGTATCAAGAGTGTGTCGAGAATACCAAGCAGTACCTCTCACCACGGGCAATGCAGTGGCCAACAGCCTCCATTTAACGACGAAATCAGCGGCGTTTGCAGAGAGTTGTTAGTGCTAATAGACAAGTGACATTATGTGAAGTCAATGTGGGACGCGCGACTAACGTATCAGTTAGGACAGAGCGACGAAATTTGGCGCTAATGGGCTATGACAGCAGACGATCGACACGAGTGAGATTGCTAACAGCACGACATCGCCTGCAGCGCATCTCCTGGGCTCGTAAACGTATCGGTTGGACCCTAAACGAAAGGAAACCGTGTCCTAGTCAGATGAGTCCCAATTTCAGTTAGTAAGAGCTGTTGGTAGGGTTCGATTACGGTGCAGACCCTATGAAGCTATGGATCCTAATTGTCAACAGGGCACAATGCAAGACGCTGGTGCCTCCGTAATGGTGTGGGCTGTGTTTACGTGGTACGGACAGGGTCCTAATTACGTTCTGCTACTTAAAGACTATTAGCCATTAATAGACTTCATGTTTCCAAACAACAATGTAGTTTTTGTGAATTATAATCCACCATGTTTTCAGCTCATAATTGTCCGCGATTGGTTTCAAGAACATTCTGGACAATTTGAGCGGGTAATTTGACCACACAGATCTCCCGACAGGAATACTATCGAACATTTACGGACATAATCAAGAGGTCAGTTAGTGCACAAACTTCTGCTCCAGCAGCACCTTCATAATTATGGGCAGTTACAAAGGAAGCATGCCTCAATATTTCTGCAGGGGTCTCCCAACGACTTGTTGAGTCCATGCCATGTCGAGTTGTTACACCATGGCCTACAAAAGAGGACCGACACGAAATTAGGAGGTATCCCACTGCTTTCGTCAGATCTTTGTATACCCACCCTCTATTTCTAGAATTGACAGTACTCGCTCTGAAATCTAGCTTTCAAAAACTCGCTTACGATACAGGTCTTCAGCACCATCCCCCCTTTCAATCATCGAACAAACGAAAGGATGGCTGAGACAGTGTTTAGTGTATCTGGGATTGTAAAACAGTTAAAATCCTTGGACTCCAGAAAGGCATCTGGCTCAGACGATATACCCGTAAGATTTTATATTGACTATTCTACAAATATAGCACCATTCTTAACCATCATCTATCAGAGATCATTGGAACGGCGGAAAGTTCCATGGGACTTGAAGAAGTCCCAGGTCATAGCAATCTATAAAAAGGGTAGAAAATCATATGCACATAATTGCCGGCCAATTTCACTGACATCGATTTGTTGTAGAATCATGGAACATGTTTTGTGTTCAGACATAATGACCTTTCTAGACACTGAGAAGCTCATCTGCAGAAACCAGAAGGGTTTTAGGAAATAGCGGTCACGCTAGACACAGCTGGACCTCTTTGTGCATAATATACAACAGGCTCTAGATACCGGCTCCCAGGTTGCTGCAATATTTCGAAAGGCATTCGACTCAGTTCCGCACTGTCACTTGCTACAAAAAGTGCACATTTACGGTCTATCCGATGACATATGCGGTTGGATAGAAAGTTTTCTAACAGACAAGGAGCAGTACGTCGTCCTGAACGTGGTAACTTCAACAGAAACAAGAGTAACTTCAGGTGTGCCCCAGGGCAGCGTGATAGGTCCTCTGCTTTTTACGATTTACATAAACGGGCTGGTTGATGGTATTGACAGCGGCCTTAGACTGCCGGTGATGCTGTAGTCTACAGGAAAGTAGTATGACACGAAAATCAATGAGGATTTGAAGAACACAAATGCGTGGCGTAATGACTGGCAGTTATTTCTCAATATTAGTAAGTGTAACCTACTGCGTACAACAAAGCGAAAATCACTAATAATGTATGAGTATAAAATAGATGATCAGTCTTTGGAAGCGGTAACATCAGTCAAGTATCTGGGTGTGCCTATTCGAAATGATCTCGAATGGAATGATCAGAATACACAAGTAACGGGTAAGGCGAACTATAGATTGCGGTTTATTGGTAGGATCTTGAAGCGATGCAGTTCTTCAACAATGGAAATAACTTACAATACGTTAGTTCGTCCATTCTTGGAGTATTGTTCATCTGTGTGGGACAATTACCAGTTCGGTCTGATTCAAGAGTTTGAGAAGGTCCAAAAAAGGGCGGCAAGATTCGTGACGTACATTTAGTCATCACGAGAGCGTTACAAATCTCATAGAAAGTTTGAAGTGGGACACACTTGCAAATAGACGACTCGCTAAACAGAAGGGGCTGCTCACTAAATTCCGAAATCCAATCTTCACCGAGGATGCAGAGCATATATTATTACCACCAACTTTCAAATCGCGTAATGATCATCATTCAAAGATAAGGGAAATAAGAGCTCGTACTGAGGCGTTCAGACTTTCGTATTTCCCTCGCACGATCCGCGAGTGGAACAGAGGGGTGGAAATATGACTTTGGCGCGAATTGTGCCCTCCGCCACTCACCGCTTAGTGGCTAGCAGAGTATATATGTAGATGTAGATGTAGAAACGATCAATATGTTGCCGATTTGAGAATGTTGTTGAACGTATGAGGACCCCTTTAGCTGGCTCACGCTACGTGTCTTCATTAAGGTATCTGGGATGTCCTATGTTACCTGACAGCTCCCTGGAGCATGCGGTGTAACAAGTAGAGCCCCAGGCCCTGGTTTCGGCCGGCGTGGGCGTTTCCGCAGCGCCGGGCGCCACCCACTCGGGCGCTCCCTGGGGAAGACCGCGCCGCTATCTGTCCGGCAGACACAATGCGGCCCGGCCGGCCGGCGCTGTCGGCGATAAGGCCGGCGTTTCTGGACGCTGCTTCCGAGCGCGCATTGTCTCTGGCACGGCGCAGTCTCCTCTCCTTTGTGTGGCACTTTCCACGACAGCGGACGAAAGCAGTGTCGATAAAAGAACAGCTAACATAATGGACTTAGCACAAATGTAGTTCGGAGCTGTGACCTGCTTGTTGCAGTGCTTTTATGCCTTCTTTCTCTTTTGTTTTAATGTGTGTACTCAGGAAAATCTCTGTGCACCCGGAAAGGGAAGAACAGGAAACGCTGCCCTTTTGCAGCTCATTGTAATGTAACCACCATTGTGGCTTACAGTACAACACCACAGTACTGCATTGCTGCCCTACCTGAGAGCTTCAAAAAATGGTTCAAATGGCTCTGAGCACTATGAGACTTAACTGCTCTGGTCATCCGTCCCCTAGAACTTAGAACTACTTAAATGTAACTAACCTAAGGATATCATACACATCCATGCCCGAGGCAAGATTCGAACCTGCGACCGTAGCGGTCTCGCGGTTTCAGACTGTAGCGCCTAGAACCGCTCGGCCACTCCGGCCGGCCTACCTGAGAGCTGCAGATTACATACAATCTGGTGACCAAGATGAATGAGACAGGTGAAATACCCTCAGACTTCAAGAAGAGTATAATCATCCCAATCCCAAGGAAAGCAGGTGTTGACAAATGTGAAAATAACCCAACTATCAATTTAATAAACCACGGCTGCCAAATACTAATACGAATTCTTTTCAGACGAATGGAAAAACTGGTAGGAGCCGACCTCGAGGAAGATCAATTTGGATTCCTTAGAAATGTTGGATAACATGAGGCAATACTGACCCTACGACTTATCTTAGAAAATAGGTTCAAGAAAGAAAACCTACGTTTCTAGCATTTCTAAACTTAGAGAAAGCTTCTGACAATGTTGACTGGAATACTCTCCTTCAAATTCTGAAGGGGGCAGTGGTAAAATACAGGGAGAGAAAGGCTATTTAGAATTGGTACAGGAACCAGATGGCAGTTATAAGAGTCGAGGGACATGAAAGGAAGCAGTGGTTGGGAAGGGAGTGAGACAGGGTTGTAGCCTATCCCCGATTTTATTCAATCTGTATATTGAGCAAGCAGTAAAGTAGACAAAAGAAAAATTCGGAGAAGGAATTAAAATCCATGGAAAAGAAATAAAATCTTTCAGTATCGACGATTACATTGTGATTCTGTCAGAGGCAGCGAAGGACCTGGAAGGGGAGCTGAACGGAATGGACAGTGTCTTGAAAGGAGGATACAAGATGAACATCAACAAAAGCAAAACGAGGGTAATGGAATGTAGTCGAATTAAATCGGGTGATGCTGCGGGAATTAGGATAGGAAATGAGACACTTAAAGTAGTAAATGTGTTTTGCTATTTGTGATAGGATATAAAATGTACACAGTCAATGGCAAGCAAAGCGTTTCTGAAGAAGAGAAATTTGTTAACATCGAGTATAGATTGAAGAGTCAGGAAGTCGATTCTGAAAGTATTTGTATGGAGTGTAAGCATGTATGAAGTGAAACGTGGAGGATAAATAGTTTAGACAAGAACAGAATAGAAGCTTTCGAATTGTGGTGTTACAGAAGAATGCTGAAGATTAGATGGGTAGATGACATAACTAATGAGGAGGTACTGAATCGAATTGGAGAGAAGAGAAATTTGTGGCACAACTTGACTAGAAGTAGGGCATATTCTGAAGCATTCAGGGATCACCAATTTAGTATTGGAGGGCACCGTGGAGGGTTAAAATCGCAGAGGGAGACCAAGAGATGAATGTGCAGAACAGATTCAGAAGGATGTAGGTTGCAGCAGGTACTGGGAGACGAAGAAGCTTGCACATGGTAGAGTAGCATGAAGAGCTGCATCAAATCAGTCTCTGTACTGAAGACCGCAACAACAACATGTGATGCAGAAAGGCGTTACGAACAACAGATATACAGAGAGAGAATTCAGATGTCTATACACAAGTCCATCGTAAGTAATAAGTTCTTACTTCGTCTCCCATTAATGCTGAATGCATGTGTGGTGACTGACACGTTACAAATCTCTTCAAAAGTAACGACTTTACGCAGACTTTGTTGAAAGATTTGCGTGCGGCATTTCAAACACGTAAGTTTCACCAGTAAGGTGTTTCCTCTTAAGCTGTCATTCCATCTTTGTTTAACTAATTTGAAACTGATACCTGTACACTCACTCAACGTTAAGTTTAACTGTAATTTCCTGACATCTATGTAAATGGGTGGTGTCTGCTCTTTGAGAAATATCTGAAAGAACAGACGCCATGCATTCATATAGTCGATTCACCTTGTTGGGCAATGAAACCACAACTTTCTGCGCAGATGCACATTTACAGTGACCTCCAGCAAGAATCTAAAATTAGCTTTCGTGGAGGACACGGACGGGGACAAAAAATGGCTCTAGGCACTATGGGACTTAACATCTGAGGTCATCAGTCCCCTAGAACTTAGAACTACTTAAACCTAACTAACCTAAGGACAGCACACACGTCCATGCCCAAGGCAGCATTCGAACCTGCGACCGCAGCGGCCGCTCGGCTCCAGACTGTAGCGCCTAAAACCGCACGGCCATTCCGGCCGGCCGGACGGGGACCTTGGATAAGTGACGATAGCTGAGAATATGAGTTGGTCGGGGAGCCTGTGGAAAAAAAGTCCAGACATTTGAAATAAACATTGTCTTAACAGCTGCCTAGTAAGCAGAAGGATCCATGGTTCGAGTCTCAGTCTGGCAGACGTTTCCACTTGTCGCCTCTGAATGTCCCAGCGCTTACATAATTTCCTGAGACATTTTCACGTATTTCAGTTTGTGAGGCTATTCTAAACTCACTATCGTCAGGCTGTCTACCAACAAGTCTATTAACAACAGCTGAAAAACAATTTGATCACGTCAGATATTAGGTTCTAAAATCACACTTTCTTTTTGAAGATAATTCAAAAACTTTAATTTCAGTGAATGATTTAGGGTCTCTTAATTTGGATACTCTCCTATATGTAAATAATTAAATTAATGATATCAATTTTATTAAATTTATCGGCCTTGCAGTGGATTCATAGTTATTCCAACAACTTTTAGGAACTAATACATTTTTTACATGTCTGTGATAAATTTTGTTTGTCATATTCAAATCAACATTCATTAGGGACTTCATCGTCTTCGTAATAGTTATTAATTTGTTTTGGTACTAGAAGTTGAAGTTAATAAACATTATGGATTTGTTAATCTGTCACTCTTAGGGTCTTCATTGCACCAAGTTTCTATACAACCTGGTGAGGTTGGTACAGTTATTTATCTTATTTAAATTTCAGTTGATGTGATATAGATTCATCATGTTGGGTAAATAATTAACATTTCCCACATATATAGTAATTATAATTATATGAATATATTTCTTTTGGTGATATTAATTAGAAATAACCTACAACCAAATACGAAGCCAAGTTACAATCATACTCATACTCGTAGACATATTTGAATTAAGGTTTCAAGAGCTTACACTTCGTGAACTTTATGGTTTTATACTTTTAATCCATATTTAGACTGAACCATGTCTTACATTCCTCCAAAAAGCTATCAGCATGTCCTTAACGTTTATAAAAAAATTATCTCATGAATCTGTGATAGCATCTGTTTGTGACAAGGGAGAAGCTGACATAGTTTAACATTTATTTATTTCAATAAAATGAAGTACAAGAACATGTTTCTTATAGTCAGACGTTGATCGATACATTTCATGATATTTAATTTTGTCTTGTGCGCTCCAGTTCATTATACACCAAGGTCAGACCGACTGATTCTCTTATTTTTAGCATCACATACTAGTATAGTACATTTTTCTAAATGTATAACCAAAAGGATTTATTCTGGCATCACCTGCAGTTGCTGTTGTTCAGTATGTCTGTTAAACACAATGCTTAAATTTTTAAGTTAATACACATTCACAAACAGTTTCGATTGATCTTCTTTGAGATATACTTTTACGATTCCACATATACTTATTAGTATACCTACTGCTTTTGAAAAGTTAATACATTTTTTCTTTTGTAAGAAAATGGGCTCATTTCCATGTGGGTCTGTGAGAACTGTGCTGTATACGTATTTGTCAAGTGTAATTGCATAAAATGGATGCATATGTAGAAGAGAGTGTTGTACTGTGGAGCACATTTCCAACTTTTCCCTGTAATATAAATTTAACGTATTTTTTGATTCCATTATGAAATGGTAGCACTACTTTATGTGTTCTGCTGCCTTCTTTTGATATTACAGAAATTACTCTTGAGAAGTAAGTTTTTCAAAATATGGAAAACAGTTCCGAGTTACAAAGTGTCTATGTACCTACAAATTGATATTCTATTCAGATCTCAAAGTGTTACAATTGAGAAAATGTTGTGCATGCTGTATACAACTTTCTGTGTCACATCTATGTTCTGCTGCACTCCAAGAACCGATAAGTGACACCAAATGAAGAAGACGCTTTATCAAAACCAGTCACAAGTTAAAAACATTTTGAAGTAGATGCTACACAAATTTACATTTCCAAGAAGGGAAAATTTTTAAAACATGAAAGCAACTAAATTCGGTTCGAAATATCATGTGATCCATGGTAGAAGCCCTTCTCCTGTACAAGATCATGCATGGTTGATGAAGTTTGACTCTACTGTTCACTTATTATGTAACAAGATTTCTGTAGAAAAGTATACAAAACTTTAACCGCAAAAAATCTCTGTAACTGAAGAACTAGCATCATCCTCCAAGTAGCTTTTATGTATCACACAACACTGAAATATTAATAAGTCGTAAAATTTAGAAATGCTGCAGAAAGCACTACTTCAAACCACACATCAAAATTTAAAGAAAGCAGAATTTGTTTGAAAACGCTTATGGCAGTTTCTAGTGCACATTCATCCGAGTGATTCTAAAATCATTCATTGTATTGAAACATCAAGAAGGAATGCCTACGTACACAATGATTCAAGTACAGCGTCCTACCATACCGTAGTATTATGTTTGTGTTGATTTTCTTTTTTGGTAGTATTAATAGGGAATTTAACTTCCTTTCACAAAGTTACTAACGATGTACACTAGGAGCAGCAAGGTACATATATGGTGTGATCATGTAGGTGTCATATCTGCACACTATACAAGAATGTATTATTATTTCATTATATCCAGTAGATAACGAAAAAATAATTGAAGTCATCAAATAGCGTAACAGGGCAGAGTATTCATAAATATTTAGTGTCTAAGTTTTTAAAGTGAGTGAGAAAACTAAGTTAGAAGATTGTTGAGAAAACCTGAATTTACTTGAATTATGTTTAAAATTCGCAATGAATGTAGATAGTTAATTACTGCATCTCCTTCAGTAAATTACTTCCAGGGTGGGAATAACATATACACAAATGTTGTTTTGCACTAACTTTACGAATCAAAATTTGTAATAGAAAATTTTCCTAACATTTCGCCATCTCAGGAAAATGTAGACAAATAATGCCATAAACGGATTTTGTTTATTTTTGATTACTTTGCTTGCATAAATAAGTGCATGATATAATTTTGCTTATTTAGCTGATTTGCATTTTCAACAGTACTATAACGTTTCATACACATTTCTTGAAATTATCTGTTGTGGTTACATCAGTTAATCTACGCTACAGTTAACAAACATTGGATATGTAGTCCAACAACACGTCTCTTGTTGATTCACACATGCCTTTTTTTGTAGTCTTAGATGCACGATGAACATTTTGGTATCACAGAATACCAAATGAAAGTAACGGCTGGTTTTAATAACTACTAAGTTTGGTAATTAAAAAACACTCCTGGAAATTGAAATAAGAACACCGTGAATTCATTGTCCCAGGAAGGGGAAACTTTATTGACACATTCCTGGGGTCAGATACATCACATGATCACACTGACAGAACCACAGGCACATAGACACAGGCATACACAATGTCGGCACTAGTACAGTGTATATCCAACTTTCGCAGCAATGCAGGCTGCTATTCTCCCATGGAGACGATCGTAGAGATGCTGGATGTAGTCCTGTGGAACGGCTTGCCATGCCATTTCCACCTGGCGCCTCAGTTGGACCAGCGTTCGTGCTGGACGTGCAGACCGCGTGAGACGACGCTACATCCAGTCCCAACCATGCTCAATGGGGGACAGATCCGGAGATCTTGCTGGCCAGGGTAGTTGACTTACACCTTCTAGAGCACGTTGGGTGGCACGGGATACATGCGGACGTGCATTGTCCTGTTGGAACAGCAAGTTCCCTTGCCGGTCTACGAATGGTAGAACGATGGGTTCGATGACGGTTTGGATGTACCGTGCACTATTCAGTGTCCCCTCGACGATCACCAGAGGTGTACGGCCAGTGTAGGAGATCGCTCCCCACACCATGATGCCGGGTGTTGGCCCTGTGTGCCTCGGTCGTATGCAGTCCTGATTGTGGCGCTCACCTGCACGGCGCCAAACACGCATACGACCATCATTGGCACCAAGGCAGAAGCAACTCTCATCGCTGAAGACGACACGTCTCCATTCGTCCCTCCATTCACGCCTGTCGCGACACCACTGGAGGCGGGCTGCACGATGTTGGGGCGTGAGCGGAAGACGGCCTAACGGTGTGCGGGACCGTAGCCCAGCTTCATGGAGGCGGTTGCGAATGGTCCTCGCCGATACCCCAGGAGCAACAGTGTCCCTAATTTGCTGGGAAGTGGCGGTGCTATCCCCTACGGCATTGCGTAGGATCCTACGGTCTTGGCGTGCATCCGTGCGTCGCTGCGGTCTGGTCCCAGGTCGACGGGCACGTGCACCTTCCGCCGCCCACTGGTGACAACATCGATGTACTGTGGAGACCTCACGCCCCACGTGTTGAGCAATTCGGCGGTACGTCCACCCGGCCTCCCGCATGCCCACTATACGCCCTCGCTCAAAGTCCGTCAACTGCACATACGGTTCACGTCCACGCTGTCGCGGCATGCTACCAGTGTTAAAGAGTGCGATGGAGCTCCGTATGCCACGGCAAACTGGCTGACACAAATGCACAAATGCTGCGCAGCTAGCGCCATTCGACGGCCAACACCGCCGTTCCTGGTGTGTCCGCTGTGCCGTGGGTGTGATCATTGCTTGCACAGCCCTCTCGCAGTGTCCGGAGCAAGTATGGTGGGTCTGACACACCGGTGTCAATGTGTTCTTTTTTCCATTTCCAGGAGTGTACTATCTTCCTAATAGAGTTGTGAAATACTTTCAAACTTAGAACACACTGTCAAAACTACATAGGCGGTCACTGCTGACGTCATTATGACTAAAATTCTTCAGGGTGTGGCACCACGTCGTTGTATAAAATACTTTAATTATAAACTGTTAAACGAACTTTTCGACCGAATTACAACGGCCTTCCTCAGGCAAGACTGGTTTTGGTGGGGGAGAGTTGCTCTATTTATTACAGACGCTCGGTGACAATACGTCATTTGTGAAACTTCGTTGGCCCTAAAATATAATAGGATAGACATGACGAAGTGCAGAGGATAGGAAAAGAGCTATTCGTGGGCTAGCCGGCTTGCCAGCAATCGGCGACAGTCTGTAAATCATCACTTCGTTTCTGTTGAGCCTGTTTTCTGCCTGGTGTGCGTGGAAATGCACTGACAGTCCACCCTCCCGACCATAGCCATTCCTTAGGCTGTCGTATCAGTACCAGGCGAGGCTTATGCTCCATGACGGCTCGTCCCCCGTTGGAAAAGGATGGCAGGCAGCCAGGACGCAGGAAGATTGTAGCCGTCCTCTCTACTGATGTTTCCTGGCGGCTTAATAATTTCAATTACATCTCGAATTTTGCGTTGGTGTGTCCATGACTCTTTCTCCAGCACACAGGCTTAAGGGAACAAGATAGGCTGTCCACAGTCGCGCTTGTGTTTCGCTATCGCCGATTTATTTTTTAGTGCTAACAGTGTTCATGTTCTGCGGTACCATGACTGTGCCACCCTATCTTTTCTATAATTCTTAAGGACGAGGTAGATGAAGAAGCGTAAAATATTAACAACTCGTTGGAAATCAACGGAAGGGCGAGGGTACAACGTCAGAGGTCTGTCCTTCAGTTGTGCAACATGAGGCAGCTGAGGGAAAGGAAGAAAACGGTGTGAATTACTCAGTGAGCAGTTGTGGTACAATGTGGTGGTGTTCTTCATCATACCAAAGTCCAGAGACAACATTTGAGTCAAGGATCATCGGGAAACTGGAAGAAAGACGAAGTGCTACGAGCCTAGCTTAGTAGTTTGGTAATGCTCATAGCATTGTTTCACATGCACGGGGAGCGTTCCGAACCACAGACAGTGTTTCCCAGGGGAGAGAATGTTGTCGAACATGGTCAATAGATGATCGGTACACTGTGCAACAAGCAAGAAGGGAGCCACGTTACACAGCGTGTGCCATTGCAACCACATTTAACAGTACTGCAAGGCACACAGGTCACGCTCCACAGTGAACAATGACTGTATGGGTGTGGATCTCTGTCCGACAACCGGTACGTTGCCAATTTTGAGGATGTAGAAATTAGTAAGCTAACACACTTTGCATATTTCCACTCTCTGATTTCATACAGAATAATATTCTGGGGCAACTCAACACTTAGGCAAAAGGTATTCACTGCTCAAAAGTTGCACATCTTGTAGGCACCTGTTTAAAAGGTTAGGAATTCTTACAACTACTTCACAGTACATTTATTCAGTAATGAATTTTTTCTCAACAACGTCGACCAATTTAAAATCAACAGCGACATTCATGATTACAATACCAGAAAAAAGAACGACCTATACTATCCTTTACTTAACCTATCTTTGGCACAGAAAGGGCTAAATTCTGCTGATATAAAAATTTTTGGTAAATTACCAGACGAAATAGATGTCTGACAGACAGCAGTAATAGTTTCAAAAACAAATTGAAATCATACCTCCTTGACAACTCCTTCTGTACCATAGATGAATTCTTGAATATGAGTAAATAAATCTGGAGATATAATATATGCATTTTGTGCCACTTAAGGGAATGGGATAGATAATAGAAATATTTAGGTATAACGCTATAATGCAATATAAACTTGTTTCTTGTGCGCATTTCTTGTGTATTTGACACGTTCCACATCATAACCGTCTTTTCGGGCTATTGATCAGTGGAACACGTAAACAACTAGCTAGGTAACTAACTAACTCGTGTGAGAGTAGATTCAGTCTGAGTAGTGATTCTGGACGCACCATCATCTGGCGAGAAAATTATAATTTTAATGATACAGGTGTTGTGATGTGGGGCACAATATAGCATGCGCGTACTAACCTCGACATCTTTGAACACTGTACACTAATTGGTCAACTGAACTACGTCGCCATACGCCTCCCCTATGTGCGTCTTTTCAGGGGTGCATTCGACCCTGACGTCATTTTTATGGGTAACAATGCGCGACAACATCGAAAAGCTCAGGTATAGGAGTTCTTGGAACAAGATCATATTCTGCGAAGAGATTGCCCTACCCGTTCCTTCGACTTGAATTCCATAGGGAACGTATGGGATGCGTTGGGAAGAAGGGCTACAGCACGTCCATATGCAGCAACGTCTACCCATGAGTTTGGAATGGCACTAGTGGAGAAACGGAACGCCCTACCACGAGAACTCTTTATCAGCCTCGTGGCCAGCATCAGATGCATTGCTGCATCCGGTGATCACATCCTGTTTAGAGAAGGATCATCATAAATGGCGATTACTTCAGTATAATTATAGTCTTTGAAAGTAAGTATCATTCCTGTTCGTCTTGTCGCGTATTTCTTTTCGTTACCTTCAGTGCTATACTTTAGCTGTTCATTTTACGTGTGGCCGAAGTTTCATCGGGTTATGTTACTTGGAATCGACATATCATAGGAAAGTTAATTTCGTCCTCACGTTTTGCACGTAATTGTATATGCAATGAACGGTTATGTCGAGCCTAGAGGGTGTGGAGATGCACGTCGGTCTGGGATAGTGCAATTGACAGCTGACTGTCATGAAAGACATGTATTCGGATTTTATTCCTGGGTCCGCACAATTTTTATGTGCCCTCGCAGTCAATTTGCAAGAAACCAGGTAACACCATGTAATTCCTGCTCTGTGTATGCTGTAAGGACACACAGAACCTTCGATTCTTCCTTAACCGATAGGTAGAAAATAACAACGTTTAGGTCGGCCGAAGTGGCCGAGCGGTTCTAGGCGCTTCAGTCGGGAACTGCGCAACCGCTACTGACGCATGTTCGAATCCTGCCTCGGGCATGGATGTGTGTGATATCCTTAGGTTAGGTAGGTTTAAGTAGTTCTAAGTTCTAGGGAACTGATGACCTCAGAATTTAAGTCCCATAGTGCTCAGAGCCATTTGAACCATTTTTAACAATGTTTATCCTCATCTTGATATTTTGTGTGTTTGAAAGACTACTTCTCACTATATCGGAGATGTGCGTTCTGATGTAAGGAAATATTATTATTATTATTATTATTATTATTATTATTATTATAAAGTATCAGATTGAGGAGGGGAAGCAACATATACTTGCGTGGCTCCCTTTCCCGTTTAAAAAGTGCAGCGTTCCATTATGGAACAGCGGGGCTTTGTGCGAGCGAAATGCGGTTGGAGAAGTAAAGTTAACTAAGAAATTACCGGACGTCACTCGCACTGAATATATAGCTAAGAACCAGTTTAAAACTGAGTTTGAAGGATAAGGGGGAATAAAAGCAGAATGTTAAACGTCTGCCTCGACTGTTCTCGCACAATAACACGTCGGACAAAGTTAGCTCCGTAAAAAAAAAAAAAAAAAAAAAAAAAAAAAAAAACTTGGCACATAGAAAAATGATTAAGTAAACACAAATGCTTGAGTGGTTTGAAAAGTTTAGAAATCACGTAGAAATGTCCATCCATTAACCGCTCTGTGACTTTCACACATGCTAGTCCCACATGCAACAAAATTATTTATCTCAAAGTCTTAACAAATTACAACTCTTATAATGACGCCTATGTAATGGTGCGTCCGTATTACACAGGAAATAAGAAGAGAGTGATATCATCCGGCAGTGGACGATGGGTTGCACTCTTCATTTTTTTTTTTTAAATATTCAAACGTCTTCAGATTCTGTATTTAATATGGATATTTTTACATGCGCGCTGAATTAGTCTATAGCTTCTTAGGCGCGACAGTGGCGCTGGATTCATTTCTCCTTGTAAATCGTCAAAATACATCATTGAAATGCATAGTTAAATATTATACATTGACATATAAATTAATCTTGGCCTCTTTCGTTACTCAAAACAGTATTTTGACGAGATGTGGCGGTGTGAAAATACATCTCAGCGTACAGGAAGTTGATTAAGGTGAAAGTACGAAGTCTGTTCGACGTGAGGCAAATTAGGCTCAGTCCATTGAGTCAGGTGAAAAATGGTGTACGAAGGAACAGGTCCCTGACTCAATTAAGGAACGGCCTTAGTGTTCGCATAAAACGATTTAAGGAAATCAGGGTATAAGTAAATCATGATACTTGGGCGTGTTACAGTCCGACTTATTCACCACAGCAACAAAATGCTCGAATGCAATTGTTGCGTATATGTACAGCTTATTTCTTCATTTCTACAGGTCATGCCTCGAAACTGGACTGCTCTTGCAGTTTCAGTTTCGAAAAAAAATAACTATTAAAAAACTAAAAGCAATTATTGTTCCCCTTTGATTAGTTGTTTTAATTTTTGTGGTGTTCATTTGCATAGCAATCTCAGAAGAGCTAATAAACTTCAATTTGGTGTCGTAATATCCTTCGTGGCCATATTTCAGTTGGGAACAGAGCACGTTGGCCGCGAGCCATTTAGAATTGTGAGCCGGCACCTCTTTGTCTTTTGTTCTCTGGACTACAATAGAGAGCGCCTCTAGTGGAATTACACGCGTCCGGCCCGTGGACCTACCGGCTAGCTTGTTTGTGAAGTTTCCCTTTCATATTTCTTTCTTGTTCAGCTGCTTTTGTAGTGCGAAGTCTGGTAGTAAATCCGCTTACTCGGCTTAAAAATACAGGGGACATCTTCAGATAATACCTTCTGTACGTAAGCAATTCACACGTCTTTCCACCTACCAATTGTACGTTACTTTTTGGAATAGTATAATACCTTTGGAGCGTTATGCCACTCACACACTCCAGTTCATTCATAATGGAGTTCTACCTGAAGAACCTCAACTACAAATCAGTCGGAGGATCACATACTGTGATGTTGGAATTACGTTGTGACTGCATATTTTAAAACTAATACCTGGGGTACCAAAGGTCTTTGTCTCGAAACAGAGCGAGGTGGAGAAGTACTGAAGTTACTGTGTCGTATGCGGGAGTAGCAGGTTTCAAACCATCTCCTACCAATCGGAACCAAGTCTCCAGTGGTTTTCGGTGTTCTTCACTAAAAAAGATACTGCCCATAGCCTCTTCCATTGTTGTTGTGTTTGATCATTACTCCGGCTCCAATGACCTTTGTCATCGACGGGAAATGAAATCTTGACGTCCTTTCTTTAATGTATGTGATTCACTTCATAAATGATGCCCTGGTTGGCAGCACTTCGAAATGAATGATACCGCAGTATTCTTGCTTACAAAAGTTGTAACGAAAGACGTGTGGAAGAATCTGTGGGATGCCTTCTGCGATACTCTGCTCTGTTTTATAATAACGGAGGTTATAAATGTCCGGACGTCTAGTAGTAAAATAGTATAGCCTTCAGATGATAGGAAGCAACCTCTAACAAGGCGAGTAGTGACGTATGGCGTAAGTGAGGACTCACTAGCTGTCTGTTTATAATTGTATGTATGCAGCCAAGAAGAATCCTGTACAACCAGTTAAGTACAATATACACTACTGGTCGTTAAAATTGCTACACAAAGAAGAAATGCAGATGATTAACGGGTATTCATTGGAGAGACATATTGTACTAGAACTGACATGTGATTACATTTTCATGCAATTTGGGTGCATAGATCCTGAAAAATCAGTACCCAGAACAACCACCTCTGGCCGTAATACGGCATTGGTACGCCTGGGCATTGAGTCGAACACAGCTTGGATGGCGTGTACAGGTACAGCTGCCCATGCAGCTTCAACACGATACCACAGTTCATCAAGAGTAATGACTGGCGTATTGTGACGCGCCACTTGCTCGGCCACCATTGACCAGGCGTTTTCAATTGGTGAGAGATCTGGAGAATGTGCTGGCCGGGGCAGCAGTCGAACATTTTCTGTATCCAGAAAGGCCTGTGCAGGACCTGCAACATGCGGTCGTGCATTATCCTGCTAAAATGTAGGGTTTTGCAGGGATCTTATTAAGGGTAGAGCCACGGGTCGTAACACATCTGAAATGTAACGTCCACTGTTCACAGTGGCATCAATGGGAACAAGAGGTGCTGGTGACGTGTAACGAATTGCAGCCCATACCATCACGCCGGGTGATACGGTAGTATGGCGATTACGAATACACGCTTCCAATGTGCGTTCACTGCGACGTCGCCAAACACGGAAGCGACCATCATCATGCTGTAAACAGAACCTGGATTCATCCGAAAAAATGACGTTCTGCCATTCGTGCACCCACGTTCGTCGTTGAGTAGCCCATCGCAGACGCTCCTGTCTGTGATACAGCGTCATGGGTAACCGCTGCCATGGTCTCTGAGTTGATAGTCCATGCTGCTGCAAACGTCGTCGAACTGTTCGTGCAGATGGTTGTTGTCTTGCAAACGTCCCCATCTGTTAATTCAGCGATCGAGACGTGGCTGCGCGATGCGTTACAGCCATACGGATAAGATGCCTGTCATCTCGATTGCTATTCATAGTAGGCCGTTGGGATCCAGCACGGCGTTCCGTATTACCCTCCTGAACCAACCGATTCCATATTCTGCTAACAGTCATTGGATCTCGACCAACGCGAGCAGCAATGTCGCGATACGATAAACCGCAATCGTGATAGACTACAACCCGACCTTTATGAAAGTCGGAACGTGATGGTACGCATTTCTACCCCTTACACGAGGCATTACAACAACGTTTCGCTAGGCAACGCCGGTGAACTGCTGTTTGTGTATGAGAAATTGGTTGGATACTTTCCTCATATCAGCACGTTGTAGTTGTCGCCACCGGCGCCAACCTTTTGTGAATGCTCTGAAAAGCTAATCATTTGCATATCAGACCATCTTCTTCCTGTCGGTTAAATTTCGCTTCTGCAGCACGTCATCTTCATAGTGTAGCAATTTTAATGGCCAGTAGTGTATATTATTTTTTACCAAGGACTTCCAATTATTTTAGATAAAGACTCTGCAGCGAGCACCTTATCGACGTTACAGACAAACCTGCTGTGATTTATATGTTTCTATTTAGCATTGGCCACCAGCCAACATTGGCGACGACTCGTTCGTCGTCATCATAACACAAAGAAACTGAGATTATCATAGCATCAGATTATGACTGGAGCTATTAATTATTTTTGTAGTACTGAAAAATGGATAAGATGGTTCAAATGGCTATGAGCGCTATGGGACTCAACATCTTAGGTCATAAGTCCCCTAGAACGTAGAACTACGTAAACCTAACTAACCTAAGGACATCACACACACCCATGCCAGAGGCAGGATTAGAACCGACGAGCGTAGCAGCCCCGCGGTTCCGGACTGCAGCGCCAGAACCGCACGGCCACCGCGGCCGGCAAAATCGATAAGACACTAGCGGAAAAAAGTGGTAACACCAAGAAGGAGTTGTGCGACATTAACGATAGTTGGTAGGCGTGTTTCTACATGGTACTATGAGGAATAAAATTAAGTTTTCTTTACATAAAGGTCGTGAGTGCTAGTCAGCTTTGAGATTAGACGCGGTGAGTTGATGTTAGTCAAGAATGCCTTTACGGCGACAGAGGCGCCATTATCAACACCTCACTGAGTTTGAACGAGGTCGTGTGACAGGGCTACAAGAAGCTGGTCGTTCCTTCTGCGACAATGATGAAAGACTTGACATGAATGTAGCCACTGTACATGATTGTTGGCAGCGGTGATCACGAGAATGTACAGTCGCAAGAAAACCGTGTTCCGCACAAGAGTTGTGGTCTGGGGTGTGATTTTGTGTGACAGTAGGAGCACTCTCGTTGTTATCTCGCACGTCCTGACTGCAAATTTGTACGTCAAATTGGTAATTCGACCCGTTGTGGTCCCATTCCTGAACAGCATTCCAGGGGGTGTTTCCACACGTGACGATGTTGTAACCCAATATGCTCTGCAGAGCGTCGACATATTGCGTTGACTTGCTCGATTACCAGATCTATCTCAAATCGAGCAGACATGGGACATCATCGTACAAAAACTCCAGCATTAGTCACAAACAGCATTAGTCGTCCCTGTACTGAGAGACCGAGTGCAACAGACATCCAACGTCATCCCACACACTGACATCCGACACCTGTAGAGCACAATGCATCCATGTTTGGACGCTCGCATGCAACAGTCGCGCTATTACATCAGCTATTAATGTAAGGGCGTTTCACATTTGCTATGACTTACCTTGCGCTTTCGTTAATCAGTGATCTTGCAATGCCAATCACTTAAATATCTGGACAGATCTACTCCCGAAATTTCATTACCGTACATTACTTGATTTTTTGCTCTTGCAATTTTTTTCCGTCAGTGTACTAATGCGAGTGGAGCACATAGGCGTGGAGTTACGACTTGCTTTTAACAGTGATGTTGATCTTACGTAGAAAGCTAAAGAATGGTGGGCCGCCTCCAAATATGAGAAATGAGCGTGTCGTGCGGAGAAGCCTGGTTCAATTCCCGTTGCTCTAGTGGGAAAACTGGAGCCGGGATTAGTTAGCCATGTAAGGCTTATATAATTGATACTTCAGCAAAAAATAGCAGCTATAAGGCCTGGAATGCTGACAGCGGCTGCGAGAGGGGTGTGCTGGTACCATGGTACCATGCCCTCTAGACTGCATCGGAATGACGCACAGTATGGCAGAGGGAGACACTGCTGCCGGTCGACAGAGAGTGGGCATACGTGAGTGAAGCTAAAGTATTGTAATTTATTGCAATTAAATTAATTTACTACTCTCATGTACCTTACATTTATTGACGCGTTTCCCTCAACTGATGCGAACAGTTTCACAGCCGTGGTATGGCAACTGGCCGCAGTACCTTAAATGAAAAAAAATTACAGATTCAAATTCAACTTGAGGAATAACATTATGTAGCAAGGGGCAGAATCGGAATATTTCTGGCTGTGACTAGCACCGCCGTCATACATAAAATGGAGTGTGCACTTAACGTAAACTCTATGGTCAGATACATTTCAATATTAAACAGTTCTTCAAGCTTGTTTACATTGTCAAACAGGAGATAAGCGATCTGTTTTAATTCTTTTATTTATATTTGGGCCTGGAAACGAATTAGTCAAAATCGAGCGTGAAAGCTTCATTTGAATGAAGACTAGTTTCGGCTAACAATCTAGCCATGTTCAGACCATAAAACATTCTTGATTAGTGCTGGTGTCATTGTGGATTCACACATCGTCTAGTGCTTCATAAATTGAATCATCAATACATACCATGGTTGACATCAGCTTTACAGATGCCCTAGAACGACGAAAAGCTGTTTTTAATTGTGTCATATATGAATGTTGTCATTTTCAGAAAGTTTTCAACGATGTGTGAAACCGTTACGGCACCAACACTAATAGAGAATGTTTTTTGGTCTGAAGATGGATGGATTGATAGCCGAAACTAGCAATCTATCAAAATAAAGAAGATTTCATGTTCGATCTTGACGTCATGGGTTTTCAATCCCTAATATAAATAAAAGCAACCAAACCTTATTCAGCGAGTCAAAGCGCTATCGATATACGCTTAGCTGGGCACTACTCCATAAAACCCAGTGTAATACAGAAACGTAATCATTAAACTGTCACAAATACCACCCGCTTTCATCGGTGCAAATTGATGCCTCTGTAAAATTCGTAACCAGTTATTAAAATCAAATTGAAATTACATAGTAAAACTGCAAACTGAGATCATAACCGACACTTAATATACAAGTGCCATGTGTGCAACTCGTTACTGTGATTAAAATCAACTATATTATAAATAAGCATGAATTAAACGTCCTAGTTATAGTACATGATTCCTCTCATTAGAGTGGAATATATATATATATATATATATCCGAGTACTCATGAACGTAATAAATTTCAAGTTACATGAAACTTTCACATCTAAGAAAGACGACAAAGAGTAAGATCATTAGCACTGGCACTGCTGGCGGCATACACGTGGCACAGAATCGCCCCTTTGTGAGCATTGGGGTACGGATGGGGGGGGGGGGGGAGTGGGGGCGGAGATATGGTGAGGGTGGCAGACACACATTTCTAAACATAGCGACAGCGTTTATGTGAATCTTATGGGTCTTCAGGACATAAAAACGTAATACATTTCAAACTAAATGAAACAAGAAGGAAAATAGTAAGGCTAGTGAAGCACGCATTGACGACGCCATAAACGTGGTTAAAACTTAGCGCTTGTATAGGCGTGAGCAAATTACATAAATTCACAACCGCTTTAAAATAACGTCCTAAATTCAATTAGTGATTGCCAGCTTTTCAGACGTTGAGGCGGCAAGCACTGATAGCAGTCATGATGACACTGAGAGAGCCTTAACCGCTATTCCCTTCAGTGATTATCGGATGTCATTCGCTATGATTATTATGTGACAACGGTTACCCTACTGGAATAATAAGATTACAACATGGCACTGTGTGGCACAATGATTATGAAACAATGAAAACTGTCACAGTGTAAAAATGGATGACATGCAAGGAGACGAGTGCTTTATCCACTTCTTACAAGTAATGACAGAAGCCAGATGATAAATATGAGTCATATTTCCGCAGTATGCAACTTTTAAGGAAATTATGTATGAAACTGACTGCACAATTCAAATCAAGGCTTCCCACAAACTACTCGTATTTTTGTTCACTCACATAATGACATGAAAACGCGTCACAAGTGTCAATAGGCACTATAAAGGTATCTTATAGAGTGCCTTGTGAAAACTAATAGATCTCAGGTTAAGGTTCTATATATAGCATATATTTATGAGTAGAACGCAGGCAGTTAAAAGCTATTCACATTCATTCCTGAGACAATGCATAACTACACTGTAAGACAAAAGCAAACGAAGCACCACGAACGAATTATCCGAATACGACGGAATCCGGTAGATGTACATGTACAGAAAAACGAATTAGTCTAATTCCAGAAAAAACTGGACAATATATTCAAGAGAAACAGCTTCTCAAATTGGAGAAGTCAATAACGCGTTGGACCATCTCTGGCCTTTATGCAAGCAGTTATTCTGCTTGGCATTCATTGATAGAGTTCTTAGACGTGCTCCTGAAGGATATCGTGCCAAATTCTTTTTACCACCTTTTGGGCTACGATATCGTTTGGCAAATTTGAAGACAAGCAGTAAAAACTCTATCCGTATAAGGATGGGCATTATCATGCTAAAATATAAGTCCAGGATAGCTTGACATGAAGGGCCACAAAAGAGGGCGGAGAATATCGTCGACGTACTGCTGTGCTGTTAGGATGTCCGGATGACAACCAGAGGGGTCCTGTTGCGAAAAGAATAGCACCCCTGAACATCATTCCCAGTTATCACGCCGTATGGTGGGTGACAGTCAGGCTGGCAGCCTACCGCTGCCCAGGTGTCTCCTGACACGTCTTCGGCTTGGAATTTCATTGAATGGAGTAGAATTGTGATGACCAGCGAGGACGAGTCAGGAGATCTTCCAGACAGAGATGGGATACCAGACCACCATACATCCAAATAACTAAGGCTGATGGTATGGGGTGCCATTTATTTTCGTTTTGGTTGTCATCTGCGGGACTCTTATGGCATAGCAGTACGTCGACAATATTTTATGCCCTGTTATGTTGCCTTTCAGACCTTTGGAGAAAAGAGAACTACCACTTGTATGAATATCAAGAGCTCAGATGGGAACCTAGTTCTAAGCAAAGAAGGGAAAGCAGAAAGGTGGAAGGAGTCTATAGAGGGTCTCTAAAAGGGCGGTATCCTCGAGGACAACATTATGGAAATGGAAGAGGTTCAAAATGGTTCAAGTAGCTCTGAGCACTGTGGGACTTAACATCTGAGGTCGTCAGTCCCCTAGAACTTAGAAGTACTTAAACCTAACTAACCTAAGGACATCACATACGTCCATGCCCGAGGCAGGATTCGAATCTGCGACAGTAGCGGTCGCGCGGTTCCAGACTGAAGCGGCTAGAACCGCCCGGCCACTCTGGCCGGCGAAATGGAAGAGGATGGACATTCCATTAGAACTACTGACGGCCTTGGGAGAGCCAGTCCTGAGAAAACTCCACCATCTGGTGAGTAAGATGTACGACACAGGCGAAATAACCTCAGACTTCAGGAAGAATACAATAATTCCAATCTCAAAGAAAGCAGGTGTTGACAAATGTGAAAATTACCGAACTATTAGTTTAGTAAGTCACAGCTGCAAAATACTAACAACCAATTCTTTACAGGTGAATGGAAAAACTGGTAGAAGCAGACTTCGGGAAGATCAGTTTGGATTCCGTAGAAATGTTGGAACGTGAGGCAATACTGACCTTACGCCTTGTCTTAGAAGAAAGGTTAAAGAAAGGCAAACCTACGTTTCTAGTATCTGTAGACTTAGAGCAAGCTTTTGCCAATATTGACTAGAATACTCTCTTTCAAATTCTGAAGGTGGCAGGAGTAAAATACAGAGAGCGAAAGGCTATTTACAATTTGTACAGAAACCAGATGGCAGTTATAAGAGTCGAGGGACATGAAAGGGAAGCAGTGCTTGGGAAAGGAGTGAGACAGGGTTGTAGCATCTCCCCGATGTTATTCAATCTGTATATTGAGCAAGCAGTAAAGAAAATAAAAGAAAAATTCGGAATATGTATTAAAATCCATTGAGAAGAGATAAAAACTTTGAGGTTCGCCGATGACATTGTAATTCTGTCAGAGACAGCAATGGACTTGGAAGAGAACTTGAACGGAATGGCCAGTGTCTTGAAAGAAGGATATAAGATGAACATCAACAAAAGCAAAACGAGGATAATAGAATGTATGTGAATGAAGTCGGGTGATGCTGAGTGAATTAGATTAGGAAGTGAGACACTTAAAGTAGTAAATGAGTTTTGCTGTTTGGGGAGAAAAATAACTGATGATGGTCGAAGTAGAGAGGATATAAAATGTAGACTGTCAATGCAAAGGAAAGCGTTTCTGAATAAGAGAAATTTGTTAACATCGAGTATAAATTTAAGTGTCATGAAGTCGTTTCTGAAAGTGTTTATATGCAGTTTAGCCATGTATGGAAGTGAAACATGGAGGATAAATAGTTTGGACAAGAAGAGAATAGAAGCTTTCGAAGTGTGGTGCTATGGAAGAATGCTGATGATTGCATGGGTAGATCACAAAACTAATGAGAAGGTACTGAACAGGACTGGGGAGAAGGGGAGTTTGTGGCACGACTAGAAGAAGGTACCGGTTGGTAGGACATGTTCTGAGGTATCAAGGGATCACCAATTTAGTATTGGAGGGCAGCGTGGAGGGTAAAAATAATAGAGGGATACCAAGAGATTAATACACTAAGCAGATTCAGAAGTATATAGTTTGCAGTAGGTATTGGAGATGAAGAAGCTTGCACAGTATAGAGTAGCATGGAGAGTTGCAGCAAACCAGTCCCATGACTGAAGACCACAACAGTATTATGTTGCCTTTCATGGCAAGCCAGCCTGATCTTACATTACGGCAAGATAATGCCCGCCCGCATGCGGTGAGAATTTCTACTGCTTGTCTTCCTGCATCAGCAAGGTCGCTGGATCCTACGGCAACTGAGAACGTTTGGAGCATTGTTGGCAGGGTCTACCAACCATTTCGTTATTTTGGTGATCCGGCGCGCCAGTTGTACAGAATTTGGTAAGATGTTTCTCAGGAGGACATCCAAGAACTATGTCAATCAATGACAAGCTGAATAACTGCTTACTAAGGGCCAGAGTTGGAGCAACTTATTATTGACTTCCTCAATTATCTAAGTCACTCTCTTGAATAAATCATCCAGTTTTTCTGAAATAGATCCCTCGTGAGTTAGAGTATATTTTATGCAAAAAATTCACTGTAATGAAATTTATTGTATATTTAAGAATTACTATCCGTTGGTCCCTACCAGTTGAATGGCAAACAAGAATAAACTTAGCAGCTACGATCTCACTCTTTTGGCCATAGAATCGACCGAAAGCAGCGACATGACCATCAAAACGGTCAAAGAAGCTCATAAGTCGTTTATAATTGGAACAAAACCGTCCTGATACTACGCTGTTTGTTATATTCGACACTGCCCCGCGATAAATTCCAGTGACGATATACACTCTTCGTAGGCCAACTATGTGTTTGCGTTGGTCAATTTTGTAATGGTTTGATCACTGAAGTCCCTACTTTGCCATCATCTCATTTTCAAGAGTATTTTGGATCTATAACCCGGTCTACTGCGAAGATACATTTCTGTGCCTACATATCGATTGTGAAGTACGTGATTGTTCTCGGCGTCAGTCTGAAAGGTGTACAGGACGTGCTCTTTGAGTTTCAGCTGAGCTAACCTGTCAGCCTACATACAACCCGCCCCATGACAAGTTATAGTCGGTAGTTTGAAGAAACCTGTGCTTGGCGAGATTAGAGGGTCTAGTTTGGAGTTTGATGGTACAGTTAGCTGTTTACGGCACGACGTAGTTTTTCCACATAATTTGCTGTGTGCAGAAGAAGCACACTTGCAATACGATTTTGTTTATCATTCACAGCGACCGTGCAGTTCTTTCATAATTACTTTTTCACTTAGCGTCGCGAAGTTTAAGGTGGTTAATTTATGGGAAACTTTGAGTTGCTTAGGTGTGTCTCACATGAAGTTCTGGTGTTAAAGAGCGGGTTCCGATACGAGGTAAAGAATCTGTTATTAATCCTTCCGCAAGTACAACGTTGAAGGAGCCTTCGTCAGTGTTTTGCAACTTGTACACGAGGTGTGACAAAAAATACTGTGAATGATTTTCTCTCTCTCTTTTTTTTTTTTTTTTTTTTTTAGCAGGCAGCAACTACTGACGCTACAGCCATTTGAGGTACAGGGTGTTGGAAAATTCCCGTGTCAAATTTTTAGGAATTTTAGAGTGGCTCTCATTAATAGCCAAAGAAATTGCTGTTGTTTTCTTTGGCAGGTTCTCTTTAACGTGATGAATTACGGCCTCTTCACATTCGGATGTGCGGCGTCTACTTGATGCACTATAGTTACGTCTGCTGACGGTGAAGGAATTCCTTCTCGGGGCCGTTGCGTAATTGTGGCGGAGAGGGTATACGATGGAGTTGGACGTTGTGGAGAATGATTTTGATAAAGCCGACGAGCAGCTCATCAATTACCGTGAGCTTCACCATATGGAAAGATCATGTCGGTCTATTCTGCAAAAATGTACTTAACCATGCAACTCTAACACTCACAGACCCATGAATGAGGCTCTAACCAGATCAGAGAGGTATGGTAGACGTCAAATGACATCGTCCGAGCCGAGGTAAGGAACCGCTACCATGTCCAGCGTGTTTGCATACCTTCCTAGCAGACATTTTTCAAAACGGCTGTTGCGTTGCACGGAAACGGTACGTTTCCCGACACGGGCTCGTATTCAAAACGTTATGTACTCACTCACCTCTAAAAGTCATAGAAGTTTGTAATGGGAATTTCCGAACACCCTGTATATTTGTCCGACAGTCTGATCCGTTGAGAAAGGCATCATCAAGTTGGAACACGTTGTGACGTGAAATTTTCTGGCAGATTAAAACTGTATGCCCCACCGAGACTCGAACTCTGGACCTTGCCCGCGAAATCCAAGGTCTCGAGTTCGAGTCTCGGCCGGGCACACAGTTTTAATCTGCTAGGAAGTTTTATATCAGCACACACTCCACTGTAGAGTGAAAATCTTATTCTGGAAACGTTCTGACGTGTCATTCAGCCTCCAGTGGGATTGTGTTTACCGTATCTGTCGCGCTTCGTAGATTTCGAAGAACGCGTGAACATTATTATCTATCTATATGAAGCTGCAAAAAAACTGTCAAAGAATCTCATGAAATGTTGAAATTGTTTTATGGTGATAATGCTGTAACTCTTGAAGACTGTTTACAACTGGTATGAGTGATTTAAAAGCGGAATCGAACCGGTAAAAGACAAGTAACGTTCGGGACGTCCAATAACCTCAAAAACAGACGAAAATGGACAAAAAGCTGCAAACGCTATTCGCTCAGATAGATGTATAACTATTCTAGAGCTTACGGAAGAACTTAGCATTTCCTACAGGCCCGTGCAAAGCATTACAACCGATAATTTTCAAATGAGACTACTAAGTGCAAAACTTAATCCCTAACTTTTGAGTGTTGAAGAGTTTAAGGATCGTCCGATTCGCTCTTCCATGTCCAAAATTGTAACTGGAGATGAAACTTGAGTCCACGGGTCAATGGAAAATCATTGAATCTCCTCTTCCTAAAAAGCTATGCCAGTCAAAAGCGAATATTATAGTTATGCTCATTGCTTTTTTTTCAATACTGAGAGCAGAGTGCGATCAGAGTTCGTTACAAAGGGACGCCGAATTTTACGAGAGCCTACTGCAGCGTTTGCAGAACGCTGTACGAAGAAAGAGACTAGAAAAATAGGCCAATGACTTTCTTCTTAGTCACAACACGACAGGGCACAGCTCCCTTTTGATTCGTTAGCTTCCAGCCAGAAAAATCGTTCCTCTCGGTACAAATACAACTTACTCTCAACAATTAGTATCATGAGACTTCTGGATGTTCCCAAAAATTAAAACCGTGCTTAAAGGAAAACGTTTTATCACCAAGCCTGTCGTTGAGAGGGACACAAAGAAGCACCTGAACGCTCCTCCAGCAGATGCCTTCCAAAAATACTTCCAGTTATGGATTCAGCGTTGGGATAAATGCATTGCTAGCCATTGTCAGCATTTTGAATAAGATTAAATCAAATTACATGTAAGCTTATTACTTTGTTTCTAATAAAATAATTCACCGTGATTTTTATCGTACCTCGTACATTTTGCTTTGTTTGATGTTTTTCCATGCTGGATTTCTGTCTGCCACATATCTAATCAACAGACAAAAGAACACAATGCTACCTTACAATTAAATGACCAAATTCTTTTTCCTTATTCCCCCCCCCCCCTTTTAAATTAAATTTTAATTACAAATAATACGTTAAAATTTTAAATTCAAGTTTATTTTTCGTAAATCGTTAAATTATCTCCACACAAACGTTTATTTCCTTTTTCGTTAATGTAACTATTTCTACGTGACATAAGCGATGTAACACTTCCCTGCTATATGTCACTTTGTATCTTTTGTGTAAACAATATCTATGTAGCTCGTCCGTCATTTTATCTGCCTTTACAGTATTCCGTTGTCTGCTGATTATACCCTAAGGGGCCCGACACACAAGAGAAAGATTGCAGCAACCCTGCCACACGCGAGCGATTAGCCCAGCAATTTCGACCATTATCACGAACGCCACTGAGTCGATACGTTTTGCTGTGGCAGAGGATCAGATATGGTTAGTAGCAGTCGCAGCTGATCCGTATTTGTATCTCCACAAATACTTGCAAAAAAATAAGTCTAAAACATTGGCATTTAAATTTATTATGTTTATAGACATTTTAACTTCAAGGAAGCATAGTACACAATTTGTTTTGGAGTCTCGACGTGTCGTTAGAAATGTTATCCATAGTAACACTGCTGATTACCATAACACTTGTAAAGAACTGTAGATGGGAGAATTTGGTTGACACGGGTCTTTGGTGTAGCAGTATAATAGACTGGCTTGAATACTTAAATTCAAATGTCCACTTAACAATACTGTAGCTATGCGGCATTCTGTTTAGAAGTTTCACATGTAATTGTTTCATAAATAGTTCAAAATAATTAGATGGAGCCCATTGTATAATGACTATTACCATGAACCTCCCATCAGTTCTAGTTGTTCAGCATAAGCTACAAAATGCTAATCACTACAGAACCTGAGATGTATTTTGTAGTACTTCTTCTTATAAATGCCAACTACAGCCCCCATTTCGCGTCTTAGAGTAGTTAGATCTTGGTCAACGTGGTCAAAGTAAAAGGAAACAAAGCTGGACAATCTTAGAGAAATGAATCGCAGCCATATTGCCACACACGGCTGACAACCAGATGGTCAACCATACTGCTGCCCGAATCGCATGCGATTCATTAGATTGTCTGTAAATGCAAAGCGACCAGCAATCAGCGACGATCCATGCGATTTTCCCACACGCGTGCTATCTACGAAGCGATCCATCGCTCGTGTTTTGAGTCTTAAGAAGTCGAAAGCCGGTTCGTTACCAAATATAGATAATTTTGTTTATCATTCGGAACTGTTTCCTTGTTAATATTGTTGTCATGTACTGCTAAGCACCGAGGGAAAATTCGGCTCACGGAATAATTACTATTTAATAGTTGCTGAGGAAGATATGTTATGGCACAACGTACAACAGAGGCCAAAGCTGTGCGCCATAGATAAGACAGTAACAATCTCCAGAAGTAATTTATTTGTGCCAGGATGCTCACATTCTTCCTCCAGATGCTGTCGTATAGCACTGAAAAGAACAGGAGATTGTGGCCTTTCTGATATCTATTAATGGCGTCATTTTCCGTATGCACTGTTATTAAATAAATTAATTTTATTAACGATAGAGACGTCGGCCCATTATGCCTTTGTCAAGTGACAATTCATCACGATGTACACCAGGGGATTATCGTTCCTTTTGAGTGGCTACTTTCCTTGTGTCCGCCATGTTTAGGGATTCTATATGCATAATAAGACACGAGTCATCCTCTCTTATCTCATTATGCATATGCAACATGTAAACCAGGTTGACGCAAGAACAATGTCCTGTTAAAAGAGATGTCGATGTACAGACGCACTTCAAAGTAAAATGTCATAGTGGGCCGGCGACGCGACCGTGGATAAATGCATTTCATAAGTGTTCAGACGGAAAATGTTATTTGTAAAATAATGCAAGTTAACAGAAAATAAGCTTATTTTATTAGGAGTAACTTTTCCGACTGAGCGACCTTTCGAATATGAAATGTAGCAAATACCCGCTGTGCATGTTTCTGTACAAACAGTGCAATGGAACGAATGCACTAATACGGATTACCTTATATCCGCTGGGCTCACAGTAATATTGTGATCGGGATATGTGTTATCAGCTCCGTTACGAGACATGTTTAATAATCGGAACACAGTAGAACGGTGCGGTACTGGTCGAGGATAATCCCACAGAGACAATTTATCCGGGCAACTTTAATTAAATTCTTGAAATTAAAACATAAATATTGGGTTTAGTACGTAACTCTTTTCATCTGTTCTCCCTCCTCTTCCAGCATTGTAATGTCGACTTTGACCATAAATTGTAAATGGGTGGTTGCCGTGCAGTTAAGATTCATATTTTTCAAAGCGCTGACAGAAGGCGAAAGAGCGAGTCATCGCAGATGCAACATGCAGCTACATAAACTGCACTCTCTAGAGTTAAATGCATCTGAAGAGAGACGAGATGTAACGGCAGTTCATAAGTGAGTGAGGACGTAAACGGTGATTAACCAAAGAACTGTATGTGGCAGTGAACATAGGTCATTTTACAATCATTGTGTAAATTCCATAATATAACTTACCTTAAATAAATTCTGTTCAGATACTCTAGTGAGAGATCATAATATGGAAATATGTTACTGGTCTTGCAACATCACCATTTTGCAGTGTCTGATTAGTACTATACTAAGTCCTTCGGGGCCGGCCGGGGTGGCCGAGCGGTTCTAGGCGCTACAGTCTGGAACCGCGCGACCGCTACGATCGCAGGTTCGAATCCTGCCTCGGGCATGGATGTGTGTGATGTCCTTAGGTTACTTAGGTTTAAGAAGTTCTAAGTTCTAGGAGACTGATGACCTCAGAAGTTCAGTCCCATAGTGCTCAGAGCCATTTTAAGTCATTCGGATATTCATGAATTCCCGAAGGAACAGACACAGCCGACGATCTACAGCAATATTAAATCGAAGAAATGCGTATACTATTATACATCAGCAGCAGAAATGAATAGTGGCTCATGAAAATTCATGTCAGACACGGCTTAGCCTTGATTTCGTTCTCATAACAAGGGATTGCCTTTGCATGCGTGCATATTCGAAGGATATTTGTACAATTCTACTCAGACAATGGAAAATACAGACACTGCAAAATTTGTACTGCATGCAGAGCAAGGGAAATACGACGAGAATAGCAACCTGTGTAGGAATCAAACGAATAGGTGTGCGAGCATAGGACATGGACACAGGGTTTTCCGGAAGTTTGGGTAAGTCAGGGAGGCGTCCATATACAGCTAAAACGCTCAGTCTGCCTTCGGCAATGTGGATGTCTCGTTTATGTCCTGGCCATGCAGCTTGTGCACGAACTTGTTTACATGATTCAGCTGTCTGGCCGCACTATATTTCTTGGACGAGGAGGAGATTAGTGTTTAACGTCCCGTCGACAACGAGGTCATTAGAGACGGAGCGCAAGCTCGGGTGAGGGAAGGATGGGGAAGGAAATCGGCCGTGCCCTTTCAAAGGAACCATCCCGGCATTGGCCTGATGCGATTTAGGGAAATCACGAAAAACCTAAATCAGGATGGCCGGAGACGGGATTCAACCGTCGTCCTCCCGAATGCGAGTCCATTGTTCTAACCACTGCGCCACCTCGCTCGGTGCTATATTTCTTGGAGAATGGCTTATGCCCACCGGAATTCGACACTGAAGATCAGCTTTTCGACCAAATATGCATGATCAAAGCCGACTGAAATCAGACAGTTTATAAGAAATGATGTAAAGGTTGATTATAATGAGCTTACTGGAATCCACCTGTCAACAGTGAGCAGTGTGGTGTTTGTGAAACTAATTAATGACGAGGTGTGTGATAGAATTCTACATACATCTAGATGTGCTCTTCAATTCTGTCATCTGGATGAACACAGCGGGGATGTAACTGTGGAACATGTAGGACTTGGACAGGGGGTAATTAATGTATTTCAACTGCCTTTGTAGGTCCCTTCAGGTAGGTGGTATCTGCATTCTACCTAATGGGAAGGTGATTAGCCATACAGCTGAAAGGCAGGATCAGTTTATCACTTACCATGTTATCAACGGGATATGGAATATCCGCATCGAGCTAACAAAACATGTTTCATCCTGCTTATATTTTTGCGGATGTTTTGCCATTACAATTTATGACGGACAGCTAAAGACGTACCTGGGACGCGAAAACCTTCGTTTCAGCTGTACTACAACGGAGAGTCATACAGTAACCACCTGGTGACTACTGAATCACGGCCACATTGATATTGCTCCCATCGCCATTTGTTGAGATTCTCTACAACAACCACTTGCTATGGTTCGTCATGACCCCTACTACTTAACCATCGCCATCTCCCGTGGACTTCAGAGTGTTGCGGACGGAACCACACTTACGCTTTTATCCCCTCCTGCATCACCAGTCCTGTGCGCTGGTGAAACCTCTGGTGGGGAAGGGATGCACCTCGACTCTATAAACCCCATTTTGGGCGCTAGCAATGGTCGCCGAAGAGACGTCTGAAACGTTGGGTTGCCACGTCGTGACGCCTGAATTGTATACTCTCAAGATGATGACGATCATTTCCTGATTGACGATTCTGTGACAAAACCACAATCCCGCATCCCATTGGAGGGAGGAATCTCATCACAGACATCTGCTGCTGTCCCTATGAAGACTGAACAGTTCATGGGTTCGATTCCCGGCTGGATCAGTGATTTTCACCACTCAGGGACTGGGCGTTATGCTGTCCTCATTATCATTTCATCATCATCAACTGGCAGATCGACCAATGTGGCGCCAATTGAAAAGACGTATCACTTGGCAGGAGGAAACTCCTGTCCACCAACACACCCACCACCCGACCCGCAGCTGGGGTGTCCAGTGTATGAGAAGGTGATTTGGATGTGAGGGTGTAATACCAGGATATGGGCCAGTTTACCGGCAAAATGGAATATCCTTGCAGAAGACATGCCCGGAACACGCCTGTTGAATTTAGTATTCTGAGTGCATGAGTATATGTGCCCACAAGTTGACGGCGTGCGGATGCAATTTTATTCGTTCCATTTTAGTTTTGTTTGTTACTATGCTAATCGCACATTGACGTTTATCTTTTAGACAGTCACTGTTTCACCATAAGAAGCATTTGCTTAAAGTAATTATTATAATAATAAATGCCTCATGTTGTTCTGAGATAGTCAAATTTCATTATTTTTGGCCTGGAGACCATCCTACATTGATCGTAATCGTTTGTTAAGGAAGGAAAGGGTTTATGGTTAAGGTGGCCAGTCGCGACAAGCGAGAAATCAGGGTCAGAGTCCCGGTCCTGCAGAAATTGTATGTTGTTGTTGTTGTCTTCAGTCCTGAGACTGGTTTGATGCAGCTCTCCATGCTACTCTATCCTGTGCAAGCTTCTTCATCTCCCAGTACCTACTGCAACCTACATCCTTCTGAATCTGCTTAATGTATTCATCTCTTGGTCTCCCTCTACGATTTTTACCTTCGACGCCGCCCTCCAATGCTAAATTTGTGATCCCTTGATGCCTCAAAACATGTCCTACCAACCGATCTCTTCTTCTAGTCAAGTTGTGCCACAAACTTCTCTTCTCCCAAACCTATTCAATACCTCCTCATTAGTTACGTGATCTATCCACCTTATCTTCAGTATTCTTCTGTAGCACCACATTTCAAAAGCTTCTATTCTCTTCTTGTCCAAACTAGTTATCGTCCATGTTTCACTTCCATACATGGCTACACTCCAAAAAAATACTTTCAGAAACGACTTCCTGATACATAAATCTATATTCGATGTTAACAAATTTCTCTTCTTCAGAAACGCTTTCCTTGCCATTGCCAGTCTACATTTTATATCCTCTCTACTTCGACCATCATCAGTTATTTTACTTCCTAAATAGCAAAACTCCTTTACTACTTTAAGTGTCTCATTTACCAATCTAATTCCCTCAGCATCACCCGATTTAATTTGACTACATTCCATTATCCTCGTTTTGCTTTTGTTGATGTTCATCTTATATCCTCCTTTCAAGACACTGTCCATTCCGTTCAACTGCTCTTCCAAGTCCTTTGCCGTCTCTGACAGAATTACAATGTCATCGGCGAACCTCAAAGTCTTTACTTCTTCTCCATGAATTTTAATACCTACTCCACATTTTTCTTTTGTTTTCTTTACTGCTTGCTCAATATACAGATTGAATAACATCGGGGACAGGCTACAACCCTGTCTCACTCCTTTCCCAACCACTGCTTCCCTTTCATGTCCCTCGACTCTTATAACTGCCATCTGGTTTCTGTAAAAATTGTAAATAGCCTTTCGCTCCCTGTATTTTACCCCTGCCACCTTTAGAATTTGAAGGAGAGTATTCCAGTCAACATTGTCAAAAGCTTTCTCTAAGTCTACAAATGCTAGAAACGTAGGTTTGCCTTTTCTTAATCTTTCTTCTAAGATAAGTCGTAAGGTCAGTATTGCCTCACGTGTCCCAACATTTCTACGGAATCCAAACTGATCCTCCCCGAGGTCCGCTTCTACCAGTTTTTCCATTCGTCTGTAAAGAATTCGCGTTAGTATTTTGCAGCTGTGATTTATTAAACTGATAGTTTCGTAATTTTCACATCTGTCAGCACCTGCTTTCTTTGGGATTGGAATTATTATATTCTTTTTGAAGACTGAGAGTATTTCGCCTGTCTCATACATCTTGCTCACAAGTGGGTAGAGTTTTGTCATGACTGGCCCTCCCAAGGCCGTCAGTAGTTCTAATGGAATGTTGTCTACTCCCGGGGCCTTGTTTCGATTCAGGTCTTTCAGTGCTCTATCAAACTCTTCACGCAGTATCGTATCTTTCATTTAGTCTTCATCTACATCCTCTTCCATTTCCATAATATTGTCCTCAAGTACATCGCCCTTGTATAAACCGTCTATATACTCCTTCCACCTTTCTGCCTTCCCTTCTTTGCTTAGAACTGGGTTGCCATCTGAGGTCTTGATATTCATACACGTGGTTCTCTTCTCTCCAAAGGTCTATTTAATTTTCCTGTAGGCAGTATCTATCTTACCCCTAGTGAGATAAGCCTCTACATCCTTACATTTGTCCTCTAGCCATCCCTGCTAAGCCATTTTACACTTCCTGTCGATCTCATTTTTTAGACTTTTGTATTCCTTTTTGCCTTTTTGCATTTACTGCATTTTTATATTTTCTCCTTTCATCAATTAAATTCAATATTTCTTCTGTTACCCAAGGATTTCTAGTTGCCCTCGTCTTTTTACCTACTTTAACCTCTGCTGCCTTCACTACCTCAATCCTGAGAGCTACCCATTCTTCTTCTACTGTAATTCTTTCCCCTATTCCTGTCAATTGTTCCCTTACGCTCTCCCTGAAACTCTGTACAACCTCTGGTTCTTTCAGTTTATCCAGGTCCCATCTCCTTAAATTCCCACCTTTTTGCAGTTTCTTCAGTTTTAATCTACAGGTCATAACCAATAGATTGTGGTCAGAGTCCACATCTGCCCCTGGAAATGTCTTACAACTTAAAACCTGGTTCCTAAATCTCTGTCTTACCATTATATAATCTATCTGATAACTTTTAGTATCTCCAGGGTTCTTCCATGTATACAACCTTCTTTCATGATTCTCAAACCAAAATTCTATAGCAGATGTATAATCGTGTTCTCTAATTGCGTATACATTTCCTCGTCTTTGAAATACGTTAGCTAATGGAGAAAATAAGACGTGTAACACAATTTTGGTAAAAAATAGTAAAAAAAATCTGAGTCATTATATTGTGGTCATTGGTTTCCTTCACGGCCTCAGAGCTATATTTGAACGTTACGACTTCATTTTTTTTCCCTTTCCTCTCCAGTCACTAGTGACATCAAGATGTTTAGCAGCTTAACTTGTCTCACATATTGGTTGTACCACATTTATGATTACAGGCTCCGTGTTGTTGTTGAGGGACTATCAGGTAAAGTTTTGATAAAGAATCTTTGTACGGAAACGTAATGCTTGAATAAGCTCGGATTGCTTTCAAAGCTCTCACTTCATAGTACACATACAGCGAAGACAATGAGCAATGAATATCATTATCTTCAATTTGTCTTCTGTTATTCAGATCGCTGAATCACAGAGGATTGAGCCACTAAGTTAGAGTAAATAATTCGCTAATACCTGTCTTAGACTATCACGCCTGGGAAAAAAAAATTACGAATACTGATTTTGTGACAGTCTGGTGGCTGTTTCAAAAATAAATCTTTCTTTGATGCACTGGATATCCTGTCACGCCTATGGAACGTCTTAATTTAAAGTTATTGTAAGGTACAGTAATTAATTGATCATTATATGAACGATCGCTGAAAAACAAAATGAGTGCGGCTTCAGCCGATAGAAAATCAAATTACGTTGTAAACAATTATTGAGAACAACCTCTCGAGAGTATACTTTTGACTGTCGCCCAGTTCTAAATACATGTCTCTGTTCCAAATACTTCTAGGCTATGATGATGATGATGATGATGCCGATGATAACGATGATGAGAGTATGTGGAGCTTCCTGAAAACTACAGAGTACATAGAAACACACTCTGTTAGAGCGAAGGCTATCAGTGAAGTTGCTACGTGTCTACAGCCCTATAGGACTGAAAAATAAAGCGTGTTTCGTAATGTATCTATAACGTCACCTGGTCTTGTTTCATTAATAAAATGTACCTAAGGATGAAGTATTAACCCTCAATAACATTTACGATCATTTACGAAATTCATTTTGTCAGTGCTATAAGTTGATTCTCATAAGTCATAATCGTGGACTGTATTTCGGGTGGAATGCAATGTACGTATATTCTGCCCGTGACAAGAACTATTCATTCGATTGCTATGTCTTATCAAAATATGTAGAGCATAGCACAGAATAAAGAATGTTTCTACACTTTTAATCGAGTAACATTTAAAATAATATCAGTCTTGCACGAAGGTAAAATTCAAGTCAAAAAAGAATGTGAGCATAAACGTTTCACCACCTTCTCCAAAACTTCCAGCCAGTTTCTCAAAGACTACTTTCGGGAGTCTAAAAATATTTCTTGTTACATCACAGCAAAACGAAGAATATGTAACGGAAGAGTTTTTATTCTGGTATACATAATCAGCGTCCAAAATTCTATAAAAGCCCATACTATAAATCTACCATTGTTGCTCACGGCAAGATAGGAACCACACGGTTTCTGAAAAGCATGCGAACTCGCGGAGGATACTGGAATGCATTCAAACTCGCCACGTTGTGCCCTGTTCCCAGATGCTGACTTCGGCAAAAACTTCTGCAAACGTGAGAGAAGACCTTTAACGGCGATCTCCTGTGGAGGCGCTCCCGTAGCGAGGTTCTTCTTGTTATTTTTCCGATAGCGTCGTCTCGCGCTACCAAGTACGGCTTCCTGTGGGTGTCGAGCGTTCGGTGCATAACAACCCAGATCGGAGCGTGGTGAATTCTACCTGCTACTCTACTGCGACAGCAACAGATGCCTTAAGCTATTGTACGGCAAGGCGTGATCCTCCAACTGCAATCGCGTCCTGTTTGTCTGTGTCGACTGTGTACCTTGATGATGCAGAATGCAGAAATAACTAAGTACTGAAATTACGGCAGCTAACATTATGTGTCGTTTATATAGGGACAGAGAAATAGTTCAAAGAAAGAGGGATGGCTGACTATATTCTGTGCCTGTTGAAAGAGACATTCGATGATTTAAGATGTGTTCTGCAGATGTAAAAGTGATTGGGAAAGCACAGGAGATGTAGTTGGAAATAAGACGTAACGGGATATTTCATTTCGAAATTTCATGTTCGAAGAAGGACTATTACTTAGTCTCCATTGGAGAGGGTCACACTTAGACAATGTCATGAAGACTAACGCAACATATTTTCAGATATCATGGGATTCTAATTGCTATTTGAGAAATTTCAACATTGATGTTATATGAAATAATATCCTTTGGAAAGTTCTTAATTAGGTGTAAGTATTGGCATCATGTAACAGGAGATAAGGATAATTTATTCTACACATGTTTAAACCGTCTAAAAAAAAATTAAATTAACTGGAAAGAAATGATCTCACACCTAAAAAAACCATCATCTTTCTAGTAACTTCAAGACGCTGCTAGACCAGTGGTCTCCAAGTTTGGTTAAATCACTTCCTTAGAACGATACGAACCAATAGCCTCTCCAAACGTCAATAACACACTAAGATTAGATAGAGAAAAACCTAGTCCCAACTTCATACTGGCAAAAATAATACACTGCCTGACAAAGAATAAAAAAATGGAACATCCAGAATGCTGGCAGAAAACGAACTGAAACTACAAGAGCCGAACGGATATGTGATGTTATTTCAGTGATTACAGTATCGAGCAAAAGTTAAAAAGGATTTGGCAGTATTAGCTCCCTTATCAAAAAGAAATTTCACCCCCTCTGGCCTGGATGCGTACACTTATTCGGTTGGAAAGTATGTCACAAAGCTGTTGTATTCCCTCCTGAGGCAAGCTTGTTCACAACTGTTGTAGGTGAATTCTTATATCCAGACAAGCACTGGACCAACAGATATTCTATTAGGAACAGATCTAAGGACCTGCTGGCCTCGGCACTGCCTCAATATCACGCAGACAGTTCGCAGAGACACGTGTCAAGTGTGGACGAGCATTGTCCTGTTGAAAAGTGGCACCACCAAATTGTCTCATGAGAGGCAGCAAAAGATGGTGTATCATATTCGTGACGTTCCCTCGGGCCGTTAGATCCCCTTCAGTCACTACTAGCTGTGACCTGAAGTCACATCCGATGGCCACTCACGTATGACACCAGCAGGAACAACGCTATGTCGCTTCAGAACACTCGTAGAATGGGACGTCTGCCCACGTGGCCGTGATACTCATCGACGAAGGTCATCCAGGGCGAGCAGAACCGCGATTCATCTTTGAACCCAATGCCACGCTATTACGTCCTCATTTATTTGCCGGCTGCAGTCCATTCTATGACTTCCTCTACAGTTTTTACACTCAACAGCTCCCTCTAGTACCGTTACGTGATGTCTTAACAGATGTCCTGCCAACCTAACCCTTCCTCCTGTGTTTTTCATATATTCTATTCTTCGCCGGACCTCCGGAGAAATTCCTCATTCCTTAGCTTGTCAGTGTACCTAATTTTCAGCATTCTTCTGCAAAACCACATTCTCAGATGGTTCGAGTCTCTTCTTCTCCGGTTTTCCCACAATCCATGTTTCACTACCATATAGTGCTACGCAGCAGTCTTCCTCAAACTAAGGCCTATGTTTGGTACTGGCAGACTTCTCTTATCAAGGGATCCGATTTTTACCAAAGCTAGTCAACAGTTTGTTCCCTTTGCTCCGTACACCATGTGTTATTTTGCTGCCTAGGTAGCAGAATTCCTTAACTTCATCTATTTCTTGATCACTAGTTGTTATGGTAAGTTTCTTACTGTTCTTATTTCCGCCACTCATCATTACTTTGGTGTTTCTTAGATTTACACTCAATCCATATTCTATAATCATTAGACTGTTTATTCCATTCAGCAGGTCTTTTAATTCTTCTCCACTTTCACTGAGGATAGGAATGTCACCAGCGGATGATACCCTTTCACTTTGAATTTTAATGCCACCCTTGAACCTTTTTTCCCTTTTCGTCGTTGCTTCTTCGATGTGCAGTACGGGTGAAAGCCGGTATCCCTGTCTGGCACATTTTTTTTTTTTTTTAATCCGAGCGCTTCATTCTTGGTCTTTCATTTCCACTTATGTGACTGTAATTCCCTAGTCCAGCTGCTGTGAAACCGTCATTAGCGGTGGAGACTGCCACGGAATGTTGCATGGAGTCCATTACTGTCTTCGATTGGCAGGTGCATATGTGAAGGCAGTTATCGTGTGACTGGTTCACTTTACAGCATCCTCCCTTGTGATGGTCGATCGGAACTTTGACAACGACGATGCCTACCTCCCACGTCTTCATAGTCTGACGTCGGGCGACTGTCACGTCCGAAGGGCCCAAAAATTTGAATTTTCAATCTACATCAAGAACTGATAACGGTAGGATACCCGAGTTTGTGGAATTTATGTATCCTTGTCAGTGATGACTCACCACGTCATGCTGCTTAGACCCTTTATATATCTTGTCACCCCTGTGACAACGCTAAACATGAACAACGCTATTACACTGTTACCGACAGTTCGACATGTCACAGCCAAATTCATCTTTAATCACCTGCTCACCCTCCGGAGGTAAGTGCGTGTATGAAGTTACATTGACATCCGACCATTTCTTCTGGGTGCTTCACTTCTGTTGTCTGGTAGCGTGTTCACAACCCTTATGTAAGGTCAACATATAGCCATATATTCACAGAGAAAATCTATTGTTCTTTAAAACCGTTTTAGAAATTCTGAAATATCGCTTAAACTGTATGTGAAAGTTTTAACTATCAAAGAAATCCTTTTTTCTTACTTACGTGAGCTGAGAACGAGCGCTGGATCAAGTTTTAAGCATAACAAGCTCCCGATTCAATACTAAATTTATTCACGATACTATTCGGCCTTTGGTAGCTACTTCGGTGGAAGAAGCAGTGCAAGTTTCGCGACCATAAACTTGAATATCAATGTGCGAGAGCAGTACTGAGCAATAGAAGTCAATGGCGGTGGACGACTCTATCTTACTGTTCTGTCTTATGTGAAAATGTGGTATAAATTGTTCGTTTACACTGACGGGACGAAAGTAATGAAATATTCTTAATTTCGTTTCGCACATCCTTTTGTCCGGCGTAATGCAGAAACTCGACATTTATGGACTCAATAAACCTTTAGAAGTCCTCTGCAGAAACAGAGTCATGCTGGCTCTATAGGATTTTGTCCACAAACTGACCTCGGGATTAAGCCCCATAAATGGTAGATGGGATTCATATCTGGCGACCTGCGTGGCCAAATCGTTCGCTCGAACTGTCTAGAATGTTATTCAAACTAATCACGAACGATTGTAGCCCGATGATGTGGCACAATGTGAGCCATAAAAATTCCATCGTTGTTTGGGAACATGACGTCCGTGAATGATTGCAAATGGTCTGCACGTAGTCCAAGATCCACAAGACTCAGTTCATTGATAGTAAACACGTCCTACACGATTACGAAACCACCACCAGAATGCCCAGTGCCTTGTTGACAATTTAGGTCCATGGCTTCGTGACGTCTGCGTCGCACTCGGACCCTACCATCAGCTCTTACCAGATGAAATCGAGACTCATCTGACCAGTCCACGGTTGTATAGTGGTCTAAGGTACAATCGATGTGGTACGAGTCCAGGAGAAGTACTGCAGGCGATGTCGTGCTGTTAGCAAAGGCAGTCACGTCAGTCGTCTGCTGTCATTGCCCATGAACCCAAAATTTCGCTGCAGTGTCCTAACGGGTGCGTTCGTTGTACGTCTCACATTCGTTTCCGTGCTTATTTCACGCAATGGCGTTTTACTGTTAGCACTGACAACTCTAAGCAAACGCCGCTACTATAGGTCTTTAAGTGAAGGCCATCGGGCACTGCGTTGTCCGTGGCGAGAGTTAATGCCTGAAAATTGGGTTTCTCGTCACGCTCTTGACACTGTGGCTCTCGGAACATTAAATTCCCTAACAAATTCCGAAATGGATTGTCCCACACTTCTATCTCCAACTACCATTTCGCGTTCGAATTCTGTTCATTCCCGTCGTGCGGCCATGATTACGTCGGAGACCTTTACACGCCAGTCACCTGAGTAAAAATGGAGCTCCGCAAATACTCTGCACTTTTATAGCTTCTGTACGAGATACTTGTACCATCTGTATACATGTGTGCTTATCGCTATCCCACGACTTTAGCATATTCGTGTATTTCAAGTAATAATATAGGAGTATGAGTAAACTGAAGCAGGACGGGCTTTCCAAGTGGCGTTAAAATGCGGAAGAATATCCCAGGAACTTGACAATGTCATCTTTCATGTTTAAGATATTTTGGAAGTATAGCAAGTCAAGTAATTCAGGGAAATGGGCGTTATGCTGAAAGGCTTAGGGACTTGAAGAAAACTTGATGAAAGACATATTTTTCAAGAGTTGTGTGTAGAAAGACAAGCTCTTCAAGCAGGTAGGCCACAGGCTCCCATACACCTTAGAGCACTGCAGAATGTATTATGTCTTCGCCATCGATGGCGGCCGCAGTAAACTGTTAGCTTGAGTAACGAAAATGTTAACGTATCAACCAGAAAGACCGGAGTTAGCCGATAGTAGCAATCAGTGACGCCAACGGCCTTGCCGCAGTGGTAACACCAGTTCTCGTCAAATCACCGAAGTGCTGTCGAGCTGGGCTAGCACTTGGATTGGTGACTGAGCGACAATCCGTTGTGCCCGCCGATGTTGGCAAGCGGGGTTCACTGAGCCCTTGTGAGGCAAACTAAGGAGCTACCTGTCTGAGAAGTAGCGGCTCCGGCCTCGTAAACTGA
The DNA here is from genome assembly GCF_023897955.1 of Schistocerca gregaria. Classification (NCBI taxonomy): domain Eukaryota; kingdom Metazoa; phylum Arthropoda; class Insecta; order Orthoptera; family Acrididae; genus Schistocerca; species Schistocerca gregaria. Next base: position 363,554,897 of record NC_064925.1, on the reverse strand, counting down.
CATTCGGCCGGGAGAGAGGCGTGCTGATCACATGCCCTTCCATATCCGCATCCAGTGACGCCTGTAGGCTGAGAATGACACGGCGACCGGTCGGTACCGTTGGGCTGTCATGGCCTGTTCGGGTGGAGTGGTAGTAGTGGCCATCAGTGACGCAATGATAAAGCTCACTGAGCACGTGTAATGAAAACTTAGTGAAGCACACAAAACAGCGATCAATCTTGATAGAGAGACTACTGATCAAGAGAGCAGATGAGGGTTGTTCCGGTGAACCATTCGACGTAGCTATCGCCAATAGTTTGTGGTCGTAGTGCGAGATGTTGGCACTGTCCGGGCGAGCGAGAAGCTGTGCATACGTGAGCGACGTTGCTGTGTTGTGTTCAACATTACAAACAGCTTAAGTGCTATTAACTGCAAAGTGGTAAATGCCTGCAGCAAAACGCTCAAGCAGCTGATGCAAGGCCGTATCGAAGCTCAAACTTAATGGGCAGGATGTGAGGACAGCTGGAATTTTTATGGCTTATTTGAAAAAGTCATGTAGCCGGCTTGAGTCGCAGGTAAAACGATTTATTAATACAACCAGTTCCAGTCGTCTGAGCATCATAAGGTCCATAAAAGGGTTCATAGCATCAAGTTAGACGAAATTTAAATTTGTTTATCGTCAGATTATAGAACTATGAATCATACGCTCTTGGCATATTAGTACAAATTACGTCGTCAATCTATAAAACTGTGATATGGAGTGTACTTACTCAAGTTGAAACAGTATTCGACGTTAACGCAGTTCGCAGTTTTTGTAGACTGACGACCTAACTTTTAATACGATATGATAACAGCATGTTATTCATAGTTCTATCATCTGACGATAAAGATTTTATATTTCGCCTAACGTGATTCTGTGAATACATTTATTAACTTGATGATAGTCTGACGACTGAAACTGCTCGCACAAATAAAATATTTTGCCAGCAACACAAGCTGGTTATATGACATTTTTCAAATATACAGAGGGCTGCATTGATAGTGACCGGCCCAAATATCTCACGAAATAAGCGTCAAACGAAACAACAACAAAGAAGGAAACTTGTCTAGCTTGAAGGGGTAAGTTGGCCCACTAGATGGCGCTGCCATAGGTCCAACGGATATCAACTGCGTTTTTTAAAATAGGAACCCCCATTTTTTACTACATATTCGTGTCGTACGTAAAGAAATATGAATGTTTTAGTTCGACCACTTTTTTTCGCTTTGTGACAGATGGCGCTGTAATAGTCACAAACACATGGCACACAATTTTAGACGTACAGTTGGTAACAGGTAGGATTTTTAAATTAAAATACAGAACGTAGGTACGTTTGAACATATTATTTCGGTTATTGCAATGTGATACATGTACCTTTGTGAACTTATCATTTCTGAGAACGCACGCTGTTACAGCGTGATAACCTATAAATACCACATTAATGCAATAGATGCTCAAAATGATGTCCGTCAACCTCAATGCATTTGGCAATACTTGTAACGACATTCCTCTCAACAGCGAGTAGTTCGCCTTCCTTAATGTTCGCACATGCATTGACAATGCGATGACGTATGTTGTCAGGAGTTGTCAGTGGAAAACGATAGCAAATATCCTTCAACGTTCCCACAGAAAGAAATCCGGGGACGTCAGATCCGATGAACGTGCGAGCATGTTATGGTGCTTCGACGACCAATCCACTTGTCATGAAATGTGCTATTCAACCCCGCTTCAAGCGCATGCGAGCTATGTGCCGAATATTTATCATGTTGGAAGTACATCGCCATTCTGCCATGCAGTGAAACATCTTGTAGTAACATCCGTAGAACATTACGTAGGAAATCAGCATACATTGTACCATTTAGATAGCCATCGATAAAATTGGTTCCAGTTATCCTTCCTCACATAATTCCGCACCATACATAAACCCGCCAAAGACACTGATGTTCCACTTGTAGTAGCCATCGTGGATTTACCATTGCCCAATAGTGCATATTATGCCGGTTTACGTTACCGTTGTTGGTGAATGACGCTTCGTAGCTAAATAGAAGGGGTGCAAAAACTCTGACATCGTCACATAATTTTTCTTGTGCCCAGTGGCAGAACTGTACACGACGTTCAAAGTCGTCGCCATGCAATTCCTGGTGCATAGAAATATGGTACGGGTTCAATCGATGTTGATGTTGCATTCTCAACACCGACGTTTTTGAGATTCCCGATTCTCGCGCAGTTTGTCTGCTACTGATATGCGGATTAGCCGCGACAGCAGCTGTAACACCTAATTGTGCATCATCATTTGTTGTAGGTCATGGTTGACGTTTCACATGTGGCTGAACACTTACCGTTTCCTTAAATGACGTAACTATCCGGTGAACGGTCCGGACACTTCGATGATGTCGTCCAGGATACCGAGCAGCATACATAGCACACGCCCTTTAGGCATTTTGATCACAATAGCCATACATCAACACGATATCGACCTTTCCCGCAGTTGGTAAACGGTGTCACGAAGCAATTTCCGTCCGCACTGGCGGAATGTTACGTGATACCACGTACTTATACGTTTGTCACTATTACAGCGCCATTAATCACAAAGTGAAAAAAGTGGTCAAACTAAAACATTCATATTTCTTCACGTACTACACGAATATGTAATAGAGAATGTGGGTTAATATTTTTTTTAAACGCAGTTGATATCTGTGTGGTTCATGGTGTGGGTTCCTGTAGTCATGTCCTAGTTCATGAACCACGGGCAACGTATGTGTGGCCAAGTAAGTGGTCCAGACAGTCGGGATATGAGTTACTGCGAAATAAGACAGGGCATCTTGGACATATTCTGAGTCGTGGTCACCTTTGTGCTCATACGGCAAAGACTACCAAATCCACCAGTTAGTCCCTCAACCGTTAGGGGTAATACCCAATAGGACTCGGGGCAAGTAAGGCTAGCAACCTGCTTCCCTGGTACTTTAAATATGATGCTGGCAACAATCAGAGCAAAATGCCTCGGACCTTTGGAGATGACGGAGTCCCACCTTTAAATGACAAACCAGGGACTCCTAATATACGACTTGGTAAACAAATGGTAATGAGATGGGGAGCTATTAATATCTATGGGGGCTACTCTGGGAAGAAGGCAGAGCTGGCAGAGGCTGCAAAAGTAAGATGGGGCTGGACCTTTTAGCTGTTAGTGACATTCGGGTAAGGAGTGAGAAAGAAGAGGAAGTGGGAGAATACAAGGTCTACCTGTCAGGGGTCAAAGCAGGAATAGCACAATGGGGTGTAGGGCTTTACATCAGGAAAGAAATGGAACCCAGCGTAGTTGCAATAAGATATGTAAACGAAAGACTGATGTGAATAGATTTGACAGTGTCTAGCAAGAAAATTAGGATTGTGTCTGTATATTCGTATCGTGAAGGGACATATCAAGATAAGATGGATAGCTTTTATGAGGCACTCAATGAATAGTTGTTAGAGTAAAGGACAAGGACAGTGTTCTGCTCATGGGTGATTTTAACGCCAGGAATGGAAGTCGGACTGAAGGGTATGAAAAGGTTATGGGTAAATTTAGTGAGGATATGGAGGCCAACAGGAAAGGGAAACAACTCTTGTATTTCTGTGCCCGTATGGGCTTACTAATCACAAACTCCTTTTTTTAAACATAAGAACATTCACCGGTATACTTGGGAAGGCAGGGGAACCAGATCTGTCATTGACTATATAATAACAGATTAGGAATTCAGGAACGCTGTGAGGGACACACATGTATTCAGGGGATTCTTTGACGACACTGATCATTATTTAATCTGCAGTGAAATTGGGATTGTGAGGCCGAAGGTGCACTAGGTCAGGTCCAAATGTAGGAGGATAAGAGTGGAGAAACTTCAGGATACGGAAATCAGGCACAAGTACATAACAGCGATCTTAGAAAGGTACCAGTTAGTTGAATGTAGTCAATTACAGTCATTGGAAAAGCAATGGACAAGGTACAGGGACACAGTACTAGAAGTGGCTAAAGAATGTCTTGGAACAGTAGTGTGTAAAAGTAGGATGAAGCAAACAGCTTGGTGGAATGACACAGTCAAGGCAGCCTGTAAATGGAAAAAGAAGGCGTATCAAAAATGGCTACATACTAGATCTCAGGTAGACAGAGAAAGTTATGTTGAAGAAAGAAAGAAAGCCAAACAGATAATTGCAGCATCCAAGAAGAAATCTTGGAAAGACTTTGGAAACAGGTTGGAGACTCTGGGTCAAGCTGCTGGAAAACCATTCTGGAGTGTAATTAGCAGTCTTCGAAAGAGAGGTAAGAAGGAAATGACAAGTATTTTGGACAGGTCAGGAAAACTGCTGGTGAATCCTGTGGATGCCTTGGGCAGATGGAGGGAATATTTTGAAGAGTTGCTCAATGTAGGTGAAAATACGATCAGTAATGTTTCAGATTTCGAGGTAGAGTGGGATAGGAATGATGACGGAAATAGGATCACATTTGAGGAAGTGGAGAAAATGGTCAATAGATTGCAGTGCAATAAAGCAGCTAGGGTGGATGAAATTAAGTCGGAACTCATCAAATTCAGTGGAATGTCAGGTCTTAATTGGCTACACAGGATAACTGAATTGGCATGGGAGTCGTGACAGGTGCCATCAGACTGGACAAAAGCAGTAATCACACCAATCTTTAAACATGGAAACAGAAAAGATTGTAACAACTACAGAGGTATCTCCTTAATCAGCGTTGTGGGTAAAATCTTCTCAGGTATTGTTGAAAGGAAAGTGCTAGTATTAGTTGAGGACCAATTGGATGAATATCAGTGTGGGTTTAGGCCTCTTAGAGGTTGTCAGGACCAGATCTTTAGCTTACGGCAAATAATGGAGAAGTATTATGAGTGGAACAGGAAATTGTATCTGTGTTTTATAGATCTAGAAAAGGCATATGACCGGGTTCCTAGGAGGAAGTTATTGTCTGTTCTACGAGATTATGGAATAGGAGGCAAACTTTTGCCAGCAATTAAAGGTCTTTACATGGATAGTCAAGCAGCAGTTAGAGTTGACGGTAAACTGAGTTCATGGTTCAGAGTAGTTTCAAGGGTAAGACAAGGCTGCAACCTGTCTCCACTGTTGTTCCTATTATTTATGGATCATATGTTGGTTGGTTGGTTCGTTGTTTTGGGGAAGGAGACCAGACATCGAGGTCATCAGTCTCATCGGAATAGAGAAGGACGGGGAAGGAAGTCGGCCGTGCCCTTTCAAAGGAACCATCCCGGCATTTGCCTGGAGGGATTTAGGGAAATCACGGAAAACCTAAATCAGGATGGCCGGACGCGGGATTGAACCGTCGTCCTCCCGAATGCGAGTCCAGTGTCTAACCACTGCGCCACCTCGCTCGGTATCATATGTTGAAAACAATAGACTGGCTGGGTGAGATTATGATATGTTAACACACAATAAGCAGTCTTGCATATGCGGATGACTTAGTTGTGATGGCAGATTCGATTGAAAGTTTACAAAATAATATTTCAGAGCTAGATCAGAAATGTAAGGACTATGGTATGAAGATTAGCATCTCCAAAACGAAAGTAATGTCAGTGAGAAAGGAATAGAAACGGATAGGAGGAACAAAGTCAGAACAGGTGGACTCTTTCAAGTACTTACTATGCATATTCCCACAGGATGGCAACATAGCGAAAGAACTAGAAGCGAGGTGTAGCAAAGCTAATGCAGTGAGCGCTCAGCTACGATCTACTCTCTTCTGCAAGAAGGAAGTCAGTACCAAGACAAAGTTATCTGTGCACCGTTCAATCTTTCGACCAACTTTGTTGTATGGGAGCGAAAGCTGGGTGGATTCAGATTATCTTATCAACAAGGTTGAGGTTACGGATATGAAAGTAGCTAGGATGATTTCAGGTACTAGTAGATGGGAACAATGGCAGGCGGGTGTCCACAATGAGGAAATCAAAGAAAAATTGGGAATGAACTCTATAGATGTAGCAGTGAGGGTGAACAGGCTTAGATGTTGGGGTCATGTTACACGCATGGGAGAAGCAAGGTTACCCAAGAGACTCATGGGTTCAGCAGTAGAGGGTAGGAGGAGACGGGGCAGACAAAGGAAAGGTACTTGGATTCAGTTAAGAATGAGTTTGAAGTAATAGGTTTAACATCAGAAGAGGCACCAATGTTAGCACTGAATAGGGGACCGTGGAGGAATTTTATAAGGAAGCTATGCTCCAGACTGAACGCTGAAAGGCATAATCAGTCTAAAATGATGATGATGATGATGATGATGATGATGATGATGATGATGATGATGATGATGAGTTGATATCTGTTTGACCTATGGCAGCGCCATCTAGCGGGCCAACCATAGCGCCATCTGGTTTCCCCCTTAAAGCTAGACGTGTTTCGTTCTTTGTAGTTTTTGCGTTTGATGCTTATTTCGTGAGGTATTTGGCCTGGTCACTGTCACCTGTGTAAGAGCTGTTGGGAAAAACCTTCTGGAAATATATTTAATGATTTAGCCGGTGCCACACCCCTGCGAGAGTCTGACTTCAAAAAATAGAGCCGCTGCATCTCATTTTGAAGGACAGTGACCAAAGCTTGCCTGTTGAGAGATATAGGAACTGAGCATGTCATTTTGCCAACGGAGGTTTCCTATTCTGGACTTCTGCCAATGGTCGTCAAGGCGGTTCATATTGTATTCCTGGGTCTTCACGAGGAAGAAGAACTACCGTTCAAAACGTCATCGTTATTAACAGTTGTCGCCATTTTCAGTAGATCTGTTTCCAATGAATCATTATTGTGTACCGGCCAGAGTGGCCGAGCGGTTCTAGGCACTTCAGTCTGGAACCGCGCGACCGCTACGGTCTCAGGTTCGAATCCAGCCTCGGGCATGGATGTGTGTGATGTCCTTTGGTTAGTTAGGTTTAAGTAGTTCTTTGTTCTAGGGGACTGATAACCTTAGATGTTAAGTCACATAGTGCTCAGAGCCATTATCGTGTAGCTTCTTACCTCTTGGAAATTTCATTATTGGTTTAAATCGAGACAGAATTGTGAAGGAACTGAAAATACTGGGTGTTAGGGAGACGAATTTGTGGCGGGCCTTAGGTGCAGATAATATGATAATTGGTATTTAATATGATCCCACTTTGGTGTTTTAGTTGTTTATTCTCTGCAACTAACAGTCTTCCCACAAAAACACCACATAATTTTGTGCACGGTCATAACTGCTCCACGAAGTGGACCATGTGTGTCACTATAGCCTTTCCATTTTATGTCCACGTCTTCACTCATCAGTACTTGACCTGTACGCCAGGGAAAAATAAACATTAGTGCGTTGCTTGTGCCGTGCATACTTGGAGGTCCTAACTAACCTAAAAACATACTACTCGTAAGAGCTACAATTATTAGCCTGCTGGTGAATTGAATACTGATGTACTATTCTTCAGTACACTGTCTTCACTCAACAATGGAAATATTGGAACTTAAACCTTTAAAACGCCATGTAATTGATAGGAATATTTTGGATACAGTAGTGTGTTGTTCGTTACCAATTGATGCTAAATCTATCGCCTGATTGATTTTATATGAATACCTACTTCAAATAGATTTGTTATCCTTCTTGTCTCTATTAGTTATAAATATGTTTTAAAACCAGGAATTGCGGATTTTGTATAAAGCTGTATTGTTAATTTCAGCAATATTCTTACTTGACGCCTCCTTTTTTGCTGCCTGGTGCAGCTGCCTAAACAGTTGCATCGCCTTGTGGTATTCCTGGGTAAGTTTGTTGTTTCACAAATGGAAAGAACAGAACAATGAATAGAGAAGAAGGAACGAGCGTAAATCAAAGAAAGACGAAAGTAATGAAGAGGAGCATGAATGAATTTACTGATAAACTAAACATGAAACTAGGGACTACGTAGGACATGAAGTGAAGGAATTTTGATACCTTGTAAGTACAGTACCAAAGGGACGAAGAAATGAGGAATTATAATTACAAGATTATCATAAATGTTTTAAGCGATTTCATAAATTTACTATAGCTACATCAACAGACAAATTTTCACAAAATTCAACACTTATAAAAATTCAAAAAGTTTTGTAATGTTGCAACCGAACTTGAGATCTCTGCCAGAAGAGCGCTGCACTAAGTAGTTAGGCAAGATGGCAATAGGAACCTAGAAGGAATATGTTCAAAATGTTCAAATGTGTGTGGAATATTATGGGACTTAACTGCTAAGGTCATCAGTCCCTAAGCTGACACACTACTTACCTTAAATTATCCTAACGACAAACACACACACCCATGCCCGAGGGAGGACTCGAACCTCCGTCGAGACCAGCAGCACAGTCCATGACTGAAGCGCCGTAGACCACTCGGCTAATCCCGCGCGGCAAGGAATGTGTTGCGCTTGAAATGCATTAACATCAGTCTGTCGCAACAGCGCAAGGACATTTCAACGAAGATCCGCCAACTATCAACTTCGTTCGGAGCTGTTATTCGCAGTTTAAAGCTTCAGGATGCCTCTGCAGTAACAAAACGGCCTGTCGGCGTGCAGTGAGTGAAGAAATTCATGTCATAGTCGACGAAACTTGATGCAGATTTTTTATGGGTAGTAACGTGAAAGATTCAATATTGAGACCTCGTCTCCCAGCAAACATACTAGAAGTACGAGCTCGTACCAACAGTGTTTTTGAACAGATTGATAGGTAAACGCTTTGCTGAACGTGTTAAGAACTGGATATCGACTTTATGTCTGCAGAGTCAGTAAGAACGCACATATAGAACACTTGTAATATAATATATCAGATAATATAGCTACAGCAAATCTACGAAATCGCTTCAGTCATTTATAATAACATTGTAGTCTGTTACAAGCGAAGAGAGTATTCCTCGCTGACAGAAATTTAGTGGTATCAAACATAGACGTTAATTTTATGAAGGGATGTGTTACATTCTAGCCGGCCGCGGAGGTCTCGCGGTTCTAGACGCGCAGTCCGGAACCGTGCGACTGCTACGGTCGCAGGTTCGAATCCTGCCTCGGGCATGGATGTGTGTGATGTCCTTAGGTTAGTTAGGTTTAAGTAGTTCTAAGTTCTAGAGGACTAATGACCACAGCAGTTGACTCCCATAGTGCTCAGAGCCATTTATTTTTGTTACATTCTAAATTAGAAGCACAACATTGTACGGAATTAAATCATGAACTTTGAGGAAACTGGAGAAGAAGAGACTCGAACCTCTTGATGGTGCATAAACGTATGGATACCAGTGGACGTATCTTCAGGTATTTAATCGCTCCAATTAAAATGGTTAAGGGCAGCGATTGCAAACTGATGTGACTTATGAAGCCGATGACTTCATCAGTAGTCTCTTTTGTGGGTGCTGATTGGCAAATCTGTGATTGCTGTACCAGGTAGGAAACTAACGTGAACTAATGACAGGTCCTATAAGAACCAGAACTGTATGAGCCACCTATTTTCGAGGTGCGCAGAGACTGAGCGGGTATTGCAGTGCTGGGCTGTGCGCAGCGTTGTCACGCGAGGGAAAAGGCTGTCCCCGGCGCGTGTGTCGTTGGCGGCCTCATTTCCTGGCGACTAAGCTGATTGTCGCGCCATATAGGCTGACGCGCCGCTCCATCCAGTGTCCTAACGGACCGCCGCCTAACGACGTTTGGTTGGCAGCAGAGTCATTGCGCTACGGCCGCGGTATTTACGGAGCAAGCTCATCAGCGGCCTGGCTGGCTTAGTGCAGCGCACCCTGGTGCAATTGAAACAGCAACCATCTTCCTCACACAGCGTCCGATAATTAATTCGCGTTGAACACCGTACGGCAACAAAGTAACTCAAAAAACAGTTGTTGTATATTTATGAACACATATTTCTGACAAATTCACAGTTCGGATTAAGAATTGTTCTTCAGTTTCGTAAACAATATAGTTCGCCTTTAACAGTATAGTAGAAGTTGCTAATAAATATGCGGAGTGATTCAGCTGCCTCTACTTATAAGTTTTATGCAACCCGCAACTCCTTCATATACCACACGCGAGATTTTCGTATTCTCTCGCTTATTATGCTGAAACCATTAGTCCTACAGGAAACATGAATAGGCTACTTTTGTAGGAAACTTCATGTATTTAAATTTTGTGCTCCAATGCGTGTTCACTTGGGGAGGGGTGGGGGGTGGGGGGCACGATTTTGGAGTTATCCAAGAAAAACGTGTTTGATAGTCACTTCTGGATGTTTTAATGAATAATTCGAAAACATAGGCCTAGAGTGAAAACGTATCCCACTATAAAAAGTAACTACATTAAATTTCCGCAGAAAAATCCTGTTAATTATTTCTATAAGACTAACAATTTGAGCCTAGAGAGCAAAAGAGTATAAAATTAGCACGTTGTATTTGAAGGATGAGTGGGTTGCACAAAATCCATAGTCAGAGGCAGCTGAATCACGCAATGTACAGTCATCTCCTTAACAAAGGCTTTCGACTGTGTACAGCTTGATTTATTGCTAAACATGTGGTGTCACCGCCAGACACCACACTTGCTAAGCGGTAGCCTTTAAACCGGCCGCGATCCGGTAGTATACGTGTTGGCTCTCCTGCCAACCACAACATCGGCGACGGGGATGGGATTCGAACCCACGCGTGCAAAGCACATTGGATTAGCAAATGTTGTGGTTGGCAGGAGAGCCAACACCGTGTTACTAGAGGAGGCCGAAAGGCACGCGATTTATCTCACGCAGGCTGGCGTGAGGTCTGGAACAGGACAAGGAAATTAGAATTTAGAAACAACGGACGTAGCTGGTGGAATACTTAACTCAAATCCATTAATGATGAACGTCGCTCTTAAGAGTACATAGTTCACAATATCAATAGTAACTGATAATTGCGCCTTGTTAGGTCGTAGCAAATGACGTAGCTGAAGGCTATGCTATACTATCTTCTCGGCAAATGAGAACGTAAGTAGGCAGTGAACCATCGCTAGCAAAGTAGGCTGTACAACTGGGGCGAGTGCTGGGAAGTCTCTCTAGACATGCTGTGTGGCGGCGCTCGGTCTGCAATCATTGATGGTGGTGACACACGGGTCCGACGTATACTACCGGACCGCGGCCGATTTAAAGGCTACCACCTAGCAAGAGTGGTGTCTGGCGGTGACACCACAAAACAACAGAAAATTATGGAATTAGAGATGCAGCATTCGATCTTATCTCAGCAGATGAAACCAAAAATGCATCTCCCACAAAACAAAAAATGAGCTAGCATTAAACTGGTATACTGTAACGAGGCGTGTTTCTTAGTCGTTCATACTAGAGTTTCTCCCAATCCGCGTGGTGTTCAGACGGCTGCGGTGTGTGAGAGAAGATAACAAACTTCGTAAAGTTTGTCGGTAGTTGCTGGACACACTAACTTCCCTGATGACATAGCCACTTGCTTGACGTGTATGGTCACGTGGAACTAAAGTGCAACACATATATGGGTGGCAAAACTTAAGGGGGGAAGTAACTTCCGCATGATGCGTATGCTTTCTTTCCCCCCCCCCCCCCCCCCCTTTTCTCTGAGCTATCGGTGTTCTGACAGGTGTGATGTCACCTGCCACGAATTTCTCTCCTGTGTGCAACATCTTCATCTTAGACTAACACTTGCAACATACGTCCTCAGTAACTTGATGGATGTATTACAATCTCTGTCTACCACAGTAATAGTGATTACTCTTCAACATTCACAAGAGGAGGAGTTATACCTGAAAATGGCCTTGTGATACCGGAGATTTCATTTAGATGACATCATAATCAGGCAGAGTTCCCGATATCAGATACTGGATTGTAAGGCGTGCCCAGAAGCAGGTATAGACTGAGATGACAATGTAGTAGTTCTGGAGAGTAGGCTGAAGTTTTATAGATTAGTCAGGAAAAACCAATCTAGAAAGAAGTGGAGTATGTATGTAGTAAGAAATGACGACGTACGCTTGAAGTTCTCTAAGGCTATAGACACAGCAATGAGAAATATCTCAGTAGGCAGTACAGATGAATAGGATTGGTCATCTCTAAAAAGGCAATCACAGAAGTTGGACAGGAAAACATAGATATCTAGAAGGTACCTGCGAAGAAACCTTGGGTAACAGAAGGAACACTACAGTTAATGGATGAACGAGGGAAATACAAAAATGTTTAGGAGAATTCAGGAATACAGAAGTACAAGTCACCGAGAAATTAAATAAATAGGAAGTCCAGAAAACCTACGACGAAATGGCTGCGGAAAAATGCGTAGAGACCGAAAGAGAAATAATTGTCGGAAGGACTAGATGGGAAGCAACTCAGTCAATTCAGCGAATATCTTCTGAATACAGGAGCTCCTCCCCACACGCACTTCGATGCGATCGCGCATTGTCGTATACAAAATTGGAGTCAGGGCCGAATGCACCCCTGAAAGAACGCTCATGGGGAAGCAGTACGGTGTCACAAGAACTTTGAGCTGTGAGTGTATGGTACTAAAAGATATGGAAGTCAGTGTGCCCATGCAACATTATGGAGCCTATCCCCAAAACCCCATCCCACACGAACATACACTACAACACCTTAACAAAACGATCTCGCTCGACAGTTTTTCTGGGTGCATTCCTTGTGCCTGCCTTGGGCCTTGTTTGAGAGGTAATATACAGTGGAACGGTCTCGAACATGAGAGTTTCGGTAGGGGTGTTGTGGTGTCGGTAAGTATGATGTATCATGGATCTACTTACCTCCAAATCTTCGAGCATGTACACACCCACTGGTTAACGTTACTGTGACGCTGTACCCATGTGCGTCGTTTCAGGGGTTCATTCGGCCCTGACTCTATTTTTATGCATGACAATGCGTGAGCACACGGGACTGTGCAGCCAGAGGACCTCTAGGGTCAAGAGGATAAGCGGCGACTGAAATGGCTTTGAGTCCCAATGATGACTGAGTGCTATGTGATGTCTTTAGGTTAGTTAGGTTTAGGTAGTTCTACGTTGTAGGGGACTGATGACCATAAATGTTAAGTCCCATAATGCTCAGAGCCATTTGAACCTTTTTTAAATCCCAATGAGCACGCGTGGGATGCCGTGTGAAGACGCACTGTAACACACGCTCAAACCTTCATCTAGAAGTTATCAACCGCACTGGTGAAGGAATGAAATGCTTTCCCACAAGTAATCCACACAAGCCTTGTGCCAGTATGGGAGCACGCTGCGCAGCATGCATTGCCATCTGTGGTGATACAATCCATTAAGAACCACATCCCGGTGCTTATAATGTGCAGGGAACGATCACGAACCGTCGAACCGTGGTGGCCTCAGTGTAAATACTATCTTTGAATATAATTACAATTTATATTCGACTTATTCCTCATTTTTTCAGTTGTCTTCTGTTCTATACTGTAGCAGCTTTTTTCTGTGTATAATTCACGTTTCATAGAACTTACTTGGCAGTGACATGTCATGTGAAAGTTATTGTTGCCCTAAGTGCTGCACACCAGTGCAGATGGCGAAACTGCAGTGTGCGCAGGATATGTGATCTTCGTCTACGCCTCACGCTGCGTTGTGAAGTAGCTAACCGCCGTGTTTCCTAACTGCGTGGAACAGACATGCCACTGTCGAGTCACATTCAACGACTGTTTGTCCATTTGAAAGAGAATGAGACCGAACCTCAGGGAGAGCAGGTGATGGGATCGACAGCTGTTTACTTGGCTTCGTCGTGAACAAAGAGCTCTGTACTTCATACTGCCGTTGCTTCTTTTCCCCATACACACTGATATGATTAATGTCATGGTGGATACTCCTACAACTTTTTTGATCGCTGTTAATGAAAGTGTTGTTCTTCCTCGGCTGGAGTCGGTTGTCATTAACATTTCACGAATATCGTGCCGCGTCATTTTGTACAAATGGTTGAAATGGCTCCAAGCAATATGGGACTTAACATGTGAGGTCATCAGTACCCTAGACTTAGAACTACTTAAACCTAACTAACCAAAGGACATCACACACATCCGTGCCCGAGGCAGGATTCGAACCTGCGACCGTAGCAGCAATGCGATTCCGGACTGAAGCGGTCGGAATCATTTTGTAAAACACTATAACTCTAATTAAACGATAAAGCAAGGAATTAGCGAACAGAGCGGAACGTATTGCACTGACAACTTGAGATGATTGTAATTCCGGTGAATCCAGTATCCCTCATGAAGAAAACAAGAATATTTACCTTCATTCTCCAATGACTGCCAGTTATAACTCTACTCAATAGGGCGATAGACAACGGGTGATTCCCCACTCCTTCCAACCCAAGAGGGCATTCTAATAAAGCTTCCATTTCCTTTTACCATAAGAGACTCATTAGAGTAACATTATTTTTCGTAAATTGTGGCTTAGTACCGTATTGACTAGAGGAGTCATGACAAAATATAAGTGAACCTTCAACACGCACTGCACATGTAAATCCAGCAGGAGGTCACCGTAGCTTAAACCTTTTTTTCACTCAGTATCTGTTAATTTATTTTATACTGTAATACGGCACCATACACAGAAAGGTTTTACATAAAATAAATATTACATATTGCAGTCACGTACTGGACGATATATCAACTCATGCTCTGAAGAGAGGCAACTCTTCGTTCCCTGCTAATTGACTAACTTCCGTTGCAACACGTTTAGACCTAAGGGATCGATGGGCGATATTGGCACATCACCAGAGAGAGATTCAGTTCGTGGGTGGAGGTCTGGGCTAGTGACTCGCTACAGTACGTACTTTCTTACTTAGACGTCCAGTATACAGAAATTGAAATCACAAGCCCGTACCTTCAGTGTGCTCTTGGTTGCAATGACAGTTTACGCTACAATCCCTCCCCTGACGACAACATTAAGAAACACTACATACTTGAGTCCAGACAAGCTGCATAGCTTACTTCCACTGAGTTCCGTCGCATATTTCAGCCATTCATGTACAATATACGAAACAGGCATTTATAAACGGGAAGGTCATTTGATCTCAATTGCCGGTCGCTAAACGTCAGTGCAGCCAAATGTGACCTGGCTCGACGCACACTCGGCTGTCTCCCATCAGAGGGCAGCGTATCGTTAGCCACACAACGAACGGTGGGCCACTCCTTGCGACGGTATCCAGCCGTTATAAGGCGCAGCCGCCGCCGACGCTCCCGGAAAACTTAGTCATCACCAGTCCTCCCTCCACTCCTCCAGACTCTTCTGCTGACAGTACCGCTTGTGCTACGCGGTTCATATTCTTCGACCTCATTTAGGTTGGCTATAACTGTGATATTGACGACTTGCTACGGTTCATGACTTGCCACTTCGACCTAGCAACTCTACTATCATTTTCCCTGATGAACTATGTATTATTTTGAGCAATTAGTCCATGAGCACAATCGAATAGTGAAGAGTAATGAAAACACACTTGACCACTTAGCACCAAATAATCCTGCGCTAATAACGAACATCAAAACGGAGACAGGGATTAGTGAACTCAGGTTTGTCGTAGCAAGACTGAATATCGTAACTCCCAAACCCACTAAAAATAAACGAAAAACATATATGTTCAAAAAAGAAGATAAAATTTCGCTTGATGTCTTCCTGAAAGTTAAACTCTACTTCTTCCTAATTATCAATGTAAGTGTACCCCAGATGTGGTATGAATTCAAAGAAATACTATCGACAGCAATTTTGATGTTCATACGAAATAAATAAAAAACAACTTAGCTGATCCCCATGTTACCCAAAAATGGCCAAAAGCACTGCAGAAACAACGAAAACAGCATGCCAAATTTAAACATACATAAAATCCCCAATACTGGCGATATTTTACAGACACTCGAAATCTAGCGTGGACTTGAATGCAAGATGATTATAATAGTTCCGACAACGAGACTTTGTCTCGAACCATGTCAGAAAATCCTAAAAGATTGTGGTCGTATATAAAGTATGCTATCGGAAAGGCACAATCAATGCCCTCTCTATGCGATAGTGCTGCCAAAGCCGAGTTACTAAATATAGCCTTCCGATGTTCCCTTACCACACAGGAGGTAGTAAATATTCCAGAATTCGAATTAAGAACAGCTACCAATACGATTAACTTCGAAGTATATATCCACGGAGTCGTGAAGTCACTTAAACCAAGAGCTTTCCTTCCCGTTCAGGCTGTATACCTATACAGGCCTTTTCAGAGAACGCTGATGCATACTTCATAATAATAAACAACCAATCTCGTTACCAAAGACAGGAAAGTTGCACGTCACACCAATATTCAAGAAAGGCGATAGAAATAATCCACTAAATTACAGGTCCCTGTCATTAACGTCAATATGCAGCAGGATTCTGGAACATATAATGTATTCAAATATTTCGAATTGCCTCCAGGAGAACTCTCTATTGACATATGGCCACTACGGATTTAGAAAAAAAATGGTTCTCAAGGAACGCAACTAGCTCTTTATTCACACGAAGTGTTGAGTGCTATCGACAACGGATTTGGAATTGATTCCGTATTTTCTTTTAGATTTCCTGAACGCTTTCTACACTGTTCCTCGCAAGCAACTTGTAATCAAATTAAGTGCTTATGTAACATAGTCTGAGTTATGCCACTGGATTCTTGATTTCCTGTCATAGAGGTCACAGCTCGTATTAACTGACTGAAAGTCACTGAGTAAAACAGAAGTGATTTCTGGGGCTCCAAAACGTTATGTTGTGGATCCTGTGCTGCTCATTATTTACATAAAAGGTTTAGGAGGTAATCTAAGCAGCCGTATTAGGTTGTTTGAAGATGATCCTCTCATTTATCGTCTAGTGAAGTCATCAAAGATAAAAAATAATTGGGAAACGATTTGATATGTGTATGGTGCGAAAATTGGCATTTGATCACAAATAATGAAAAGTGTGAGGTCCTCGAAATGAATGTTAAAAATAATACGTAAGACTTCTGTTACATGATGAATCAATCAAATCTAAAGACCGTAAATTCAACTAAATACCTAAGAATTACAATTACACACAACATAAATAGGAAAGAACACACAAAAAATGTTGTGGGGAAGGCGAAACAAAGGCTGTGATTTATTGATAGAACACTTAGATGATGCAACAGATCTACTAAAGATGCTGCCTACACCAGGCTTGTCCTTTCTCTTTTGGAGTGTGGGATCCCTATCAGATTCGATTAACGGAGTACACCGAGAAAGCTGAAAGAAGGACAGCACGTTTTGTACTACTGAGAACTAGGGCAGACAGTGTCATGCACATGATACAGTATTTGGGGTCGGCATCTTTAAAAGAAAGGCGCTTCTAGTTGCGGTGGCATCTCATCACGAAATTTCAATCACCAAATTCTTCCCCGAATACAAAAATATTTTTTTTTACCCCAACATGCAAATGGAGAAACAATCGGCATAATAAAGTAAGGGAAGTCAAAGATTGCACGGAAAGGTATAGACACTCGTCTTTTTCGCCCACCGTTCAAGAGTGGAATGATAGAGAATTATCTGAAGGTGGTTCGATGAACCCTCTGCCAGGTTCTTAAGTGTGATTTTCAGAGCTGCCATGTACAAGTACGTGTATTCACACCTGTAGTAACTTTCGTATGTTTGATACACGAGTAAATGGCGGTCCAGAGCTGACGTTTTCAGCTTCAAACTTAACTCTAATATTCAGCTTTCTTTTCGTGGTGATTTGATTAGAGAAATAAAGGAGACCGCTTTCTTGGGACAGCCCAGATGGGAAGCTCTGATAGAATTTACTGCGATTCGGAAGGAGAATCGTTTAAACGATATCTGGGCAGCAAAGTGGAAGAACAAGACTGGAGGTTGCGTTTGTGGGGCGTGGCACTCTGGGCATTGGACGGTTAGTGTTGGGGGGACGGGGGCGCCAAGTACACCTATCCTGCCTGGCAGACTACCCCAATGGACGGGTCTCTAAGAGCGGAGGGTACGTGCACGGCACACGCCTACGAAACCTACACCTTCGTGCGATGGTAGTACTGTGTAGACAACTGCGCCTTGCTTTTCTGTGTCGACTTACATACGATTCGGACTCTAAGTACTTAGTTGACAACGACATTTCGTCCTGTCTGCTGATAATTTGGCTTCCATTTTCCCACGTGAAATAGTTTGCTCCCATATCAGGGCTTGAACTAACTCTGGATGTTAGCAAAACTTCGATTCAATGTTAACTATCGTGTGTTACAGTTCGTGGATTCGTGGGTTAAAACTCTTGCACTGGGTAGCGAGATTGAGTATTGACGCACGTTTTGGTGATCGTAACTTGCGAGGTAAAAGCGAGATTCATTCTGACGATTAAAAGCTGAAAGTGGGTGCCTCCACGACAAGAAAATTGTCCACAATCTTCATCAATGAAAAGGAAAACACTTGTTTATTTCAAGTTCATTTAAACACCTGTTTAACGTAATGAAGACTGTAGACATATAATTATTTAGGAGGCTGGTTACTATTAACGTTAACTTTTTCGAAAGGAGTAGCAGCGACTTTTCTCTGAACACTCGCCGATGAGCCGTATTTATGTTACGAGCACTTCCTAAAAAGCTGTTCAGAAAGATTGTGTAGCATTCTGCACCATAAGTAGCATCCTGCAGTAGACGTTTCACACAAGTTGCAGGTTTTGAAAGTTAACCCGAAGGCTTTTTTCTCTTTCATCCCATCTCCTCATTGCATGAATAACGTCAGGATTCTTTCGTTGGCCTTTCTCACTGATGCATCTTAGACGCGTCCGCACGCTTCTAGGATCTTACAGTGTAAGACTGCGTTTATGTAAAAGCTGTAAAGTAGATTTTAAAATTAATATATAATTTTGATGAAGAAGATTCTCTTATTAATGGATAATTATTGATAATAACTGGCTAACTGTTCCAAGAATTCAATTTCCTGCTTTCCCTATAAACAACATGCGAGGAAAATTATGTATATCTACCATTAGTAGAGTGTCACATTATTTTGTATAAGACCGCGCGTTTGGGGCACCTTGCCACGGTTCGCTCGGCTCTCCCGTTCGACGTTCGAGTCCTCCTTCGGGCATGGGTACGTGTATTGTCCTTAGCGTAAGGTAGTTTAAGTTACATTAAGTAGTGTCTAACCCTGGGGACGATGACCTCAGCAGTTTGGTCCCATAGGACATGACCACAAATTAAAAAAAAAATCATATTAGAATTCGTGTCATGACGACTTGATAATAAAACATGAATAAATGTCACACTCCTTATTAATCTAGTTTTTGTGTCCTTCATTTCGAGGACTGGTTGGATACGGCTACACACGGAGGGCTGGTACCATCATATTTTGTTCTGGGGTTTTCCATTTTCATTCCAAGTGATTACTGGGATCCTTCAGTTTGATAACCATAGCCAAGAAATTCCTCTTCCTCTCCTCATTGTTAATTGTCAAATGAAATAATTAATAAAAATATTAATCTTCTAATAATTAGTTTCATTCTACACTCCTGTAAATGGAAAAAAGAACACATTGACACCGGTGTGTCAGACCCACCATACTTGCTCCGGACACTACGAGAAGGCTGTACAAGCAATGATCACACGCACGGCACAGCTGACACACCAGGAACCGCGGTGTTGGCCGTCGAATGGCGCTAGCTGCGCAGCATTTGTGCACCGCCGCCGTCAGTGTCAGCCAGTTTGCGTGGCATACGGAGCTCCATCGCAGTCTTTAACACTGGTAGCATGCCGCGACAGCGTGGACGTGAACCGTATGTGCAGTTGACGGACTTTGAGCGAGGGCCTATAGTGGGCATGCGGGAGGCCGGGTGGACGTACCGCCGAATTGCTCAACACGTGGGGCGTGAGGTCTCCACAGTACATCGATGTTGTCGCCAGTGGTCGGCGGAAGGTGCACGTGCCCGTCGACCTGGGTCCGGACCGCAGCGACGCACGGATGCACGCCAAGACCGTAGGATCCTACGCAGTGCCGCAGGGTACCGCACCGCCACTTCCCAGCAAATTAGGGACACTGTTGCTCCTGGGGTAACGGCGAGGACCATTCGCAACCGTCTACATGAAGCTGGTCTACGGTCCCGCACACCGTTAGGCCGTCTTTCGCTCACGCCCCAACATCGTGCAGCCCGCCTCCAGTGACGTCGCGACAGGCGTGAATGGAGGGACGAATGGAGACGTGTCGTCTTCAGCGATGAGAGTCGCTTCTGCCTTGGTGCCAATGATGGTCGTATGCGTGTTTGGCGCCGTGCAGGTTAGCGCCACAATCAGGACTGCATACGACCGAGGCACACAGGGCCAACACCCGGCATCATGGTGTGGGGAGCGATCTCCTACACTGGCCGTACACCTCTGGTGATCGTCGAGGGGACACTGAATAGTGCACGGTACATCCAAACCGTCATCGAACCCATCGTTCTACCATTCCTAGACAGGCAAGGGAACTTGCACGTCCGCATGTGTCCTGTGCCACCCAACGTGCTCTAGAAGGTGTAAGTCAACTACCCTGGCCAGCAAGATCTCCGGATCTGTCCCCCATTGAGCATGTTTGGGACTGGATGAAGCGTCGTCTCACGCGGTCTGCACGTCCAGCACGAACGCTGGTCCAACTGAGGCGCCAGGTGGAAATGGCATGGCAAGCCGTTCCACAGGACTACATGCAGCATCTCTACGATCGTTTCCGTGGGAGAATAGCAGCGTGCATTGCTGCGAAAGGTGGATATACACTGTAGTAGTGCCGACATTGTGCATGCTCTGTTGCCTGTGTCTATGTGCCTGTGGTTCTGTCAGTGTGATCATCTGATGTATCTGACCCCAGGAATGTGTCAATAAAGTTTCCCCTTCCTGGGACAATGAATTCACGGTGTTCTTATTTCAATTTCCAGGAGTGTAGAATTTAATTTCCTTTCTGTTTCCTTGCAGCAAGTTTTGAGTGTGTTGAATGCGTATCTTGCGACATTGTTCCATTCACAGAGAGGTTCAATTTATTAAAAATTATAAAAATAACCATTATATAGCATGTATTATGAAAAAGTAACAAATGTCTTGAATTGTCTTCTAGACATGTTACAATACAAATATTTTCATGTGACCGCTTCCAACATTCCTCGTGCGAAGTCTTTGGGCTCATTTTAGCCAATTTTCTGTCTACACAAGGACCCCTGCTGTTACTGTTAGATGATAACAAGCTAAACAGATGCCTCGCTACGTTATTGACTTCAGATTCTGAAGGACAGGGATTCATAAACCGTTCCCTGAAGCAATATGTGTTAGCACAGTCGTCGTCTCCAAGAAACCTGGTCTCTACTGCTAAGACGTGACGCTCTAGCTCTCTACGTATGACTGGTGCATTATACGGGGCTGGCTAGCACCAAATACTAATTTCATGAGTGAACTATCATACCACGTGGCAAAACACACGAACAAAATCATAATTCAACATTATAAAATGAAAAGCACCAGAACGGTGAAAAACAAAGATGAACTCATAACATAAATAAAATACTTACGCATCCCACAAACAGTATCACCCATCTCTTTTGACATGGAGAACATGTACATCTCAATACCCACTACAGAGACAGTAAAACTAATAGAAGAAAACTTACTGACATACAACAAACTACCTGCAGACAATATTCATGAAATAACAAAAACCCTCAAAGCAGTCACATCCCAAAATTACTTCAAATTTGAAAAGGAATTTTACCTACAAGAAGATGGGCTTCCAACGGGATCCCCAATTTCAGGAACTCTGGCAATCATATTAATCAGCCACATAGAAAACACAATCTCTGATATAGTCATCACAAAGAAAGGGTACAAAATTGTTCACTGGTACAGAAAGGTGGACGACATAATCTGTATGGTAGATGAACCAACAGAGAAAATTGATAAAGTTCATAGAGATATAAGCCACATACGTAAAAATATTCAATTTACCATGGAAAAAGAAACACAATAGCAAATACATTTCTTGGATATAACAACAAAAAGAGAGAACAATAAACACAGTATTGACATCTTCAGAAAGCCAACAGCCACAGACATAATCATCCAACCACCCACAAAATCAAAAATTAGCACCCCTACGACACATGTTATACAGGCTAAATAACATCCCACTATGCAAATAAAATTATGAAAAACGGTTACAAACAATACAACTCATAGCCACAAACAACGGTTACATCCCACATTTAGTACAAAAACTCACTCAAAAAATAAAACACACCTGAAGAAAAATCAAAACAAGCAGAGAGCACATAACCCCACAGACACTACAGCACACACGGAAACACAAAGCAATAACACTCATGAGATGAATAACAGGAGAAATGGTATACTCTTACACAGAAACACAAAGCAACACACAAGATAGCCAAGGTACTATAGAAACAGGGATTACGAATAGCTTATAGAACAAGAAACACACTCCAATCACATTTACAAACAACAGAAAAACCCGATAAACACCAAGGAGCAAGCATATACGAGCTAGATTGCCAGGAATGTAAATCAGTACTTCTGGGGATTACAAACAGGAATTTAAAACTAGATATAAAGAACATATAAGCAGCTGGAAATATGTCATTCTACCTTCGCTGAAAACCTCATGAGACATGGACATGAACCAACCAACATGGAATGTGACATCACAGTTATCAGAGTGAACAATCACAACAAAAAGCTCCTGACATTGCAAGAAAACTCTCACATACAAAGAGCCATTGCAATGGAAAAGAAGGTACTCCATGACCAAATCCATACAAACAATAACTCCCTGATCACGCTAGCCACGAAAACAATAACAGACCGAAATGTAACCAGGATAACTAATTAATGAATCCCCTCCTTCCCCCCTCCCCCCCTCTCTCTGTCTCTGTCTGTCTCTCTCTCTCTCTCTCTCTCGCCACCCCCCCCCCCCCCCACACACACACACAGAGACACATGAACTCATATTAAACAAAAAACAAACAAAAAAACAGTTGCACACAGCTATTTACACACACAGCCACACCCACTTACACAAACTTATATTTTTTAAATAAAAACAAGAATAATAATAAATTTGCACACAGCATATTACACACACATACGCACACACACACTCACAATTATCATAAAAAAGAGCAGAATACAGACACGCGCGCGCGTGAGTGCGCGCGTGCACGAACACACACACACACACACACACACACACACACACACACACACACACAACAAATGTAAAATATCAGACACAACAGAAACAAAATACACGCAACAACAGTTCTCAACACTACACACCGAAAACACACATACACTCCTGGAAATTGAAATAAGAACACCGTGAATTCATTGTCCCAGGAAGGGGAAACTTTATTGACACATTCCTGGGGTCAGATACATCACATGATCACACTGACAGAACCACAGGCACATAGACACAGGCAACAGAGCATGCACAATGTCGGCACTACTACAGTGTATATCCACCTTTCGCAGCAATGCAGGCTGCTATTTTCCCACGGAAACGATCGTAGAGATGCTGCATGTAGTCCTGTGGAACGGCTTGCCATGCCATTTCCACCTGGCGCCTCAGTTGGACCAGCGTTCGTGCTGGACGTGCAGACCGCATGAGACGACGCTTCATCCAGTTCCAAACATGCTCAATGGGTGACAGATCCGGATATCTTGCTGGCCAGGGTAGTTGACTTACACCTTCTAGAGCACGTTGGGTGGCACGGGATACATGCGGTCGTGCATTGTCCTGTTGGAACAGCAAGTTCCCTTGCCGGTCTAGGAATGGTAGAACGATGGGTTCGATGACGGTTTGGATGTACCGTGCACTATTCAGTGTCCCCTCGACGATCACCAGAGGTGTACGGCCAGTGTAGGAGATCGCTCCCCACACCATGATGCCGGGTGTTGGCCCTGTGTGCCTCGGTCGTATGCAGTCCTGATTGTGGCGCTCATCTGCACGGCGCCAAACATGCATACGACCATCATTGGCACGAAGGCAGAAGCGACTCTCATCGCTGAAGACGACACGTCTCCATTCGTCCCTCCATTCACGCCTGTCGCGACACCACTGGAGGCGGGCTGCACGATGTTTGGGCGTGAGCGGAAGACGGCCTAACGGTGTGCGGGTCCGTAGCCCAGCTTCATGGAGACGGTTGCGAATGGTCCTTGGCGATACCCCAGGAGCAACAGTGTCCCTAATTTGCTGGGAAGTGGCGGTGCGGTCCCCTACGGCCTGCGTAGGATCCTACAGTCTTGGCGTGCATCCCTGCGTCGCTGCGGTCCGGTCCCAGGTCGACGGGCCCGTGCACCTTCCGCCGACCACTGGCGACAACATCGATGTACTGTGGAGACCTCACGCCCCACGTGTTGAGCAATTCGGCGGTACGTCCATCCGGCCTCCCGCTTGCCCACTATACGCCCTCGCTCAAAGTCCGTCAACTGCACATACGGTTCACGTCCACGCTGTCGCGGCATGCTACCAGTGTTAAAGACTGCGATGGAGCTCCGTATGCCACGGCAAACTGGCTGACACTGACGGCGGCGGTGCACAAATGCTGCGCAGCTAGCGCCATTCGACGGCCAACACCGCGGTTCCTGGTGTGTCCGCTGTGCCGTGCGTGTGATCATTGCTTGTACAGCCCTCTCGCAGTTTCCAGAGCAAGTATGGTGGGTCTGACACACCGGTGTCAATATGTTCTTTTTTCCATTTCCAGGAGTGTATGTTGATCAGCAAATGGAAGTGAAAGTGGACCATGTGATGTTACAAGTGTGTATGAAACAACGCCAGAAATCGCCCACCTGGAGTATGAAGAACAACAAATACATCTCCAGGAACACACACATGTGTTAACAGAGCTGGGAATCTTAAGTAACACCAAACTATACATTTACAATACGAAACTTGTGCTACAAACGTTGCTTCTAACCTTGAAAACAAGATAGAAACACAACAAATACTTGCATAGCAGCACATTATATCTATCACATAATACGTTTGTTGTATGTATAAAAAGAAACATGTATATCAGGCCACTGACTATGCTTTCCACATAAATGAAGCGAAACGCGTATGGCAACAAACAAAAAGCCTTCATTTAGTTGTAGAGACGACGCATACCCCGACGATCATAATTGATCATTGATGTGGAACTTATTTTCAGGTGTGTTTAACCTGTCTGATCTCGAATGCTATGGGCATTGAAACAAGTTATCTTGTGGAATGAAAATTGTGTACAATAACTTGAAAGACGTGATACGTTGAATTTAGTGTGACTGGTAAGTACCAAACGTTCACTCATTTCTTGGAAAATAAAAGCTAAGTGAGGATAACTGCCAATGGAACAGGTGCCTGAACGAATTTAATATCCAGCTCAACTGAACATGTAACAATTAACTGTACTACGAAGATTTAATTTTCAGAAACTGACAAATTACAGCTGTCACGGTTCGTTTACTAGTCGTCTACAATATTATCAATGAATTGCTCGATATTTAAGAGGAAGGAATTCCCTAATTAGATACAGCTGACAGTGAAGTGCTTCTAAAGTTTGTGGCAACTGAATCGCTTTTTCCAGTAACTTCAGTTAACACATCGTTGTATATTTCATGGTCCTTACGTACGTGATCAGAATGGAAATTACGTTGTTCGTCGTTACTGAACTTTGCGCAGCTGATATAATCCTCGTAACATCAGAAGCGCCATAGATGAGGGATATTGTAGCTTAAGCGCCGATAGAGAAGAGTGCGTACATTTTCGTGAGTCCATAAAAGCCCTTCATGCATATTGGATTGCCTTCATTAGCGCCGATCTCATACAAGCTAGCGTATCTGCAGAAACAGGAACCACTAACGGAATTACAGAATTTCATGCTGAGCAGACGTGGTAATTTAATCGAGACTGGCTAGTACTTATATTTTCATTGCTCTGCCCGGTTTTAACGCCCAGTTTTATCACCATGACCACGCTCAGTAATGCTGTCGGTGAAATTACACGAAATTTTTACTGTAGGTGACGACCGAAACTTTTTGTTGCCATTTTCGATTGATTTCAAAGCGTTTCTTGTAGCAATTGCACCCAAAAGTGGATTTTAAATCATTTTTTTTGTTTCATTCTTTATTGATGTTTTATTTAGCTTATTCTGACATAGATTACAATTTGGTAGTTTCGAGAAAAGTTTACATCTCGAATGAAGCTTTGTTAAATATGATCATTGAGCTGAACATCAGGATGTTTCTTCAATTATTTAAGAAAAATTCGTTTTAAATATTCAGGCACATGCAGGTCTGCGACATTTCTGTAATCATGTACAGTTTTTCGCTTCCATTGCCCAACATAAACGCGGAAACTTTTCGATCATTTCAGGAACACACGTTCGTCGTGGTGTTCTTCAGCATGGTGCCGGTGCTTCAGAGGTCACTACTTGTGTATTGTGACACCTTCTGCTTTAATCGTACTCAGCATTTATTTATTCCACACACGGGAAGATACGCTCACTCCGCAAACTCTTCATCTCAGCTGTTTTGTGCCTGCTTGACATTATTCCACTTTGGCGTCGATTTAGACTGATATGAAAGCAGAAGTTACAAACTTTATTAAAGCACTCGTGGTATTTGAAGTTCGTTACTTATATTTTACTGTACTGTGTAATTAAGAAACTAATATTATGCACACAACGTGGCATAAATTTTCCTTTACCGTAACGTACTTTCTGTAATCATACTACATGTTAACAGGTCGTCAATTCGGATTGTGGCTTCATTCTCACACGGTGTTATCCTACTGTACATCTGGGGTGAAAACTTAGAAGGAACTGCTACAGTCTGGTACAGAAGGTGAAGGAAACTAACTTTTATACGAGGGTTGTGCAGAGAGCAATGCTTTCTTTTTCTTCAACTATTCTTTATTGAGCATAATGAGAAATACACACACGAAAGAATGGTGCTATATCTGCACACCATATTTTTCCAGGTAATCTCCATCCCATTATATAGCCTTGCTCCAGCGCGAAACATTGGCGCGTATGTCCTGTCGGTAGCAATGCTTGTCCTGGTGGCGGGGCCAGCGCTTCACTGTGTGAATCACCTCCTCATCGTTGTTCAAAATACCGGGTCGTTATGCGTCTCTCCTCGCGAATGACAACATCAGCTCGCTGCAACATGTCAGGTGTGACAGCCGTGAGTGGTCTCCCCGACCGCTGCAAATAGTGGAGCTCCGCCGAATCGCCTTCTGATGACCTCACCCTCCGTGCCCAGCGACTAACTGTACTTCTGTCGACAGCAGATGATCCGTAGACTTGTGAATATTCCCCACCGCTTCTTTCTCTGCAGTGAGAAATTCAATGACTGCACTTTGCTTGAAACGTACATCACCTACAGATGCCATTTTTGAAACTGTCCTGCCGATACGCTATCTGTTGGAAGTGATGAAAACCTGGCTGGCTCACTAGGAAGACTTCAAAGAATTATAACGCTTCGCATTCCTAGCATTGTTACCGCCAGAGGAAAAAATTCGGTGTATTGCTTTATGAGCAAATCTCGTACGAAGATAAAATTTCACTGAAGTCACTGCGATTTATGGTGATCTCCCAGACATCACGAAAGCTGTGTGATCACTACGGACAGCAACAAATACTCTGCGTCGTGCTCCCATCCTGCCCGGAAGATTAGTAATGATGAGGATGTTCAATCTGTGAGGCGCTCAACTGCATGGTTGTCAGCGCTCGTACAAAGTTCCAGTTTTAAACAGTCCAATTCCTTTCACAGTGTCATCGAGCCACTATCATGGATAATGATGATGGTGATATAATGATGAGGACAACACAAACACCCAGTCTCTGCGTAGAGAAAATCCTCGAACCGGCCGAGAATCGAACCCGTGATCCCGTGATCCAGAGGCAGTAACGCTAGCCGCTAGACCAGGACCTGAGTGCTGATGACGAGTCAGGAGTTCTTATGATAGGACGTTCCATTTTTCCAACAGTGCGGTTGGCAACTGCTAGAAGATTGTTAATGCATGGGGATGTACGGCAATACGTGTCCCCACTGCACCCCACCACTCGTTATCGTTGGGATGTAAGTTAGACCTGCGCTCTTCGATGTGGTTGCGCACTGTCATCCAGAAACATAACGGCAGGCCGAATGCAGCCCTGAAAAGACGTAAATGGGCAACGAATACAGTGTCACAATGATGCTGATCGGTGAGTGTACTGTGTTAAAAGTTTTGGATGTCAGTAAACACTCTACCAAAACAGCTATACTACGAAAACGATCATGTTCGACAACGTTGCTGGGTATATTACGTGTGTCCGGCTCTCACCATTTCAGGATATGTCCAGAATCACTACGCAGGCTGATCTGTTCTGAATCGAGATGAGCGCGAAACCACTCTCCTTGCTGATCCAGTCCCAAAGCTTCCAGTTTCCCAATGATTCTTCCCCGCTTGAAGCCATCCACATGACTTCTTCAGGGCAAGTTGTAATGAAGAACAACACAATGCACAGGAACTACTCGCTGACTGGTACACACTATCATTTCCCGTTCCTTCAACTGCCTCGTGTCACGCTGGCATCACGCTATGTGACGTCCATGGTTCTGCATACGACAGGAAGACCTCCTGAAAAATGTTCCGGCACTTTCATTCATTTCCAACGAGTAATTAATATGCTACATTACTTAATTATACTGTCCTTAATTTTTGTACTTATAACATCCTTTCTTTCCGCTGATCTATCCAGTGACTTACAGATGGACTTATTTTTATACGGCACCTGGAAGAACGTTCCAAGAGGACTTCAACGACACATAATACATAGCACCGTATCAAATAGTAACAAGATATCAGCACCGCTATCCAGTGTCTCATTCTGAGATGATGGGTTTCACGTACATCTGTCATATTGGTTAACTGCGAGAGTGTGGATAGAGAGATCTCTGGTTCGATACCCAGTTGGTATTAGGAATTTATCTGTGGTTCTTGTAAAGTCTGGCATTGTTAAAAATGCCGAGGTACACCCTAGGTCATCGTCCACGCTGAAGCGTAGCTCTCCCAAAACTGGCGGTTAAATAAGTTCAAATGTCAAGGGAAGGCAAGGCAGCACCATCTTCAATAAGGACATGTCTAGCAAGGCACTGTAGTGTTCAAACAAACCTTCGGGCAAGCAAGTAACTCGTGTATGGTTCGTGAGTTCACTTGTGCATTAGGTGCCCTTCACTGTGCTTTGTTGTTGTAACTTGCCCGTGAAGCTTATCAGGCTTTAGTAATCTATAAGGCAGTTTGAGAAACGGATAACGTTTTCGTTTTAGGCGAATGTACGCAGTCATCAGTGGCATGGTTGTAGGCTGAAAGGTAGTATTTTCTTGTCTGCCTCTCACGATCTGTTATCGCAACAAAATAATAAGAAAAATTCATGCACCTAGAAATGTGGGGACTTAAATACGCCAGCGAAAGAAAAAAACTGATTTGAGAAATGAAACTAACATTTTAAAAGCGCTAACACAAAATCCCTATCTCACTGTGAGGTAGCTTGAATGTTCGAGTGCGATCATCCAAGAAGTTTTATGTGAATACTGCATTCGGCTGCATTTCATCCTTTTCACATTTCGCTCCGTCAACAGTTACGACAACGGCTCTCAAACCCAGTTACAAATATCCGAAATGTGCGTGTGGAAACTGCAAAGTAATGAGGCGTTTCTGTGCAAGAATTTGTTTATGAATGAAGCAAACCATAGGCAAGTCAAGCTTCACAATATGTATTACTGCTAGGTGAAAATTTTCGCAGGCTGAGAAGTGTGTCCGCCTCCGTCGCTGATGCGTCAGTACGGCTGACTCTCATGCTGGAAACACTGGTTCGATTTTCGGTACTGCCAGAGATTTTTCATTAGTGGAAGGAGTTGGTCGGGGTCCTCTCAACCTTGTGATGGTAAATGGACAGCTACGTGAATGATAAGCCGTGGCACCAGGAGTGATAACTCAAAAACGGCCCTGTGAGTGGCATGCTGACCCTACACTGTATCCGGAAAACACCATTATCTGAGGATGGCACGATGATTGGTCGAGGTCACTTGGAACGTCTGTGCCCGGGACTGTGGTCCCTTAAGCTTCTCATAAGAGAGGTAGATGAACAACGAGTGTGGGCTGGCAATGTGTGGTGAGCTTTCCAATAATCATACCACTGTTGCACGTTTTAATGGTTGTGCTCTGAGTAATCGCATGTTTCTACAGATTGAGAGATGGCAGGTCCATCTGAACTACTGCCCTTTCGTAATTATGATCATTAAGGGTTTGCTTATTACGAAATTGATGAAGTATGTTTGATCTAATAGTGACTGCTTACTCAGAGGGTCGATATTTAATTGCTCTTGTTAATCAAGGGGATAGAAGTCCTTCCTTAATTTGACTGTTACTTAACTGGCCTGTTTGGCTGCTGCTACATGCAGAGGGAAGCGCGTTACCGTGAGGTGTTTCGGAGGGCGACAGATGAGCGAGTGTTCACAGCAGGACAGGTCGACCGCATAGCAGGTAAGGGCTGGGTGGCTCTTTCACTCAAAGTCGATCTCACGCCAGAGGGAGAGTCTACAGCGTGGCCGGACGTGACCTGGGAATGGCTGTTGTAAGAGCAGTCTAGCTGGCAGGTGTCTATAGCAAGCCACACGGTCACAACCAACGCTGGGGAGGCGAATGCCAAAACGTTTTATGCCAAAACACGACTGTTTTCAAACTGCCGGCTGATTGCCTAACGCCTGGCTTCGGAAATATGTAACTGCAGACATTGTGAAAGGTCCCTTTCCAAGTAAAATGTGGATCCACGAAGCAGTGTCGCCGACAGTGTGTTGCCTACGTAAACAGAATATTTTTCCTCCTTTTTGGTTCCACGAGCGTAACTGGCTAGCTTTTTGGTTGGAAAGCAACCTAAAAGAACATGTAACTTTTCGGCAGCATGTAACTCTACTAGGAGAGAAACTTCGTCTGATGTGATGTACCGGGAATGTCTGTTTATGCTAGAGTCGTGTAGAGATACTACCCCCTGCTATTGGTTGACACAACTTTTCTGATGGAGTCCACCTGGAATTATTTGTGGGTGAGTGGGTGAGTTAGAGGCGAGTTGTCAGTGACGAGAAGCCGTGACGGAGAGTCCATGGTGAAGACAGTACGTAGTTTATGACTGAATGCATGCGGCACTTAATGTAGATTTGCAGTTCATTGCAGCGCTGAGCAGCAAGTCCACAGGACGACAACCGTTTTTGATAAACATACCCGCAGCTGGAGCATTTAGGGAATACGGCAGTTTTGTTTTCAACGCCCACCGTACTATGTTTCATATATAGCGGCAGCAGTCGATCAGTTGTTGCACGTACAGCATCTGACAACTTCTGCAGATCACAATAAGCGTCTTGTGGAGTAAAATCAGTCAGAAAGCGTTACCTATAGTACTCACAGTAGGTCATACAGTGTACAGTCTTCTAACATAAGCCATTTTCATGTCAGCATTACTATCTGAAAACTTCAGTCCCCAGGAACGTGATTCATTGATCTGAACTAATTCTGCTTTATTTTGATGATGATAAAACACCACTTTTACATGTTTTTGGACAGTAAAACGTCTCTCAATTTACCGTTAATAACTCCTCTAGTCATTTCATTTTGCAATTCTAATTTCATTTGTGGAATATTTCACATGATGGATATTGATTCAATCTGAAGCGCCAAAGAAATTGGTATAGGCATGCGTATTCAGATACAGAGATACGTAAAAAGGCAGAATACGGCGCTGCGGTTGCCAACGCCTATAAAAGACGTGTATCTGGGTGCAATTGCTAGATCGGTTACTGCTGCTGCAGTGACTGATTATCAACATTGAACTGAGTTTGAGCGTCGTGTTATAGTCGGCACGCGAGCGATGGGACACATCATCACCGAGGTAACGGTGAAATGGGGATTTTCCAATACCGCCATTTCACATTTCCGATAAAACATCAGATCTCCGGCTTCGCCGTGGTTGGAAAAAGATCCTGCAAGAATGGGACCAATGAGGACTGAAGAGAATCGTTCAGCGTGGCAGTAATGCAACCCTTCCTCAAACTGCATCAGATTTTGATGCTGGCTCATCAACAAGCGTCAGCTTTACGCCTCGCCTGGGCCCGTCAGCACCGACATTGGACTGTTGATGACTGGAAACATGTTGCCTGCTCGGACGAGTCTCGTTTCAAATCGTGTCGAGCTGATGGACGTGTACGTGTATGGAACGCATGCACCCTTCATGTGAGCAGGGGCTGTTCAAGCTGGTGGAGGCTCTGCAATAGTGTAGGGAGTGCGCAGTTGGAGTGATACGGGACCCCTGATACATCCAGATACCACTCTGATAAGTGACGCTTACGTAAGCATCCTGTTTGATCACCTGCGTCCATTCATGTCCATTGTCAATTCCGACGGACTTGGGCAATTACAGCAGGACAATGCGACACCGAACACGTCCAGAATTGCTACGGAGTGCCTCCAGCAACTCTCTTATGAGGTTAAACACTTCGGCTGTCCACCTAACTCCTCCTACGGATTTATAGACCTCCCCACCGGATTCATGGTCTCATTTCCCTCCAGCACTACTTCAGACATCAGTTGAGTCAATGCCATGTCTTGTTACGGCACTTCTGCGTGGTCGCGGAGGCCCTACACGATATTAGGCAGGTGTACCAGTTTCTTTGGCTCTTCAGTTTATATCGAAGTGCCAAGTTGAGATTCACTATAGGGCCAGAATTTAATTAATTAGCGGTGTAGAAGTAGTTTGAGTGCAGATTCAAGTAACTTTCCGTAAGGGGGAAACTCCGCTCCAGAAGTAAATGTTTGATAGGTCCCACACTGCTACAACCACCAGCGATCCCCAGGTTCCAAACAAACACACTGCCACAGCTACTGGAAGAAATCCCACTAGACATAACGAAATTCATGTGACGACAACATGACGGATGTCGTTCCGGCAGTGGACATACAATTACAGGCCTTAGCCCAAATTTGGGATATCGTTAGATTAGTCGTTCAGGCAACTCATATCGTCTTCGGCTTACTTGAAATGTCATATAACACGGTCATGTGCAGTCCATAAGAAATTAAAATGCAGCAATGCACGTCTGGAATCACTTTATTGAAGATATCAGTGCTACAGGACAACATTTTGAAAACGTGACGTGATTCTAATGAGAATAATGCGAACTCTACCTGTGGTACATGTTTACTTACATTTGACACAGAGTGTATGGTACGCAGCTCGTGGTCGTGTGGTAGAGTTCTCGCATCCCGCGCCCGGGTTCCCGGGTTCGATTCCAGGCGGAATCAGGGATTTTCTATGCCTCGTGATGACTGGGTGTTGTGTGATGTCCTTAGGTTGGTTATGTTTAAGTAGTTCTAAGTTCTAGGGGACTGATGACCATAGATGTTAAGTCCCATAGTACTCAGAGCCATTTGAACCATTTGAAAAGAGTGTAGCGACTTGGGACTTGTTAAACACTTGGACTCAATGGAATCTTATTGTGGTCGACGCAGTCAGCGATTCTGTAGCAACTGAGACTGACGATTGGTAACTGACCTCAGAACTTTTCCCTATCAAACTGAGAGACAGTCATTCACCTGCTGATCATTTGTGTCTTGATCGCGTAGGCACCCGTATTCTTCTCGTACTGAGAAGGGTGCTGGTTCTCTATAAGTTGACAGAATTAATAAAAAGGGGACAGAGTGAAGCTACAGTCAGTAAAATATATTTGGGAGACGTTAAATCGAAGATGTACTTCAACGAAACAGGACACAGATGAAGTGACCCTGTAACAGAACTTACAGTAGTTCAATTGAAAATATTGGCATAAATTAGTAGCTTCCATCGTGCTATGGTGTATAGCAGACAAACGCATAATAAGTTCAGTGAAAGAAATGAAATCGAGAGCTAATACCCAGAGAGTGAGAGAGGGAAAAAGTGATTAGGGGAATATTACCTCGAACATAGTCAAAACAAATCATGGGAACAGAACTGCAAAGCGGAAACAAGGTCTGCGCTTTGTAACTGCTTACAGTCGACAGACTCTCGAAACCGGAAGCGATCATGGGACATTTCACGCAACGTCGCGTGAGCCACCGATCGGTATTTATGATACTTGATACTAATAGAATGTTGCTTCCAGTGTGTTGGAAAGTCATCTCTGAATTAAGATGGCGACATTTCCCGCCTTATTGCTACTCAAGGAGCGACGCGCTAGGATCTTTCAAGCAGCTGTGTACGACTGGGTCTGAAGGATGATCTTCCAGGACATTTTTAAACACGGCATCTCTCCACTTCCGTGGTAGGCCAAGAGCTACCACAGCTATTATAACTGGAGTGGGAGGCGCTACGACTTATTGTCTGCCTGACAGCAGGTGCGGCTCGGCTGTTCGAAGGTTACCGAAGCGCGCGATGAGCTGGAATCTCTGCGTGACTGCGTACCCTCTCGTCATATTTTAATCTGACGGCTACAAATTTGAAAACTACCCACCATCACGAGAGAATTTAGTATTGATTAAAACGGTGAACAGGAAACGTGTTCTGCCCCCACCACTCGGTAGTGGAAGGCTTGATGTCTGTGTGGTTTTCTGGTCAGAGATATATAGTTTTGTTGCTCAAATTGAATGATTTAATTAACTTCTAATTACTCACTTGATAGGTCCACGGTCGGTATCAATAAACTCGCCCACTCGACGGCAATTTGAATATGTAATCTGATTTTCTGAATTAATTTTGTATCACTCTCCCTCCCTCTTTCTTTACAGCACTGGAAAGCGCGCTCTTGCTGTGTGTTACAGTGGGATCAGATGTTTCTGGTGGGGCGTGTTCTCGTAACGGCGGGACAGTGGTGTTCGTCGTTGTTATCTTGTTACTATGTGACCAAATTACGCTGACGTTGCGTTCTTGAAGCTCTGCCCGAATGATTATTAAAATCCTAGCGGAAAAAGATATACCGTTTCATTATGAAAATCGGGGTCATAATTCGACAGTTGTAAACATTTCATACGAGTTACGTACGCCAGGATTATCGAAATATCTTGTAACGTAACAGCGAAAACCTCACCTCGGAATATTTACGGGGACTGGATATTTTTTGGGTAGTCTGATTTCGCTGCTTTATTTTGCAGCTAGGTGTGTAGAAACTATATTCATAGTCGCAGACATTACTGATTTACTTTCTTACATATGTATCGATATTCTAACACTGCGCCGGCCGCTGTGGCCGAGTGGTTCCAGACGCTTCAGTCCGGAACCGCGCTGCTGCTACGCTCGCAGGTTTGAATCCTACCTAGGGCATGGATGTGTGTTATGTCCTTAGGTTAGTTAGGTTTAAGCAGTCTAGGGAACTGATTACCTCAGATGATAAGTCCCATAGTGCTCAGAGCCAATTGAACCATTTTTTTCTGACACTGCAGATCTTGGTCATTCAATATGTGAATCGCTGTAGCTCTACTGATGTATATATACATGAAACAAAACAGTGTACATTCAAACCTTCATTTGCTGAGGACATCTTCACAAATGATACACTACTGGCCATTAAAATTGCTATACAACGAAGACGACGTGCTACAGACGCAAAATTTTACCGATAGGAAGAAGATGCTCTGATATGCATGAGTAGCTTTTCAGAGCATTCACACAAGGTTGGCGCCGATGGTGACACCTACAACGTGCTGACATGAGGAGAGTTTACAACCGATTTCTCATACACAAACAGCAGTTGACCGGCGTTGCCTGGTGAAACGTTGCTGTGATGTCTCTTGTAAGGAGGAGAAATGCGTACCATAACGTTTCCGACATTGATAAAGTTCGGACTGTAGCCAATCGCGATTGCGGTTTATCGCATCGCGACACTGCTGCTCGCGTTGGTCGCGATCCAATGACTGTTAGCAGAATATGGAATCGGTGTGTTCTCGAGGGTAATACGGAACGCCGTACTGGATTCCACCGGCCTCCTATCACTAGCAGTCGAGATGACAGGCATGTTATCCGTATGGCTGTAACGCATCGGGCAGCCACGTCTCGATCCTTAAGTCAACAGATGTGGACGTTTGCAAGACAACAACCGTCTGCACGAACAGTTCGACGACGTTTGCAGCAGCATGGACAATCAGTTCGGAGACCATGGCTGCGGTTACCCTTGACGCTGCATCACAGACAGGAGCGCCTGAGATGGTGTACTCAACGACGAACCTGAGAGCACAAATGGCAAAAAGTCATTTTTCAGATGAATCCAGGTTCTGTTTACAGCATCATGATGGTCGCATCCGTGTTTGGCGACATCGCGGTGATCGCAAATTGAAAGCGCGTATCCGTCATCGCCTAACTGGCGTATCACCCGGCATGATGTTATGGGGTGCCATTGGTTACACGTCTCGGTCACTTCTTGTTCGCATTGATGACACTCTGAACAGTGGACGTTACATTTCAGATGGCTCTACCCTTCATTCGATCCCTGCGAAAAACCTACATTTCAGCAGGATAATGCACGACCGCATATTGCAGCTCCTGTACGGGCCTTTCTGGATTCAGAAAATGTTCGAGTGCTGCCCTGGCCAGCACTTTCTCCAGATCTCTCACCAATTGAAAACGTCTGTTCAATGGTGGCCGAGCAACTGGCTCGTCACAAAACGTTAGTCATATTCTTGATGAACTGTAGAATCGTGTTGAAGCTGCATGGGCAGCTGCAGCCGTACACTACACCCAAGCTCTGTTTGACTCAATGACCAGGAGTATCAAGGCCGTTATTACTGCCAGAGGTGGTTGTTCTGGATACTGATTTCTCGGGATCTATGCACCCAAATTGCATGAAAATGTAATCACATGTCATTTCTGTTATAATATACACTCCTGGAAATGGAAAAAAGAACACATTGACACTCGTGTGTCAGACCCACCATACTTGCTCCGGACACTGCGAGAGGGCTGTACAAGCAATGATCACACGCACGACACAGCGGACACACCAGGAACCGCGGTGTTGGCCGTCGAATGGCGCTAGCTGCGCAGCATTTGTGCACCGCCGCCGTCAGTGT
Organism: Schistocerca gregaria; assembly: GCF_023897955.1. NCBI lineage: Eukaryota > Metazoa > Arthropoda > Insecta > Orthoptera > Acrididae > Schistocerca > Schistocerca gregaria. The sequence continues at coordinate 363,517,860 of NC_064925.1, read as the reverse complement.
CAGCCAGTTTGCCGTGGCATACGGAGCTCCATCGCAGTCTTTAACACTGGTAGCATGCCACGACAGCGTGGATGTGAACCGTATGTGCAGTTGACGGACTTTGAGGGAGGGCGTATAGTGGGCATGCGGGAGGCCGGGTGGACGTACCGCCGAATTGCTCAACACGTGGGGCGTGAGGTCTCCACAGTACATCGATGTTGTCGCCAGTGGTTGGCGGAAGGTGCACGGGCCCGTCGACCTGGGACCGGACCGCAGCGACGCAGGGATGCACGCCAAGACTGTAGGATCCTACGCAGGCCGTAGGGGACCGCACCGCCACTTCCCAGCAAATTAGGGACTCTGTTGCTCCTGGGGTATCGGCGAGGACCATTCGCAACCGTCTCCATGAAGCTGGGCTGCGGTCCCGCACACCGTTAGGCCGTCTTCCGCTCAGGCCCCAACATCGTGCAGCCCGCCTCCAGTGGTGTCGCGACAGGCGTGAATGGAGGGACGAATGGAGACGTGTCGTCTTCAGCGATGAGAGTCGCTTCTGCCTTGGTGCCAATGATGGTCGTATGCGTGTTTGGCGCCGTGCAGGTGAGCGCCACAATCAGGACTGCATACGACCGAGGCACACAGGGCCAACACCCGGCATCATGGTGTGGGGAGCGATCTCCTACACTGGCCGTACACCTCTGGTGATCGTCGAGGGGACACTGAATAGTGCACGGTATATCCAAACCGTCATCGAACCCATCGTTCTACCATTCCTAGACCGGCAAGGAAACTTGCACGTCCGCATGTATCTCGTGCCACCTAACGTGCTCTAGAAGGTGTAAGTCAACTACCCTGGCCAGCAAGATCTCCGGATCTGTCCCCCATTGAGCATGTTTGGGACTGGATGAAGCGTCGTCTCACGCGGTCTGCACGTCCAGCACGAACGCTGGTCCAACTGAGGCGCCAGGTGGAAATGGCATGGCAAGCCGTTCCACAGGACTACATCCAGCATCTCTACGATCGTCTCCATGGGAGAATAGCAGCCTGCATTGCTGCGAAAGGTGGATATACACTGTACTAGTGCCGACATTGTGCATGCTCTGTTGCCTGTGTCTATGTGCCTGTGGTTCTGTCAGTGTGATCATGTGATGTATCTGACCCCAGGAATGTGTCAATAAAGTTTCCCCTTCCTGGGACAATGAATTTACGGAGTTCTTATTTCAATTTCCAGGAGTGTATTTGTCCAATGAATACCCGTTTATCATCTGCATTTCTTTTTGGTGAAGCTATTGTAATGGCCAGCAGTGTATGTCTGATTTAATAAATATATGAGCATCTTTCCATCTATGATAAGTAGTAAGTCATGATACTGTGGTTATAAACCTATGCAGGTTTTGGAAATGCTTTAATGATGGAGGACCAAGCTGTGCAGGGAGTTCTTGCGTACACCGTCATCAAAGCCGGTGAGGCACCACCAAGCCAACACAAAACAGCAGCAGGAAACTCGGGGTATTCATGTTTCACCACTTCATAAACCACTCACACACACACACACACACACACACACACACACACACACACAATTGTACGAGCTTCTTGTGCAGTGATCCTGCTCCACTGCTCTATATGATTTCCTGGTCTGTTTACAACCGAAAATGTGAAGGTACAGTTGAATAAATAATTCTGATATGATGTGCCTGATGCGTGCGTCCCATACAAGATATTCAGTGATGCAGTTACAAACTTCCAGGAGTGATGGAGAAGAGCTAGTGTTATCAGTTTGTGGTAAAAAAAAGGCACCCTCGTCAGAAATGACTGAATCGAAAATTAGAACCGAAAATCGCTTTGATACCGCTGAGACGCTGATAGTGGAATACAGGTATCGGTGTTGTTATTGCCAAGATTGCAGTTTCGGCAACTCTGACGGGTGGTAGCAGCGTGCAACTAAAAAAAAATTTAAATTCAACAAATATTATATCTGAAATACATATGTTAAGAAGAATGAGTTCTTATTAATCTTTGATAAAGTGGAACACATCTCTTCCACTGAACGAGTGCCCATAGGTCTTAAGTTATTCATTTTCTACCTCATGTTTTACTCTTGTTTTGGTCCATACTAAACCAGTACTATGTCCGAACAGGAATCGGAAGTCTCAACGCTAGCGATCGATCGCCGTGCCACTGTATATGGCATCACTGTGTATGGATATGGAGGGGCATGTAGTCAGCACATTGCTCTACTGGCTGTTGTCAGCTTTCGCGACTGGAGCCGCTAGCTCCAAAAAAAGTGGCTCTGAGCACTATGGGACTTAACTTCTAAGGTCATCAGTCCACTAGAACTTAGAATTACTTAAACCCAACTAACCTAAGGACATCACACACATCCATGCCCGAGGCAGGATTCGAACCTTCGATTGTAGTGGTCGCTTAGTTCCAGACTGTAGCGCCTAGAACCGCTCGGCCACCCCGGCCGGCTCTAGCTCCTCAAATGGCCTCACAAAGGCTGAGTGCAACCCCCTTGCCAAAGGCGCTCAACAGACCTGGACAGTCACCCATCCATGAGGTAGCCAAACCCAACACTGCTTGACTTCAGTGATCTGATGGGAACTGCTGTGAACACTGCAGCAAGGTTGTTGACTTTGGTCGATACTACAACCTCTGAAAATCACCTAACGTACAGTACTAGCAACGAAAATACCAGTGCATGTATTCAACAGTCAAAGGTGTCAGGAAAACTTTCGCTCATTACTTTCGATTCGATCGTTTCTGGACCAGGATCCCTTACCTCAGCTTGATATATTTGTAATTCTCCATCAGTCCTCAAAGTTGATAACATCATCACGAAATCACCCTCTGTCAGATGACCATGTATGTTCAACTGCTCAATGGATGGAAACTTACTTCGCAGTAATCGAGCAGATTGGGAGCTGTTAGATGTCAAAAGTTAGATTCTCTTAAGTATTCCATCAGTGAAACACAGTTATGTCAAAATGTAAGAAATTTTCAACATTAAAAACTACAGAGAAATTGTAATGAATTTCCAGGAGATACTTACTAGCCAGCTGGCAATATGAAACTTGATATAACATAGGAAATATTTTGTAGCCCAAAAGAGAGGGCTCTTATTGTAATTTAATTCATTCTCTCCTTTTTTTAACCTTATCATTGTCCTACATTTCCTCGGCTCAGCTGCTCTCAGGCGAAGTCCATCGCCTGCGCTATCCTGGCACGGTCGCCAGTGGGCAGGTGGGCCGGCTGAGCTGCGCGTCGGAGCGCAGACTGCAGCCTCTCGACGGCGTCCGCTGTTGCGGTCAATACGCGGTACGGCCACTGCGAAGCCGCAGGGACACCCCGAGTGGGACCCAGCGCGCGCTATTGTCACTGTCCCGGCTGCGCTCCTCCTGGGTTTTACTACTACCACTGTCATGGAGGAAATCCCCGCTGCCTGTCTATCTGTCAGTCACTCTACATTTGAATGAACTCCAGCCCCACAAGGGCTGTACCTGTCGCCACTGTCGGTGTCCATGTCGATTCGCTCCCTCTTCCGATTTCATTCCCCCTTCTGAGCCACGAATTTCGCAGCTTGTGCCAGCCACTTCTCAAACGAACCATCACTTGTATCAGAACAGCGGATAATTTCTTGAGGGCTGTGTTGAAAGGTTTTAGCAGGTCTGAGGACGGGATGTACTGAATGGAATGAACGGACTAATGAGTACAGAATAAGGGCTGGGAATACATCAAAGGAAGACAAAAGTAATGAGAAGTAGCAGAAACCAGAAGAGAGAGAATTGGTGCTCACGAGGTAGACGAAGTTAAGGAATTCTGCTACCTAGGCAGCAAAATAACCCATGACAAGCGATGCAAGGAGGACGTAAAAAGTATGCTAGCACAGTCACAACGGGAATTCCTGGACAAGAGGAGCCTGCTAGTATCAAACATAGGTTATAATTTGAGGAAGAAGTTACTGGGAATGTACCCTCGGAGCACAGCATTGTATGGTAATAAGACGTGGACTGTGGGAAAAACGGAAGAGAATGGAATTGTTTGAGACTTGGCGCTGCGGAATAATGTTGAAAACTAGGTGGACTGATAAGGAAAGGAATGAGAAGGTTCCCCGCTGAACCGGCAAGGAAAGGAACTTATGGAAAACACTGTTAAAAATAAGGGACCGCCAATGTCAGGGTATCTGTTAAGACATAGGTAATAACTTCTGTGGTATCACAGAGAGCTTTAGCAAGTAGAAACTGTAGAGGAAGACGAAGATTGGAATACATCTAGCAAATCCAGTAAATAATTGAGGGTGAAGGTTGCAACTGATACTCTTAGATAAAAGGGATGGTGCAAAAGCGGAATTCATGGCTGGCCGCATTGGAAATGGAAATGAGCGTTTGGCGTCATTGTACGGGATGCCCCTTGCAGGGCAGGTCCGGCTGCCTTGGTGCAGTTCTTATTACATTTGACGCCACGTTGTGTAACCTGAGCGCCGGGCGGTAATGAAATGATGATGAAGACAGCACAGCACCCAGTTCCTGAGTGGACAAAATCCCCAACCTATCCGGGAATCGAACCCGGGCCCGTAGGACGGCAATCCGTCACGCTGAACACTCCGCTGCTGGCCGTATTAAACCAGTCAGAAGACGACACAAAAAAAAAGAATAAAACGGTTATAACGACTATGAGGGTTGTTACAGCTTGAAAGAGCGATGTTTGTCGCCCTAGGAGCGTGTGCGGTGCTGTTCAACCACCGGTAGTGCTGTGAGGAGAACTATCGAAGATGATCCTCGTCTCACATTTTGTGCCATTGAAGGGAACGTAATCATTGGATCGAAAGCTTTGATCATTTAGGGCTCGGAGACATCCCAGTTGAATACCACATTGAGTGCTAAAGCCCCAATGAAACACAAGAATGGATTTTTGTCGTTTTATGATTGCAAAATGCAACGAAGATCGGTCTAAAGACACAATATCATCATTGGTGACACAAACGAGTGAACCAATACTAACAGGAAACGAAGAGGCAGTCTTCATTATTAAGGTTTGCCGGTGAGGAACCACCTACCGAAGTTCGGAGAAGCAGGATCTCAGAAAAGGAAGATGGTGACCACTTTATTCATGAAGATGGGTCATCTCACTTCTGTTACCTTTGACACACGTAGCACAGTCAGTGCTAAGTGGTATGTGGCTTAAGGTCTGCCGAAGATCATCACCACATTGAGGACACGCACTCAAAATCGAATAGTGGTCGCCTTGTTCTGCATTACGAAAACTGCACCGTACACACAGCTTGCAGAATAATGGAAAGGGAGCGGGTGTTACTGCGGCCACACTGTTCACCTGACCTCGACCTGTATGACTACTTCCTGTTCCCCATGGCGAAGGAAAATAATCCTCCCTAAAGAACATGGAACTCAGGTTTTTTCGCAGTGGAGACAGGTTGCAGCCTGGTCTTAACCCTGAAACTATTGTGAACCATGAACTCAATTTACCGTCAACTCTAACTGCTGCCTGACTATCCATGTAAAGACCTTTAATTGCTTGCAAACGTTTGCCTCCTATTCCATAATCTCGCAGAACAGACAATAACTTCCTCCTAGGAACCCGGTCATATGCCTTTTCTAGATCTATAAAGCATAGATACAATTCCCTGTTCCACTCATAACACTTCTCCATTATTTGCCGTAAGCTAAAGATCTGGTCCTGACAACCTCTAAGAAGCCTAAACCCACACTGATTTTAATCCAATTGGTCCTCAACTAATACTCGCACTTTCCTTTCAACAATACCTCAGAAGATTTTACCCACAACGCTGATTAAAGAGATACCTCTGTAGTTGTTACAATCTTTTCTGTTTCCATGTTTAAAGATTGGTGTGATTACTGCTTTTGTCCAGTCTGATGGCACCTGTCCCGACTCCCATGCCAATTCAATTATCCTGTGTAGCCATTTAAGACCTGACATTCCACTGAATTTGATGAGTTCCGACTTAATTTCATCCACCCTAGCTGCTTTATTGCACTGCAATCTATTGACCATTTTCTCCACTTCCTCAAATGTGATCCTATTTCCATCATCATTCCTATCCCATTCTGCCTCGAAATCTGAAGCAATACTGATCGTATTTTCACCTACATTGAGCAACTCTTCAAAATATTCCCTCCATCTGCCCAAGGCATCCACAGGATTCACCAGCAGTTTTCCTGATCTGTCCAAAATACTTGTCATTTCCTTCTTACCTCTCTTTCGAAGACTGCTAATTACACTCCAGAATGGTTTTCCAGCAGCTTGACCCAGAGTCTCCAACCTGTTTCCAAAGCCTTCCCGAGATTTCTTCTTGGATGCTGCAATTATCTGTTTGGCTTTGTTTCTTTCTTCAACATAACTTTCTCTGTCTACCTGAGTTCTAGTATGTAGCCATTTTTGATACGTCTTCTTTTTCCTTTTACATGCTACCTTGACTGAGTCATTCCACCAAACTGTTTGCTTCATCTTACTTTTACACACTACTGTTCCTAGACATTCTTTAGCCACTTCTAGTACTGCGTCCCTGTACCTTGTCCATTCCTTTTCCAGTGACTGTAATTGACTACATTCAACTAACTGGTGCCTTTCTGAGATCGGTGAAACTTCTCCACTCTTATCCTCCTACAAAAGGACTTGACCTCCTGCACTTTCGGCCTCACAATCCCAATTTCACTGCAGATTAATTAATGATCAGTGTCATCAAAGAATCCCCTGAATACACGTGTGTCCCTCACAGCCTTCCTGAATTCCTGATCTGTTATTATATAGTCAATGACAGATCTGGTTCCCCTGCCTTCCTAAGTATACCGGTTAATGTTCTTATGTTGAAAAAAGGAGTTTGTGATTACTAAGCCCATATTGGTACAGAAATCCAAGAGTTGTTTCCCGTTCCTCTTGGCCTCCATATCCTCTCCAAATTTACCCATAACCTTTTCATACCCTTCAGTACGATTTCCAATCCTGGCGTTAATATAACCCATGAGCAGAACACTGTCCTTGTCCTTTACTCTAACAACTACATCACTGAGTGCCTCATAAAAACTATCCATCTTATCTCGATCTGCCCTTTCACAATGCGAATATACTGACACAATCCTAATTTTCTTGCTAGACACTGTCATTTCTATCCACATCAGTCGTTCGTTTAAATACCTTATTGCATTTACGCTGGGTTCCATTTCTTTCCTGATGTAAAGCCCTACACCCCATTGTGCTATTCCTCCTTTGACTCCTGACAGGTAGACCTTGTATTCTCCCACTTCCTCTTCTTTCTCACCCCTTCCCCGAATGTCACTAACAGCTAGAACGTCGAGCCCCATCTTACTTGCACCCTCTGGCAGCTTTACCTTCTTCACAGAGTAGCATCCATTGATATTAATAGCTCCCCATCTTATTACAATCAGAGCAAATGTTTTCATTATATGATCGAAAAATTTATGTATGTAAATTGATAAATTGTCGAATTACTGCTTATCGGCTTGAGCCATCACCAAAATGTCACTAACAAAACAATAAGACAAAGTTTCTCTTCACATTATAAAGTAAAATCGCAGATAGACTTATGCTAGCTAGCATGAGAAGATGAAGGAACTCTGAATCGAAGTTACCTGATATTATTGCTATTATCTCAGTTTAAGTGAGGAAGAATTACGTGAGCTACTGATGGAATGAACAGTCTGCTCAGTGCAGAATGTTGACTGAGAGTAAAGCAAATAAAAACGAAAGTACTGAAAAGCAGCAGAAAGCAAATTAGCAACATACTCAAGATTTTATCTGGGCACCGCCCAGTAGATGAAATGAAGGAACTGTGGTACATTACATACACTATAGCGCCTAGCGGAGGAAGCCAGGACGACGTAAGTAGAGTACCACGGCCAATGACAGCATTCCTCCCAAAAGGAAAGAAATTTATGAGAATGTATGTATCGAGCAAGACTTTATATGTAAGTGAATCATGAGCAGAGGAAAACGGAAACGAAGATAATCGAAGGGTCTGAGATGTGGTGGTACGGAAGGATGGTGAAACTGTGGGCACTGATAAGATAAGAAAGAAGATGTTGTTCCGCAGAATCGGCAGAGGAAGATGCGAGACCATAGGAAGTGTGTTAAGACGCCAGGGAATAACGTTGATACGAAACAGGGTCGTTGGGGGTAAACTTATAGAATAGCGCAGAGACTGGAAAAAGATGTAAATAGACCTTGAAAAGGATACACTACTTGATTTGGAGAGCTGTAGGTGATGTGCAGATGGTATGACGTGGTCATGCCATCCTCTACAGTTGACGTTAAATAATGGCAGTGAATTCTATGTGTATGCCTAGGAGTTTTTATGAAATCAGGGCATTAAGATAGGCACCGTATTAAAGTTTTAATTTACATTACACTGTGACCTAATAAAATAACAATTCAGTCACATTATTTGCACACCTCATACAAGTAAATTAAGTCAGATGTTACCTAGTACATTCCACAAACGTGCCCAAATCATCTTTCCAGCCGAAAACAAATCGAAAGATCCTTTAGAGTTCATAAGAGCCTGGATCTCAACAGAATGATTGTCAGCAGTCATTAAAATGTGTTTACAATACCCCTGTTATACCGATGGATACTCTAGCCTCTCCTACACTATTGGAACCACACGTCAGAAACTTTACTCCTCACAGCAAACATTTGGAGCGCTCTACTGACAAAATTAATATCTTTCCAGCCTGACTTATACAAGTGGCCAGAAACAATATGAGAAGCTTGTAAGGATACTGCAATGTACGCTGTGGTGAGAAATAACTGTTAAGAAAATACTCGGCACGTTGCGCACGCAGATTAAAGCCTACCGCCAGATACAATTAGCATCAGTTGTTCTCAAAGCCTAGATGTTAGCACACGAGGATTCTCAGCCATACTTACTACAGTCCCATTTTAAAATTTTGTATCACTTTCTTGTACGGTTTTAGGAACCCAAACGGAGAGAACGTCTGACGACACCGTCTCTGCAGGCAACTTGTGTCTGCGTGTGCAACGGCTTGATTGGATAACTTAAATGATAAATAATTCGGGAATGTTGCAAAATATCGATTTTTTAATAAATTAACTCTCAGCAGAACCCACCCTGCAGCACCCTTAAATGCTTTTTAGGCTGTTTACGACCGCCCTGTATAACTACCAGTTTCGACGTATATACGTTTTCAGAAATAGGCCTCCAAGAGACCTCATGGAATTGATCTGCGCTACTTTTCCTAATAACATCAAGAATGTATTCTACCTCAGTCTGAACACTAGCTGTAAACCATTGGAGTGACCGGTTTATGTCATTTTTTTTCTCACAGCTGTTTAAAATTAGGTGCATTTTTAGACACTCTGTAATGACATTGCAAGCTATACTTTGACTATACATTAATTATGTGGAACAGTGATCAATAACATGGAAGTGATTTCTTTTGTCACTTCAATACTGTCCACAACAAAATCTATTTTTAGAAGACTACTGACAAATAAAGTGTATGTTGTTGTTGTGGTCTTCAGTTGGAAGACTGGTCTGATGCAGCTCTCCATGCTACTCTATCTTGTGTAAGCCTTTTCATCTCCGAGTAACTAGTGCAACCTGCACCTGCATCTGCTTACTGTATTCATCTTTTGGTCCCCCTCTACGAATTTTCCCCTCAAGGCTTCCCTCCGTTACTAAATTGGTGATCCCTTAATGCCTCAGAACGTGTTCTACCAACAGATCCCTTCTGTTAATTATGTTAGACCACAAACTCCTCCCCGATTCTGTTCAGTACCTCCTTATTAGTTACATCATCTTCCACCTAATCTTCAGCAATCTTCTGTAGAACGGCGTTTCAAAAGCTTCTTTTCTCTTCTCGTCTAAACAGTTTATCATCCATGTTCTACTTCCGTATATGGCGGCACACCGGACAAATACTTTTTAAAGTCTTCCTGACACTTAAATCTATACTCGGTGTTAAAAAATTTTTCTTCTGCAGAAAGGCTTTTCTTGCTATCGCCAATCTACATTTTATATCCTTTCTTCTTCGACCACAATCAGTTATTTTGCTGTCAAAATAAAATCTCATCTACTATTTTAAGTGTCTTATTTCCTAATTTAAATCCCTCAGCATCGCCTGATTTAATTTCACCACATTCCATTATCCTCGTTTGGCTTTTGTTGATGTTCATCTTATATCCTCTGTTCAAGCCAGTGCCCGTTCCGTTCAACTGTTCTTCCATGCTCTCTGCTGTCTCTGTCAGAATTACAATGTCATCGAGAAACTTCAAAGTTTTTATTTCTTCTCTACTATTTCAGATTTTTCTTCTGTTTCCTTTACTGCTTGCTCAATATAAAGACTGAATAACATCAGGGATAGGCTACAAACCTGTCTCACTCCCTTCTAAACCACTGCTTACCTTTCGTGACCCTCGGCTCTTATAAATGTCATCTGGTTTCCGTACAAATTGTAAACAGCTTTTCGTTCCCTGTATCTTACCCCTATCACTTTTAGATTCTGAAAGAGAGTATCCCAGTCAACATTGTCAAAAGCTTCCTTTAAGTCTACAAATGCTTTAAATGTTGGTTTGCCTTTCCTTAACCGTACTTCTATCAGAAGTCGTAGGGTTAGTGCTGCCTCGCGCGTTTCTACATTTCTCCGGAAACCAAACTGAACATCCCGAGATCGGCTTCTACCAGTTTTTACATTCGTCTGTAAGGAATTCGTGTTAGTATTTTGTAACGGTGACTTATTAAACTCGTAGTTCGGCAATTTTCATATGTTTCATCACCTAATTTCTTTGTAATTAGTATTATTATACTCTTCCTGAAGTCTAAGAATATTTCATCTGTCTCATACATCTTTCTCACCAGTTGGAAGAGGTTTATCATTTCTGGCTCTACCAAGGCAGTCAGGAGTTCTAACGGAATGTTGTCTACTCCCAGAGCCTTGTTTAGATTTAGATCTTTCAGTGCTCTTTCAAATACTTCACACACTATCATATCTCCCATCTCATCTTCATCAACTTCCTCATCCATTTCTATAATATTTTCCTCAAGTATATTTCCCTTCTATAAACCCTCTATGTAATCTATCCACTTTCCTGACTTGCATAGGACTGGTTTTCCATCTGAGCTCTTAACATTCATACAGTGGTTCTCTTTCTTCGAAAGAGGTCTTTTTTATTTTCCTGTAGGAGGTATCTATCTGATTCCTACTTCTTACATTTGTTCTTTAACCATTCCTGCTTAGTCATTTTGCTCTTCGTGTCGATTTAGTTTTTGTGATTTTTGTATTCCTTTTGGCTTGCGTCATAGACTGCATTTTTATATTTTCTCGTTTCATCAGTTAAATTCACCTATGACTTTTACTTCTCTTCCATTTTCTGCTATCTATTTCCAGTTCACCATGACTATTACGTGTTCATGTCCCTTAACTATGTGAATAATTTCTTTTATCTCATCACACATTTCTTTAATCTCTTCATCAGCTGCAGAGCTAGTTGGCATATATCTTTGTACTACTGTGGTGGGTGTGGGCTTCATGTCTATCTTCGCTACAGTATAGCGTTCACTATGCTGTTCATAGTAGCCTATCCGTGTTACTATTTCTTCATTAATCATTAAATCTTCTCTTAAATTACCCCTATTTGAGTTTGTATTTATAACGCTGTATTCACGGGACCAGAAGTCCTGTTACTCCTGCCATCGAACTTCACTAATTCCAACTATATGCTACTTAAACTTATCCAATTGCTCTTTTAAATTTTTATCCTTCGTCCCCGGTTAAGGGATCCTACATTCCGCGCTCCGACCCATAGAACACCGGTTTTCTTTCTCCTGATAACGACGTCCTCCTGGGTAGACCCCGCTCGGAGATCCGAATGGAGAACTATTTTACCGCCGGAATATTTTACCCAAGAGGATGCTATTATTATTTAACCACACAGTGGAGCTGCATCCCCTCGGGAGAAACTACGGCTGTAGTTTCCCCTTGCTTTCAGTCGTTCGCAGTACGAGCAGAGCAAAGCCGTTTTTGTTGATGTTACATGGCCAGTTCAGCCAATCATCCAGATTGTTGCCGCTCCAACTACTGAAAAGGCTGCTGCTGCTCCTCTTCAGGAACGACTCGTTTGTCTGGCCCCTCAACAGATCCGTTGTGGTTGCAACTACAGTGCGATTATCTTTATCGCGGAGACACGCAAGCCTGGTGCATGGGGTGAGCATAAAGTACACAGATGTTCAAATTACAAGGAATGTTGTCCCACGTAATTTTCAGTAAACCGTCAATTTCTGGCAAATGTTTTCACCATACTGGACGAAAGGAAGTTTTACAATCGTTGTCGCACTTGGTGCTACAGGCACTTGTGAATTTCAGTAACTCGACGTTGATGTGAAGAGATAAAGTACTGGACGCCAGCCATATGGAGACAGGGCCATTCCTTCAAATGAAGAAAAATCAGACGTTTTACGGAAAGACAACGTGCAAACTGTGATTATGCCATATCCTTGGTAGAAGTCTGGGTGAAATTCTGCTCTAGAGTTGGTGCCCATTTTGATCCATCCTGAGTGAGGGCGCCATTCAGTGTCTTACGGATTCATACGCAACTTAAAAAGAGATATCGCGTTCTAACAAGAAGTGCAATCTGATAAAAACTATTCACTGATATAAAGCAGAACTTGAATTTACAGACTAGTTAGGAATATCAGTTCTTGTAATGGATGGTACGAAAACTCGTCATAAGCGGACTACGTGGAATGGTATAGGTACCAGGTTTAAATTAGATGGTGCAGCATAATGTATCTGGATATACAATTATGCTAAACATTAAATGAGCAACACAGATATAACCATCTCAGAAAAGAAATTACACAAATGCTATAAAGCAGTGTTAAACAAACCTTCCTCGACGAACGTGATGCAGTGATGAGCCAAAACATTATAGCCACCAGCTTATATCGTGTTGGTCCACCTTTGGAATACAGCACAGAAGCAGTTCTTCGTGGAATGGATACGAAAAGTCCTTGGTAGGTTTCTTGAGGAACGTGGCATCAGATGCTACGTACAGGCTATGCGATGTTTTATAGGTGCGAGGCTGACGTCCGACAGTGTCCCAGACGTATTCAGCTGAGCTCAGAGCGGACGAACTGTGCGGCTAACACATCAACGTTAGTTCACCACCTTGCTCGTCAAACCACTGTGGCATGACTCTGGTCTTGTGACATGAACATATGCTTATTACTACGGCACTGTCGCCGAATGAAGGTTTCTGGCTACTGTAATGGGCTTGTCGCAGCTGGTTCGTGTGTCTTCCTCAATCACGTAACATGATTTTGTAGACATTTCTATGGCAACGCCCCACTTAAGTCGCTGTTCTATAGGCGACGCTAACCTGCAGTTGTTTGCGTTCCGCAGTAGAAAACTACAACTTTCGCCTGGTGTCCTGGACCTTCTTTCGCCGGCTGCATTATAGTTCAGCTTTAGATAGTCGTGCCCTACGTAAGCGTGCACACACTTGCAGCGTACCGCTCTGTGGAGATTAGTTCAGCCTCATAATAATATTGTAATGAGGTTTACAAGTAGAGGGATCTATTTTTGGCCAATCCTTGGAATTTTGTTCACCGGACTTTGAGTTGATTGGCAGAAACTTTCAGTATATTTATGAACACTTTAGTTCTGATCAATATGCATCCGTAAGTAACTATCTGTCACACATTTCTTGATCTAATTTTTTGTCTGGTTTCTCGGTATACTACACTATCATTTGGAAACGGCCCTTCAACTGGAACTACATTGTAATGAAAGCCAAATAAAGGAATATTTTAAATCGTCCATTGGAAGGCTCTAGGAGAGAATACTGTTAATCACACAATTTGTGGTGGCTGTGGACCTTTTTTCAAGTGCATAGTTTAAACACAAACTATAGTCTAAATCACGAACGATGGCGAATTCCGAAGGTTGAGGCGTGGACAGAGATTGGAGCGTTGCCGGTTTTAAGCGACAGTTGCTTGAAGAAAGCGTGTATCCTGTAAATCACGTCTCCAGCTTGCTTATTTATAAGGGGCAGTCAAATGAAAACCAGGCAGGTGAAGAAAAGTAAGTAAACTGTTATTTCAAAAGCAATCGCCATAGCTGTTAATACATTTATCACACCGAGTAACAAGACGATCAATGCCTTCGTGGAAGAGTGGTTGTGATGGACTACGGAAACATGGTGTACACCTCAACACCCGAAGCAACTCGACGGCTACGAATATCTTTCTACAGAGCGTCAAAAATACGGAAATCGTATGGGGAGAGATCGGGACTGTGTGGAGCACGTGTGGGGGCTTGACAAGGAAACTTCTGCAGCGCAATCTAAACTATTTTAGCAACAAGTGGGCCGACCCACTTTTCACTACGCTGCACCAGTTCCGCTGGAAAATCCTTACACATCTTCCACACAGTTCAGATCTCTTCCTAGTGCGATTTCCATATTTCGGGAGGCTTTAAGAAAGTCATTCGTGGCTGTCAGATTGCTGTGGACGAAGCGATACACGACTGGTTAGAATGACGTTTCTGTTGCAAGTGAAAACATTTTTCTGTGAAACCAATGACCGTCAAGTCTTACAGTGGGATCAACGTACAAGGTGGCGCAAAATCGGTGTTATAAAGTTTCTGTTTACTACGGCATAATAAATGATGATAGATGCTTGTTATCATATTTATGATGTAGCAGACAACCTGACTTTTAATAGAAAAGGTGTTCAAATTGCTTTCCATCTGCAGCAATGAATATGCAATGTCTTGAACTGATTTCCGTGATGAATTACTGACTGTCATCATTTTATACTGCACGGATATTTCTGGAAATTGCAGTGCTCCGGTCCTGGAGTGCTGCATGTACATCTTCGAAGACTTTGCCCTTAAGACAATCCTAAAGAAATAAACATACGGGTTGAGATCGCGACTACACGGAGGCCATCGCATACCACATCCAGGAGGTTGAACGTGTACCCCAGTGGAATTAGTTCTGATTGTTCACGTATTTATGGAGATAGAAGTGTACCTCATCACTTAACCTGATCCTTAACAACTGCTTCATTTCCAGATACCGCAATCGTCTCATTTCCAAAAGAATATCAATGCTCTATGTCGCTGTCCTTCAAAGGATGACACAATCGAACTCTGTAATGGAATAGGTGAAGTTTCTCTTTTTGTATCCTCAGGAGGGACAGTCGTGACATCCTGAGTTGCTGCGCTGAATGTCTTTCTGATGGATTTGGCTCATCACTGAATATGGTTCACACTACTGCCACACTGTCCAGAGTGCAGCTGAGGCTGATCGTTCTGAGTCACCCTTCCCTGAGTCTTGTTGGGATCTAGTCCTTTCAAAGCGTTTCATATACCTGGAAAAACAAGGAACGATATAAAAAACCCATATCAAGATATGCTTAAATTTTCTCATCAGGACTGAACTTCATTTCAGTACTGTAATGTCACGGAGAAGTGATCGTTACGGATAGTGTTGTTCTTGGAAGAAACGTGCTGTTGAATGCATGCCTGAGCATTACAATACGTCCAGAATTAGTGTAAAATGTCGTAGAAATAAACGAACACTACTCAATTTTAAGAGCTACAACAGAAAAAAATGACGACGAGACTCATTTACAGCATACGATTAAGCGACAGAAGACAAATACTTTTTAACACCTATTTTGCGAAACCCTATGTTAACAAATGGTTCAAACGGCTCTGAGCACTATGGGACCTAACTTCTAAGGTCATCAGTCCCCTAGAACTTAGAACTACATAAACCTAACTAACTTAAGGACATCACACACATACATACCCGAGGCAGGATTCGAACCTGCGACCGTGACGGTCGCGCGGCTCCAGACTGTAGCGCCGAGAACCGCTCGGCCACCCGGCCGGCCCTATGTTAACAGTTACGGAAATCATTTTTGAAATAATAAACTGTTTACTTACTTTTTTCAACTGTCTGGTTTTCATTTGCTTGCCCCCTATGGAATTATACGCTTACTACGACCATCAGCGGTAACTACTCGCAATAAGTATAATAAAAATTCACTAAATAACTTGTAACGATAATTTTTTTAAAGGAAACCACCACCATTTGACTGATTTATTGTTTATTTAAGTATAATCGAGGTTTCGGTCTTTTGTGCCAGTTTCAAGTATATTACTTTATGACTTTAAGATGCACTGCAGGACACTTCACATACTGTCGCACTAAAAGCTGGCCGTAAAATAGGAAAAATATTGGTGCCACACGAAATGTCAGATGTAGAACACCATCTTGTAACAGATTAGTAAATAATCTTGAGAGCACGTCATATTTAGTAAAAATACTCTTACGTTGGTAAGTATTTGTTTATTACCGATCTGTTACAAGATACTAACTTTTCATCTGAAATTTCGTGGGGACCCAATATTTTACTTAATTTTTGGTTAACTTTGAGCTTGCCAACATGTTAAGTGTCCTGAAATAAATGTTAAAGACATAAAATCAAATACTTGAAAATGCTGCAAAAGGCCGAAACCTGGGTTGCATTTAAATAAACAACAGAACAGTTAAATGGCGTTGTGTTCCTCTAAAAAGTACTGTATGACTGCAGCTCAGCTACATCAAAAACTGTTGGCTACGATCACGTTTGATACACACATTGGCTATGATATTCACAGCAGAGCGCTCAGTTATACTACTCAAAGCTTACTGTCTAACAGAGAATGCGTGACGTAGGAGCGCAGAACATGCCTAAACTCGACTGCCATTGTTCGTGATTCCAACTCCAGTTACTGCCAGCCACAGCACATGAAAGCGGCGCGAAACAAGTGTTGACAGGGGCGCGGGCTCCACTGGGCCGGAAAGTGCGGTGAGCTTGGAAATTGCTGTCGGTATTGGCCAGCTCCGCGCCACGGATGGGCCTGGACATACGTTCAGGGGCAGGCCGCGGGTGTTAATGGATGCTGCAGACATTTGGCAGAAGGGAGGGGGGAAGAGGAGGCGACCACAGGCTCCAGGTTGGGAGGCCGCTTCCTGCGGAGATTTATCACCGGCTGGCCGGAATCCCGCGATAAATCAGGCGCGAGAGAAGCTGCCAGCTGGCAACACCACAGGAGAACGTGCCCGCCCCGGCATCCTCAGGAATCCAATGGCTGCGTCGGCTGCTCCGGTCTCCGCGCGGAAAGAAACTCTTGGCTGGCTTCTACTGAAGACCTCAGGGTGAGATTCATACATCATACAGCATCGATGTGATTTTCAGTTAGATGGTGGCAACATATGAATAGCAAGCACCCATTCCGCTCACTCAAACACACACAAACATACACACACACAGACAGACAGAAAGAGAGAGAGAGAGAGAGAGAGAGAGAGAGAGAGAGAGAGAAAGAGAAAGAGAGAGACAGAAACGCGAAGCAACTAATGAATTCATGTGTTTGGAAGAATTCTTAGATTTCTATACATGATTATTACAGGGCACACTTTTCGAAATCATATCTGTTCATTTTCTCAGAATATACATGGGGAATTTCGCCTAACATGTCTTGAATAAGAAGGTACAGGTCATTATGGAAAACTTTAGTACAGCGTCCCACTTGACTTCGTAAGAGAGAAGTACCCTTACAATTCATATTCCTACTTACTTTCATTTATTATGGAGTTCAGTTGGGTATCAGTGACAGGTACGCGATAGCACTACAATTATAGCTAGCTGCAGTAATAATAAGCAATGTATATCGGTGACAGACAACAATGGGCTATAGAGAAGCACAGTCAGAGCTATCTGCCTTCGTGGTGCGTCATTGTGAGCTGTCCAGTCTTTTTGTCAATGTCCTGGATTGATTTTCCCTACAGGTCTCATAAAGCGAAGGTATGTGACACTGTTGATGGTGACATGTCCGTCGGAGTGGGACGTTATGTTTCACTCCCTCCCTTCGCTCGCCATCATCATCATCATCATCATCATATCATCATCATCACCACCATCACACAACACTACACTATACAAACGCCAGCTACGTTCTAGAAATACACATATGAAATAAATCGCAAATATCCATAAGGAAGGGGATGAATATGCGCCGAAGAAGAACACCCATCTCGACAGGCGGCTGAAGGCAGCCCATTGTATATCCCTGTCAACAATTTCATACGACAGTTACCTTTTCACATGATGAGTTACAATGCTGTGTAGCGGAGAAGGAATCCTATTTTCATACTTCGATAAATTTATGAACAAAGTCTGAGGGAATCGGACTGCAAACTGAAGACGTGCGTTGAAGGCGGTAATAGATACATGATCTAGAATTTCAGTGTGAAAAATTTAGTAGGACTGTTTGCTGAATGGTGTCTCGTTCTTTCGTGAAAAACAAAATGCAGTTCATGATCCTATCGCTGTCATATTGGAACCTTCATTATACAAAACAGTGGGTTACCATTAGTTTCGAAATCATATGTGGCAACACAGAGCTATGTTTTTCTGGCTTCTAAAAAATCCATTAGAGTGGATCGGGGGAATATGCCTATAGGGGCGAGATGCCTAATGCTGCCATTCCGATACAAAGACTAATGTCGACACCACAGTGTAGGGCCCGTTCTAACTGTAGTGTGACGGGAAGGCAGCTTCGTATGTCGGTGTGTTTATTGTTTCTCCGCTGTTAAACCAACACACAAAGTGCACGGCTTCTTAATGCTGCACAGATGTTTTCAAGTGCCTACAACGGTATGAAAATGTTACGGATCTTGAGCACAGAGGGTACTTAGTGATGTATATTGCCAGCCGCAGTTTCCGTGTGGTGGACATATTGTGTTATTTATAAAAAGTGGCATCTCACCCCGATTGTCGGAAGAGATTCCACCGTTTTGCTGGAGGTCAGGTGGCGTATTTTATTCTTGACGTATATAGACGTTATGTTCATAGGAAATGCGTAGAACTTATGTAAGAACATAAGGAGGTCACTGGTCTCAAAAAACACTACAAATGGCTGTGGACTGGGAGAATTAATTGTTTTAGAGCTTCCTAAGAATATGGCAGCTCACACACAACTCTGAAACGATGTATGGTGAAGAAAGATGAAAGTGGTCGAAGTTCTCACAGAACAAGTCTAACCGAAGAGGCAAGAACTATGCCACAGCTGATTAGGTCTAAAATCAGTCAAGGATTACCGAAACAGGCAGTCACAAAATGACAGTTACTTTTGTGGTCAGTGTGCTACGTTAAAAATGGACCACAGGTAGACTCAGTGTGCCATGTGCAAAAAGTAGTTGCATGAAATCTGTACAGGCGAAGAAAACGTATGCAATAACTGTGCCAAAGATCCTTATTTCACTTGGAAGAAATTATGTTATTTGCTAGTTTCCTGAATTCATTTATATGTAATTTTATATAACTGTGCTTTTCGAGTAATGTATTTAGCTACTTGAATCAGAAATTCACAAAACTAACACTAGTGTCTGCTTCCGATGTAACTGACATTTAACCCCAGTGCTCAGGGTGAGATGCATAATCTACACTGTTAATAAAAAAGTCAAAATGTACATAATTAGTAATGCTAGCGTACTACTAACTGACATGTACACACAAAAGGCTCCTCCATGAACAAAAATTTATCTCAAATCTGAACTCGCAGTTCTATCTAACGTTTCCATCCTCCAAATATAAAGTTGGGCATCATCCCCCGATCTACTCCAAGTCAAACGCCAACATTGTTCCTTTGGAAAGCCCACCAAGTTTACCTTCTCCATTCTCATACTACATACATAATTATTTCTTTGTAGGCACCAATTTACATCCTAATCAATTCCTTAGGTCACTGGTCATAACGTACCTTCACTCATCTACCAGGAAGATGAATGAACTGGAAGAAGCACAAGACTTGAGTCGAGAAAAATAAAGATACTCGAACGACTGGCCTTTGAATAATAAGACATAATCCCTAACAACATGTAACTTGCTGGACTGGACCACTTTAGAGAAAACTTCGTATTGGCAGGCAAGTGGCATCGTAGTGTTCCACAAGGACGCTTTAAAACTTGTGACTCCATCATCACGTTACACGACTTGACATCTCAAATATCCCTGTCTCCGAAACCCTTCTGCCATTGTGTAAAGCAATATTTTGTGCTATACAATTCAGTCCCTCAGGACTCTTTTGCTGTAGGCGAGAATGGAAACCATTCATGTGTGCTAAATGATCACTGTTTATCCACGAGAATTAGGCAAAAAAATTTCACTATTATTTTCGTTCGCTTTTCTACGGCCCATATTTTTTATGTACTCCATCGTTTCATCATCTTACATATCTTCATATTGTTATGACTGGTTACTTGCTGTACGGCGTTGGCATATGGAGATGCGTTTGCATGCATCTCACACCTGAAGCTCTTAGGTGACCGGTGCCCGCTCGCACTCTGCCAATCTTCAGCGTCTGCAAACCTCGCATGAGCAGTAGGGTTGTGGAGGTTGGGAACAGTCAGCTCATTACTGCTGGACGTTTAGGTGTTATCTAGTGGCGCTTAAACCGTTTAGCAAGGGTCAACGAATTTATTCGGTGATGTTATGCGATGTGATCAGTGGGTGGATAGTTCTAACGTAGTCTTCAGTGATATTGGTTAGTACACGAAATTAAATCCACAGAGCAAGAGTGACGTTAGGTTATGTGGATACTTGAGAGATAGTCACAGAACTGTATTTATTCATTACGCACAGGCTACATTTAATGAAAATTCCTTTAGAGTTCAAATTCGATACGATCGCATTGTATTATAGTGTTGAAAAATGCAGAATAGTCTTTTCCTAATGCAAAAAGTATTGCGTTCACTATTCCACACAAGAAATGAAAGCGAATAAATAGACAAATAATTCATAGAAAAATGTGGATCCAGTAAACTTAACGTACTCATAGGCAATTTGTACATTAAAAATTAAAGGGATGGATGTTCCATGTGGGCCTATGAATAACTGCTTACCAATCGACTTTCCTCTGCACACCTGTAAGGCACAATGATGGTCAGAAACAAAGATTTTAGTACTAAACCTGAGGGAATAGTGTGATTTCATTTTAATAGAGGCTTGCGCTTTTCACGATTCTGAAGACAGTTCCCCTGCACGGAAAGATCATGTGATACTGTGCTCTTAAGAAGAATTTCTTTAAAAAATGACGTAAAAGAAAACAGAAAAATTTGACTTCGTATGCCACTTACAACTTCTCTTCGGTTCCCCCAATAATATAACAAGCGGACACGTACTTGCATTCACAGAAACAGTCACAAATACATCTTCGAATTTTTCAAAGTAGTAAATGACCTGTTAGCAAGGGACTCATTCGAAAAATGATTGACACACACACACACACACACACACACACACACACACACACACACACGCACACGCACACCCACACACACTCACACTCACACTCACCCTCATACACTCACACTCTCTCTCTCTCTCACATACACACACACAAACACACACACACACACACACACACACACACACACACACACACACACATACCAGTTAAGTAATATGTGACTTATGTAACGTAAATTTAGACTTAGATCTGCTAGAAGTTGGTAAGTTGGAACTATCATATGCTATGTGCGACATCTGTTAGAAAGTGATATTTCACGTCGAAGGTTTATGGAAAAACAGGACAACGTGAACACCAAATGAAAATTTTATCACTAGCATAACTGACAAACATATTAAAACAGTAACCAGTCTCACATGAATAGCATCAGGGAAAGTGTCCTTCCTTCTTGAAAACGGCAAAATTATTGCGTTCTGTTAGTCGTCAAGCAGTTAAGAGTTTATTAGTAATTAGTGTTAGCCGAATACCTGGCGTTTTCGGTAACTTAGTTCTACTAGACAAAAAAAGGAAATAAATATACAGCTTACCAGGAAACTAATTTATTAGATATGTCTTCAGAAAAATTAATAGGTTGTAAAATTTACAATGTAATGTTTTGAAAAATTATTTCCATTTATAAACATCGTGACCTTCTTCAATTATGCAAATAACTCAAGAAAACTAAATACATGTTAAATAACTTCCCTTTTTCATTGCTTTTACATTTCGCGTTTTTTCCGTTTACAGCATAGCCCATGAAGGTCAAATGTCATCGGCCCTATCTTCAAGCAAGAATGGACTCTACATTAATTTCGGCTGTTCATAAATAAGTGTCACCACTTTCCCAACCATTGGAGCTACGAGTTGCCTTAAACCGATGGGGCAGAACACACAAATTCATATATAGATGAAGGATGGTATTTGGGGAAAAGATTTTATAAGTTAATAGTCTGTTAATACTCCTGCTCAGAAGGTACCACAATGTAAGTAATCAACAGATTAGATCAGCTACAGGTAATTATATAACAAGGAAGATCATATATTTATCTAAAGGCAACAGATACCACTCTTGCAGCAGAAAGTTTATTAAAACCATAACCGATTCACGCCAGTTCAGTGTCCCTTATGCGCGAGCCCGCATCTTCTCCACCTGATATTATGTGACAACCCGTTTCATCTATTTGATAAACTCTTCTATGCGTTTTTAATTTCAACAGTGATTGGAAGGACGGGTAGTGTCTTCCAGAAAAAGGTTAAATAATATTGCAGATATAATTATATCACCTGAGGTTGCACTGAAACTGGCGTGAAACCCATTTTGGTTTTAATGAACTTTCTACAGCGACAGAATTGTTTGTTGCCGTCAGATAAAAATTTAGAGATTTAGGTGCTGTTGCCCGCAGTTC
The DNA here is from genome assembly GCF_023897955.1 of Schistocerca gregaria. Lineage (NCBI taxonomy): Eukaryota > Metazoa > Arthropoda > Insecta > Orthoptera > Acrididae > Schistocerca > Schistocerca gregaria. The sequence continues at coordinate 363,495,116 of NC_064925.1, read as the reverse complement.
AAGGTAATACGTACAATAGACTCTCTTGTTTTGTTTCATTACGTGTCTTCGCTTCATATACTTTCTGACGATTTATATCGTCATTATATATGAATACTCTTTATTAAGTCGTATAGTATCAATTAATATATTAATATTACAATATTAAAGAAACGTTATACCATTATGTACAGAATTTTCAGTGTGCTGAATGGAAAGTTAGACCTAATTTAGACACGTAAGAGAGCAGGTATTATGATTCCAACAAATTAAATAAGAATTAAGTGATATCTCCCAATTTTATTTGTATCACCGAGAAAATGACATAAATGGTGGTCGACTTTCACTAAGAGTACGACGCAGCACCCCCACTCCCCTCCCCCCCCCCCCCCCCCCCCCCCGTCGTACGACTGCTACGGTCGCAGGATGGATGTGTCTGATGTCCTTAGGTTAGTTAGGTTTAAGTAGTTCTAAGTTCTAGGGGACTAATGACCACAGCCGTTGAGTCCCATAGGGCTCAGAGCCATTTGAAACATTTTGAACCCCCTCCCCCCCCAACCCCCACCACCCTGATACTGGAATGTGGCCATCAGCAGCAGCTGAGTGACTGGCACGGTTGTCAACGTTCTGCTACCTGTTGATGACAAGAAACGAGAAATTGGGAGTACTCAGTGGGAAAGTTCTACATCTATCCCTGGAGAATCCACCCAAGAAATCACTGTTTTAGAAGAATCCGTTTAAGGCGAAACGTTTAGATCGCAACGATGCACCTTGTCTCGCGCTGCTCGTGTCTCATTCTCAGCAAGGATATTGACAGGGGATTTGTATGAATGCTTAGGAGGTGAATAACAGAGGGAGTGGGGAGGGGGGGAGGGTAAGGAGTTTACACAAATGACAGCTTCGTTCCGACACGGAAGTAATGCCTAACCCTACAATGGAGTCATACCACGCACCAAATAGCTCCAGCAGACCTACGTCCCAACACATCACGCAGACAGATACGTCACTGGTTGTAAATTTGAACTTCTTGTCTGCTTGCCGCTGCACATTATGACATGCTACCCCCATTGAGCAAGTCATCGACTCTACACACACAAAAAAAATTCACGCACTATTCTTTCCTATTCTTTTATGGGACGCAATATTCCAGAATTAAATTAATAATTATTTCCACGCCCTAGTTATTACCAGGGTTTTATGTACGTTGTAATGGAAATGCTGGAACTGGAGATCCCATCCGAAATATTTCCAATCAAGACTTTCTCTGTCCTGCTACCGTCTCCCCTGATATTTGGTTGCAAAGTCCCTGTGAATCGTGACTTGAATATCCCGTTCTACCTTTAGGGTGGCTGCTATGTTGGTGGCAAATACACAGGAGTGTGTCGGCTTTTGGTGAGTTTAGCCGGCAGCATACACCCCCCCCCCCCCCCCAATAACAGTTAAAACAATTTTCAATAGATTTCAATGAATTAAGTTTACTACATTCTATCACTAACTTTATTTTATTTTTCAGCCATTACAGGGCCCACTACTTCCCTGAATAACATATATGAGGGTAGTTTTCTTGCATGACATAGACTGACAAGGGCGTATTTCAATCGGAAAGTGCACAGCTCGCGACTGAAGACAGGTCAGTCCCGTTTTTGGCAGCTGATCCACGTCCCATAGGAATGGTCCACATCTATTTTTCATTTGAGGTAATGTTTTCCAATTAAGGATCAGCTCTCAGTCGTAATTGTATTCTTTCGTTGAAAACGTGACATTCATAATTAAGGATGGACTTTTTATCAATTGACGATGGTTTTTCGTCAACTGATGAGGGCTGAACACTTTATTTAGCCATCCCAATTGTTACCATCTGCGGCATTCCGTAACCTGTGACATAGCGTTTTTAACTAACTTCCTTTTGGTATGAATTTACAAGTTGCATTTATTAAGTGCAAGTATGTGATCCACACCAGTTTACTAGCTTGATAAATAATATTTACTTCTGTGTTTAAGTCTACTCATTCAGTACTTTACGATACCTTACATAACTGCCAAATTTTAAAAAGAACTGTTTGTACATATATTTGCACCAGAAGATGCAACTTAAGAATCGAGTGGATTTATAAGTGACCTGAAAAAATACAGATAGAGCTGACCATTGGACATTTCATCCAGTTTCATTTTAATAGTTTTAGCGCCTGCATTTAAAAAACTGTTCACTGTGTGAATTATCAAGCAATCACGTTTAGTGAAAGAGAATGAAGAATATTAAAAAAAAAAAAAATTATTGCACAGCACACTGCAATAACGACCCTGATGCATACATCAACTTTACTTAATATGCAAGTAAATGCACTAGCTAATGAAAAGTACCTGGATACCTCCAATTTAATGTTGAATTAATCACTCGATACCACGAGAGACGGTCCCGGCAATACAAAAGTGGACGGAGAGGGAGTATCGTCACTAGTGTAGCAGCAACACCAGAACTGGTCGGTGAGGATAGCTCTGCGACTTCGAACGTGGAGTAGTCATTGGATGTCAACTGAGCAGTAAATCCACCAAAGAGTTTTCAGCCTTTCTACTGCTGCACACTCGATTGTTGGTAACTTAACTGTAGAGACCTATGTACTGACACAAAGCCACCGTCGAACATCACGCAGGTTGATTGTAAAATTGCATGAAATCAGTGGAAATAACGAATTCCGCGCTCCACCAGCACAATCATTGTACTTTGTGAGGAAATACAACGGAGTCCAATAGTGGAACACCTTCTCATAATCGATACATTTCTGTAGTCATCGCTACGTTACGCTTGAGATAATGGACGACTGCAATGACTGAGTGCTGAATTACGCTCTAATATGTTGGCAATCATATGGAAGGCTTTGGGTTTGGCTTGACTAATGGATGACTGGAAACAATTGATTTCGAGTGAAGAATTACGCTATACCCCGTGGTAATCGCATGGGAGGGTTTTGGTTTGACTATTGCCTGGAGAACGTTACCTGCCATCATGTGTAGTACCAATAATGAGTAACAGAGACCGTGTTGTTACGGTATGGGGTGTTTTTCGCGGTTAGGTGCGGGCCACCTACTGAGCTTAAGGAAACACTAAATGCGGAGGGACACAAATATATTGTACAGCATTGTGCATTGCGTATGGTCGAGGTCTAGTGAACGGGAGATTAGCATCTGTGAGGCAATGGTTATTGGACGATGAGGTGCCTGAAATGCACTGCTTGCCGTGAGTCTCGACATCATCCCAGTGGGACACTTATGGGATGAGCTAGAACGTCAACTTCACTCACAGTCCCAGCGTCTGGTATCAGTACCTTCTCTGGTTTCAAGTCGAGAGGAAGAATAGATGGCCATTCTTCAACAGACATTCAGGCATCTCGTTGAAAGCGTCCCCAGAGGTTTTCGAACCATCATAAAGATGAACGGTGGACACACCAATTATTAATGTCCACTAATATGTGTCGGGATACTTCTGATCAAATAGTGTTCAAATGGTTCAAATGGATCTGAACACTATGGGACTTAACTGCAGAGGTCATCAGTCCCCTAGAACTTAGAACTACTTAAACCTACGCATCTCGTGATCGTGCGGTAACGTTCTCGCTTCTCACGCCCGGGTACCCGGGTTCGATTCCAGGCGTGGTCAGGGATTTTCTCTGCCTCGTGATGGCTGGGTGTTATGTGATGTCCTTAGGTTATTTAGGTTTAAGTAGTTCTAAGTTCTAGGGGACTAATGACCTAAGATGTTAAGTCCCATAGTGCTCGGAGCCAGCCACTTAAACCTAACTAACCTAAAGACATCACACACATCCATGCCTGAGGCAGGATTCGAACCTGCGACCGGGGAAGTCGTGCGTTCCCGGACTGAAGCGCCTAGAATCGCTCGGCCATGGCGGCGGGCTACAAATAATATAAATTGTAACTATCAAATAGGTAATGCTGTCGGTAGAGCAACCATAGCGGTAACGCGGTTCCAAACTGTAGCGCCTAGAGCCGCTCGGCCACCACGGCCGCCTCAAATAGTGTATACGCACTTTCACATAAATCAGGCTTTCAATTCTTTGTCTGAGTGCCTATTGTTTCAGAGTTAAATTAGAGGCCTGTCGCGTACACTACCCTGGCGATTTTCATTTGCGTCATTTGCCATAACCAAGGGATGTGTCCAAAAATCTTGATCAGATGGGGTCAGTATTGATGGGAGGTTTCCCTTGGTTGTTATGCAAATGACGCTACTGGAAATCACTAGTCTAGTATATCCAACCGGGACTCCTACTGCCCCACTACTAGTTCGCCTGTCAAATAGCTGAAAATTCCTGGCACTACAGTGCCATCTGCTTCTAGAACGAAAACTATATAAACAAAAGGATCTCTCTTCCTTCAAAATATTTAGTTCCAGTTTCAGAAGAACAAGCTGCCTGATATGATGTGACCTGAAACGATTTTTTCTTCTGTCACAGTTTCTTCAAATCAGACTAACACTAAAACGAAATGTTCTCACTAATTTGTTGTGTGTATTTTCATCTATGTCTTCTCCCACCAGTTTTTCCCTGTGCGATTTCTCCTAGTATCATGTAATTCGTTCTCTGGTCCGTTGACAGACACCTGTGTTCACCAGATGCTTTAACACACAACGGCTATACACAGCATAGGAAGGGTGCTCTTTGCTAACAATCCGATTCTACCAACCAACAACGCTATATGACTATCACCTAGCTTCTTCTTATTGTTAGTGTTTCTCTATTTTTTTCCTCGTCCAGTCTAAGGAAGGTCTACTAATTTCTCATCATTCTACCTGAACTGTAGTAGGGCCATAAGAAACGCTTCTAATCGCTTCCTGTCCGGGTTTCACAAAGTCCATGAATTATTTCCTTACAATGTTACGCTTCTGACGTACATTTTCATATTTTATTTCTGAAATTAACACCTGTGCGAAATATTAGTGGACTTCTTTCATCCCCCTTGCGTCATCAGCCGTACATTATTTTGATATTATTGCAGCAGAATACCTTGAATTTGTGTACCATGTGATCGCAATTTTCATGCTACGTTTGTCTGTTATCACATTTTGCCGCTGATTATGACTGTATTTTTTGTTTGTTTTATTTTCTGTCTGTATTCTGTGCTCAGTAGACTGTTCAACACACTGAACATATCCTGTTTCTATTCCTCACTTTCAGAGACCACAGCTACGTTACCCAGGATTTTAATTCCATTTCTGCATCACACTCTCGTATCCTTATTGCTTCTTCAACGTATGGCTTGAACAGCAGAAGAAAAGTCTTCATCCTCGTAGTACCATATTTTTAACAAGAGTACTTCTTCCATGGTCTTTCGTTTTTACTGCTTCCCTCGGTTTTTGTCTTTATCTGTGGTACCTGTCTTTCCCAACTATTTTTCAAGGAATTTATTCACCTTGCACCACTTAACACTGTCGAACAAGCTAGGTTAACTAATCCCTCAAAACAGTTATTTATCTTAAGCCTTCCTTCCATTATCAAGTGAACCGTTACAGCTGCTCTCTACTGCCTTCATCTTTCGTAAAAAAAAAGAAAAAGAAGACTGATCGTTGTATTACAGCCACACACTCACATCATAACATTTGTTTATTCCCATCTTCTACTCGTGCACCACCTCCTTCGACTGATTCCTCCTCTTTCTCTTCTTCTCCTTTTTCTCCTTCACCTCTTTCTTCTTCTTATCCCTCCTCCACCCCACGCTTCTTCTTCTTTCTCTTCTATCCTGTATCAATCTTCATAACTCATTACTACTTCAGTTTTGTATCTGTTCAACCCGTTTTCTATTTGATCTGTCGACATTTCTGCTTCACTCAGAGTCCGCTATGGTGGTAGAGTAGTTACGTAATGTTTCATAAAATTATCTCCCTACAGCAAATTTTCCGTTAATATATTTAATACATAAGCTTCTCTTTTTAGCTCCAGCTACATTGCAATGTATTCATTCTCCCTCTTCCTCAGAATCCTGGAACATATGTCAGAAATATCTACTTTTCCCACATTGCTATAGAAAACTGTGCCTATAGATAAAGGCACACAGAATACTTTATACTTTTATGACACGAGGAACGATACGATGATTAAATTGCTGTAGAAGGTGTCACAAATTAAAAGAATCGACACAGTATCTCGAAACATAACATTCTGGCAAGTAATCTGTTAATGCAAACATACAGAATAATGCTTCTTTCACTTGGGAGACAATAAACTCTGATGAGGAGCGGTAAGAGCTGCTAATGAAAGTTTTAGAAGACCATTTTCTCGATGATGATGTTAGGCTCGCGCTTTGGCGCTTAATGGGTCTCATAGGAGTGTAACTGCGGTAAATGAGCCACTACGAGGCGGTTGCTGTACCATTCAGTGCTTTTCTCCTGGATTTTATTGTGCACTATCTTAGTTCTATATCATGGGTGTATGATATACGACTAAATGGTTTTAGAACTAATAGCATAGCGATGTAAAAGAATTTTCTATGTACATGCGAACAGAGTTTATGCTTTAATTATAGTTCGGGCTTCATATGGCATCTCTTCCACTCGTCAGCCTGGCTTTGGTCCAAAGATTTTATGCTGCCATATCTCATGTAGCACATAACTTCAGTGAAAAGCTAGCACAGATTTGTGTTTTACTCAGGTGTATTATAGGATCGTGTCCTGGATGTTTGTTACCCCCAGTTTACCTGTCGACACTGTGTTCGCCATCTAATCCCAAACATGCTTGTTGGTTGAAAGAAAGCACATATATTGTTAGAGAAGAACATCTTAAGAACTGCCACTGTTAATCCGTGCAGCAATTTTTCTGTAGACGCTTCCTGGCTTATGCTTCATCATACCGATGAGAAAAAAATTCGTCTTTAGAGTGTTTCCTTTGTTTATATGAAACATGTTTCACTTAATCACGCTGGGCATCATCAATGGCCATAATGTAATGAAAATTATTTAATTAAACATATTTTAATAGTAAATCTGTAGTGATTGTTGCCAGCTTATCTAAATTATTTAACTATTTACACATATACTGTTGTGTTTTGTACATTTGCATCCATTTTTGTGTCCTTGTCTTATACTCATGTCTTCGACTGACGCGAAAGTAATACACAGTATAGAATAGATATTCACATTTGAACAGTGCAGTCCACATAACTATACTGCAGCGTACTGCACATGGGCTTGCTTAGATTCTGTGGAGTTGCGTGAGGGACCATGGGAGCTGTAGGGGGTGATAGTGGGGTAACGGATTGGGCATGTAGGGAAAACTGGCGGGTGGTGAGGCACTGTGTGCGATTGTGTGAGTGTTTACGTGTGCGTGCGTGCGTGTGTGCGCGCGCGCGCGCGCGCGCGCGTGTGTGTGTGTGTGTGTGTGTGTGTGTGTGTGTGTGTGTGTGTGTGTGTGTGTGTTTCTCTGTATTTGTTTTTTGTTGTTAGTTATGAATTAATCATGATATTGTTCTTCTGCTATTTTCTTTGTCATTTTGCATGTTTCACTTTAATTTATGGCCTTCTGTATGAAATATTCTTCCTGTAGTGTGAGCATTAGTTTTATTTTGTTGTGGTGGTATAAGGTTGCCATGTCTATTTTTTGGCCAGTGTGATGGTGATTTTCTTTTATTAGATGGTCTTGGAAATCTAGCGCGTGGAGTGGGTACATTCATTCTTCAGTGCGTTTACAGGGACTGCACAAAAATCTGGAAACACTAAACCCGCAACACATTACTACACCGAACTATGTTTAAGCGTATTCGATACTTTGCCTTTTGAAATGCCAAAGATTTCACTGCCTTGGGCACAAAAGCACCCTCCATAAAAAAACAAATACTTTGGCGACATTCGAATTTATTTAGCACCGACATAATGCATTCACAGCTACATTTTCTCACTCTTTTAAATTCAGGAAGGTCAATTTGAGGATGATCGTAATGATTGAAACTGGTAACTGAAGTAGCAGATATTTGAGATCAGACACTGTAATGGTATTTACAAAATTTCACAACCTTTAATCACTGTCAGCTTCGTAGTAACTATTTCACCCTTCTTAAACGCAAAACACTATTCTGGTCACCTCTTACATGTGCAACGTATAGAGAATATTGCACTTAGGTGCCTTTAGTGGTCAAGGGCGACAGCGCCACCTGCAGCTTGGCTAGCATCTGCATTTACTGACAAGCATGCTTTTCGTGCTGTTTTCGGACATTATTGACCAGCCCCTGTGTATGTTCTTTGAGTGTCAGATATTGCAGACATCACAATTTATTTAAGGTGATAGGACTGATACTCTTCTCCAAGAACAGAGTGATATCACGGACTTGGTGGACAGTAGTCAGGGAGTGTTTGCTGATGATGGGGTACTTAAAAATGAGGACTCTTTCATACGATTTGTCGACCTGAAAACAGAGTTCGACAATGTAAAACGGTGCAATGTATTAGGAATTCTGATGAAAATAGCAGTAAACTATAGGCAAAGACGTGTACTATACAAAATGTATAAGAACGAGCAGGAGAACAATAAGAGTGGATGATCAAAGATGAAGCGTTCGGATTAAAGAGCGGTAACACATGGATGCAATCTTCAGTTTATGCGTCGAAGAAGCAAAGATGAAAAACAAAAAGAAATGTTCAAGAATACGATTGAAATTCAGGGTGAAATATATCGATAATAAGGTTCACTGATGAGATGGCTATCCTCAGTGAGGGTGAAGAAGATGTACAGGATCAGTTGAGCGGAATAGTCAAATAAATACAGAGTAGGATTGTGAGTAAACAGAGGAAAGATGAATGTAACGAGCATAAACAGAAACGAGAACAGCCATAAATTTGATGTTCATGATGTAGACACTGTTAAGGAGCTTAACTAAGTTGAGAGAAAAATAACAAATTACGAATGAAGTAAGGAGGACGAAAAAGCAGCCTAGCACAGGCAAAGAGGGCATTCCTGGGAAAAAGTCTACTAATATCAAATACAGGCTTTAATTTTGGAAATAGATTTCTGAGAATGTACGCTTGGAGTATAGCATTGTATGGCAGAGAGTCATGAACTACAGGAAACAGTACTGTTGGTTTACGCTTGATACATTTAATTTAATGTCTAGGTGAACGCTGAAAAGCGATATTTAAATGAACGAGTACTTCGGATCCATTTGTAGGGAACAGTATACCTAGAACTGTTGGCAGGATATTAGGACACTTTTGCGACCCATTCTTAAGTGCAGCTCGAGTGTTTGGGGTCTCCACCAGGACGGCTAATAAAAACATAAAAGCTATTCAGAAGCGAGTTGTTAAATTAGTTACCGGTAGATTGGGTCAAAATCAAAATATTACGGAAATGAACCTAAGAGAGTATCCGTGGAGGCAATAAAATATTCTTTTCTCAAAACACCATTGAGAATGGATCAGACAAACATCTCGCGTGAGGACAGTGAAGAGAAGACAGATCAAAGGTTGTATGGGAGCAGACAAACAGTCTTGTTGTAAATTTGGCACTCTTCAGCTTGGAAAAATTGCCGATATATCATAGTAATGATTTTGTTTTCATGTAAGCTGCTTTTTGTTCGTAGTTTACTTTGTTGGACTAGTTTTGGACTTTTTGCTCATCATCGTAGATACTCGTATTACAAAAGACAAATATTTCTTATATTATTTACAGTATCGAAGAAATACCAAAGAAGGCCCAGTTCCTAATAAGACCCACTCTCATTTTATAACATAGAAAGCTTTGAAACAGTGCTAAATGTCTTCGGCAGTAATAACTTGTGACATCCAGTGGCCAAGGCAACAACTATTTCCGCACCTGCTCTCGTAGCGGCCATTTCACATTCAGTTGCGCTACGGCGTTCAAGCTATTACTTTCACGGTATGTTTCATCTAATGCAATCGTTTCAGTTATGAAGCATTTTTACTAGTAAGTATTTATGGACACAAAATTGTGCTGTATTAGGATCGTGGCATTACTTTCCTAATAATAAGTTTCTTTTTAAACAATAAACGCACAAGGGTTTTAAGCTGGTTATTCCCAATGAGGCCCATCAATGGCACTCCAAGCAAGGCCTGGGTGGGCCTTGATAGGCACCCTGTTGTATAGATCTGTGCATAACGACAATGCATATTTAATTTTAGCGTATCCTTGGAAACCTCATGTAACATGTATTTACTATCTCTATATTAAATTTAAATTATTTTATTCATTTTTACTGAGCTATTAGGCGCTCGTCGCAACAAATGTCAAAAGAAAACATTTTAAATTCCTTCTTGGTAATCTTTGAAACAGGGAATCCTCATTTAGGTCAATAATTTTTACTATCTAAATTTGAAGTATAGTACTTTAAAAAGTATATAATCACAGTTTTACAGCCCTAATTCAGCAACGTTTGGCAAACTGGAAATTTTTGTTTTTAGATGGAGTCACAGAAAGAAAGAGCAACATGGGATGCAGATAATTTAAAACGACCTATGGAAGCTGTTGATGAAGGGATGCCTATCAGAGCTTCGAAAACATACGGGATTCTTCGACCTACGTTACGCAACCACATAAGTTCTGGACTACCAACCAGAAGTTTGGGACAAAAGCTTGTTTCGACGAAGCTCAGGAAAGAGAAATTTTCCAAAGAAGTTTTCAACTTGCTGATCATCTAATTACAGTAGAAGTGGTCAGAAGATATATATATGTATATTGTGAAAAGAATAGTGAGCAGAATCCATGTAATGGGATGAATAGATTGGCTGGACGCAAGTGGCTGAAGTTCTTCCTACAAAGACATGCAGATATTGGAATAAGGATGGCACAACACTCGAATCCAGGAAGAGCTGCAAAGCTAAACAAGATTATTGTAAATGATCATTTTCCGAAACTGAAAACGTTCTTGTCCGAATTGGAGTTATTTGACAAACCCCACCTTATCTACAAATGGACGAAAAGGGATGTCGCCTATCACGCCACAAGTCTCTTGAAGTTTTATCGAAGAAAGTTGAGAAACGCTTGCACTTTGTTCCCCCAGTACATGTGGCAAATGTTACCAATGTCTCATGCGGGAATGGACTTGTACAGTCTATTCCTCCTACGATACTTTTCAAAGGAAAGCGACGCAAGCCAGAATGGGAAGACTGCCATCTGGGACAGCAGTAGGAATGACAGATAAGGGTTGAATGAATACTGTGATACTCATTAAGTCTGCAAAAGATGTTACTTTGATATTTGATGGAGCATCGTCACATTTAAATCCTGAAATTTGCGGCGTTGCTGAAGTGCACAATATCAGACTTTACTGCTTGCTCAGCAACACAACCCATGGATAAATTAGTATTTAAGCTGTTTGAGTGTTGCTGGGATGACGAAGTTTAGCTGTACTGTTCTACACATGAGAGGGAAGAAAACACAGGAATTAATAGACCTGTGTTTGGAAAAAATTTTGAGGAAGGTGTGGCCAGAAGCAGCATCCCCAGTAAATTTCATGTCTGAGGTCAGTGCAACAAGAATTTACCCTTTTGACCCAGAAGCTATTCCAGACACTGCATTTGCTCCCTCTCGTCTATCAGAGTAACCTGACAGGATATGACAATTGCCCCTGAAACAAGAAAACTGCCAGAGACTCAATAAGTTCCAAAGGCTTCCCGAAAAAAGAGACGCCAGTTCATTGATTACAGTTTATCAGAAGCGAGACATATTCAGTAATGACTTAATCTTGAAGATAGTGACGCAGCTGAACATCTCGATTGTTCTTTCAAGGAAATTCTGCAAAACCCCAAAGCTGAAGAAAAAAAAAACACTACAGAAGAAGGTATTAAATTACAAGGCGCCAGTGGTATGAAAGGCACTGTTCACGCAGACTCAAAAGAAAAATGGTACCAACGAAAGCAAGGTAGATACACGTTGCAAAAGAATTTCACTGTCAGTAAAGAATATTCAAAAGAAAAATACAAAAATAAAGGCTCCACTGAAGCAAGCAGCAACTCTGCCTCTAAGAAAGAGTTGTAAGAGGTTGGCTAGTTATGTCGCGTGTGCTGTGAAGACAGAATTTCGACATGAGACTTTGCAAAAATGTATGAAATATGTTTAGGGTTCACACCCAAAGACAAAATGTGAAATTTCGTGTGCCCCACCCGTAAAAAATTATTTAAATGAGGTAAACCAGTTTCACGAATCATTATTAATTTTTTCATGGAAAATGTAATGATTACAATTATTGTTCCGATTACGATAACGAAACTTACTGTTGTCAGAAGAATTTTGATTGCTGCTTAAATTTAATAATCTGAAGAGTTAATAAGCAGTAAATATTAACATTTCTGTATGAAGGGTTCGTGAAAATAAGTAATTATAAAACTCTATGTGTTATCTCATTCCACTTATTTCTAAAATAAAATTACGTTACAACTCTTGCAGTTTATTCAAATACATTTCCTACCATTTACATGCCCCAGAATGTTAATATGAAAAATATGTGGCTACGGGCCGTGTTAGGAACAGGGTCTCCTACCATGGCCCACTTGCAAGAGTTAAACATTTCCTTTAAAGTGATGATATTAATAAAATAAACTTCCAATGTTCAGTTATTTTTAACTGAATATAGTTGTAGGATGTTGCACGTACGATGTCGAAATCTTACTACTTACACATGCTGAATACGAATTTCCTAAATGTTAGTAGGGCCTTATTTGGTACACGTACGTTATATAGCGTTTTATGTGGTTTTCCTAATTATCGTAACATGGTTTGCATAGTACTCGTTCCTACCTTTTTTTAACGTATGTCGAAGATCATGTTCCGTAATAATCATGTCGATCAGGTGCACGATAGTGCACCAATCCCATATGTTCCGAAATGCCGCACTCGAAAATGCTAATTTTCAGGGAGGTATATCTATGCTTCTATTGATCACAGAGATAAGGAATCAAGTGTTTCTGATAGCCCTTGGCCTAGTGACCATTTCTATACCTATCAGAAGAAATTTCATAGGTGCAGCCGTCTTGCCGCACTGGGTATAAATTCAATTATTACACACTTCCCGAGACCAGGCAAATTGAGCCAATCAGTGCGGTCTACGGTGGCCTTAGGTGGCTCATGAAAGCACCATTTTTTCATGGTTGTTTACTGAGGAAACACCGAAAAACTTAGATTTTCTGTTACGAAAAGTACCTATTATGAGGAAGTCAAATATATATTATTCGTTCAAGGCAAAGCGTCGAAATCTGTACCGTATATTCGTAAGATGATGTTCTCGGGGAACTTTTAAACGTTTTTCCTTGCCAGATCCAGAGGTTCAATGCTACCATACTTATTCATATAAAATATGCACGTAATATCCGGTCTGTGTTGCTAATTTAGTTTTCACAGACGTATTAAACATACGGTATGGGTTTCAGGGTGAGGTCGCCAACCTATTTTTTGGTGAGCACTTTTTCACCAGTAAAACTCTATGAAGCTCTGTCTCTGTGTTTTAGTCCTATATAAACATGAGCAAAGTAGTACTCAATGCCAAAAAGTGACTTAAAAAGGGTCCTAAAACGCCAGAAAATAATATATAATGACTGAAAAAATTATTTAAATCTGCAGTGATTGCAAAATCAGTGAAATAATTGTAATAATTGTTTTGCTCTTTTAAGACACAAATCATAATCCAGGCATTTTCAGTGAACTGCGAACGACGAGCAAAGAAGGGAGGAGGAAATATAAAGCAAAGTTTTTTGTGTTGTCTTTATATTATGTGTACTTATTTGTTGTTTGCTGATGTCAATGTATATAAATATGTTGAAGTATACAAATAAACTTTACTGACTTGCAGAATTCGTTTTACGGAATCAGCAATGTCTCCTGTAAAAGGGTAAAGAAGGGAAGCGGCGGAAAAATGTCCCTTTTGTTGCACATAGAAGGCCACGTGTTTAAAATTTCGGTCCAAAATGTGCCCTCTCTTATACCTATATGTTAAAGTTCAGCGGTCAGGAAAAGACTAGACCTCTCAAACTTATATATGGTCTCCACTCATTCCTATTTTTCATTTCTACTAACTATTCTCTCTTTTCGTCACGCTGCTTCTATCTCAATCCATCTCCTTCCCTTTTACTGCCACTATCTCTCACTAACCGTAGGTATCTCGTCTCTCTTTCGGTCCCACTGCCATTGTCTTTATCCATCTCTCTTTCTCTCTCACTATCTCTTCTTCTCTCCCACCAACACTGCCACCCCCCTTTTCTCTTCCACTGGCACTGTGTCCTCTTTTCCACTGTCACTGACATTCTGGTTCTCCCTTTCAGCTCAAAAAAGCGGGAATACCAAACTTTCCATGTATAATCAATCAGCCTAAGAAATTTAAACGAGAATTTGTAGTTGTCAGTGGCAACTGCTGTACATGCAAAAATCACCATTTGTTATATACCGTATATAAAGTAACTACTATAATTACTGTTTCCTTTGTTAACAGAATAAAGAAATTTCTGAACTGTTCAAAAGTACTAGTGCAATATTCACCATAGCTGTATTTTTTTTTAGTGGTGTGTTCGTTCAAAATAATGTCATTATGTTTCACTGCATATGCGAAAATTTCCATTTCATTCAGAGTATTTAGTAAGGCCCTTCCTTTTTCGGCATTTGGACACATGATATATGGAATTATTTTTCGGATTAATATACACTACTACCTCCTAAAATTATTTGCTATTGCTCGTAAAACACCCCGCAAATACACCTTACTTAAAAATAAAAAGCTACAAAGAGTTTCTCAGAGCACCCTATCTTCAGCCCCCCGGAAGGCCGTGTGGTTTGACGCACGGCTTTCCAGGCGGTAAGAAGCGTCTGGTCCCCGGCACGAATCCGCCCGGCGGATTTGTGTCGAGGTCCGGTGAGCCGGTCAGCCTGTGGATGGTTTTCAGGAGGTTTTCCATCTGCCTCGGCGAATGCGGGCTGGTTCCACTTATTCCGCCTCAGCTACACTATGTCGGCGATTGCTCCGCGAACAGGTTCTCCAGGTACGCGTATACCACCATGACTCTGCCACGCAAACATAGGGGCTACACTCGTCTGGTGTGAGACATTCCCTGGGGGGTCCACCGGGGCCCGAACCGTACTATAACCCTGGCTTCGGTGCGGGGCGTCGGAGGGGTGAAGTGGACTGCGATAGTCTACATCTACATCTACATCTACATCCATACTCCACAAGCCACCTGACGGTGTGTGGCGGAGGGTACCCTGAATACCTCTATCGGTTCTCCCTTCGATTCCAGTCTAGTATTGTTCGTGGAAAGAAGGATTGTCGGTATGCTTCTGTGTGGGTTCTAATCTTTCTGATTTTATCCTCATAGTCTCTTCGCGAGATATACGTAGGAGGGAGCAATATACTGCTTGACTCTTCGGTGAAGGTATCTTCTCTAAACTTTAACAAAAGCCCGTACCGAGCTGCTGAGCGTCTCTCCTGCAGAGTCTTCCACTGGAATTTATCTATCATCTCCGTACCGCTTTCGCGATTACTAAATGATTCTGTAACAAAGCGCGCTGTTCTCCGTTGGATCTTCTCTATCTCTTCTATCAACACTATCTGGTACGGATTCCACACTGCTGAGCAGTATTCAAGCAGTGGGTGAACAAGCGTACTGTAACCTACTTCCTTTGTTTTCGGATTGCATTTCCTTAGGATTCTTCCAATTAATCTCAGTCTGGCATCTGCTTTACCGGCGATCAACTCAATATGATCATTCCATTTTAAATCACTCCTAATGCGTACTCCCAGATAATTTATGGAATTAACTGCTTCCAGTTGCTGACCTGCTATTTTGTGGCTAAATGATAAGGAATCTATCTTTCTATGTACTCGCAGCACATTACACTTGTCTACATTGAGATTCAATTGCCATTCCCTGCACCATGCGTCAATTCGCTGCAGATCCTCCTACATTTCAGTACAATTTTTCATTGTTGCAACTTCTCGATACACTACAGCATCATCTGCAAAAAGCCTCAGTGAACTTCCGATGTCATCCACCAGCTCATTTATGTATATTGTGAATAGCAACGGTTCTATGACACTCCCCTGCGGCACACCTGAAATCACTCTTACTTCGCGAGACTTCTCTCCATTGAGAACGGCATGCTGAGTGCTGTTACCTAGGAACTCCTCAATCCAATCTCACAATTGGTCCGATAGTCCGTATGCTCGTACTTTGTTTATTAAACGACTGTGGGGACCTGTGTCAATTCCTTGCGGAAGTCAAACACGGCATCTACCTGTGAACCCGTGTCTATAGCCCTCTGAGTCTCGTGGACGAATAGCGCGAGCTGCGTTTCACGCGACCGTCTTTTTCGAAACCCATGCTAATTCCTACAGAGTAGATTTCTAGTCTCCAGAAAAGTCATTATCCTCGAACATACACTCCTGGAAATTGAAATAAGAACACCGTGAATTCATTGTCCCAGGAAGGGGAAACTTTATTGACACATTCCTGGGGTCAGATACATCAGATGATCACACTGACAGAACCACAGGCACATAGACACAGGCAACAGAGCATGCACAATGTGAGCACTAGTACAGTGTATATCCAACTTTCGCAGCAATGCAGGCTGCTATTCTCCCATGGAGACGATCGTAGAGATGCTGGATGTAGTCCTGTGGAACGGCTTGCCATGCCATTTCCATCTGGCGCCTCAGTTGGACCAGCGTTCGTGCTGGACGTGCAGACAGCGTGAGACGACGCTTCATCCAGTCCCAAACATGCTCAATGGGGGACAGATCCGGAGATCTTGCTGGCCAGGGTAGTTGACGTACACCTTCTAGAGCACGTTGGGTGGCACGGGATACATGCGGATGTGCATTGTCCTGTTGGAACAGCAAGTTCCCTTGCCGGTCTAGGAATGGTAGAACGATGGGTTCGATGACGGTTTGGATGTACCGTGCACTATTCAGTGTCCCCTCGACGATCACCAGAGGTGTACGGCCAGTGTAGGAGATTGCTCCCCACACCATGATGCCGGGTGTTGGCCCTGTGTGCCTTGGTCGTATGCATTCCTGATTGTGGCGCTCACCTGCACGGCGCCAAACACGCATACGACCATCATTGGCACCAAGGCAGAAGCGACTCTCGTCGCTGAAGACGACACGTCTCCATTCGTCCCTCCATTCACGCCTGTCGCGACACCACTGGAGGCAGGCTGCACGATGTTGGGGCGTGAGCGGAAGACGGCCTAACGGTGTGCGGGACCGTAGTCCAGCTTCATGGTGACGGTTGCGAATGGTCCTTGCCGATACCCCAGGAGCAACAGTGTCCCTAATTTGCTGGGAAGTGGTGGTGGGGTCCCCTACGGCACTGCGTAGGATCCTACGGTCTTGGCGTCCATCCGTGCGTCGCTGCGGTCCGATCCCAGCTCGACGGGCACGTGCACCTTCCGCCGACCACTGGCGACAACATCGATGTACTGTGGAGACCTCACGCCCCACGTGTTGAGCAATTCGGCGGTACGTCCTCCAGGCCTCCCGCATGCCCACTATACGCCCTCGCTCAAAGTCCGTCAACTGCACATACGGTTCACGTCCACGCTGTCGCGGCATGCTACCAGTGTTAAAGACTGCGATGGATCTCCGCATGCCACGGCAAACTGGCTGACACTGACGGCGGCGGTGCACAAATACTGCGCAGCTAGCGCCATTCGACGGCCAACACCGCGGTTCCTGGTGTGTCCGCTGTGCCGTGCGTGTGATCATTGCTTGTACAGCCCTCTCGCAGTGTCCGGAGCAAGTATGGTGGGTCTGACACACCTGTGTCAATGTGTTCTTTTTTCCATTTCCAGGAGTGTATTTTGGCATCACGTTCCCACAGTAGGCTTGAATATCGGAAGTTAATGAGGGTTTTATTATTACCACTAGGTCACAAGCTCATCTTCGGAAATAAATTCGGGTGTGTCTCTTACGAAGTAGCTAACCTGAGATTCACGATTTAGGGAAACAACGGAAATTCTAAAGCTGTGTGTTCGGACGGGGAACTGATCCCGGTTCTCCGGAACTTGAATATTATGGTTACCGAAACGCTGATTTTATCAGCGATAGTTATTTAAAGTATGAAGCTGTATCATACGCAGAAAACTTTTATGTTAACTATCTCTGAGAGCTACAACCTATGGAGCTATAGCTTCTGAACTGTTTATGCGGTTACAGCCCCAAAGATCATAGAGATGTGCTTTTGCACATAACTGAAACTCCTAAATAGGGAGAAATGGACGTAATATAGCATCCATTTGCCATTATCTACCCGTGATAAAACTAGTTTTAACGTACGTCTTGCATGTCAGGGGTTGGGAGTTTGTAACGGAGCTGTTGTCTACCGCAAAGTGGGTGACGTTAACTAATCAGACCCAATATCGTTCTTTGATTTGCTATGTATCATCCTATCATCGGTTGTTTGAAATGTGCTCGCCTACCAGTTTTTCTGTCACACAAACACACACACACACACACACACACACACACACACACACACACACACACACACACACACACAGCACACAATAAACTGACATAAATACGTACATACATACTCATTACATATATAATACCGGATGCGTGTTAATACAAAACAGATGGAAGAGGAGAATCAAACAAGCAGTTAATTGAAATAAAAATTCGTCCAGGAAACAATGATTTCCCCGATACGACTTATGCACAAGTGCAGTCTTGCCAACGTCACAAGATTGAGAGTTCGAAAGCTGCGTTTATTTCGAAAGACCCCTGTTAAATAGCTTTCACTAAACATTGGCCTCCCAGTTCACTCGACTTAAAAGCAACAGGCATTTTTGTTTGTTTATTTTAGACAATACTAAAAACCTTTGGTCTGTTTCATCCTCGATGACCTCCGATAACGCATTGCGGATTGTCAGTTCACTCTGAACACGAAAGACGTCTGAAATTTTTTAACATGTGCAGATATGAATGATGAGAGTTGCTGAAGCCCACCTACCTATTAACGGTGGCCATGTTGAACTTTTCCTGTAATGTGTTTGTCCTCAAGCGCACATCTGAAATTTGGATCTTCAGAGATTTCTGTTATAAGATGCATGGACTCAGTCGTAAAGCGTTGCGTTAGGGAAATGATGTGTTTCCGAACCTGTGTGTCTTAGAGTTATTTACTTCATTCACTCTCCTCTAGCTGTCTGTTTTTTCGCACCCATGATAATTTAACACCCTGTACATAGATTTTTTGTTTGTTTGAGACTTGAGGATAATATTGTCTCAGAAATAACTTACAATAGTTCTAATTCCTAAGGCCGACCAAGGTTTTCGGGAAGTTTTCATTGTTCACTGGCAGAGACCAGATTCGTAAATTCTCTCCCAAATATCGCAGGGGAATCCATGTGTCCCACTGTCACACTGGTGGTATATTCTGCTAAAAAGAACAAGGTTCTAGAACATCCCACGCTGTTGTTACGAGTTGAGAACGAAAAATGAAAATATAAATAGATATGCAGAAATTACTCTCTCTAAACCACACACTCGCTTCTCATTACCAGCCTTACCCTATACGACAATGGACAAAAGATGAATACTGTACGCAGTTCTATATACCATGAGGTAACAAAAGTCATGGAATAGTGATATGTACATATGAGGTTGGCGTTAGTATCGCGTACACAAGAGGTAAAAAGGCAGTGCACTGGGGGAGCTGTCATTTGAGCTCAGGTGATTGAAGTGAGCAGCGTTCCGACATGATTATGACAGCACGACCGGAATTAATAGACTCTGATAGTGGAATGATACTTAGGGCTAGACGCATGGGACATTACATTCCCAAAATCGTTAGGGGAGTCAGTATTCCGACGTCCATAGTTATGAGTATGTGACGAGACTACCAAATTTCAGGCGTTTCTTCTCATCGTGGTCAACGCTATGGCAAACGGCCTTCACTTAACGGCCGAGAGCAGCGGCGTTTGTGTAATGTACCCAGTGTTAACAGAAAAGAAAGATTTTGTGAAACAATCTCAGAAATCAATGTGGGACGTACGACAAACAGATCAGTTAGGACAGTGCGGTGAAATTTGGCGTCACTTGGGCTGTGGCAGAAGACGACCTACGCGAGTACCTTCGCCAACGGCCCATCACCTGCAATACCAGTTGGACCCTAGGCGACTTTGAAACCGTGGCCTGGTTAGATCTCAGTTGGTAAGAGTGTGGAGCAGGCCCCAGGAAGCCGCTGAGGCCAGTTTGTCTGAGAGGCACTGTGCAAGGTGGTGATGGCTCCATGATGGTGCGGTCTGTGCGCGAAGTCTTGCACCAGCAACAGGCAGCATGGTTCAGTATTTCTGCAGGGGACTTCCGACGACTTATTGAATCTGTCCTTCTTCGAGCTGCTGCACTATGCCATGACAAAGAGGTCTGGCACGTTACTGGTAGATACCGCACGACTTTTGTCACCTTGGTATATACATTACTCGTCCAGTCCCTACACGAACTCAAAATATACCTCTTACCTTAAACGCAAGAAACACCACACCCCCATCTACTTTGACAGCTCTTATTAGCGGGCACTAAAGGGTGCGTGGGAAGAAGGGAGAAGGGCAGGTATTTGAAGTCATTATATCGCTCAGAAGATGTTCTGACGATTTCCCCGTCACGTTGTAAGGTGTCAGGCATATCCAACACCTTCCATGAAAACCCTGACATGAAAAGCAAATCCAGTAGTATGTCACATAGCTCCGAATAAATCGTGACATCAGATTAACCAAAGTAATACGAGTAACGAGTGAGCAAATGGAATACCACAGACTAACACAAGAATGCCTAAATGCATGTCATACCTTCCCACCGTGAGACAGACGCAGTTCCGAGGGGAGAAACGAGAACAGAAGCCGAGAGCAGAACCGTGTTAAGCTAGAAGGCCCTACGATAAGGGACGGACTGAACACCCACGTCGCCAGCTAACCACTAGGACAACGCCAACTGCAATTTTTAGTGTGAGACTTTTTCGCGTCTCTGTTACGTCAAGGACCACCCCCGAGCCCATGTTAAAAGCTAGAGCTCTCCAGAAAAACAGTATAGATCTTACGATAACACAAAAAGGGCCACACCACCCACAAGTTTTTGCGTGAGAGTTTTTCGCGTCTCTGTTACATTAGGACCACCCCACCCCAGCCCATGTTAAAAGATAGAGCCCTCCAGAAGAACATTATAGATCTTACGATAACGCTAAAAGGACCACACCAGCTGCAAGTTTTAGCGTGAGACTTTCTCGCGTCTCTGTTACGTTGCAAACTTTAATAATATCACCCCACCACGAAACGTATAACGTTTCTCGTTGGATGGACAGAATTTTTGTAGGTGGAGCTTAAGGTTAACATTGAGACCCTGATTGGTCAGATGAAAACCCAGCCCGATAGTTTTTTTTTTTTTAAACCAACTTCGGAAAATGGTAGTAAGGAGAAGTTAAGGGAGGTTAGTTCCGAGACGGCGAACTGGATGGCTGCTGCGCCGGCCGCTGCCCCCCTGAACCTGCCTAACCAACGACAAGGTAATGAACGCACGCGATGCATCATAACAGCGCATAAAGCTTCACTCAGAACACGATATAGAACAAACAGACACCACCATGAATGTTAGAACGTGACACATTGAATTTTTTGTGTCTGTTGCATTCTGTTTCATACACAGGAGTAGTTTATGATTCAACTGATCACGCATGACCTTCAGAGCGCTTGACACATCCAATGTGGCACCGATATGTACGATGTATGTTATCGACGATTTTTAATTCGAAACCAGATAATCCGGCTAATGTAAATACCTACAGTGGCAAAGCGCTATCTATAGGTCATGAGTACATGCCACGCCAGCAGATAGACGCAAGTGATCAAAGGGACGTCATAGAGGCGTCAACTCTATACCAAATGCTGAGAGCGGCCCTTTCATTAACCGCTATGTTAAAGAGACTGCAAAGAGAGGGAAACCATGCGAGTTTCTGGGCCTATCAGATAGCAGTACACTATGGTGTCATACGTGTAGGGTAAACAAGACTTTGACATTTCTGTGCTTCTTTGTATATTCAGAATTCACGAATCGTGATAGTGGGCTTGGTATATGTCGATACATAAAGTGTGTGTCACCACTACTTTGATGTGCCATATTCACCTTCAAGGGACCTCGCACGTCTCACACCTTACACAGCTCATTCATCACACAGACACAACAGAGGGAGATGGCTGACCCCTTATTCTGACGTGCAGCTAAGTGTAGTTATTTGTGTGATCAGTTCAAGTTTTTGGCCTATAATTGTCTGTTAACGGGTAACATTGCATGGAAATTAATAATTCTCATTGGAATTGTGTATTGTTTGATATAGTGCTTTATATTATTTTCACGAGAAGACGAAGAGGATTTTATTTTGAGTCCGCAAAAGCGAGGCATTTTTTTCTTTCGTTCTCATCTTGCACCCATGAATTTTAAGGATTTTATTTATTGATGTGGCGAGCCTTGGGTTCAACTGCTTAGTTTCTAGTCATCAGTACTCCCTGTGTTAAATTGTGTATTTTACTAAAGTTTTATTACTTATCTGCACATATCCTGTAATACAACAACTGGTGTATGAGGCCAGAAATACGCTGTCTTAGACGAGTCTCAGGACTGATGACCACAACAACAACAGACGATAACATGTCATCTAGACAGGTCAGATATATTGTGACATTTCAGCTTGCACTTGAGGATGGTTATAAAGCCCAAATCTATTTCTAAGTCTGCATCCACACTCCGCAAGCCACCTGACGGTGTGTGGCGGAGGGCACCATGAGTACCTCTATCAGTTCTCCCTTCGATTCCAGTCTAGTATTGTTCGTGGAAAGGATTGTCGGTATGCTTCTGTGTGGGTTCTAATCTTTCTGATTTTATCCTCATAGTCTCTTCGCGAGATATACGTAGGAGGGAGCAATATACTGCTTGACTCTTCGGTGAAGGTATGTTCTCGAAACTTTAACAAAAGCCCGTACCGAGCTGCTGAGCGTCTCTCCTGCAGAGTCTTCCACTGGAATTTATCTATCATCTCCGTACCGCTTTCGCGATTACTAAATGATTCTGTAACAAAGCGCGCTGTTCTCCGTTGGATCTTCTCTATCTCTTCTATCAACACTATCTGGTACGGATTCCACACTGCTGAGCAGTATTCAAGCAGTGGGTGAACAAGCGTACTGTAACCTACTTCCTTTGTTTTCGGATTGCATTTCCTTAGGATTCTTCCAATTAATCTCAGTCTGGCATCTGCTTTACCGGCGATCAACTCAATATGATCATTCCATTTTAAATCACTCCTAATGCGTACTCCCAGTTAATTTGTGGAATTAACTGCTTCCAGTTGCTGACCTGCTATTTTGTGGCCAAATGATAAGGGATCTATCTTTCTATATATTCGCAGCACATTACACTTGTCTACATTGAGATTCAATTGCCATTCCCTGCACCATGCGTCAATTCGCTGCAGATCCTCCTACATTTCAGTACAATTTTTCATTGTTGCAACTTCTCGATACATCACAGGATCATCTGCAAAATGCCTCAGTGAACTTCCGATGTCATCCACCAGCTCAATTATGTATATTGTGAATAGCAACGGTACTATGACACTCCCCTGCGCACACCTGAAATCACTCTTACTTCCCGAGACTTCTCTCCATTGAGAATGGCATGCTGAGTTCTGTTACCTAGGAACTCCTCAATCCAATCACACAATTGATCTGATATTCCATATGCCCTCACTTTCTTCATTAAACGACTGTGGGGAACTGTATCGAATGCTTTGCGGAAGTCAAGAAACACGGCATCTACCTGTGAACCCGTGTCTATGGCCCTCTGAGTCTCGTGGACGAATAGCGCGAGCTGGTTTTCACACGACCATCTTTTTCGAAACCAATGCTGATTCCTAGAGAATAGATTGCTAGTCTCCAGAAAAGACGTTATACTCGAACGTATTACGTGTTCCAAAATTCTACAGCTGGTCTAAGTTAGAGATATAGGTCTATAAATTCTGCACATCTGTTCGACGTCCCTTCTTGAAAACGAGGATGACCTGTGCCCTTTTCCAATCCTTTGGAACGCTTCGCTCTTCTAGAGACCTACGGTACACCGCTGCAAGAAGGGGGGCAAGTTCCTTCGCGTACTCTGTGTAAAATCGAACTGGTATCCCATCAGGTCCAACGGCCTTTCCTCTTTTGAGCGATTTTAATTGTTTCCCTAACCCTCTGTCGTCTATTTCGATATCTACCATTTTGTCATGTGTGCGACAATCTAGAGAAGGAACTACAGTGCAGTCTTCGTCTGTGAAACAGCTTTGGAAAAATACATTTAGTATTTCGGCCTTTAGTCTGTCACCTGCTGTTTCAGTACCATTTTAGTCACAGAGTGTCTGGACGTTCTGTTTTGATCCACCTACCGCTTTGACAAAAGACCAAAATTTCTTAGGATTTTCTGCAGAGTCAGTGCGTAGAACGTTACTTTCGAATTCATTGAACGCCTCTCCCATAGCCCTCCTCACACTACATTTCGCCTCGCGTAATTTTTGTTTGTCTGCAAGGCTTTGGCTGTGTTTATGTTTGCTGTGAAGTTCCCTTTGCTTCCGCAGCAGTTTTCTAACTCGGCTGTTGTACCACGGTGGCTCTTTTCCATCTCTTACGATCTTGCTTGGCACATACTCGTCTAAATCATATTGTACGATGGTTTTGAGGTTTGTCCAGTGATCCTCAACACTATCTGTACTTCAGGTACTCTGAAATCTGCTTTTTGTCTCTTTTGATAAACAGAAAAATATTCCGACCTTTTTTAATATTTCTATTTACGGCTGATATCATCGGTGCCGTAACCGCTTTATGATCGCTGAGTCCCTGTTCTGCGTTAACTGTTTCAAATTGTTCGGATCTGTTTGTCACCAGAAGGTCTAATATGTTCTCGCCACGAGTAGGCTCTCTGCTTAACTGCTCAAGGTAGCTTTCACATAAAGCGCTTAAAAAAATGTCACTGGATTCATTGTCCCTGTCCCTGCCACCCGTTATGAACGTTTGAGTTTCCCAGTCTGTATCCAGCAAATTAAAATCACCACCCAGAACTATAACATGGTGGGGAAATCTACTCGAAATATTTTCCAAATTATCCTTCACGTGCTCAGCCACAACAGAAGCTGAGCCCGGGGGCCTATAGAGACATCCAATTACCATGTACGAGCGTGCTTTAACCGTGACCTTCACCCAAATCATTTCACATTTCGGATCTCCGTCAATTTCCTTGCACTCGTATCACTGTAAACACGCCTCCCCCTTCACTGTCCAGCCTGTCTCTGCGGTATACATTCCAATCTGAGTTTAGGATTTCATTACTGTTTACGTATGGTTTCAGCCAACTTCTGTCCCTAGTACTATATGGGCGTTGTGACCGTTTATTAATGATAGCAGTTCTGGGACCTTTCTATAGACGTTCCTGCAGTTTACTATTGTTGTTGTTGTTGTGGTCTTCAGTCCTGAGACTGGTTTGATGCAGCTCTCCATGCTAATCTACCCTGTGCAAGCTCCTTCATCTCCCAGTACGTACTGCAACCTACATCCTTCTGAATCTGCTTAGTGTATTCATCTCTTGGTCTCCCTCTACGATTTTTACCCTCCACACTGCCCTCCAATGCTAACGTTGTGATCCCTTGATGCCTCAGGATATGCCTACCAACCGATCCCTTCTGCTAGTCAAGTTATGCCACAAACTTCTCTTCTCCCCAATCCTATTCAATACCTCCTTATTACTTACGTGATCTACCTACCTAATCTTCAACATTCTTCTGTAGCACCACATTTCAAAATCTTCTATTCTCTTTTTGTCCAAACTATTTATTGTCCATGTTTCACTTCCATACATGGCTACACTCCATACAAATACTTTCAGAAACGACTTCCTGATACATAAATCTATATTCGATGTTAACAAATTTCTCTTCTTCAGAAACGCTTTCCTTGCCATTGCCAGTCTACATTTTATATCCTCTCTACTTCGACCATCATCAGTTATTTTACTTCCTAAATAGCAAAACTCCTTTACTACTTTAAGTGTCTCATTTCCTAATCTAATTCCCTCAGCATCACCAAACATAATTCGACTACATTCCATTGTCATTGTTTTGCTTTTGTTGATGTTCATCTTATATCCTCCTTTCAAGACACTGTGCATTCCTTTCAACTGCTCTTCTAAGTCCTCTTCCGTCTCTGACAGAATTACAATGTGATCGGCGAACCTCAAAGTTTTTATTTCTTCTCCCTGGATATTAATACCTACTCCGAATTTTTCTTACTGCTTGCTCAATATGCAGATTGAGTAACATCGGGGAGAGGCTACAATCGTGTCTCACTGCCTTCCCAACCACTGCTTCTATTGCATGCCCCTCGACTCTTATAACTGCCATGTGGTTTCTGTACAAATTGTAAATAGCCTTTCGCTCCCTGTATTTTACCCCTTCCACCTTTAAAATTTGAAAGAGCGTATTCCAGTCAACATTGTCAAAAGCTTTCTCTAAGTCTACAAATGCTAGAAACGTAGGTTTGCCTTTCCTTAATCTTTCTTCTAAGATAAGTCGTAAGTTCAGTATTGCTTAACGTGTTCCAACATTTCTACGGAATCCAAACTGATCTTCACCAAGGTCGCCTTCTACCAGTTTTTACATTCGTCTTTAAAGAATTCGCGTTAGTATTTTGCAGCTGTGACTTATTAAACTGATAGATCGGTAATTTTCACATCTGTCGACACCTGCTTTCTTTGGGATTGGAATTATCATATTCTTCTTGAAGTCTGAGGGTATTTCGCCTGTCTCATACATTTTGCTCACCAGATGGTAGAGTTTTGTCAGGACTGGCTCTCCCAAGGCAGTAAGTAGTTCTAATCGAATATTGTCTACCCCCTGGGACTTGTTTCGCCTCAGGTCTTCCAGTGCTCTGTCAAACTGTTCACGCAGTCCCGTATCTCCCATTTTATCTTCATCTAGATCTTCTTCCATTACCATAATATTGTCCTTAAGTACATCGCCCTTGTGTAGACCTTCTATATACTTCTTCCACCTTTCTGCTTTCACCTCTGAGCTCTTGATATTCATACAGTTGGCTCTCTTTTCTCCAAAGGTCTCTTTAATTTTCCTGTAGGTTGTATCTACACTCCTGGAAATTGAAATAAGAACACCGGTAATTCATTGTCCCAGGAAGGGGAAACTTTATTGACACATTCCTGGGGTCAGATACATCACATGATCACACTGACAGAACCACAGGCACATACACACAGGCAACAGAGCATGCACAATGTCGGCACTAGTACAGTGTATATCCACTTTTCGCAGCAATTCAGGCTGCTATTCTCCCATAGAGACGATCGTAGAGATGCTGGATGTAGTCCTGTGGAACGGCTTGCCATGCCATTTCCACCTGGCGCCTCAGTTGGACCAGCGTTCGTGCTGGACGTGCAGACCGCGTGAGACGACGCTTCATCCAGTCCCAAACGTGCTCAATGGGGGACAGATCCGAAGATCTTGCTGGCCAGGGTAGTTGACTTACACCTTCTAGAGCACGTTGGGTGGCACGGGATACATGCGGACGTGCATTGTCCTGTTGGAACAGCAAGTTCCCTTGCCGGTCTAGGAATGGTAGAACGATGGGTTCGATGACGGTTTGGATGTACCGTGCACTATTCAGTGTCCCCTCGACGATCACCAGAGGTGTACGGCCAGTGTAGGAGATCGCTCCCCACACCATGATGCCGGGTGTTGGCCCTGTGTGCCTCGGTCGTATGCAGTCCTGATTGTGGCGCTCACCTGCACGGCGCCAAACACGCATACGACCATCATTGGCACCAAGGCAGAAGCGACTCTCATTGCTGAAGACGACACGTCCCCATTCGTCCCTCCATTCACGCCTGTCGCGACACCACTGGAGGCGGGCTGCACGATGTTGGGGCGTGAGCGGAAGACGGCCTAACGGTGAGCGGGACCGTAGCCCAGCTTCATGGCGACGGTTGCGAATGGTCCTCGCCGATACCCCAGGAGCAACAGTGTCCCTAATTTGCTGGGAAGTGGCGGTGTGGTCTCCTACGGCACTGCGTAGGATCCTACGGTCTTGGCGTGCATCCGTACGTCGCTGCGGTCCGGTCCCAGGTCGACGGGCACGTGCACCTTCCGCCGACAACTGGCGACAACATCGATGTACTGTGGAGACCTCACGCCCCACGTGTTGAGCAATTCGGCGGTACGTCCACCCGGCCTCCCGCATGCCCACTATACGCCCACGCTCAAAGTCCGTCAACTGCACATATGGTTCACGTCCACGCTGTCGCGGCATGCTACCAGTGTTAAAGACTGCGATGGAGCTCCGTATGCCACGACAAACTGGCTGACACTGACGGCGGCGTTGCACAAATGGTGCGCAGCTAGCGCCATTCGACGGCCAACACCGCGGTTTCTGGTGTGTCCGCTGTGCCGTGCGTGTGATCATTGCTTGTACAGCCCTCTCACAGTGTCCGGAGCAAGTGTGGTGCGTCTGACACACCGGTGTGAATGTGTTCTTTTTTCCATTTCCAGGAGTGTATATTAGCCCTAGTGAGATAAGCCTCTACATCTTTACATTTGTCCTCTAGCCATGCCTGCTTAGCCATTTTGCACTTCCTGTCGATCTCATTTTTGAGACGTTTGTATTACTTTTTGCCTGCTTCATTTACTGCATTTTTATGTTTTCTCCTTTCATCAATTAAATTCAATATTTCTTCTGTTACCCAAGGATTTCTACTAGCCCTTGTCTTTTTACCTTCTTGATCCTCTGCTACCTTCAGTACTTCATCCCTCAGCGCTACCCATTCTTCTTCTACTGTATTTATTTCCCCCATTCCTGTCAATTGTTCCCTTATGCTCTCCCTGAAACTCTGTACATTCTCTGGTTCTTTCAGTTTATCCAGGTCCCATATCCTTGAGTTCCCACCTTTTTGCAATTTCTTCAGTTTTAATCTACAGTTCATGACCAATATATTGTGGTCAGAATCCACATCTGCCCCCGGAAATGTCCTAAAATTTAAAACCTGGTTCCTAAATCTCTGTCTTACCATTATATAATCTATCTGATAACTTTTAGTATCTCCAGGATTCTTCCATGTATACAACCTTCTTTTATGATTCTTGAACCATGTGTTAGCTATAATTAAGTTATGCTCTGTGCAAAAGTCTACCAGACGGCTTCCTCTTTCATTTCTTAGCAGCAATCCATATTCACCTACTATGTTTCCTTTCTCCCTTTTCCTACTGTCGAATTCCAGTCACCCATGACTATCAAATTTTCGTCTCCCTTCACTACCTGAATAATTTCTTTTATCTCATCATACATTTCTTCAATTTCTTCGTCATCTGCAGAGCTAGTTGGATTATAAACTTGTACTACTGTAGTA
This sequence comes from Schistocerca gregaria, assembly GCF_023897955.1. Classification (NCBI taxonomy): domain Eukaryota; kingdom Metazoa; phylum Arthropoda; class Insecta; order Orthoptera; family Acrididae; genus Schistocerca; species Schistocerca gregaria. The sequence continues at coordinate 363,465,722 of NC_064925.1, read as the reverse complement.
GGCATGGGCTTCGTGTCTATATTGGCCACACTAAAATGTTCACTATGCTGTTGTAGTAGCTTACCCGCACTCCTATTTTATTTATTTATTATTAAACTTACTCCGGCATTACCCCTATTTGATTTTGTATTTATAACCCTGTATTCACCTGACCAGAAGTCTTGTTCCTCCTGCCGCCGAACTTAGCTAATTTGCACTATATATTGTCATTCCCTGTTGCATTTTGCCTACTCCTACCTTGCTGCGTCTCAGGAGGCGTTTTGTCAGGCCTAGGGAGGGAAGTTTCTAACCTAAAAAACCCCCATGTGCACTCCATACGTACTCCGCTACCATTGTAGCCGCTTCCGGCGTGTAGTGCACGCCTGACCTATTCAGGGGGACTCTACATTTATCCACCCGATAGCGGAGGTAGAGAAATTTGCGCCCCAGATCTCCGCAGAATCGTCTGAGCCTCTGGTTTAAGCCTTCCACTCGGCTCCAAACCAGAGGACCGCGATCGGTTCTGGGAACAATACTACAAATAGTTAGCTCTGATTCCACCCCGCGAGCGAGGCTTTCCGTCTTCACCAATTCCGCCAACCCCATGTACGAATTGAGGATGACCTCTGAACCCAGACGGCAGGAGTCATTGGTGCCGACATGAGCAACAATTTGCAGTCGGGTGCACTGAGTGCTCTCTATCGCCGCCGGTAGGGCCTCCTCCACATGTCGGATGAGACCTCCAGGCAAGCAGACAGAGTGAACACTGGCCTTCTTCCCCGACCTTTCCGCTATTGTATGAAATAAATATATTGTAATTTACAGTCAAATGGCGAACATTTCTTTCCAAAAGTTTTATATGATTGTTCCCGACCTTCCCTGCTCGAACACCCACCCAGCCACCCCCCCCCCCCCCCCCCCCCCACACACACACACAAACACACAATTAAAAATTTGATGGAAAATTTTCGATTGCTTTTTGATAGTAAACTACTCCTGAGGTATACATACTTTTGTTGACTCAGTACCTAACCCCTATCCAACCAGCTCAATTCAGCCTAAATTGACCCATGACCTAAGAAATTTGGTCCTTTAGGAATTCACACAAATACCACCTAAGTTTCTAGCAGTCAAGCCACGATTTTCTTTAAGCTCTATGATCAAAATAAAGGGAGGGTAATTAGTAAACTAAATGAGACCATTTAGTGATTGTATTCACTGCTATGTATGTTGTGAATAGATGATCGATCTATACACAAGCAAAGTAAATATTTTAGACTTTGTACTTACAAACAGGTCTGACCTTATCGACAATGTCAGTATAAAAACAGGGGTTAGTGATCGAGATAATGATATTGCTGTAACCTCGGTTGTCGCCTAGTGTCCAGCCACCAACCCTACAGCGTTGTGTCGCGAGTTCTCGCGCTTCCAGGACCCCAGGAACACCCCTGCGGCACATCACACCCCAGCAGTCGCTAGGTGCCGCTACGTTCGCCGTATGCAACGCTGCAATCGTGAGTACTATCTCGCTTCCACTAGTCACGTGCCACCGCCGCATTTCCATGGTTTTTTTGCCACCCGACGTCATACTACACTGCCCTGCAGCTCTAGCGAGTCCATACCGAAAGTTCACACTTCACAATTCTCGAGGCTAAATGCCGACCGCTACGCTGCTCCTCAGTCAGAGTTTCCAACTGCGGGTTTCGCGGTACATTCAGTGCCTTAGACTGGCCACGTTCTTGGACCACAACTCGGAGACTACTGTCTCGCGTAGCATCGCCAGACCGCTGAATAGTTGTGAGTGTATCAGCTACGGGCTATGTCAAGTAATACCTGTCAGGACGAAACAGTATGCTTAACTCAGTAGTTCTGGCTAGCGTAAACAATACGGCTCGCACCTTGTAAAATTGTATATTGTGTCATTCTCATAACATATCTGGTCGACCTTTTCATTGGGTTACTCTGACGCTGCTTCGAACCGAACTAGTTTGATGTCTTGTGTTAATTAAGTTCCAATGTTCTTTGGCTACCTGGCCACTTCCGTTCATTATTAGTGTACAAGATCGACTGGAGGACATAAATGACGTCGTCATAGCACCGATGGTTTAAAGTTAATAAATCCATTAAGAAGGAGAGCAGAGCATTTTTGCTGGAAAGATCAGATAAGCAGTCGTTACCATCTCATACCATAAAGTTCCAATATGACGGACGTAGAGGAATCATGAGCAAAAAGATCTTTTGCTAACGTATGACGGTGGAAGTTATAGTATGCTTCGCGCATCGATTTGTCGTCCGGACGCACGAATTTCTTCCGTGTTTTGCCTACCATTCTTCGCGCCTTCTTTTTGAAACGGGACTGGGACAGTCTTTTATTTTCCTCAGAATTTTCCGAATTTCACTATTAAATCACGGTGGGTCTTTCTCCTCCTTAGTCAGTTACTCAGTTCATATTTCTCACAGAGTGTGATTTACGGCTTGGATTTCAAATCCCGCTTAAGGGAATAATGTGGTTTATTAGGATAATTTTGAGCTACAGAGGTTCTTCCGTAAAGCAGACGACATCGACCCATTTTTTAACAGGGAAGATCCACAGTAGTTCAATAACGAAATTCGGAAATAGCTGAGGAGGCAGATGTTGTTGCACTCTCAGTTGAATAAAAAGGCAAATATCAGAAGAAATTTGTGCCTCTGAAAAAATACTGATGCGTGAGGCATAGACTTTACATCGTCAAATCTCGGAGAAAGATCTTTGGGGAGAACCCGAGAAAAGTCTGGTCCTACGTAAAATTACAAGACTGGTGTGCCAATAATGGACAGAAAAATGGAAGATAAAGTTCTAAATTGCACATTTAAGAATTCTTTAATGCAGAAGGATGGTGGAAACATACCGTGGTCGGACTGTCGCACAGACTCCCCTATGGAGGACATAGTAATAAGCATCGGTGACGCAGAGAGGCAACTGAAAGAACTGAAAACAGAAAAGTCTCCAGGTCAGGATGGAATCCCAGCCAGATTTTACAAGGGCTACTTTGGAGAACTGGTCCCTTATTTTGCATTCATTTATTGCGAATCTCTCACCCACCGCAAAATTCTAGGCGACTGCGAGAAAACAGATGTGATTCTTGTGTATAAGAACGTACCAGTAAAATTACAGACCAATATCCTTAACATCAATTTGAAGCAGAGTTCTTAGAGATATTCTGCTTTCCAATATAACAAGTGTTCTTGAGACTGAAGGGCTTCCTTCCACAAATCATCTCGGATTTAGAGAGCGTCGCTCATGTGGGTCTGCACGTGCTCTTCTACCATGTGTTTCACTGCGACCCGAGGATGAAGGGCCACAGGCCGGTTCCATGTTCTTGGATTTACGGCAAGAGTTTGACACTGTGCCCACTGCAGACAGTTAAAGATCGTCCGAGCGTACGGATTAGCTTCTGAAATACACGAATGGCTCGGAGACTGCTCAAGTAAGAGAACCCAGTACATTATCCTCGGTAGCGAGTGTTCATCATAGTGGCCTAGGGAAGCGTGATGGGATCGCACATGTTCTCTGTGTCCATAAATGATCGGGTGGATAGTGTTATGGGTAATGTGTGCCTGTTTGTCAATGACGTTGGGGTGTATGGAGAAGTGTCATATTTGAGTGACTGTCGGAGGATACAAGATGACTTAGAGCTTCTAGTTCATGCGATGAATGGCAGGTCACATCGATTAAATATCTAGGCTTATCGTGGCTTATTAGGATAACTTTGAGCTACGGAGGTTTCCCGGTAATGAATGCGACTGCGACCAATTTTTGTGTAATGATCGATTTTTGAAGTCTTCACCAGGTCGCATTAAAGAAAGATATCGAAGTAATTCCGAGGCGGGCTGCTATGTTTCTTATCGGAAGTATTACGGACATGCTTCTTGAATTCAGACGCGAATATCTCGAGGGAAGACAATGTTATTTTCGCGAAACATTAGAGAGAAAATTTAGAGAACTGTCATTTGAATCTGGCTGCAGAACGATCCTACTGCCTCCCAGGTACATTTCGAGTAAGGACCACGGGGATAAGATATGGAAATTAGGACAGGTACAGAGGTATAGACACAGTCGTTTGTCCCTAGCGTCATTGGCGAGTGAAAAAGAAAGTCAAATGGGCAGAGTACTTCAAGGAACAAACCGCGGCTTGCATAGTGGATGTAGATGTATATCCTACATAGAGAGCACTGATTGCACTGCAGGCGTCTAGCCAAGATACTAGTCTGCACCCTGTGTGACTAACACTCTTGCATGTGTTTTGTCCCACTGACAGGTCTTGATGGCTGGAAATTTAGATTTTGCTTTATGATTATTAGGTGTCGACAATTAACAGATTTGAATAATAGTGAATTTTTGTGGTCAGACTCAGCACCCATTTCAACATAGAGTCCGCGGAGGAGACGTTGATAAGCGTGCTTGAAATTAATTTCATTAAACCTTACTGAGCACCATTCGCAATGTGTACGCCTCGTTACCAGGATAATTTGTTTCACTGTCTAAGAAGTCCGTACTTGCTTTTACTTATGCTTGTTGTTTTCCCTTTCACTTATAAAGAATAATTAGTAACTACGATCCTTCACAAACACCATGCAGAATACATCAGCGTGGACAGTGGTCAGCCAAGCAGTAGAATAAATACGGCAGTGGCGAGATGTGTAGTTTATGAAAATTGTGCTTCTCTTCATTATCAGCATATGCCACTAACATGGAAATCGTCACGAAGAAATAGTTTACTTGTGCCGCGCGCATCGCGATGTAAACATCACAGGGTGTCTACTCTGCTAACACCGCGAAATTGACATTGCCTAAAGTCTTGTCTAAGAAATTATGTAGAAAAGCTTTTAGTATAACGTTGTGCTGTGTCATCTGTACTTGAAATTTCTGGCTACAGTGACAAGGATTACAGTTATGATCATAGGAAAGAATTTTAGAATTCTTTTTCCGCTTTCGTGGTGTATCCAGTGCAATGTTTATTTCCAGAAGGTTTTACACACACACACACACACACACACACACACACACACACACACACACAGACACTCCCATAAGTACTACAATACTCTTGACAAGAGTATGTGCAGATGCATAGCGTAAGTCGAATAATGGCCAGTTTGATATAAAAGAACATCTAAATGTAGATAAGATTCTAAGGTCATTTTGAAGCGTTTTCACAGTTGCAGAGCGCTTCTTGAAGTACGCCATTTAATCAGAAGGCTGGTTTTACAGAAGTAGCACTTGGGACCTACTACACGACGTCTGCGCTCTCTGCTCTAGAGGGGTGTAATACGCTTTCCGCCTGATTCAATTTGCGCCGCCTGTGTCGGAATACATGCTCGCTTATCCAATTTTTGCTAGCAGCTAGCAAGTTTATTGCACTCAAGTCGGCTCCTTTGAATGTGGAATGTGAAACTTAAAAGTTATGTGGGGTAGCCGACCTTATGCAAATATCGATGTGAAAGTGTCTGGATAAAAATGAAATAAAATACAGAAAATTGGTAAGTTTATTTATAATTTTTGTCTTAGTCATTGGCCTTTGCAAAAGTAAAGTTAAATAATTTTCAGACACAAATATTTTCGGTAGCTTTCAGATAAAACGTCTAATTTACCACCTGCAGTACACCTAACCTATTACCGTTCGGTCCGCTACAAAGTTTTCATCTACGCGTTGATAGAAGCGTTGTCAAAAAATAAGTACGATGTAATTTTAATGCCCCATCGCTAAAGAGATCATTTTATGCGGAGCACAAACTAGTAAAGCCTTAATTCTGCGTGGAAGAGAGTCCAAACATATCTATCGATTGGCCATGTTCAGATGAAATTTTTCTTGACGATCAGATCCTATACAGCTACCAAATAGCGTCTACGTTACTTGTTACGTTTACTCACTATTCCATATAGACTGCGCAAAAGAATGAAAACGTCACTTTTTATAACCCTGTCACCCTCTATCCCAACGTCCCCCCCCTCCCCCCACCCCAACCCCATCCTCACCGTTCCCATTGCGACGCAGGAGGAGTGAAATATCGCTCAAAGGCTACGACAACTTTCCTCTGTATCGGTACGAAACCTTGGGGCATTGCGACATAGCCTTCGTGCCCAGCGATTCTTCAAACAGCAAATTGCCGTCGCATGAAGATAAAAGGATAGAGTTCAAATGTTCTCAACAAAGAGGGGTGGGGAAAGGGGGAGGGTGGGTGGCACTGAGGGTGTTGCCCAGCTGACTGGTCTTAGAGGGACTTATCACGATGTGACGCAGTTCTCTACAATATAGGGATGTCTGCAGCGATACACACTGTTACATAGAATCAGTCTAAGACGAGACGACTAGCAAGCATGATAAATAAGCCGACACAAATCTGCAAAATCTTAAGAAAACCTGTAAAACAATAAGAAAATGGATCAACGACAGCCGTCCGAAGGTAAGCTATCAACAAAGTTTTTAGTTCTGCCAGTGTGTGGCGCCATATCACACTTACCTAATTGGTCGCCCGTTCTTTGCCAATACATAACATGAACTCTCAGAGGCCTGTATATTTAATCAAGCGTTTTGATTTTGTAAGTCAGTCATAGCAACTGTTTATCAACGTTTGTCTAATGGGGATTTGTGTTGGGGGGCCATGAATTTTATAAATTCTATAATTAAAAGAATATAGGGAATCCAGTATTGAACATCATCCTATTAATTTTCCGTGCTAGGTGACCTCTGATTTCACTCGTATAGACAGTGTTCCCAAAATTGTGTTGCCATGGTGTTTTGAAACATGTGTTTTCCATGCACGAGTCGTAAGGAATTATACTCTGTTATAAGAATTTCTAACTGTTGTACAGGAATTTCAAACATTAAACTCTATTTTGTCAGGAAAGATATTTACTTTTTTATTCATGTTTGTCATTTACGCACAATGAAATGTGACTGGAAACGGCTGTTTCTACATACGTATAATTAATTGAGGTGAGACAGTCGTCGTCTTTATGCAGTAGAATTAGTACTCCCAATCACAGTACACTGCGTACACATTTTCTTCGCTATTTCCTAATCCTAAGACGGTATAGGTCGTTGGAGCAAGAGTTGATTCTTCTGTAAGTAGGCTGTTTAGGTTTTTTTATTGGTAAAGCCGCCGCCACATAGCGCTCTGTATGAAAATCACTGGCTGTGCCATGTGCAGTCTGTGGCTGGTTTGCATTGTTGTCTGCCATTATAGCGTCGGGCAGTTGGCTGTTAGCGGCGCGTAGCGTTGCGCAGTTGGAGGTGAGCCACCAGCGGTGGTGGACGTGGGGAGAGAGATGGCGGAGTTTTGAAATTTGTAAGAATTGGTGTCATGAACTGCTATATATATTATGACTAGCGAGGTAAATACATTGTTTGTTCTCTATTAAAATCTTTCATTTGCTAACTATACCTATCAGTAGTTAGTGCCTTCAGTAGTTTGAATCTTTTATTTAGCTGGCAGTAGTGGCGCTCGCTGTATTGCAGTAGCTTGAGTAACGAAGATTTTTGTGAGGTAAGTGATTTGTGAAACGTATAGGTTAATGCTAGTCAGGGCCATTCTTTCGTAGGGATTTTTGGAAGTCAGATTGCGTTGCGCCAAAAATATTGCGTTTCAGTTTAAGCACAGTCTTGTATAAATTTTACAAAGGGGATGTTTCATGAATTTGCTGCTGTTGATCTCTTGGGACCGCTTGTTAGAACATCTAATGAATTTTCGTACGTTCTAGTCGCTGTTGAACTTACTTCAAAATTTGTTTCTTTCACTCCGTTACGTAAAGCCACTGGACGGTCTGTATCCAACGCCCTTGTTAAAAATTACTTACGTGAAGTTGGACACGTTAGTAAAGTAATTTCAGATAACGGACCGCAATTCAGATCTGCTGTTTGGTCACGCATGCTTCTTAACCATAAAATTAAATCCGTTTTTATTTCATTGTACTCACCACATTGTAACCCATCTGAACGGATTATGAAAGAAATCAATAAGCTTTGCAGACTTTATTGTCACAGAAAGTATCAGCATTGGGACAGATATTTACACTTATTTCAAAACGTGCTGAATGAAATGTCTCATGACTCCACTGCTTTACCACCTGTTCTTGTACTGAAGAATAAAGAACCACCGAACAGAATCAGAGAGCTAGTACCTTTTCCGAATACACGTAAACTTCGACACAAAGACATAATTGATTTGGCTATTAAAAATATAAATTCTGCTGCAGTCAAAAGGAGAAAATTGCACGGTAAAGCAAATGCAAAGAAATTATATGTTGGTCAGAAAGTTCTCATTAAAGCTTATTCATTGTCACATAAGAAGAAACACTTGAGTCACAAATTCTTTCTAGTTTACAATGGACCTCACAGAATCCGACGTATACCACATGATAATTGCGTTGAAGTTGAAACTCTGCGTACTAGGAATAGTAAAGGTTTACACCACATTTCACATGTAAAACCGTTTATTGAAATATAATCTGCTTTTTAACTTTGTCTTTGCCATAAAACATTTCACTTCACATTTCTAGTATGCTTTGTCACACTGAGAAACTGTTAACATGCAACAATGTTTTGAAGTTAACTATCCAGTCTAGAACCTAGGGAACATTTTTAAATAGAAATTACGAATGCATTGTTATAGTGAACAGACGACACAGTGTTGTTGTTTGTACATTCTTGCTTGTTAGTTGCACGATTACGTAACGACTATAAGGCTTACATACTTAGAACATATACTGTTAATGAGGTTTTAATGCATCATTTTGGTTCAGTTGAAAAGACATTCTTTATTTGAAGTACTTTCTGTGAGATTAAAGATGACTTAGCATTTGGTATCTTTGATAGCTACACGATTATATCACGACGCTACTAATGTGTGACACAATTTACATTGTGCTTTTGCGGTGTATCTGTTTTATATCTGCACACTTTTTCTAAATTCTTCTGGAAAGGAAAACATGTTTTAGTAGTAACTTTGTGGTATAGCTACAATGAGACAGCCTTTATCGTAGCACAACAATACGTTACATTATAGTACTTTCTTGATCATGGTAAGGTACGTAATAACTACGATATCTATACGGAAAGCATTTCACCTTCGTTTATGATGAGGTAAGTACATTTACTTTAGCAGAACTTTGCTTACAGAGGACGATAACTACGACAATTCCACAGAATTATCTTACAGCAAAACGCACATTTAGCAACATAGGGCACGCATTTGAGTGATTAATTTGGTACTTAAACCTTTTATTTATTAATATTGTTGAATTAAAAAGAAAGTTTTTTGTGATACATTTCATTCCATTGCTGTAATCTGTAACACCTGAGGGTATACTTACATTAATCCTCAGGGGGGTACACGCTTACTTTGTGTACCATGTGTTTGGCAAGCTCAAGGAGCCCTAGCTAATATGGTATTTGCTTATACAACTTTACACATCGGTACCATATTTCTCTAACACATAAATTACACAGCTATCTGATCATTTAACTGAGAGAAACAAACATTTATTATACTACATCAGTGACAGATGTTTACGTAATTACACAGTTGGATAACTTAACACTTACGAAATTGTATTTTGTCTGTACTTTGTGAACTGTTCATATTTTTTCAGAACCATCGTGATACTATGAGAGCTATGAATGATGTATTTGATATGGGATCATGATTTTTAAAGTACGTTTGAGGCAGATGACACTTTTGACATGAGCAGAGAATTTTTTTAGGTTTTGAAATTATTGGAGGAAGCTACGACGATTTTGAGAGTTGACTGAGGTGTTATGATGTTATTATTACGATAACTATATGTATTATGCTGCTGCGGTATGTTTATGGTCAATAAGATGATGCTACCGTATATGAGGAATTTGATTATGCTACGTATTTCTTATGATGAAATATTGAAGAAGTGTCGACGAATATGTATATGTGTAATAAGGTAAGAATAATGAGTAGTGGTTAGGGACTCTAGTTTGTGAAAGAGGATGTTGGAAACCGAGAATCGTACTGTAAGAGTTATGAAATGTATGTAAATGCGTGAATGTATTACAATGCCGTCGAAAATTTTTTGGACACTGTTATATCAATAGGATTTTATTTCTACAGATTTGTAACGGAAATTCTTGACCTGTGAATTTTTTTTTTATATGAGACTGCCACCGTAGCGGAAACTGGTGTCGTAAATATTTCGATAAGACAGTTAAGTGACCACCTGCACGTAATGCGTCGTGGGCACCCAGCTGCGCGACAACCACCTGACAAAAGAAAGCCAGTGTGTGCCTGTCAGAGACACAGGTGAAAAAGAGGCCATTATCCTCGCTATTGACATTCCTTTGTAGAAAGCATCGTAAATACCGCACCCTCAAACTTGAAAACATGATTACAATGTAGAGTTCTTAATTTATGATATTTACTGAAATGAAATGATTGGAAACATTTTATATCTATTGTCTTTCTAGCTGAGAGATTGCTCATTTTGTTTAATATTCAGTTTCTATCTGCACTGCAGCATTGGTTAAAATAAAATTTAATAGATGTACTAATATCACTATTTTCTGTCAACAGACCCAGTAAAGAATCATTTTATGATTTACTTTCTTGGAAAAGAGAGCACAAATAGACATTTCCCTTCACGGGAATTGCAAAAATAATTTTTTTACGATTTGGTAATTTATCTGCTAGCGTATGTTCTCGTGATGCATCACTCTAGTGTTAAGATGTGACATAGGTATTAATCATTTTTACTGTAATATTTTTTCTGCTTCTGCTTTGTCATGTTTAGATATAAATTATTACATTTATTGCTGCTCGCTATGCTTACTTGCGTTTTTTTGTCATTGCTGTTTGTATTAATTGTTTTGTGCTGCTGCTGCTGCTGCTGCTGCCTTGTCCCTTAGTTAAGCATCTGAGCTCAGTAGATTTAAGTTAGCTTAATAGGGGGTAGCCTATATAAGAGAATGAGTTGTGATGAATTTCAAGAAATGCACTGAGAGGTTATACGGGAAAAGTACATAAAGCAGGTATAGATAGGACTTTTGGAAATAATGAAGAACAAAGGGAGATCTCCGAGAAGTAAAGAAAGTTTTGTTTGCAAAGTACTGCAGTAAAACAAATCCTGTCCTTTCCTTTTGTGTTATCCCACTATGTGTTTGTGTACCCTTGTGTATTTGTTTTCTTCCTGTCTCTGTGTGCTGTTTCATAGAATTTTTTCTCTTCTAATACTAAGCTACATTCACTATGATGAGGAATACTGTTATCCTCAAATATAATTTGCATTAATAACATGTTATTTACTTGGTAAAGATGTTTACACATTATTTATTCTGTTTTTTTAATGCTCATGTGTGAAGTTGATGTTTCAAAAGTTATTCTGATCTTTTATGTATTTACTTATGTCATAATTCCTCTAACACTGATGTATATGTTTATTTCTATTCTTTTGTAAAGCCCGTTTTACTACAAATGTTATCTGTATTGTTATGTTCTTTAATGATGTATTTTGTGCCTTTGTAATTGTATTTTTACGTTGTAAATTTATAATTGTATAGACACCAGTTCTTCAAATTAAGTATCATTTCACTGCACACGTTTCTGTTGGTCATAGTATATGGACAATATTGAGAAGTAGGGACTGTTAGTGTTTACACATGTGTTGATAATTCAGCAAGGGACTGGTTAATAGCGTTGCTGGTTCTAAGGACAATTCCAAAAACTTTGTGCGTGCACAAGTGGTGGTTGATGGACTTGCTATATTCTCCGAAAGACTCTTCGATGGTGATTGTGAACCTGCACAGTCGCAACAGATGGCTGCTGGCAGTCTCTACAAGGATTACAATGGGTCTGCACCTGTGATGACCCACCACTACCATACTCTCTACCAGGACTACAGTGGGTCTACTCTGTGGCGACGTACCTACCAATATTGTTCAAAACTTCAACTGACTCTGCTGTGGGTTTCCTCTGTTGTGGCCCATTACCTGTCTGCATGCCAAGAGTCAGCACTGTCTTTCCGTTGGAAGGACAACACTACTTCTTCAAGACTGCTTAGAAATCCACTACTTCCAAGTGCAATTTCTTTTATTGCTCAGACTTTGAGAAAACACTGCAATTTTACTGTGATGAACGATCAGGACAGTCTTTATGGACTGTGAGAAAATTTTAGCTTTTGACCAACATTGTATCAATAAGTATGTGCATTTGATATCTTTGTTATTGTAATTATGAAAAAAAATTTCAAATCATTATTGGCCAGTGCCCAAAACAATTTGTAAAATTTTTTGTGGAGAGCATGGGGGCTATGTAAGTAGGCTGTTTAGGTTTTTTTATTGGTAACGCCGCCGCCACATAGCACTCTGTATGAAAATCACTGGCTGTGCCATGTGCAGTCTGTGGCTGGTTTGCATTGTTGTCTGCCATTATAGCGTCGGGCAGTTGGCTGTTAGCGGCGCGTAGCGTTGCGCAGTTGGAGGTGAGCCACCAGCGGTGGTGGACGTGGGGAGAGAGATGGCGGAGTTTTGAAATTTGTAAGAATTGGTGTCATGAACTGCTATATATATTATGACTAGTGAGGTAAATACATTGTTTGTTCTCTATTAAAATATTTCATTTGCTAACTATACCTATCAGCAGTTAGTGCCTTCAGTAGTTTGAATCTTTTATTTAGCTGGCAGTAGTGGCGCTCGCTGTATTGCAGTAGCTTGAGTAACGAAGATTTTTGTGAGGTAAGTGATTTGTGAAACGTATAGGTTAATGCTAGTCAGGACCATTCTTTCGTAGGGATTTTTGGAAGTCAGATTGCGTTGCGCCAAAAATATTGTGTTTCAGTTTAAGCACAGTCTTGTATAAATTTTACAAAGGGGATGTTTCACTTCTTGCTCCTAACTTTGGCGATCAAATGACACTGCACGTAATAGAGCAGACAATATAGTTGTTTAATGCTATGTTTCATTTTTACAGTAAGTAATTTATAACAGTGAGTGTGATATGTACGTGACCTATGACGGCGTTGTGCCCACTGAACTGAGACAAGAAGCATTAATCCTTCGATCTGAGAAGACCCTCTCAGCAGAGTTGACGCTAGTAGCTGTTTTGATTGAAGTCGAGAGACTGTGTATGCCATTGGACTCACATTCACTTGTTTATGGTCGCTCCCAGTCTTACCAAACTTAGCATTGAAAATTTTGTTTAATATTCTCATCATGAGAGTACTAAAGTTGATCAAGCCCAGATCGCACAAAATACTTTTTTTTTAATTCAAGAGAACCGGTTTCAACAATTCTATGAAACGAGTCTATTGTTTGAACGTATCAATAAAGTTGAATTATTTAAAGTTGAGTCCGCTATATATAACATTTCTATAATGTTTAACTCCAAATGTTCCGAATGTCTTCCTTTACAAATACATAGACGTACTCAACACAAAATTGTTTGCCAGCTAAGATTCACTAAGTGATTGGAATATATTTTCGTCAGAATGATTTCCAAAACAAACTTTGATTATTTTAATTTAGAGAAGGGACATCAGTTGAGTGAGCAACTTTACTAATACTTCCATTTCAAATGTTATGTATTTTTTTTTTATTTCTTTCGGGCGATCGGTGCACGTCTTTCTCATATCATACCCTCATACCCAGCCCAGTTGCGTCCCTAGGCTTTTGAATTAAAGTTTACTGGGAGATTCGTTTTTATAAATTGTATTCCACTTCAAATTCTGCAAATTATTCAAAATTCCTGCACCAACGCAGCACTTTGCTGTCATGCATAGCAGTTACGTTATGTGTGCTGCGTGAAATCAGGCAGAGCCCCTCATCATGAACAAATCGAATGACAGCACGCACTTGACACCTAGCACAAAACTACTGTTGGTGGTTCTTTAAGGGCTCACTGTGCGCTCGGAACTGAAAAGGACGGCGTGACGCGATCGACGGGCATAGTAAAGACACTGCGCGACACATCAGGCTTCACAGGATTTTCAGTGTGGTTTTAATTTCTCATCCGATCGCATCATGATAAAAAAATTTAGCGTTCCTATATGCACGGGAAGACAATAGTAGCGGCTCTTTCGAACTGAATAGGTGGTACATTTCTGGATTTGAGTCATGCCACAATATTACCGTTAGTCTGCACAGTGGTGAATTTCTTACTCTTTGATAATCTTTCAAATTTTCTTGAAAGTTAAAATACAAGTTAATAACATATGTATAAAGGTGTGATATATGTGACTGGAATTAGCAGATATGTGATGGAGACGGTGGAAAAGAAAGGCGAGTCCTTCATGCTGAGATTAGTAATTAGTTTTTACTGCAATTTAATCAGAATAAAGGACAGCCTGAGAGAGGAGGGAAACTGATGTGCATTTTCTAGTTTCCTCGACGTAATGAAAAATCCAGTATGTTTCTGACGTTCAACCACTGAAACTCTTATCACCCGATACATACATCGGTATACCTTCGGCGCAACCTCAGAATGAGCCAAAAGTCTGAGGAGTCACAGATACAGAAGTGCTGAGGATATCGTTAGGCCGTCAAGAGATACGCGTAAACTGAATCAGTGGTTAGCTGGTCGATCCATCTTAGAATGTATATGTGTCATTAGTTGCTGCCGTGTAGCGAGGTTCTAAAGAGCTTATTAAGGAAAGCGACAGATTCAAAGCTCTGTTCAAGCTGAAATCGATGTCACTGTTACCAGAAGAATTTCTACTGTTTTGTTCACCACAGACAGATAAAGTAGATTCCAGAATTTAGAAGTTGGACTACCTGATAGAGTGATGTGTTTGAAGTGCTCCGGCACAGCTGATATATTGCGTTGCAAGGGCCAGGTACACCTTTGGTGTTCCTTGCATCTTTCATGGACCGTACACGTTGTCTGTCCGATATATCCGATGTACGAAAGATCACAATCGCAACTAGATTATTGAAAAATTGAAACCTTTCAGAGCTTCGAGTCATCTTTAATGGAACCCACAATGGCTACTCTCTTCGTTGGAGGGCGAAAATTCATTTTCATTTTGGTCTGCATGATGACCCAACATATTTTTGACGACGGACTCCCAACAGGGTAGCCATAGATTCGAATCTCACTATTTTATCTTCCTCATTATTTCAGTCCACCGTTGGTTTTATCCGCAGCGCCTAACGTATACGCCGTGGAGAGTACCTAAAGTTCTTCTGAAGTGTTGAATACCATCCTGCAGACTGCCCTCTTCAGCAATGTTATTTGTTCCATGAACCACTATTATGAGAACACCCATTGTCGGGGAAGGATGGAAGCAGTTATTTACACAAAAATTTAAGTCCATTGGGGTCGGTGGCACCCATCATCCATGCAATGAACCAAAACATCCAAGAGTGGAAGGCATCGCAGGTTTTAAATTTCTATTGTAAATTGAATATTTATACGCATTAAATTAAATGTTTTAAAATTCCTGTAATTTAACCTCACCATGGAGTTCACACTCAGCATTGACGTCAAAATATCTTCATTATCGAGCAGCATCTGTGGCAGAATACGCAGGGAGTAATACACTTGTTTAAAAGGCCGAACGGGCATTGCTGCTACAGTCTGTCGCCCGAAAGATACACGGCATAACATCAAGTGATGAGATAGGGTTTCAGTGGTTTCATACAAGAAATCTTATGGATTATCAGGGAAATTGTTATATCAAACGAATAAACGAGTGTCGATAACCAGATGCTTCTTATTACATTCTACTTCTGTGTACAGTCAGTCGTAAGCTATGGAATAAATTTTTGGAGCACAGATGTACAAAATGTGGAAAGCTTCAATCTACAATAAGAGGCCCATTAAAGCAATAAACTTGTGAGTAATAAGTAAGTACTGTAAGTTAGTAATGATCGGCCTCAATATAAAAATCAATTTAATTTGATGGGAATATGAACTGCATCATCTGAGCACTCTTGCCAGTATACTTTGCATATTCAGTAATAAATTAGTAACCATCACACTGCTGATCGTAAAATGCATTCCTTCCCTTTATCTTTCACTCGACTCAAAGTAGTCGTTTTATTTAGATTGTGTGTGGCAGTTATAATGTGTAACCTATGGCGTACTGTGTGAATCAGGATGAAACTGATCATAAAAACCTATGAAATAATAATTATTGCGACATACAGTACTTGTAATGAACGCTGAATATTTCTTTGTGCGTGGTTTTCTCAGTGCATGTACTGCAAAACGAATATGCATTATTTTCGTAACTGGTTCCTGGTCATCATATAATTTAGCAGCTTATCACTCCTACCTGTTGTTGAATAATGTGGAAAAAAAGCTAAAGAAAAGATACCGGAAGCAAGCTTCGATCCAAAAACCTCGTTCTTTTGAAACTAAGCGGTTGCTCGCTTGGCTGCGAAATTCTTGCTTACTAATAGCCATACGAAGTATATGCGCATGTGTACAATGTTCAAACTCTGTTCCCTCGAAAACTGTTGAGAGTTGTTTCTTAGTTTTCACATACGTTGACGTCCTAGTAGTGTCCTACACAGCCCGTCGAGATGAATTAAATCAGTGAGGGTAGGTTCATATACCCCTGGTCAGCCCTTGTGAGGCCGACTGAGGAGCTATTTGACAGAAGTAGCGTCTCCGGTCACGAAAGCTGTCAACGGGTGGGAGAGCGGTGTGCTAACCACATGGCCCTCTGTATTCGCATAGCATAGAGTGACGTCTATAGGGTGACGACAACACGACGGTCGGTCGGTACCATTCGGCCTTCCGAGGCCTGTTCAGACGGAGTTCATTGAGTATTTTCATATTCGGGACCCAAAATTTTTCGAATTATACTTCTTTCGCTCTTCTCCAAATTATTTCTCTGTTTAGCTGTGTTCATGACGAGGTATTGATGAGGTACTATGAAGCATAAATACACCAATTTCTGATATGGTATTATTTTTTATTATGTAAATTGGTGAGAGAGGGGGGGGGGGAGAAAGGAAGCCAAAGGGAAGGTGCACACGGATGCAGAATCAGACGAGTGAAAATCTGTGGCGAACGAGGACAGGAACAAGGGATACCATGATTACTAGGTCGTTTTGTTAACTGCGCCACCCATACACAGTGTTTATCGCAGCTGTGAGGACTATTTCGGCACTCTGCCCAGCTGATTCTCACTGCCAGCAGTCCCCAACCATGCTTACTAATTCTAGATACTTCATGGAGATAGAATGTAAATGTGCGTCCGCCCTGAAGGTTGTGTATATATTGTTCATCGAAACGAATAAATTATGTGTCCTTCGGGCATTTCTGACGGACACAACGCATATAATTATTATTGATTATTATTTTTGACTGACATGTTTAATATTACTTCACAGACATATTTAGACGAATGAAAAACATGGTGACCCTTTATTGCAAATGACGTGTCACTCATCTGGAGAGCGAGTACAATTAATCTCAGACTCGGAGACAGAAAGTTCTTGCGGAATGGGGACGCAAGCTGGATTTGCAGCCTCCAGCCAATATCATCGCTCAATATGAAACCGCCTTTTGTGATAAAGCGAAAAGTCTCTGTCTTCCAGGCTTCTCTCTCGGTAGTTCCTAAATCTTTCGTCAGAGAGTTTTATTGGAACAGATGAGGCAGAGCAGCTCCACAGAGAAGTATGAAATACGACAGCCTTGGAAAGTAATACAAGCTCTTCCTGCCTTCAGTACCACTCAACGCTCGACGCGGTTTTGTGGTTCAGGATTTTCAAGGGACGCTGCACAGACGTATTATGAAATACGTACCAAGACAGACGTGCAATATTCTCGCAGACGTCAGCTCCTTTCTCTGTGAAGTGGAAGGCAATACTGCCATTAGGTTCACTCCTGTTGTCGAGTCCAATGTAAAAGATATCAATGTTTTTAACAATTTTGCGCTTTGGCACCAGAAATCTTGCAATATTCGCATAAAACTTTTTTTTTTTTTTTTTTTTTTTTTTTTTTTACTCTGTATTCCATCTGGTATGGGTGCGCTGCTATGGAGAAATTTTAAGCCAGACTGACTCTTCACTGTACTTTACAGAGGTAGTGGGTTACTGAGGACTGTTTGCTTTATCATAAATCCAGTCGTGGTTCACAGTGTTCATTTGTAATCACTTTATTAATTTTGGTCGCTAATGACCATCTTCGGACCTAGAAAATACAGGCACATGAAAGCAGCCTAATTTACAAAACATTCCTAACAATACGAATATAAATCAGAAAGTATTCTCAAAAAACTGTTACAATGTATCCTCACCCAAATAAAAACGTGTTGCATTACAGACACCACGCCATTACATGTCATGGTGCATTTAAAATATTAGCCATTATGGCTTCGCCAAACAGATAACATTTTGGTCTGTAGAGAGCACCAGTGACGCGTAAATGCCGCACATGAAGAGAGACTCAGCTATACTGCCGTGCAGCGGCAAGAAACGTGCCTCCATCCAAGCCTGTTAGATGTCACCGCTTCAGTCAGTTTACATAATTTCAAATAAGTACATTCCTTATACTCAAAAATATGAAGAAATTTTGTTTACATTTTGTAAAAGAAAATGTATAAGATAAAACGGAAATGTTTGTGCTTATACATTACATCAGATAACAAATTCAATGAGAAAGTAGGCAGTATAAAAAAAAGATCTATGTTTGAAGATTATGCAGTTTCTTTGCAGTATCGAAACAAATTAATTACAGAAAGCATCACATTTCGCGAATGAAAGCCTTTCAAATGTGGACAATGCGCACACGGAACACGCCCGCTAGACGAGAGCTTCTGTGGTCATCAGTCCCCTAGAACTTAGAACTACTTAAACCTAGCTAACCTAAGGACATCACACACATCCATGCCCGAGGCAGGATTCGAATCTCCGGCCGTAGCGGTCGCGCGGTTTCAGACTGTAACGCCTAGAACGTTCAGCCACCCCGGCCGGCTGACACAACAGTAAATGGAATAAAAATGTCATTCGACGGCACAGCATCACTGCCACATGTCATCTATACAACAACCATAATTATAAAGTATCAACATATTAAAATAAGTTTTGTAAAAATATACATTCTAAAAAGATGTAGTAAAACATATGCCGCATCGGAAATCCCACACCACTGTACACTGTAACTGTCCATGATGTTTCAAACGTTTGCGTCCTAAATAACACAACCTTTTTAGTGGGTATGCAACGCTCTTGCACTTCCCTCGCTAAACAAGAATGGTTAAATGGGCTTACAGAAAAGCAATGGGACGACGCAAAAAATTACTAAGGAACAGTATTATCAATTCTTCTAAGCATGAGTTATTGCTTATTATGAAATAAGTTACACAATTTTGTATACTTAGCACAATATCTTCGTACAACTCGATCAGCATCAATACCGGAGGAAGAAGAGAGGAACAATGAGAGAAAAAGACAAACTCTCTCCAGCTGGATAAATAAAACTAAGAGAATTCATCGATCGCACGTTCTCCTCCCCCAAAGGGTAGTGCGTTGGCGCAGCTGTCATTCCTAGTCTGGTGACTCATGTGAAAAAGTCTCCGACGTGACAGTGGCCACAAAATGGGAATCAACGGACATTGAACGTGGACTGGGAGATGGAGCCAGATGCCTGCGACATTCCATTTCGGAAATCTTTAGGGAATTCAGTATTCCGAGATCAACAATGGCGGGAGTGTACTGAGACTACCACATTTCTGGCATTACCTCTCACCACGGACAACGCGCTGGCCTCCGACCCTCACTTAACGACTGGGAGCAGCGGCGTTTGTGTCGAGTTGTCAGTGCTAACTGACAAGCAGCACTGCACGAAATAACAGCAGAAATCAATGTGGGACGTACGACTAACTTATCCGTTAGGACAGTGCGTCGAAATTTGGCGTTAATGGGCTATGGCAGCAGACAACCGACACGAATGCATTTGCTAACAGCAGGACATCGCCTGTAGCCGATTTCAGCTGGCAAGAGCTGATGGTACGCTCTGAGTGTGGCGCACACTCCACGAAGTCATGGAACCAAGTTCTCAACAATGCACTGTACAAGCTCGTGGTGGCTCCGTAATGGTGTGGACTGTGTTTCTATGGAATGTATCGGTCCGTTCATTGAGTGGAAGTGGTCATGTTCGGCTACTTATAGACACTGTTAGTCATTCATGGACTTCATGTTCCAAACATCGATACACCACATCACTGGGCCACAATTGTCCGCGATTGGTTTGAAGAACAATCTGGACAGTTCGATCAGATGATGACAACACAGTTAGCCGTACCTGAATCCCATCAAATATTTGTGCGACATAATGTAGAGGTTGGGTCGTACGCAAAATCCTGCACCGGCAACACTTTCGGAGTTATGGATGTTTACAGAGGCAGCATAGGTCAATGCTGCTGCAGAGAATTTCCAAGAACTTGTTGAGTCCAAGCTAAGTTACGTTTCTGAATTACACCAGGCAAAAGGAGGTCCGACATGATATTAGAATGTATCCCATAACTCTGGTCAAGTCAGTGGATAGGAACCTGCTTCAGCCATTCCAATATCACTTGGGGTTACCGGTAAATAATAACGTTGTCCGAATCGAACGAGGGACGTCCTGTGGATTGGACATGTGCCGGATTGTGCTGGAGGATTTCACTATTGCATACAACGACTTGGCTTTGAATCTCTGGCTGTTATGATTGATCTGTATCGTTACGTTTTGATTCTTGCCAGCTTTCACTCGGCACGGACTGGTTGCGAACTATTTAACTTGTTGCGCTGTGACTGTATTGAATTAATCTATGTACTCATCAAATTCAGTGTCGAATCCTTCAACTCGCTTCTGCGTTTCACTGTAAATATCCAGGGCACAGCGGGAATAAATGAAGACATTTTCATTGGTGACGGAGGACAGTGTACTAAACAACAATGCGTCACTGCTTACGTCGTCAGCAGATTAACAGTTATAGCTAGTACAAGACGTATGATTTTAGGTTGGGTGATGTCTCCAAGTACACGTGGCAAGAGCAATCCATTAATGCTCATATTTATCCTTGGCAGCAGGTAGGTGTTGAACCATGGTCGCAAAACGATGAGTCTATTTTGACGGCTGTAGACCAATTAGTAGTGCAGTTCCGACCGGGTAAAAGATATCAGTCCCCAGAGTATGAGGAAAGTGACTAATACCTTTGACAAACGATCGAAACTAACTAGCTGAATAAACAAACGTCTGACATCTGGACGGTTGTAATAGGAGGGGTTGAAAGTCGTTTGTTTTCGAACAGTACCTCCATCAACAAGGTGCTTTGAAATCCATCTGTAACACAGAACTCCAGTAGGCAGCACATTAGATAGCCTACAGTCAGCTGCGTTCTTCGATTTGTGTTGCCGTGCACTTTCAGTCGTATTAATGTGTACTATTGTATAATAAGCTGTTCACGAAAACGTGGACAATAAGCTGTGGTGTACACAAATTACATATAACGATGAGTTTATTGACTGTTGATGCTGAATTCTTAAGAGATTGTAATACGAATTTCCTTCATGAAAATGTGCTCATGAAGAGGCCATTCATACGATTTCTCAGTCAACGTATGTGGAGGTGTCCTTGGCGATGGACCAAAAGGGATTGTCGATACCACGGAGTTTGAATATTTCTCTGCTTATTTCTTGGTGGCTTTTGAGGAAGGTACAAGAGCTGCTAACTCAGGAACAAGGCTTCAAATTATCTTGTTAGAAACGAGTGGGCCCAGGTGATCGTGCCGTGGTCCAGCTTGACCGCAGGAGATCAGCTACAGAAGGGGTCAGTTGTACAGGCCCTGGAGAAGGGACGTGAGTTCACATGAGACCACAATTTGTGGAAGTGGGGTGCGGCAAGCTCCTTTTCCGAGCTTTGCCGGCAAATGTTGTTCTCAGCTTTGAAGGCAGATTTCCACTAAGCCACTGCATGTCCCTAGTGCATCACTGAGCATGAAAAATTCACTTTGGAAGAGGCAGATGCAAAGAACTGGCCGCTACGGCTATGTTCATGCACCGTGAGAAAATTCGTTGCTTTTCCCTCCGGATTTTGTAATCCAGTCAAATGAGGGTTTCCCGTGCCTCTGCCCAAAGTGCACAACCAATGCTTGGAGCGTGGCAGCACCCGATAACACTCTTCTGCATGTTAAGTTTCTTTCTGTAAGTCAATGACTGGAAATTCTGCAGGGATCTATAGTATTCACGTAAACAGCAACTTGTCGGTGATAACGTTAGCAGTGGCATTGTGTTCTCTTTTCCAAGCGGAGTCTTCTAAAAATAAGGTTTTATATTTGGAGGAGGCAAATTTCGGATACTTGTGGTCCTACCGTGGAGGAAGACAGATGTCTGATCCTGAGGTACGTGTCTGCTGACACCGACTAGGGTGATCCTTATCTAGGGGCGATCGGGGCCGTCTGACATACGTTTGCCTAATTTCGAGTAAGTGTTGCAAATCTCATTAGCGCTTTCCGCTCCCCGACCAATTCACACTTTGTAGAAATTTGCTACCCAATTTGCGTTGTCTCATTAATTGTATTGGTTAGTGGGTCTTGGATTCGTTTCCTTCCCATTTGCAAACTGCTCCGAGTAGGAAAGTTTGCAGCGTCTTCTACGTAAATGAGTTAACTTCCAACAGTGTTAGCAAAACATTCTTGATTAAACTGAGGTTCTAGAGGGCTTTATGTTTCAGTATTTTATGTGACTCTGTGCAAATTGTGTTGGAACAGTTTCTAAGTCAGTTTTACGAGAATTTATGCGCATTTTATTGGAAAGTTAATCATTTTAATCTGGCATGTGTCGAGATCTTAGAGTTATTAAGACTTGATTTGAATCTCAGAACCTAATTACGGCCCTGCAGCTGCACCTAGTATGCAGCCCTCTAAACAGTCGATATAGGCAGTTTATCTGCATTTATAATTTGTCTGTTTCATTGTGACGGTATTCCGTTGCAATACAGAGGCCACACATTCTGGTCTTTCAGCGTATACGATGATATTGTGATCAGTTTCTTTCCTGATGTATAAAAAGCATTGTATTCGTTTTTGGGGATATAGTAAGTAATGTCGGACTGCAAACTACATGCAACACATGGAAACAAATGATGCTAACATTCAACTTTCTGATCAACGGGTTGGATATGTTGCTGGAAGAGGTGTCATATCAGCAAAGAAAACAAATGTTATTGATGCAATATTTCTCCCCTTTAGTGAGAAACATGTTTATCACCTATTCAAGAACTCATAGCGCAATTTATCTGCTCTACTTTGAAGACTTGCATCGTAATTGTTTCTCGGGGTCAATAACTTCAGCAGGTTTTGGATGCCTACAAATTAATGCTCATAGATATCCCGAGAAATTTACTAGAGAGTTCGTGCTGTCACGTGGAGGCAACTGCAGGAGTTTTGTCGATCCAGGCAATACACAACAGGCTCCACACTATCAGTTTGGCATGTAGATGTCAATTACGAGGAACAATAGAAATGTACCAGCGTAGTGCTACGGTACTCGGAAGAGGTGGGCAAGGGGACACGTGGGAGGAGATGCCATGATATATAGCGTCGGATTTCGTTCACCAATCACAAGTGCGTGGGTTGGCCTGACATTCAACGAGGAGTCTACTAGTGTGTGCAGGTGGGCAGGCAGCAACGCACGGATTCAGTATAGAGGCTGTGAACCACATTTTCGGCTGGTGTAAATTACAGATGTCGGGTACCTCTTATGGCTGTCTAGCGTAATTTGTGGGCTGTGTAGTATCGGGCGTGACATTCCGACCTGTTCTCCAGCCCTGAAGCCAACATTTCTAACCTAAGGACATCACACACACCCATGCCCGAGGCAGGATTCGAACCTGCGACCGTAGCAGCAGCGCCGCTCCTGACTGGAGCGCCTAGAACCGCACGACCACCGCGGCCAGCTCCTCCACCTTGTCAACACATTCTTCCAGGAGACAGAAGTCAAACGAATGGAACTGCTGTTGATATCTTCTGACAGGAGACGGAAAGAACGGTTTTGAAATCTCGTCATACTTGGAGCGCGTTTTCGCAGAAACCCTTCAGAAAGCATGCCATCGAAGAGTGGAACAGTCTGAGCCGTGACGTCTAGTGCGTACAGGATGACAAGGAGAATCCAACCATGTAGCAAAGCAAAAGATATAGCAAAATTGTATTAAAAGTTTACCAGCAGCAGATTTTGAGTACAGAAAGTTGCACTGTGGTATAGACAACTTTATTTTGGTACGTATTTATTTTTGTTTCACTGTAAATATTGTTTGTTTTAGTTTTATGAGATTTATGGTATCATTTTCCTGCTCTCCGACAATTTAAGACTACACTTGATCACAGACGAACAGTTGGTACAGAACCCATATTCGGTTTGTTATTGGTGTTTTTGGGCTTTGTGTTGCGTATTCAAGTTAAGTTTTCTATCACGTATTCGTCACAGTTTCTCGTACTTCATTTGATTAGTTGTAGAACGAGAAATCTAAATTGGGGCATCAGAATCGTCAAGATGATTGGTCAAATTTTTGAGCAGTTTGTTAAACGCATAGAGGAAGTACTGCTGAAAGTTGTTTTCTCGGTCTTTGCCTCTGTGGACGTAAGATTCCATTGAAATAAAGCTGGCTGGGGAATCCCGGACAGTTGATTCAGCCCCTTTACTGGGAATGTTTCCATTCCTTCTCACAATGTGGTACTCGCCCTTCTCGAAATGAAGTGATTATGTCTTAAGTGCATCTGCTGCCTGTAGGTGACTGTAATGGGTGTGTGTGAGTGCTGCAAGCTGTCGACCTACTCTTCTCGATAGCTTAACGAATAGGGTAGCTTCCCAGACAGACAGACGTAACCCCATGAACAGTTTCACACTGTGAGACATTGCGCAGAGATGTGGTATTTAATCCAGGACCTTCGCACGAAGTCTAGTCATCAAAATATTTACGGCACCATCTCCACTCCCCTCGCCGATCAAACACCAGGGTTTTAGAATTCTATACCAGGACTACCTGTTGTCGAGCAGCATATGGGACGTAGTTGTAAAGTGTTATTGAAAAGTAAAATAAACTCAAATAATTGGCTCTTTATTTACTAATAGTCTACATAACCGTGCCTGAGAGTTCCAACAGCTGTTTATATAATTAAGGTAATTCTCATGTACTGTTTCGTTTAATTTGCACCTGTTGTTTCGATAACTGTGGTTCATCTTCAGACGAAAGTAGTTGCGTCAGCAACCCCTATTTTCTACTCAAAACAGCATATCAGACTGCCACTCTAAAGTAATATCCTGATGATCGAAAGATGTAACCTAAATAAAAAAATTTTAACTGAGACTGAACAATCAATGACCATTATCTTAACTGGCTCTGTATTTGCTTGCAGGTATATATTTGGAATAGAGGTACAAATAGAGATCCGTGTGTCACAACAGCTCAGCACTACACCGAAAGTGCCTAAACAAAGTAGAGTAGCCCATCTGAAAAGTGTATGACCTTACGGTTAATTCGTTTTCGTCAGGAGCAGAAAGTTTGCAGGTTAGTCACGCACTTTAGATGACTTTTGTATCATCACACTCGCTATGGGCGGGTGCTAGGCTTATCACTACTATCGCTAGATGAAGGAGTAAAGCTATGGAAACATGTGGATTCACTAACGACAAGAAAAAGTCGGTATTACAATTTTAAACATGGTTGTGAGCCAGCAACTGTACAAGAATATGATTTATATAATATAGCCAATCGGTTGCAACAAGATTTATCTTATTCTGGTCTGGACACCGCCTATGGGTTGTCTTCATCAGAAAAAACGAAACAACAATTACCTGTAGTGATATTTGAAAAACAGATTTGCAAGAAAATTGCTCTTGTCATACAAAATAACTTCTTAAAATCATATCGAAAACCATATAAAATTTAAAGCGATTGGAACTGACATAACAAATGTACTTGTCAGTAAAAATTATCCCACATGCCGCAGCATATTGTACAGCCCTTAGCAGCCTACGGTATGGTACGTCGTGTAGTTATAATTTTTAGTGACAAGTACAATTGTTATGTCAGTTCCAACAACTTTAATTTTTATATAACTTTAAATATGATTTTAAGAAGCTCTTCAATATTCGTAGATAGTTTTGATCATAAATCTGTTTTTCAACTGTTTCCGGTTTTTTTCTAATGAAGGCTCCCTTATTTGGTGTCAGAACTAGATCAAATTAAATCTTTCTGCAACCTCTTGGCTGTTTGTACAAATCAACGACTATTGTTTCTTTAGGAGTGCCATGTTATGGTACCAAGAGGTTAGTCTTGTAAGGGTTAAACAGTCAAAGGAGCCTACTACCGATTATTCTGACGAATAAAGGGAGGCTGCTGGATCGATGGTTTTCAGGAGGCTGTCCAAGGAGTGTGGGCAGGGTGGTTCAGTGTTATAGGCACAAACAAAACCGGCGAGTGGGGACTATGAACGAAGCAAATAATCCTAATAAAGATATATCCGGAAACTGATGATTTCAGTGATACGGCATATACACTAGTATCGACATGTCGATGTTACAGCACTATTAATATCATCATCCAAATATTACGATTATTTGCTTTCTTAATTGTCCTCTACCAGCACTTTTTGTTTGTCCATATAACAGTCTAACAACCTGTGTGTTATAGCTTTTCGTTGTTGATGGGATGCAGAGAACACAGTCGCATTTAAATAGTCTTCGTTTCATAAAATTTAGTGAGGGGAAATTTCGTTTTCCCTAACTAATGGAGGTTGCAATCAACAGTTCACAGTCACGGAATGCTCTGTGTTTGGGCTATCGAATTTTGCTTGAACCCCCGTATTCTCCTGACATGGTACTCACATTGTTCCTCTTTCCTCAGATGAAGAAACCATTGGAGGGAAGGCTTTTCCAGACCGATGAAGTGGTGATTTTTGAGGTGGAATACTTTCTGTAGAGCAAAAATGCACTCTGCTGCGGTCAAGATCTCCTCCACGCTACCTGTTCTTGGAAAAATGTGTTACATTAAAGATGAGTTTTAGAAAAAGACTGGTATGACCACGAAGTTTCTGGTGGATGCTTCATTTCTCCTAGGTGGTAATTAAAACTTTATGACTACCCGTCGGCTATAGAGCTGGGGAGCATTCTGTACAGAGGAAAGTGGTAGGTACTGGAATGAATGTAATGGGCTTTATCATACATACGGCTGAAGGAAAAAATCTGTGTAAAGTGTTTACGTGAGAGCAGAAAAAGACCGTTCTAGCGTCCTGGCCGTAAAGCGCTTGTCAGGTGGCTCATCTTGCGAGTCCGTCAGGGCCGGGGAACGTGGCTCGCACGTCGGGCTGTGCCGTGTCGGATACGGCGGCTGCTGAAGTGCCTCACTGAGCGCCGGCTGCGGCGTAGCGGAGATTAGCCCGTGCGGCGCGCCCGGAGGCGGGCCCAGTTGAGGTGACGAAGATTTAAGCGCCGCTTTTACGAGGACACTGCGGCGGCGCTGCGTGACGGCCGTGCTTGGGTTTTAATATCTGCCGGCCCTATTTATAAACAGGACGACGGGGTTGGAGGGGGGGAGGGGAGTAGTGGAGGGATGTGGACGAATGGCCGGGGGATGGGGACGGGGGGGGGGGGGGGGGGAGTGCTGCTCGTGGCCAGCGTGACGCGCGTAACGCGGCGGAAATTGCCATTTGGCGCCGCCCTACTGCCGGCAATTACCCGGCGCGGCGCAGCGCTAGCGCCGGCCGTGTCACGAGAATGTGCGCTCCGAGTGCGGCGTTCCTCTCCAGTTGGCGTACGCCGTAAAGCACGGCCCGGCCCGGCCCAGCCCGGCGCTGCAGCCAATGCCGTGAACTGTCCGACATGAGGTCTCTCGACAAATACATCGCTGTTCATTAAAACTGGAACACCTGGAACTTATGCGAATACACTAAAGTACAAACAACACGTCATCAATAGGATAAACGAAAGAAAAAATTAAGAATGCAACTGTAAATGCAAAAATTACTGAAGAAGTAGATGCTTCCAAGTAAGTATGAACTAAATTAACTAAGAAACGAAACATGAAAGAAGAAATTTCGGAGAGAATAGAAATTTTGTTATCATATATCGAATATAATTAGAAAATACCTGCCAAAGCCTAGCTACATGATAGACTGCGTGAGAAGGAGGGAAGCTTGGAACAGGCTCTGTGAAAGAACTCCATCAGCAGAAACTCATTAGCGAGAAGAAGTACAAGTGATGGTCTGTACTTTCCGACATACAACCTTCTATCAGGCATTCTTGATGCAATAATTTACCAACAGTCGTATGATTTGTAGAAGTTTATTTTATTTTATGAACTTCTATGTGGCTGGAAAGGAATACGCCACGTCCCCGTTGTGGACTTTACTAGACGCAGCTTATTGTCCGTTACTTCCAGCCTTCTTCTTCCCGTCGACAACGGAACCTGTACATCAACAGCGAGGTTACAGCATGCAGATGAATGACACACTGATCTAACTGAGGATCACGACACGTCTCCTTGGCTGTTAAATCAGACCTTTCGCTCCCCTTGTGCCCTGGTACCCAGCAAAAGACAGATCCTTCCCCAGCCTTTGTAGTTGGAAGAGGGCGTCGTGGATATTCTGGACTATATCAGTTGGGTACAAGCGTTGTAGAGAGTAGAGACACTCAGGGAACCGGAACAGACAAGGAATTTAGCAGTAGGACCATGTTTCATCTGTTCCACTGTCCGCAAGATCGCGCATAATTATGAGTAAAGTCTTCAGACAGTTGGATCTTGAGGACACGATCAGGGAAAACAGAGCAACCAATAGAATCCCCCTGGTTAGCTCCAACCATACACAAACTAGAATGATGCGCTGTTAAGCTTAAATGTTAAAAAATAGTGTGTTAAAAGCATTTGCAGGAGTGCAACCTATCCTGTACTGCTCTAAATCTAAATTTATTCTGGTCCTCTGCGGTAACCAGGCCTGCAGGAGGTTAAAATCCTGGAGCTGGGGTTGTAATGCTCCACACCAGGTGACTCCAGCACAGGTTGCACGCGGACCACAAACGGCTTGTTGCTCGTGGGCTATCGGAGGATGTAAAGTAACAAATAATTTTAAGGCATTACATCATTTCCACCTCTTCTATAATATTGAATAAGTGGCCCTTAGTTTCATTGCGTAAAATTTTAGCAAATTTTGATTGATTACATAAAAAAGACTGGGATGACTGGAGGGTGGAGGGACGTAAGCATGTTTTCCCTCTGCTTATGCCTTTCGTGGCATTGTTTCCGGTATGTACAGGTAAGCAGCCTAGGTATGGGAAAGGTTTATTCAACAAAATTTCCACAGACAAATTCTCCAAAACTAAATAAGGATGTTTGTTTAGTAAGTAAAACAAAATGCCTGCTAGTTCTTCAGTAAGTGAAACAAAATAAATGACGGTTCGAAATTAATGTAGCCACTTATGCTTTCAGAATCACAAAGGAAACAAATAAGTTCCGTGATACTTGAAAGAGTTAAACTATGTTCAGTGAATAGAATCTTTGTTATAAGAGCTTTACGTTAAAAACAGTGAATTACGATTCTGTAGCTATATCTCAATATTTAACGATCAGCGCCTCGAAGTCCTAAGAACTGTAGCTACAACGGAAAAATAAAATCTAAGTCTAAAGCCCAGCATCATTCAGAAGAACTGACAGTCAACAGCTCTTACGCTGTACTTCACTGAAGAAGTATTGAGAGACAACTTTCATGATTTATCTATATCAAACAAGTATAGAAATTCCAGCCTGACGCAGTGTCTCGTTATACAATGGCTGGAGAAAAATGCAACACCCTCAAGGGGTGTGTTAGTGGCATCAGAGTATAATGCGTCCGTACTGAAGGGCCGTAGCGCTAGTGATTCATTTGTCAACCTCATCGGACATCAGATGGGATTTAGGTGGCCTTTCAATGTACCCTCTGTTTTGGCTCTCCAGGGGCACATCGATAGATTGCTGCACATGTTGGGCACAATGTATCTGTCTTGTACAGATGATGACATCTGTGGTCTGTGCAATATTTCCACACCAGTGGACCAGGTCCTGGACGTCCGCGTAGTACAGTTCGCACGACGAGACAGACTCAAAGTGCGAGCAATGTTTGCAGACCGAACGTCATCCAGGGACGAGACCCAGGCGCCTGCTGCGCCCAATGTGTCATCAGGGTCCATTGGGACCCGTCCACTTGCAGAAGGACTAAGATTATATGAATCTCTGGCCAGGCCACGACTGACACCATGACACTGCCTAGAATGACTACTTTGATGTCGTGAAAGAGTTTCTGGAGAGTAGAATTGTACTCGGTTGTGTTACTGCTTAAAGTCAGTCGCCGGCAAGGCAGTCGGGAGCGATATAGCAGAGTGGGCTGTGAAAAGACGTCAGCCAATTTCATGCTGACCAACCCCTCTCCAGGACGACAAGGCGACAGCAGCGAAGAAGACGTAAGAGCCGCGCCCGATTGTTCGCGGTCCAGTCGAAGAGAAGCTTCGAGACTAGCGACCTGAATAGAGGTGTCAGCCGTGTTACTTTGCTTGTATTAGGAACTGTATTGACTGAAGAAGCTTGTTATTTTGTCTGTCCCCCTTTGCTTGCGACACATCTATGTAATTCTCAAAGTTAAGTATTGTCACTTACTTTTTAGTAATACGATCTGCTTGAATTGATCTCTAGCGTTCTGATAAAGACATCTCATAATCGACGACTAGGCAGTATTTAACAAGTTGCCTACAGCGGTAACAGCAGTTTCTGTCCGTATGATGGACGTATATTTATTTGAATGGAGTAGACCTGATGAATGTCACGGACTGCGCAGCCCCTCCCGCCGGAGGTTCGTGTCCTCCTACGGGCATGGGTGTGTGTTTTGTCCTCTGCACAATTTAGTTTAAGTAGTGTGTACGTCTAGCGAACGATGACCTCAGCAGTTTGGTCCCTCAGGAATTCACCCACGTTTGAACATTTTTTAGACCTGGTGACACGTCATTTCCAGAGCGTTCCAGAGGTTCATTCGCCCTCTACACTGCAGGCTTCTTGGAGTGCAAAGCTGTCAGTTACAACTCGCTGTCATACTTGGTGTTTCCGCGTTGTAAAGCGAGTTCCTGCCATTTCTTCCATATGAAGCGAATGAGCTTATTCAGCAGGACAACGCACATTCACATACGGTTGGTGCGAGGCAACTTTCTCTTCGTAGTGTACAACAACCGAGTTTCCAAGCACGATCACCAGACTTGTCACTAATTAAACACATACAGGACTTGATGAAGCGGGAGCATACTTGGTAGAGGGCCTGCAAGAACCGTTACTGAATTGCAACTTAAGGCGAAAGATGCTTGGCTCACTCTATCGCAGGATGCCATTCGGCACGTTTATGATCGTTTGTATGCGAGAATAAACGACTGTGTAGTTGCCAGGATGAAGGGGATAGGGACTGCACTGTAAGCTGATGCGACTGTTCAGGCATGCGTCATAGGGTCATGTGGATTTCATTTGGTCTGAATTTGTTATACTGTTGATGCGACTATTTGAGCATGCTCCATTGGGATATGTGAGTTACATTTGGTCTGAATTTGTTCTAGAAGATGGTCAGAAACAACCTGAAAGCCATGTCAAGGTAGGGCAGAGTAGGATATCCTTAGAAACAATTGTTAAGAGGAAAATTCGATACTTGGTGTCGTTTCAGAGTTAATTGACACTGAAGTTAGCCAATCAAGCCACTGCACTCCCACATGCAATTGCGTCCACTAGGTGATGACAGCACATGAGACTGCTCAGCCTTAAGCTAGGGTTAGATTCTTACTACCGTCGCAAGTCCAATCTCTGTATCGTCCTCTTGTTCGGTTTTAGGAAACCAGATGAAGAACTCGTGTGACGACACCGTCTCCAGTGGCCCGCTTGATGTAGCGCGCGCAACGGCCTAATCGGAAAATTCAATGCTAATTATATCGTAAATGGACCAAAAACCTAGTTTGCGACACCTTTACAAGCTTTTCAGACTGTATCTGACGAATCTGTATGCACTAGTTCAATGATGAACTATTCGTCAGCTCAGATGTCAATAAATTATTATTCTTGAGGTGGTTCAATTTTTTTCGGCAATGTAGAAATAAGTCGTCATTATGATTTGTTATTCAGACCGGTTAGTGGTTCGTCGGCAAAAAGAGAACGCAAATACAGATCCGTCATTCAGTACCTGTACGTATTTGCCTGGAGAAAGGGATGGTAATCGTGAAAAATTTGAGACTTTAACAAAATTTGACGTAGGTGTCGCAATCGGGATTATTTTCATAATGTTTGTTTCAGTTAAAATCCAAAAGGTTAACAACAATTTACTCTGATCCACATACATCGACACAGATGCGGCTTAACAGATCTGGGTCTACAGACAATTTGTCAGCAACGAAGACAACGCTATTGAAGGAAGTTTTGGTTCAACAGAGACTTGATTTTTGTAGCATAATTTACTTTCAGTTAGTGGCCAAGTTTGACAGCATGGCCTCTTTAAAGCCGTTATCTACATCCGCTGGGACATAATACATTGCCAGATCTTAAATGGGGCGGAACAAGCAGCACTTACATCCTCTATTCGTTAGTACTAGCAGATCTCCGTTTTGACCCCGTTTAATATCGGATAACATACTACTTCCGATAACATGTACGTGACAGTTTGGAAATTACCATGTGTCGAAAATGGGCAACAGGAAAAAATAAAATACAGTGTAGAAAAACAACCTTGCAGAACAATGTGTTGCCGGCCGCTGTGGCCCTGCGGTTCTAGGCACGTCAGTCCGGAATCGCGCTGCTTATGTGGTCGCAGGTTCGATTGATTGGTTTGGGAGATTAAAGGGACCAGATTGCTATAGTCATCCGTCCCCGCAGGTTCGAATCCTGCCTCGGGCATGGATGTGTCTGATGTCCTTAGGTTAGTTAGGTTTAAGTAGTTCTAAGTCTAGGGGACTGATGGCCTCAGATGTTAAGTGCCGTAGTGCTTAAGCCTTTTTTTAATAATGTGTTTCCTTGTTTTTGGTGGCCTGCGGACCACAGAATGAAAAGAACTATTTAACGCTCTTAATTGGTAAATATTATAACAAATCAGTTATAGAGTCCATCGACAGTTGTGAAAGCTAATGGATAAAACTTTTGTAAATTTTCTGTAAGATATAGTGTTGGTTCCCGAACACGGGAGGCATATCACTAAAATCTGGGCCAGTGACAGCAGCGCCGCCGTTACCGAAAGCTATTATTGGACATTTGAAACTGCATATCGAGCAAAATATTGCCTTCATGTCTTAAGTAGACTTTTGTATCAGTTCAGCTTGACCGGTAGGAAATAATACAACAATTTGGGCGCGGTTAGCTACAAATTTATTCTGCCGCAGAAACTGTCTTGAGAATACCCGTTTGGCTGACAAGCTCAACTTACGATGCGAAAGCAGTGCCATGTCTCAAAATGTGGAGAATAAAGAACGATAAATTAAACAAGCAATTATCGAAAATGAAGACAGTTATTATAGTGTTGTTTGATCTGTGACATTATTTTCATAGAATTTAAAGCGTGCAGTAAAGTGTACAGCCGGCCGGAGTAGCCGAGCAGTTCTAGGCGCTACAGTCTGGAACAGCGCGACCGCTACGCTCGCTGGTTCGAATGCTGCCTCGGGCATGGATGTGTGTGATGTCCTTAGATTAGTTAGCTTTAAGTAGTTCTAAGTTCTAGGGGACTGATGAACTCAGAAGTTAAGTCCCATAGTGCTCAGAGCCATTTTTTGAAAGTGTACAAATAGTGGATTTGTGGAAACCAGTACGTTCTACACCCTACAAATTAACCCTGGCGTCTAGGGTACTTGTAATGTTTGCTGCTTTAGGTTCATTGACATGTAATAACCTTGCATCACCTCAGGCACCCTTGTGATGTACTCCTGTAAGCTACGTTCTGTTTCCTAAAGTTTGTTACAGTTGAACAATTTCGATACATGCGCAGAAATTCAGAAGCCAATGCCGTATGAGTTTCACTCTGCGCTCGCAGAAGCTGTTTCGAAAATATGGAATGCTGTCACGTATTAACTTATTTTTTCAGTCCGCACTGGACACGTGTTCCTGGTCGCTTTACACGTATTTTAAGCCATGAGGGTGAGCGCAACACAGAGAGACAGTGCTTTGTGGCGAAGGTAACTACTGGAAGCTCCGGAGAGGCGATTACGTGTCGTAAGCGCAGGCTGCACTGCGGGCGAATAGCTGCAATGCGAAACGCTGCGTCACCCAGCGACCAGCGCTGCCATGAGCTACCTGCAGGACGATGACCGCTAACGATAAAGTAGGCTTTTTGTGTTCGGGATCACAGCTGGATATTTGACCACAATACAGATGAAAACAGACAAGGGCAGCGAATAAGTTATTGTCCCCTACCAGAATGTTAACGCATCATTGGAAAGACGTTTACTACACAATTTCAAAGTAATCAAAGTTTCACGGAGGAATCTCGTTTATCAGTGCTAGGCGGAACTCTACATCATCAGGTCAATACAAAACCCACATAATCCGTGAAGTATGAAAAAATAAAAGGTGGTTAAAAGCTACAAACACAAACAATATAATTATTTCAGGTAAAGATTAAACTTATTTTCACACATAAATTGACCAAATATTGAAAAAGAAAGGGCGGTCAGGTCTAAATGCCAATGTAATTATAAGTTTCTCTTGAGCTAGATTCGTATGACGTTTATGTGCAGCACCATCACGCAGCCATTTCACCAGCAGCACTTTAGCTGAACTTGTTTCCACTTACAGCACCTAATGCTTTGTCAAGCTGCAGTGTTGTCTCTCAATGTGTCATTTTGTCTTCAGACTGAGAACCAATTTCGTCCGCTGATCCATTATCATTACCGACATTATAGACGACCAAATGCAAATAACTTTCTCATCAGAAATCATTGTCATTCCGCAGCCTGTTGTTTACGTCTATAACACTTGCTTCTCAGTATCTTGGAATCTTTGCAAACACTTCGACCCCAGATTTAGCTGCAATATTTTTCTACAATAATCGTTTACCAGTACTACTCCATTCATAGATAGTAACATCTTCCTCTTCACTGTTATTGTAGTCCGCAGGTCGTGGTCTACCGGTTGCGTTCTCGCTTCCTAAGCACGGGGTCACGGGTTCGATTCCCGGTGGGGTTTCACATGTCTCGAGGTGACTGGGTGTTCGTGTTGTCCTCATCGTTTCATCATCATTCATGCGCGTGGCGAGATTGGACTGAGCAAAGGTTGAAAATTTGTACGGGTGCTGATAACCGCGCAGTTCAGCGCCCCACAAGCCGAACGTCATCATTATCTGTGTCATTTTACACTCGCAACAACCAGAAACAGTAAAGCGCTGTAGGTCTCAGTGTCAATTTGTTAGCTGACACGTTGGCGGAATCTGAGCATCATGTTTGGCTGAATTTAATGTTAGTGATTCTAGTTGTCAATTGTTGCCCCTGTTACTTCTGGAGTAAAAAATAATATACAGTTACTACAAAATATTCGGATTAATGATGACCAGATAAAAGTAGTTCAGTGTATTACCAAAATATAAACCAACATTGTGCATTAGATCACAAGGCTACGAATAAATCTTTTAATGAAGACTTTCATGCAAGGTTCAAAATATAAATGAAAACATAACTTAACCAACCAACAAATTTTAAGCTGTTTCTTCTTTTTTTAAAAATATTTACGACGTCTTCTATCTATTCCGGATGATCGGTGTTCTGCTCAGATGTATTGCTGCTGGGAAATCCTGCTATGAACTTAACACATTCACAGTTTACAAATACTATCAGGAGCAGTAAACCTTAACTACACATAATTTTATATGGTGAAAGGTCTAAATTCGGGATGCTTTCGGAAGAGACTGTATGTTTGTTTTGGGTAGTATGGCAAGTATACACTACTGAACTATGAGGCCACAGGCCTCGCAATCACATACTTGTTGTGTTATATATATTTGAGAGTGTAGTAAGTGACGATTTTTATCCTATAAAATGACAGCACATGGTCAATTACAGTTTGGCTTGCGGAGGGATAACTCCAGCAACATGCAGTTCAGCGAATGAAACGATATTTAATGCCGAGAGTTCATAGGTGGCATCAACAACAGCGTGACACGTAACTATAAACAATGTACCATTGTTTGAAGTAATAGCACTCTTCAATGGCGGTTCTCTTGCCGTACGAAACTGCAGTTTCTATTCCTTACAAGTGAGATACTTGTTAATGCTGAGTATACTTTTTTGTCTCCAACTATGTCTTCATGTTTTATTAATGCGCGATCTTGTTTTCAAGCTTCACCTCCGTCTCGTTAAATTTGACACGGATCTTGGTTATACGGGATCAAAGCGACTAAACACTAACAGGATATTGTTTCAGATTCACTGTTCCATTATGCGATGGAATCGGTTCATTGTTCTTGGTAAGGCGCCATCCATTACCGTGCTGTTGGAAGATATAAGTCAAGGTAAGTCAGTTTCAATCACTGCATAGGAACTATTGTTCCATCAATGCTCATCCTCTGAAATGAGTTTCACCGTCAAATATCTGATACTATACAACCACAGTGGCCATTGATTTGAGATTATGATATAAATCATGCATTAGGGAAGCACAGTGCCAGTATAAACTTATTGACAGGCTCACAGGAAATTCTAATTCACCCATAGACGGTGGTATATACAAAACAAGCGTACTACTGACTTTCAGTATTTTCGTGCCCGTGATCTTAGAAACCTGATTAACTGAAGGAAGAGTTGCACAGTTCGTCGTAGCTTTGTTTAGCCACCTGCACAGCGCTAAAGAATCAATTGCTATGACGCTAACAGAAGCAAATGCGTTACTGGAAGACATGGTTTCAATATTCTGGAAGTGTACGCTACAAAAATAGTTACATATTACTTTCATCAACGTACATCTCACTTAATGACTATGTCAGTAACCTAGATGCCTGGGCGGACATTATCTGGAATCAGTTACATCCTGTTAACCAGTAAAGAGTTAAATGAAGAAGAGTATATTCGTGATATAAACCCTATCCTTCCCTTACCTCTAATTGTACCATCGATCTGAAGCTTTCAGTCTGCCAAATACCATGTGAGTTTACCACCTGTAGCTACTGTCGACAAGACTGAAATAAACTCAATTTTCGCAAATGTGGGTGTTTATACTGTCTATCTTTGAGAAACAGTATAAGAGACAAAACGTAAAGTTAACAAAGCCAACAAACAGAAATTTCGTTCTTCACTGGCGACGGAACCTTCATAGTCATTCTCAGTGGAAGTGGTGACAGTGGAATAACAATACATCAAAGATTCATTTGATATTTTGCTGGCAAATTATTTGTTACGTACCTTAGAAAAGGAAAACACAGTCCCTGAAATTCACGGGAAGATACACTCTCAGCAATAAAATTACTACGAGGGGAAGTATTATGTCATTACGATTTCTTGAACTGAATTGAGGAGCTATAGATTTCTTCAAATGCCTTTTCAGCAACACTTACCCTGCACGCAACTGCTAATTTTGGTGTTGGATGCATCCGAATCTTGACTTAACTTCCACAGTGCAATTCATTAATGTCATCGTCGAAAACTCTCTAGCCATTTTACACTCTCAGGCAAAGCGTTAACTGTGCAAAAACAGGCTGAAAGGATAATATCTTGCGTCCTTCGTCAATCGACAAGAACGTAATTGTTTAGAAAAAGATTATACCAACACCAATCTCACAATACATTTTCTTTCCTACGAAATTTGGTATGAAGTACCGTTAACAGTTCGAAGTTATTGCTAGCATTCAAAAGTGAAACCTTATGTACTCTCATAGTTAATTACGTATGACGTTTGTTGTGTGCTGATTACGTTTTCTATATGCAAGTTCTGCTCAGTTAATGGTTATCACACATTATGTGAGAGCGAAAAACCTAGTGTGTTACATCTACATGACTACTCTGCAATTCACATTTAAGTGCTTGGCAGAGGGTTCATCGAACCACAATCATACTATCTCTCTACTATTCCACTTCCGAACAGCGAGCGGGAAAAACGAACACCTAAACCTTTCTGTTCGAGCTCTGATTTCTCTTATTTTATTTTGATGATCATTCCTACCTATGTAGGTTGGGCTCAACAAAATATTTTCGCATTCGGAAGAGAAAGTTGGTGACTGAAATTTCGTAAAAAGGTCTCGCCGCGACGAAAAACGTCTATGCTGTAATGACATGGTTTATGTTGTAAATAATTTGTTTCCTTCTCTTACCGTTGATAACTTGGTTCTAATAACAATTATTTATTCTTCTTGTAGTCGAAATCAGAAGAAGTGTGTGATACGCAATGGCGTTTTCTGATGGCCATGCGACCGACATGTTATTTAATTGGTAGTAAAATACAGTAGGACTTTGTAATAATATACTTTAGTTCCTGCCTTATTTTTGGGACACTGTGCTGAGTAACTACAGCTGGGGAGTTAGACGTCTTAATGGCTGTAATGTAACCATTAGTTAAATAGTTTCATCACTCCTCCGTCTTACTCCTGATAAAATAATGTCGCTTCATTGTTTGTTTTGAACGTTACTTTGTTATTGCTATGATATTCAATGAACTCGTGCCAGATTGGGGAGTGAATGATGAGACTCTAGTGGAAGCTCATCAGTTTTCATTGCTACAAAAGTTTGGAATTGAAACAACATTCCTGTCAAACTTTGTTAGAACGTGAGGAGGGTAGCCTTGTAGTACTCTGCAATAGATTAGTCGTCACTGCATCTCAAATAGTGCCATTTGGTGTATCCATATTTTCTTGAAAAAATTGTTATTCGTCCGTGATAGAAATGTTTCGTACAGATACAGTAATAAAGAAGTATGTTTCTGTTAATATTTTACGTGATTACCGCAACATGTAACTATCAAGACTATAATATTTGTATCATATAACTTACTTGACCTGAAATCTAATTAAGTATCTGTTCTCGTTCTATAATTTGATGTAACACGGAAGTATTTTTTAAATGTCGTTTCTGAAACTGTGTCGTTTTATGTATGACATGCAATAAATAACAGGTTCATGCTAAGGGAATGTAGGTTTGTAGAAGATGGAAATACTGCAGTAATTAACTCCGCAACGAGAAGTGTTAGGCGGGGATCTAAAAGGAGGAAGGGAGCGATGTGGTGCGAGAAGTCTTTGAGGCACATGGAGTGAGCGGGTAGCTCTCAACGAAGCTATATCCGGAGTGAACAGTGAGTGTACAATTTCTGGAAAAGCGTAGTAATTACGTCCGGGATGTGGATTGTTATTGACCGATGTATCATCGCATTTATTGGGTTGCCCCCAAAACGGTATTTACGACCCTAAGAAGATGTTGTACAGTGGACATTTAATCTATCGCCAGAGAATATATTGCTCAATTTTGTAAATGAAATGAAATGATTGTCTAACATTTTTGGCTTGCAGGCTAGTGCAAGTCTTTTTACTTACGTTTGTAAATGTAGACATGGAACAATATTTGATAAAGTCCAAACAATAATTGCATCAGACTAAATTTGTTTTAGGAACCATGTTTTATTCTAAGTCATTCACCTAGATAGAATACTGTTCCTTTTATTACACTACTGGCGATTAAAGTTGCTACACCACGAAGATGACGTGCTACAGACGCGAAATTTAACCGACAGGAAGAAGATGCTGACATATGCAAATGATTAGCTTTTCTGAGCATTCACACAAGGTTAGCGCCTGTGGTGACAACTACAATGTGCTGGCATGAGGAAAGTTTCCAACCGATTTCTCATACACAAACAGCAGTTGACCGGCGTTGCCTGGTGAAATGTTGTGATACCTCGTGTAAGGAGGAGAAATGCGTACCATCACGTTTCCGACTTTGATAAAGGTCGGATTGTAGCGTAACGCGATTGCAGTTTATCGTATCGCGACATTGCTGCTCGCGTTGGTCGACATCCAATGACTGTTAGCAGAATACGCAATCGGTGGGTTCAGGAGAATAGTACGGAACGCCCTGCTGGACCCAACGGCCTCGTATCACTAGCAGTCGAGATGACACGCATCTTATCCGCATGGCTGTAACGGATCGTGCAGCCACGTATCGATCCGTGAGTCAAAAGATGAGGACGTATGCAAGACAACAACTATCTGCACGAACAGTTCAATGACGTTTGCAGCAGCATGGACTATCAGTTCGGAGACCATGGCAGCGGTTACCCTTGACGCTGCATCACAGACAGGAGTGCCTGCGTTGGTGTACTCAACGACGAACCTGGGTGCACGAATGGCAAAACATCATTTTTTCGGATGAATCCAGCTTTTGTTTGCAGCATCATGATGGTCGCATCCGTGTTTGGCGACATCGCGATGAACGCACATTGGAAGCGTGTATTCGTCATCACCATACTGGCTCATCACCCGGTGTGATTCTGAGGGTCAGTCACCTCTTGTTCGCATGGACGGCACGTTGAACAGTTGACGTTACATTTCAAATGTGTTAGGAGCCGAGGCTCTACGCTTCATTCGATCCCTGCGAAACCCTACATTTCAGTAAGATAATGCACGACCGCATGTTGCAGGTCCTGTACCGGCCTTTCTGGATACAGAAAATGTTCGACTGCTTCCCTGGCCAGCAGATTCTCCAGATCTCTCACCAACTGATAACGTCTGGTCAATGGTGGCCGAACAACTGGCTCGTCACAATACGCCAGTCACTACTCTTGATGAACTGTGGTATCGAGTTGAAGCTGCATGGGCAGCCACCCAAGCTCTGTTTGACTCAATGCCCAGGCGTATCAAGGCCGTTATTACGGCCAGAGGTGTTTGTTCTGGGTACTGATTTCTTAGGATCTATGCACCCAAATTATGTGAAAATGTAATCACATGTCAGTTCTAGTATAATATATTTGTCCAATGAATACTCTTTTATCATCTGCATTTATTCTAGGTGTGGCAATTTTAATGGTCACTAGTGTAGAATACTGTTTCTGTTGTAAGAATGCTCCTAACAGTCCTTTTACGAGAAAGTAGAAGTGATTACGTCATTAATTAAGGTAATTAAAAGAACTGCTGACTTTGTGGAGTAATAGGATTTGGTACGAGTACCGTAGGTTCGATTCTCGCTCAAATAAAATAGTATCATTTCAATAGGTAAGGAATGTATGAAAAATTTGTGCTTGATTTCTTTCCTGTGGATATACGATCACTGGGATTTTAGAGTGGAGTTACTGAAGTAGTAATCCCCTAGAGCGTTACAATATAACTCCCTCACATGGTCTTTATGTAGTAACGAAGCAGGACTTAATGATGTGTTTTCTGCTATAATAGGGAATATATTTTTTATTCCCTATGATAGCATTTTATATCTCATTTGACGTTACAAGAACTAATCTAAATCAGAATGACTATTTCCAACATGATAGCCGTATAGGAAATTGCGTACTGAAGCAATGGTTCCTGTCTCACCAATAACTTGATAAAATGTATTAAATGTATTATTTGTCTTCTTTCTGTTTCTATATAACTCAGATAAGGGGATGATTGTTTAGGATCCTTACGTAGCTAAGTAGCTCGTCTTATTGTTGGTAACTTTTGATGTTTTCTAAACGACTCAAACATTCCTATTTATCAAAATCCATTTCTATCAGACAATTATTTTGAAGAACTATGTGTCTTTGCTGAGAAACGGTCCAAGCCTGTTAGGTTCGTATTACACTGTAAACGAACTTTGCAAAATGTCTTTTACAAAAGCCGTTTTATCAGTTCTTTGGTGATGGTACTATATAATTGTTATGAAAGAGCTAAACCCTAGATTTTATAAAAGAATTGTCAAAGATGTTTATCAGTGTAATACGGGCCCAAGAAAGCTGGGGGTAGAACGACGCTTACCTCATCGTCGAAGTTGTTGTCGGGGTCGGACATGTCTGTGTTATTGCGCGGTGTCCGGGTGCGGTGGGTGTCTTGGCGGCTGCAGCTCGGCCGCTGCTACGGGCGGTCCCCGCTGGGAGGCGGCGTGGGCGGCGCGGGCGGCGGCGGGGGCGGGAGCTCGGGGGCCGGGGCCGGCCCGGGGCCGCATGGCGCGCGCCGCGGAGGCCTGCAACCCGCCACACGCGCTCTGCAACGCCGTCCGCAGCCGCGCGCGCCTAGCTAGGGAGCGAGCCGGGTGCCGTGGGGCTGCGAGTGCCTGCTGCTGCTGCCGCTGCTGCTGTAGAGGCCGAGCTGCACGCCGACTAGAGACGATCAAACCCGTTCATCTTCGAGGACTAGTCCACTCGTGACTGACCCTTACCGGAATCCATCCACGTTTACCCGTCCTCCATTAATTTCTTTTTCTGATTATGTAATTTATTGATTGATTCATCTCAGCCCGCCCATACAGTACACACAGCGCACACATATTCATAAACAATCAACATACAGTAATATCGTCAACCAAATTTGCGAATAAGATGATATTTGTCCGAAACTGCGCCAGATTGTTATCGACGACTGTGCCGCTAAAGCGGAGTTATTGAACGCAGTTTTCCGAAATTCCTTCACCAGGGAAGACGAATGGAATATTCCAGAATTTGAAACACGAACATCTGCTAGCATGAGTTTCTTAGAAGTAGATACTTTAGGGGTTGCGAAGCAACTCAAATCGCTTGATACGGGCAAGTCTTCAGGTCCAGATTGTATACCGATTAGGTTCCTTTCAGATTACGCTGATACTATAGCTCCCTACTTAGCACTCATATACAACCGCTCGCTCACCGATAGATCTGTACCTACAGATTGGAAAATTGCGCAGGTCGCACCAGTGTTCAAGAAGGGTAGTGGGAGTAATCCATTTAACTACAGACCTATATCATTGACTGTTTGCAGTAGGGTTTTGGAGCATATACTGTATTCAAACATTATGAATCACCTCGAAGGGAACGATCTATTGACACGTAATCAGCATGGCTTCAGAAAACATCGCTCTTGTGCAACGCAGCTAGCTCTTTATTCGCACTAAGTAATGGCCGCTATCGACAGGGGATCTCAAGTTGATTCCGTATTTCTAGATTTCCGGAAAGCTTTTGACACCGTTCCTCACAAGCGACTTCTAATCAAGCTGCGGAGCTATGGGGTATCGTCTCAGTTGTGCGACTGGATTCGTGATTTCCTGTCAGGAAGGTCGCAGTTCGTAGTAATAGATGGCAAATCATCGAGTAAAACTGAAGTGTTATCAGGTGTTCCCCAGGG
Organism: Schistocerca gregaria; assembly: GCF_023897955.1. Taxonomy (NCBI): domain Eukaryota; kingdom Metazoa; phylum Arthropoda; class Insecta; order Orthoptera; family Acrididae; genus Schistocerca; species Schistocerca gregaria. The sequence goes on along the minus strand of NC_064925.1, from coordinate 363,422,524 downwards.
AAGCGTCCTGGGAGCTCTACTGTTCCTGATCTATATAAATGACCTGGGTGACAATCTGAGCAGTTCTCTTAGACTGTTCGCAGATGATGCTGTAATTTACCGTCTAGTAAGGTCATCCGAAGACCAGTATCAGCTGCAAAGCGATTTAGAAAAGATTGCTGTATGGTGTGTCAGGTGGCAGTTGACGCTAAATAACGAAAAGTGTGAGATGATCCACATGAGTTCCAAAAGAAATCCGTTGGAATTCGATTACTCGATAAATAGTACAATTCTCAAGGCTGTCAATTCAACTAAGTACCTGGGTGTTAAAATTACGAACAACTGCAGTCGGAAGGACCACATAGATAGTATTGTCGGGAAGGCGAGCCAAAGGTTGCGTTTCATTGGCAGGACACTTAGAAGATGCAACAAGTCCACTAAAGAGACAGCTTACACTACACTCGTTCGTCCTCTGTTAGAATATTGCTGCGCGGTGTGGGATCCTTACCAGGTGGGATTGACGGAGGACATCGAAAGGGTGCAAAAAAGGGCAGCTCGTTTTGTATTATCGCGTTATAGGGGAGAGAGTGTGGCAGATATGATAATCGAGTTGGGATGGAAGTCATTACATCATAGACGTTTTTCGTCGCGGCGAGACCTTTTTACGAAATTTCAGTCACCAACTTTCTCTTCCTAATGCGAAAATATTTTGTTGAGCCCAACCTACATAGGTAGGAATGATCATCAAAATAAAATAAGAGAAATCAGAGCTCGAACAGAAAGGTTTAGGTGTTCGTTTTTCCCGCTCGCTGTTCGGGAGTGGAATAGTAGAGAGATAGTATGATTGTGGTTAGATGAACCCTCTGCCAAGCACTTAAATGTGAATTGCAGAGTAGTCATGTAGATGTAGATGTAGTTGTAGATGTAGACCTAGGCAAGCATTTGGCTTCCAGTCAAGAGATAAATGGGCAATGAGGGCACTAGTACAAGTGCTGCACAGATTGTTCATCTCCACACTTATTCTTGTTATCCTCCGATGTGAAAGGCGATAGTTTAAGAGACGAACTTCACCCCACTAACGGAGGATTTTGTGCGGTTAAGGGTTGGGTTAGGTTGTTTGGGGAATTAGACCAGACAGCGAGGTCATCGGTCTCATCGGATTAGAGAAGGATGTCGGCCGTGCCATTTCAAAGGAACCATCCCGGCATTTGCTTGGAGCGATTTAGGGAAATTACGGAAAACCTAAATCAGGATGGCCGGACGCGGGATTGAACTGTCGTCCTCCAGTGCGGTTAAGGGACCTGCAAACACACCACTCCTCCACTCCTCCTTGTGGGGGGCCGGAAGGTGTTATCGAGGTTGCATCCAGTCTTGTTGCACGGATTTCCTTAGAGAAACTTTTGCTTTGTCGAGAGCGGGTCTTAAAGGTTCTGTTGTTCGAAGTAAACGTTTCTTTGATATTATCCTAGGCTAAGGTAGTTGATAGGCTGACAATGGGTGGGCGACAAAAAAGCCTAAAATCGTCAATTCTTCTTTGGTTTGACAACAAATCTGCGGAGTCAATGAACTGTGAGGTGAGATAAATATTATTGTAGTTACAACTACTGTTTACTATGATGACGGAAGGATCGATCTGTAACTAAAAAGCCTAGCTGATGTGTACTGACAGACGTGTATTTGCAAACACGAAGTACAATGGTTTAAAAATCAAACCGTGACATTCGTATGTTAGAAGGTTGTAATTACTTCGAAATACAAAACTGCTAAACTGCTACGTTTCATTGCTCATCTTTCCGTGATGTCAGTATGCTTGAGATTCTTAGCAGTGTGCGATAACAGTGTGTCAGTTGTGCAGGTACTTCATGGAATCGTTAATGTAATCGTTTTGTGTAGTTAGTGCATAGTGCCTTATAGCCAAACGGAAGTATTTTAATTCATATAACGTTCTATGTTTGTAAAATATATTTCTTTCGGCTTCATCATCAGTGCCCTATCATGCAGTTCTATCACTTCTCCCTCTGATGTTTATTACCATAGGCCCTCCAAGACATAGTCATCGCCACCCAGAAAGAGAGACCGTTTGAAGGACTGGGAGAATTACATGATCTCCGATGCAGATGAAATAGATCTTTATATTTTAATGCATGTTTAAGATGATAATGACGTGTTAAAGTAATTTTGCAGACATGAAAAGGATCTACCAGTGATGACTGCAGTTATGTGACATCTTTTATGTAACCCTATAGGAAGCGCTGCTAGTGGGCAATGGTTTAGATTTTACTCACAACAAAAAAAGTTTTGCATCACTCCGGTTCCCAGAACTCCTGCAGAAAGACGTTGGCTGTGGATATTGTGTCACAGAAACCAGTCCCTTGGGTCCCTTAGACTGTTCAGAGATGTCAGCAACCCCCCCCCCCCCCAAAAAAAAAAAATGTAAAAAAACCATGCATGAGCAGCGCCTATTAGATGGATAGGGTTCGACAGCCGATCGGTTCCAGTCATTCCACCAGGAAGGAGGTACACGGCTCGTGTTGTCTGTAGATCAACCATGCCTAGACGGTTCACATCGCGGTTCAGTTGCGTCCGCATTGTTACTTCGTGCCAGAAAGGGCTCTCAACAAGGGAAGTGTCCAGGCGTCTTGGAGTGAAGCAAAGGGATGTTGTTCGGACATGGAGCAGATACAGAGAGACAGGAACTGTCGATGACATGCCTCGCTCAGGCCGTCCAAGGGCTACTACTGCACTGAATGACCGCTATCTACGGATTATGGCTCGGAGGAATCGTGACAGCAACACCACCATGTTAAATAAAATAATGCTTTTCGTGTAGCCACATGACACGTTACGACTGAAACTGTGCACAATACGCTGGTTAATACTGAAACTGTGCACAATACACTGCATGATGCGCAACTTCACTCCCGAGGTGGAAGCTATGGCCGAGCGGTTCTAGGCTCTTCAGTCCGGAGCTGCATTGCCGTTACGGTAGCAGGTTCGAATCCTGTCTTAGGCATGGATGTTTGTGATGTCCTTAGGTTAGTTAGGTTTGAGTAGTTCTACGTCTAGGGCACTGATGATTTCTGATGTTAAGCCCCATAGTGCTCAGAGCCACCGCAGACATCCATGGCGAGGACCATCTTTGCAGCCACGACACCTTGCAGTGCGGTACAGATGGGCCCAACAACATGCCGAATGGACCGCTCAGGACTGGTATCACTTTCTCTTCACCGATGATTGTCGCATATACCATCACCCAGACAATCGTCGGAGACTTATTTATTTCACGTTTGACATGAGCACAGATGCTCTAAATCTGACCATTGCATTTTAGCAATGTAATTCTACGATTTATCTTTGTGTCATTCTGATGAAGACATCCCTGGTAGATGTCGAAACCTAGGTCAACGCAAATGCCAATTATGTGCAACCAGATGGTTCTATGATTCCATGTTGAAACTATAACCTGGCTCCTAAGAACGGCCATGTTTAAAACCGTACTTGACGATGTGTTAAGAAAGAGGGAGAGAAAGAAAGAAATAAAGAAAGAAATAGAGGGGAGGGGGCGTTGGTTTTTGTGGTGCGGCGAGGTGACATGTCAGCTGTGATAGGTCATGATCGGTTATTCGAGTATCCAGAGTAGAGACAACACTCATGGAGTGAGTACATGACCAATCTGAGTGTGGGACTGGACACTAGCGGGTCGGCCACACCTTCAGCAGACGAGCCGTAACCGCTCAAACATTGAACTCTGCAGCACTCTAACACCAGATAACAAAAGCAAGTAAATATGGGACAGCGGCATAGACCTACGTGTCCAATATACGCGCTGACGGAGATGGTGAGTTCGGAAGTGACGTGACAGCACACTCTGGGGAGTCTGAAAGTCGTTTCTGATCGCTACTTGCTACTAGCTTTGCTATCTGATGTAAGGGCTGTGCCTAAGCTGTGCGTGCGCGCTCACTTGAAAGAGACATTCACGTGGAATACCGGGATGTTCAGTCTGTAATCCACGCGCATACGTAGGAACTCACTTTTGGAATACCTAAATTTTCAGTGTTGAAGGAAAGAGCTTGGTGTCCGGCGGGGCCGAGCGGTTCTAGGCGCTACAGTCTGGAACCGTGTGGCCGCTACGGTCGCAGGTTCGCATTCTGACTCGGGCATGGATGTGTGTGATGTCCTTAGGTTAGTTAGGTTTAAGTAGTTTTAAGATGTAGGGAACTGATGAATTCATAAGTTAAGTCCCATAGTGCTCAGAGCCATTTGAACCAAAGAGCTTGGTTGATGACGAGGGACACCCTCTTACAACTTCTGTAATACACCACGGTACCGAGCGAGGTGGCGCAGTGGTTAGCACACTAGACTCGTATTCGGGAGGACGACGGTTCAATCCCGTCTCCAGCCATCCTGCTTTAGGTTTTCCGTGATTTCCCTAAATCGTTTCAGGTAAATGCCGGGATGATTCCTTTGAAAGGGCACGGCCGATTTCCTTCCCCATCCTTCCCTCACCCGAGCTTGCGCTTCGTCTCTAATGACCTCGTTGTCGACGGGACGTTAAACACTAACCACCACCACCACACCACGGTAACAGCAACTTTGCCCCAGGTGGCGCACGGCTGCCATCCCATATGAGGGCAGGCGTCCGACTTCTCAATTTAGGAGCTCAAAATTGTGCCACGAGATCAGGCCTTCCAGCCTATCTGAACAGGCCTTCCAGCCAATTCGAATAATGAGTAGAATGTAGATAATTTTATTGGCCGTTTCCTGCTAATAGAACTTTTGTAAAATGGTGTTTCCTGCTAGGTTTTCAGAACTGTTTGAGCGGTGTCTGTCGAGAAACATGCATCCCTAAAATCAGCATAATCGGCTTCGACGACCATCCATTCACAAGGAATAGGAAAAACCAGTCCATCATATTCAGGCCGAACAAAAACCCTGTCCCCTGCAGATGGAAACCGGACAGGGCATCTGAAAAGGAGTACATGAGCAACAAAGAAATAATACGCTACAATTTCCTCGTTAGACAATGGAATAAGCCGTTCAACCGTTAAACTTCTGATCTCTTTCGACTTGTTTTCTAGTCCAACAGCTGGATCTCACGCTAAACTCATAAACAATGCCAACAATTAGACATTTTTAAAATAGTTCTGTAAGAAATTTAAACGAAATTGACTTTTATAATATATTTATGACATACTTCCTGTTGGCCTCTAAAAACTTCAAAAAGGATATATTTCAACACAGATGGTCAATTTTGTGGAACTAATTCCGATACGAAAGGCACTAGTTCATGAACCGTTCATCAGAAAACACGGACATTAAGCTATTGGTTATTATTTGCCAGAAGAAATCATATCACTTGTTCACAGTATCTACACTGTTTACACTATTAGAGGACATGTATACGAAATGCGTCCACCCTTCGTCTATATGACGGCTTGAACTTTTCCGGGGACAGTTTCATCGAGGTGTCTGAATATCTGTGGATGGGTGGCGGCCTGTTATTCCTCAGTGCCTGAAAGAAAACAAGATAGCAGTGACGCTGGTGTCTGGAATGATATCTACGTTTAACCTATCCCAAAGGATTGGGTTTGGATCAGGTCGTCGGGAAGGCCACCACTGCCTCACAGATTCTGCTTTGACACGCTGCAGTGTCATGCAATCATTTGATGCACTGTCATGTTGACAATCATCGTCTCCGAACTGTTCATCTACTGTACACAAAGCTATACAATGTGATTATATCCATCGGTATTCAGTGTTTTCTTACATATAATTAGGTGACTAGAGACTAGCCACGAATACAAGTTATTTGTAACGCAACCATTTTGCAACGCACCGATTTTGCTGCATGATATAATTACTTAATAGTTGTTTCATCGGAGAACACATGCCACCATCCTACAGTTCGGTGTTCATGAAACTTATTTTGGTAAGATGCTCCCAAATCTCTAACTGTCAGGAATCCAGAACTTCTTCTGAAAATGGTTCACCCCTCAGAGTTCAAGCAGTGAAATGTCCCCCGTTTTCCAAAATGTTATCAAATTTGAAAGACTAACACTTGGAACATCATAAAATACAGAACCTTACGCCGGAGAGTGAAATATTCATTTTGGCAACAACCAGCTATGGCGTGGCTAAGGTATTTGTTTACGCGTAACATATTTACAAAATGTTCCCTAACGTCGTCAAAATCCTTCTAACATCTAGATCATCAAGAAATGTCTTCCAACTTTTATCTGACGCTGGGACCATACCAAAAATCAATTACAGCTTATTGGGATAAATCGTCTGCTTAAAATTTTTTACAGAAGAGGAACTCATCTTTGCAAGATTGATGGATGCATTCTTCATGGACAGACCGCTCAATGGTTGCCTCGATATTAATGGCTAGAAATTATTTCTTTGCAATTGCCATCTCAGGTATAATATTATATACATGTAACTTACTTAATTAATTAGTTAGGAGGTCCATAGTTGACATTCTCGACAAACGTTACGTTGTGTCATCAGAACTGTGTATTTCAGCAATACACTATAAAGTCTATCGCACAGTTTATGCAATAGCAGGGTGCAGTAATCGTGACAATGGGAACACTGTTTGTTGGTGACAATAATCGTACGTAGAAGAGGTCATGTTTATATTGTTTAAACAAATAATTTAATTAATTATAGATAATTCATTCAGCGTTCAACATCGAGCAAACCTTTCCCATGTTGTGTTAGCATCATAGTCATGTATCACAATTTTCGTCGACAGGTATTCATGCCCCTCCCTTATGTCTTCGTCATCTGCATACGTACTCCACAAGCTACTGAGCAGTACATGCTGGAAGGTTCGTTTTACCTATATTAGCGATGTTCGGTCCTATTCCATTCGCATTTTAAGCGAAGGACAAATGACTCCCTACATGTCTCTGTTTCCATGCTAATCTGTCGTGTCCTATTCTCATGACCGCTAGGCGAGATGTACGCTGGTGAAAGTACTATCTTCTTCGAATACGGATTCTCTCAACTTACCTAACAGGGTTTCGGGAGGACGACGACGTGATTCTTCCAAGGATTCCCGTTTACGTTTCCACTAAAGCATTTCTGTAGTACTTTTGTGTGGGCTACACCTACTTTTAGAACGTAGCAGCGGGTCTCTGTATTCTTTCGGTGTGTATTGTCTTTGACACGACAGTCACTTTCTGCCATCTCATACATACGGTACGAACGCCTTGACTTACCTGAAACTAGTAAACTGGTTCATTATCAGATTTTAGTGAATAACTCTACTTTGGCATAGAAAAATCTGTCAGCTAATTTGTTTCAAAATAATTTATGAGCAAGAGACTGACCTCAAAATTAAAAGTAACAGAATGGTGCGTTATTGTAAATCTCGGTGTGTAATGGTAATCGTTAATTCCTTTGGTACAAACACTTCCGAGTAAGACATTACGTAATTTTGTAAGTGTTAATTATCATTATCGTAGCCATAGCCGAAAATGAGCAATTTTGTGGAAACAGAAAAAATTGTGTTTCATTTTAATTAAAATCCTGAACTGACATAGCCCACACTTATACTTCATAGTTTTTAAATGCTGCATTCAGCTGCATTGTCTGTAATTAACAAATGCAATTAACACAAATATGTTCTCCAAAGTCGATACCAGAAAAAATCTAGCACAATATACCACACTTGGAAGCGTTTTTGTTACGCACAACATTTCTAGGCATTCGTGATTCGTAATCGCAGACTACGTACAAATATTGGCGATTGACTGATTGTTGCCGAAGTGACGCACCTCAAACGCATGTGCAGTTCTTGCAAATCCGTACATCCTCAAGGAGAGGGGCTCACAACTAAAACGTTCATATCAAAACGATGTCCTCACGAAATTATCTTGAGTAAGCTTCTTTTAAAATATGCAAGCACACGAGAACCATTCTTTACTACATTGCTGTACAGTTATTTCGAGATGTATACTGCGAATGACATGTCAGGTGACCACTAGTTCTTTCTCACTTGGACTTCACTTGCGGCTATGTCATACCTAGCTATCGCAACCCGGAAGAAGGAAAAACGAAAAACACTTCAGTCTTTCCAAACGAGTGCGGCACTAAAGTATTCTAAGTTTCCGAGGAGAAGACAGAAAAATAGTTCAGGGTCGGTATTCGTTCCGAGAGGCAGACAGCTTCTTAAGGTCTGAAGATTCATTGCACACTCCTCAATTATTTAAAACTTCTTGGCTCATAAAACGAGAATGAAAATATGGTCATTTCATACCTTCACTTTCATAAAAACTGCCATGAAAAATATTTACAAACGCAGGTATTCCATTTGATGTTTGCTCTTGAATATCCTATGTACTCGTTTTTCATTCATTGAGGATGATTAGAATTTCAAAACTGAATATCTTTGTACAGCCTATTAGGGTATTTATTATATTATATATTCAACTCGTCCTTTTCAGCTTCGATCATTTTCAAGCACGTATCTGAAGCTTCCCGTTTCATTTTACATTGGAATATGTTGCTGGTGCATTTGGGCAGGAGGACACCTTGCTTTTGTGCGATGGGGAATAAAAACAATACACTATTGAACATGGTTAAGTGTGTTAACCACATTGCATTATTTTATATACATTATACAAAAAATGTAAATACAAAAAAATCCTTCCCATGAACCATGGACCTTGCCGTTGGTGCAGAGTCTTGCGTGCCTCAGCGATACAGATAGCTGTACCGTAGGTGCAACCACAACGGTGGGGTATCTGTTGAGAGGCCAGACAAACGTGTGGTTCCTGTACAGGGGCAGCAGCCTTTTCAGGGCAACAGTTTGGATGATTGACTGACTAGCACAAACGGGCTTGCTGCGCTGGTGCTGCGAACGGCTGAAAACAAGGGGAAAAAGCAGCCGTAATGTTTCCCGAGGGCATGCAGCTTTACTGTATGGTTAAATGATGATGGCGTCCTCTTGAGTAAAATATTCCGGAGATCCACCATTCGGATCCCCGGGTACGGACTAATCAAGAGGACGTCGTTACCTGGAGAAAGAAAACTGGCGCTCTACATATCGGAGCGTGGAATGTCAGAGCCCTTAATCTGGCAGGTAGGTTAGAAAATTTAAAAAGGGAAATGGATAAGTTAAATTTAGATATAGTGGGAATTAGCGAATTTCGGTGGCAGAAGGAACTAGACTTTGTCAGGTGATTACAGGGTTATAAATACAAAATCAGAAATGAGTAATGCAGGATTAATAATGAATTTAAAAAAAACAGGAGTGGGGGTAAGTTACCATAAACAGTATAGTGAACGCATTATTGTGGCCAAGACAGACATGAAGCCCACTCTTACTAAAGTAGTACAAGTCTATATGCTAACTAACTCTGCAGATGACGAAGAGATTAACGAGATAAAAGAAATTATTCAGATGGTGGAAGGAGACGAAAATTTAATAGTCATGGGTGACTGGAGTTCGATAGTAGGAAAAGGGAGAGAAGAAAACATAGTAGGTGAATATAGATTGGGGGAAAGAAATGAAAGAGGAAACCGCTTGGTAGAATTTTGCACAGAGCATAACTTGATCATAGCTAATACTTGGTTTAAGAATCATGAAAGAAGGTTGTATACATGGAAGAACCCTGGAGATACTAAAAGGTATCAGATAGATTATATAATGGTAAGACAGAGATTTAGGAACCAGGTTTTAAATTGCGAGACATTTCCAGGAGCAGATATGGACTCTGACCACAATCCATTGGTTATGAACTGTAGATGAAAACTGAAGAAACTGCAAAAATGTGGGAATTTAAGGACATTGGACCTGGATAAAATAACTATGGAAGAGGTTGTACTTACTTTCAGGGAGAGTATAAGGGAACAGTTGACAGGAAGGGGGGAAAGAAATACAGTAGAAGAAGAATGGGTAGATTTGAGAGATGAAGTAGTGAAGGCAGCAGCGGATCAAGTAGGTAAAAAGACGAGGGCTGTGAGGAATCCTTCGGTAACAGAAGAGATATTGAATTTAATTGATGGAAGGAGAAAATTTAAAAACGCAGTAAATGAAGCAGGCCAAAAGGAATACAAACATCTCAAAAATGAGAGCTACAGGAACTGCAAATTGGCTACGCAGGGATGGCTAGAGGACAAATGTAAGGATGTAGAGACTTATCTCACTAGGGGTACGATAGATACTGCCCACAGGAAAATTAAAGACACCTTTGGAGAAAAGAGAACCACTTGTATGAATATCAAGAACTCAAGATGGAAACCCAGTCCTAAGCAAAGAAGCGAAAGCAGAAAGGTGGAAGGAGTATATAGCGGGTCTATACAAGGACGTTGTACTTGAGGACAACATTATGGAAATGTAAGAGGATGCAGATGAAGATGAAATGGGAGATATGATACTACGTGAAGAGTTCGAGGCGGCCGGAGTGGTCGTACGGTTCTAGGTGCTACAGTCTGGAACAGAGCGACCACTACGGTCGCAGGTTCAAATCCTGCCTCGGGCATGGATGTGTGTAATGTCCTTAGGTTAGTTAGGTTTAATTAATTCTAAGTTCTAGGCGACTGATGACCGCCGAAGTTAAGTCGCATAGTGCTCAGAACCATTTGAACAGTTCGACAGAGCACTAAAATACCCGAGTCGAAACAAGTCCCAGGGGGTAGACAATATTCGATTATAACTACTGACATCCTTGGGAGAGCCAGTCCTAACAAAACTATACCATCTGGTGAGCAAGATGTATATGACAGGCGAAATACGTTCAGACTTCAAGAAGAATATAACAATTCCAATCCCAAACAACGCATTTATTGACAGATGTGAAAATTAGCGAACTACCCGTTTAATAAGTCACGTCTGCAAAATACTGACACGAATTCCTTACAGACGAATGGAAAAACTGGTAGAAGCCGACCTCGGGGGTGATCAGGTTGGATTCCGTAGAAATATTGGAACACATGAGGCAGTACTGACCCTACAACGTTTCTAGCATTTGTAGACTTGGAGAAAGCTTTTGACAATGTTGGCTGGAATACTCTCTTTCAAATTCTGAAGGTGGTAGGGGTGAAATACAGGGAGCGAAAGGCTATTTACAGTTTGTACAGAAAGCAGATGGCATTTATAAGAGTCGAGGGACACGAAAGAGAAGCAGTGGTTGGGAATGGAGTGAGACAGTGTTGTAGCCTCTCCCCGATGTTATTCAATCTGTGTATTGAGCAAGCAGTAAAGTAAACAAAAGAAAAATTCGGATTAGGCATTAAAATCCATAGAGATTAAATAAAAAGTTTAAGGTTCGCCGATGACATTGTAATTATGTCGGAGACAGCAAAGGACTTGAAAGAGCATTTGAACGGAATGGACAGTGTCTTGAAAGGAGGATATAAGATGAACATCAACAAAAGCAAAACGAGGATAATGGAATGTAGCCGAATTAAATCGGGTGATGCTGCAGGAACTGGATTAGGAAATGGTCTCATTAAAGTAATAAAGGAGTTTTGCTATTTGGGGAGCAAAATAACTGTTGATGGTCCAAGTAGAGAGGATATAAAATGTAGACTGGCAATGGCGAGGAAAGCGTGTCTGATGAAGAGAAATTTATTAACACCGAGTATAGATTTAAGTGTCAGGAAGTCGTTTCTGAAAGTATTTGAATGAAGTGTAGCTTGTATGGAAGTGAAACGTGGCCGATAAGTAGTTTAGAGGAGAAGAGAATAGAAGCTTTCGAAATGTGGTGCTACAGATCAGATGGGTAGATCACATAACTAAAGGAGAGGTACTGAATAGAACTGGCGAGAAGAGGAGCTTGTGGCACAACTTCACTAGAAGAAGGGATTTGTTGGTAGGACATGTTCTGAGGCAACAAGGGATCACCAATTTAGTATTGGAGGGCAGCGTGGAGGGTAAAAATCGTAGAGGGAAACCAAGAAATGAATACACTAAGCCGATTCCGAAGGATGTAAGTTTCAGTAGGAACTGAAGAGGCTTGCACAGGGTAGAGTAGCATGGAGAGCTGTATCAAACCAGTCTCAGGACTGAATACAACAACAACATACAAAAAATACACTATTGGACATGGTTAGATGTATTAGCTGACAGAAATAGAAACATCTTTCTTGTTGTGTTGGCTAATAGACGTAACAATGCAAAGCAGTGTATTGTTCTTGGGTGACATATGCGCAGAAGTAAGATGTCTTTCTGTCCAGAAGCACCAGCGATATATTATAACTTAAAATGAAGGGAGAAACTTAAGATTAGTACCTGAAAATGACCAAAAGCTGAAAATGGTGAATCGCATAGGTTAAAATTAGAATACAGCCCACCTGGACCACGTTTTCATCCTCAAAACACGTTGAGAGTGTGGATTCCACAAACATAAAATCATAATACGAGGGCGGTTTGAAAGTTAACCACCACTCTAGTGTGCCGGTAGTACGAGGGTGAGTCAGTAAAAACGTTGCAAACACCAAAATACCGCATATCGATTTAAATTTAGCGTCTTTAGTATCTGAAAGGGGGCAGCAAATGTCGCGTGGAAAATAGCCAATACAAGTATTCCACAGGCAGTGCTTAATGCTCTGCTGTCGCCTGAGACCAAGATGGTCGGCATGCTATCTGTGTGTACCAAAATAGAACAAGACGATTTTTTAGTCGGGGGACTGACCGCAGGGGACGTTCAAAGCGAATCCCGTCCCATACATGGTTACAGCTTTATTCCACTGAAAGTTGTCTCCAGTGAGGTGCAGGAGTTGAGCAAAGAACAAGAAAAAGTTGCAAAAAACAGAAGCGTCCTCTCCGCGCAGGTTTTCCCGTCTATAGGTATTTCTGTACCCCCAAAGACAGATCGGTCTTGTGGGTTGCAGCAATTTAAGGAACCAAATGTACTTCCTACATCGGGAGAGATCACTCGATAGATGCCAAGGATACCACAAAAATTCCGAGTTTTATGCTCTTAACTCCTTGTCGAACGATGGGATAATGTTTAAGCTTACAAGGGAGTCATGTTGAAAAAGAAAATATAATTCAGACAGGTGCACGCGTCTCTAATGTCTCTATCCCAGTTAGCGACTTATTTATTGACTCACCCTCTCAATTACACACGGAGCGCTACCACTGTGACATCTGCATGTTCTCCGATTGAGTGAGCTTACAGCTGTGGAAATACAAACCTCGTCCTTTCACACATTCGCTTGTAATAACGTCAAAGCACGAGAGATGTAAACGAAATCACGCGAAATGCCAGCTGCGGGCAGTCGAGTGACATTTATTGCAGCACAAAACATTTCAGCAACAGGTGTCCATCATCCTACATTTTAAACGTTATTAGTGAAGGTGTTGTGCGTCAATGAGTCCGTTTTTTTAAAAATAATGGAACCAACATTCATGTTGAAGTGAGGCGTAGTTGTAAGTACCGATCTCGTTAAGAAAATTGATAAAACAGCTCGTGAAAATCGATGGTTTGTCATCTCTGAACTTTCCAAAGAACTCCCACAAATTTCTCGGACGGTTTTCTTTACGGCTGTTACTGATAACATAGGCCGCCAATGTTCGGTGCACGGTGGGTACCGTTAATTGCTCTCAGAGGTTCACAAAACTAAAGGAATTGGTTCTGCTTCAGACTTCCTTTCACGCTACGACGCCGAAGTAGAAGATTTTTTTTGAAAAGAACTGTAACTGGTGAAATAGTGGTGGTACCTGTAAACCCCGAAATGAAGTAACTGACGAAGGCTTGTGGGAATACCAGTTCTCCTTGCAAGCCGAAGAAAGCAAGTCAAACTTTGTCATCGAGGAAGGTTATGGTTATGGTTTTCTGCGAGGCTGAGGGAGTTTCGCTGGTTGAATTTACGGAACGTGGAACGACGATCATTTCAGGCGTCTACTGTGAAATTTCGAAGAAAATGAAGCGGGCCAATCAAAGCAAACGTCGTTTTACGCCGACATTCGGTGTTGTGTTTTCGCATAACAACGCTAGTTCTCGCAGTACACCAAAAACTCAAGAGGCTTTGAAGCAATTAGAACGAGACTCTTTGATCGTTCCCCATAAAGATCAGATTTGGCGCCAAGTGATTTTCATCTATTCGCTCACTTGAAGGAATGGCATTCGTCGCAGCATTTCGATGAAGGCGATGAGCTTCAGAATGCTGTGAAACAATTGTCTACGATTCAAGTGACATAACTTTATGAAGAAGTAATTTATAAATTAGCAAAACGCTATGATAATGCTTAAATGTAAGTAATTCCTGTGTTGAGAAACAACAAATACCTATCATTTCAAGATGTATATAGCAATTTCTTTTTCCATGCAAGTTTTTTATTTACAATCAAAAGGAGGTTGCATTCCGAACCGATTTTACCGTCACTTTATCTTCTTCTACTGATGAGCTGTATAGGTCGATTAACCCGTGTGTTGTGCAAACTTTATTCTTGCACCATGAATCCCTGGCGCTACAGCAACGTTTGCGTTAGAAGGTCAAGTTGTGGCGACCTATAACATTACGTCCCAGCATTATTACAAATCATGTTACTATACATTTTCTTTGTAAACAATCATGATATTTGTTTAGCAGAAAACGCATCTAGACTGAAAATCCCATTCTAAGTGGACTCGAGTACGCAGCTGCTAAGTTTCTCCTCTCTGTTAGGATAATGATGTAGATATGGATATACTGTGAGTGTGATACGCATGCGGTTGAAGTATTTTAGGGGTATTGTAAGGTAGGAATTAATACAGAAAAATGGCAAAAGCAACTAGCTAGGAAAAAGAGATTTGCGAAAGACCATTTAAACGCACCTATGTTCAATACACTCATTAAAAGAAGAGAGAGACAGAGAGACAGAGAGAGAGACGAAAGTTTCATCACGAAGGAATTATTCTAAAGGGACGTAAGTCGGTGGATGTGAAGTAAATGCGCAGGAAAACAAATAATTACAGTTTGCCCAATAATTGGATGATTCATTCAAGAGAAAAACATCACAAATTGAGCAAGTCAAAAAGTACGATGGGCCACCGCTAGTCCTTATGCAAGCAGGTATTCGGCTTGACATTAACTGACAGATTTGTTATGTGTCTTCTTGAGAGAGATAATGCCCAATTTTGTCCAACTGGCGCGTTAGATGGTCAAAACCCGTGCTTGTTGGAAGGACCTACCCATAATGCCCCAAACGTTCTGAACTGGGGGGAGAGATTCAATAGCCTTGCTGGCGAAGGTAGGGTTTGGCAAGCAAAAAGACAAGCAGTAGAGACTCTCGCCGTGGGCGGACGGACGTTATGTTGCTGGAAGGTATACACTGGATGGCTTGCCATAAAGGGCAACAGAACGTTGTCGACGTACCGCTATGCTGTCAGGACACCGCGGATGGCATCCAAGGTGGTCCTACTATGAGATAAAATGGTATCCCAGATCATCACTCCTAGTTGTCGGACCGTATGGCCGGCGACAGTCAGGTTGATATCCAACCGCAGCGCAAATCCTCGGCCTGGAATCTTATTGACAGGAGCAGCATTGTCCTCACTGATGAGGAACTGAGCGCCAATGACCAACAAAGACTTGTCTGTAGGCGCTCTGGACACTGGCCTGGAGCGTTATGAGCACGGCCCTCCAACCAACTCTGGAGTTTGACCATCTAACGCGCCATCTGGGCAGAATTTGGCACGGTATCTCTCAGGGGGACATCCGACAACTATAGTAATTAGTGCCAAGCCGAATATTTGCTTGCATGAGGGGTAGGGGTGAACCAAAGCGTTACTGACTAGCTCAGTTTGTGGTGCTCTTTCCCTTGAGCAAATCATCCAATTATTGTAATACTGTGATCATCTGTTTGTCGGTAAATGTACAGTACATCTACCGATTTTAGTCTCATTCGGATAAATCCATCGTGGTGCGTCGTTTTCTTTTCCAGTTTTACAACGTTTTTCCGCTGTTTGTGTATACCGCAGTACCGACGATTCAAGTGACTGAAAAGAGAACACTTTTTACTACGTATCAAGAGCATAATAGACAAATGATTAAAAGTGGTTTGAGAATCGGGTGCGCTGTAAAAACCCCATGTGGATCAACTGCGGTGTCTAAAAGTTGTTTGTGCATTATTTTAGTGTGCTGCTGTAAATGTTGATGAGCAGTTTGTTATGCGAAACCATAAAAAACCCTCAGCTCTTAATGCATGTCAAAGGAAAAAAAATTGGCTGTTGCATCTCCATGCAGATCACATGAACGCGCAGACGTCGTTTGAAGGAGGAGTGTGTTCTCGTATGGACCGACGTTTTTCTTCAAAAATACGGTGTGTCGGATTGCACCTCTAACTCTGACACCATGACACCACCATGAAGCGGTGGTTGTTGTATACACTGACACTTTAATGTAGGAGTCGAGATGGTATGTAACCTCCAACATCGACAGACCTTCACAGTTGATGTTTGCCACTCTGCAGGCAACAACTTTGCCATTACATATGAGGCCTTACCTGTATGACAAAGCAGTAAAAGATCTCTTGGTGTGACGCCTGTAAGAAGAAGGCTCGGTGAGCTTTTCGTGGAAGACAGCTCTGCAGTCTGCAGTCTTAGTGACTTGTTGCCTGTACCGATCGAGGTGTCTTGAAAGTTTAAGCCCCAAACTTGCACTCAGAAATAATCGGATTTCATTAAAAGTTCTGCAACTAGTTTAAAGTTTTCTGTGGTCTATTCAGACCACACAAGGTTAATTTCACTACCGTTCCTTTGGAAAGGGCACGGTCGCTTTCTTACTGCTGTCATGTTCAATGTGTACTTGTCCTCAAGTAGAAGTGTGACCAAAGAGATGAAGAACTGAGTTTAATTTTATGGAAAAAATATAAGCACCTTATTGAATTTAAGTTTCATATTTTGTTTGACGCGTAAGTTATTAACTGAAAAGGGCTAAACTTTCGGCAATGGTTTTCAACAGGTTTAGGAAATTGGAATACACCCAAATATATTCCGAAAAAGTGTATATAGCCTAGTGAAGTTTCCCTCAGTTACAGAGAACAATATTGGTAATTTTCTGACGTATCGAATAACTTTTAACGTTGGTAGCTGTAGAAATATGACATCGACTTTGTTTTCTTTAGGGGAACTACATACTTTTTTCTGTATCACTGAAACGATCAGACGACGACCCTTCAGAGAGATAATTCGAATGGAGCTAGATAACGAAGTAATAAGTCAGCAGCGCCGCACCCTGTGTGCCGCTGTCAGCAGAAGAGCTGCCAACGACGTCCTCCCTACCGTACAAGTCGTAAACAAACACAAAACACATTTACGGTCCGTGCGTTCACTTGTGACTTTGAAGGCCGTAAGTCGGTGGATTGAAGATGTAGCGACCAGACAGCTTGCTCGATAAGCAATTTGGATAAACGAAAAAGTGATGCTGATTTAGGCTTACGGCGAATGTTAAAGCAGCATGCCGAAAGATATCCTGGTAATAAGTCCTAACGATGTCTTTTCTGCGAACAACTTAAAGACTTTTAGACACTGAAAGTATGAAGGATAAAATGCGTCATCAACTGATAACGAAAATACAATCAACAATTTAGAAACAGTGTCACACAATCACCGTGTCACTATGACGTAGTCTGAGTGAGCGAGAGAGGTGTCAGGCAAAGGTGTTTTCTGCAAACAGTATATTTCATTTCATTTCATTTTTTCATCTCTTTTCATGAATAGCTTCATGGCAATGATGTTCAATATCAGTTTCAGTTCTCCAATTGGGTCTTAAGAGTACTGTGAATTGATGCGCCATTTCTATGCGATATTTGGTTACGGTTGAAGTGTTTACAAACCATAGAGAAATCACCCTTCACAATTTGCACTGATGCGCTGATGAAATTCCACGCTGGCTGAGACACCTGGGTAAGCAACCTGCAGTGTGTGCTTTTCAAAAATTGCATCAATGATTTCTGTTTTTTAATGGTATGACTTTAATAGCTACAAGTATGTACATTTTGCAACAGATATGCTGCCGCCGCTGTTGGAATGCATCTCTCTGAAAGTAAGGTACAGTCACGTGATACCTACGACAGGCACAGGTGAGATGTAGCCGGCTGTGACGCAGGCCCCGTAGAGCTTTGGCAGCAGACGGGGTTTCGCTTCCAGAATCCAGAAGAGAAGACAACTGATAGAGACGGAGGATGCGCTCAGTAGAGTTTCCGTAATGGAGTGTGTACTGAGTGTAATGTAAATATAGCACCAGGCACTGGTAGTTGTCACTGACCTCAACTGTCAAAATACAATGTGGTGGTTGTGTACCTGGATCTAACCGCTTGTATAGGCTTGACTGTGCGAGTTTAGACTCTGTCGTGCTTGTACTCAATTTATTTGCGAGGCTATTATGCAGTCTCATTGTAATGTTGTTGTTGTAGAATTTGACAATATCGCGAAACCATTGCGAGGAAATTGTGCTTTAATGATTACTTCTTGTAACTTTCTTTGTGGATTCTGCAGTATATTCTGCGTATGTGTTGATTGCGTCGTCAATTCGGGATTTAGCTGAGGTGTCGATTAGTCCAGTGTGCTACTCTACGCGCTGTTATTTTATTTTGGTGCCGCCTATTAAGATCATCAGTGGAAAGAAGCAATGTTGTTTTTATAAAAAAAATGGTTCAAATGGCTCTGAGCACTATGGAACTTAACTTCTAAGGTCATCAGTCCCCTAGAACTTAGAACTTAATAACTTACCTAATCTAAGGACATCACACACATCCATGCCCGAGGCAGGATTCGAACCCGCGACCGTAGCGGTCGCGCGGTTGCAGACTGTAGCGCCTAAAACCACTCGGCCACACCGGCCGGCTTGTTTCATATATATATATATATATATATATATATATATATATATATATATATATATATATATATATATATATACTTCGACTTGAGGATAAGGTTTTATTGTATTGTATGATATGGTTGCCCCTTTAGCAGATGCTATTATTTCATTATTATGTGGCGAATAATTGTTTTGGATTCTTATGGCATTTGGTATCTGAAGTTAATGGTCTTAAGAGGGTGAATACAACGCCTACTGTGTCCATTTATGCATGATGTTGGGTACTGTTATCTATTATTTAATAAGCCAGTCTTGTACAATCCCTGCCAAACTCCACTCTCACCTAAGTCTTGCTCCAGAGTTACTACATTGTTATTCGATTTTTAATGGTCAACTTTATTTAATTCCGTTGTTATATACTTAATCGGCATAGATATGAAGATGGTCGCGTCTACCAAATTAGTCGAAATTAATCAAACAATACATGTTCTGGATTTTGTGGCAGTTACCAAATTGTGTACGTTCTCCATCGCCGAAGCACGCTTCCCGAGTTTAATCATTATGACGACAGAGATAAAAGCGAAGAGTATCTTATTTCAGTGAGTGCGATTATGGGTTATTACTGGAATTACATTTTCAATAGGACATCATATTGGTTAAAGCGCTCTACACTTGTTATATTCCTTCTTATTTCCCTCACTTGTACCAATGCAGTAGAGGGAACGTTAAGCACTAATTGACATTTGTTCCAAACTTGCATCTCTCACTCTCTTTTTCCTTCCTGCATTCCTCCCAGCGCCACTCCATCTTACCTACTCTCTTCCAACGTCTCTAAGCGATTGTCAGATAGAAGATGTCAGTGCCCTAAAACGATTGCTGTCCGTAATATCATAATTTGAGTCAGTACAGAACGGGAAGACAGTAGCTGCGGCTACCTGCTTACTGAAAGTCCATGGTGGACAAATTTTTAATAACGAGCAGCCTAAATTCTCGAGCGACTTGATAGCTACTCCATCTTTTTCGGGCGTGAATCCGGAATATCATTATTTCTTGTTCCGATATTTCTGCTGACAGCCTTTCAGTCATTCTCGAGATTAGTCTCCTGCAAGATTTTTAATCATTTTACGCAACACTTAAGTGTACAGTAATATACACTACAGTGTTAAGTGAGATGAAGCTTGCAAGTGACGCACCTTGAGAATGGCTGAAAGGCTATTAGCTGTGATATCGGAATAAGAATTAACACTATTCTGGAAGCATGACCAAAAAAATGATGGAATATTCCATCCGCTGCGAAAACTTCCAGAAACAAATCACGTGGTTGTCTCTCTTATAAAGAGATACAGTGTTTTATTGTGTTGTTCATGAGTTACACTTTATGTCATCTGAAACTGTTGACGATGCGATTATTAAAATCATGTGTTACATCTGTCACTTATGTAGTAATTTTATTTATACGGCCGATTTCGACCTAGTATCATTTGCAAGTTACACTTTACTCAGACACAGTTTTGTAAATGAAATTACGTGTAATTGGCACCTGGACCGCTTGAGTCCCACAGGCATTACAAGTCTTAAAGGGTTCGTAAATTTTACGTGTGTTAATAAATTAAAATCAAATTAATACGACACTGGTCGCATCAAAGACTTATTTTTCATTACCTATTAGTGTGCGACTGTTTTCCTATCGTGAACGTATCTCGCAAGTTCACGTATGTGCAGTACCAGTCTCGTCTCTTCGTCTCAGGTTTCATACACATTTTCTACTGGCTTACAAGAATGCAACTGTAATAAACCTCCCTCAGAAACCTACTGAGAAAATGAATTTCTTTTATGAAGCTTGCTATACAGGAAGTAAATAGTTTAAGGACGAAAACAGTCACTCACAAAGGTTCCTGGATCGATAGGTTCTTACCAACCCAAGCACCCTTGTTGTCAATATTTAAAAATATATGGAAGCGTAGAGTACGAAGAAGCCTTGAGCAATCCTTTATCTACGGTTCGATGACGAATGACTTATCATGACACTGTAATTTTAGTGTCAGTTAGTGATAACTGTGAACCAAATTCCTTGCTTTACTTATCTGTACGACGATTACTCGACGTTACATGTGTCGAAGGGTGACTAACCAATGGAGACGTACTCTGATGCAGTTCATATCGATGTGAAGACATTATTTTATTCATGAACGATTCGTCGAAACGAAGATATATATACTGTATCGTTTGATGAGTCCAGCATAGTAAAAATAAGTTACTTTAAGGGAGCAGTCGTTTTTGATCCGACAAAAAGTGTTTATATCAGCTGCTATCTTCAATCCTTCCTCGGGCGCCAAATCTAGTAATATCTTTGACTTAAAACAAAGTCACTGGTGGCAGTATAGATGACGCTATCTCTGACATCTCCTGCGCGAATCCTTTTATTCGCGCTCTCAGACGATGTGACGTCACAGTTCTGTTGGATGCAAGCAAGACCAATGCTGTTGTAGCGAGAGATAAATTGGTTTCCAAACTCAGCACTGAGTTTTCAGCAGAACTAGCTATGTTAGCCCAGAATGCGTCTACAGATACGCGGTATTTTGAGGCTATCCATTGTGCGGATGGTTAATACAGGGTGCTCCAACCATGTGGAACCACACTTGTAAAAGGAAGACGTGTTGGTAACAGTAATATTGTAGCATAAAAGGCGGTCATGTGGAGCCTCAAAGAGGAAGAGAGAGAGAGAGAGAGAGAGAGAGAGAGAGAGAGAGAGAGAGAGAGAGATGCGTGAGAAAAACAGTGGTGCATTTCATTTGAGCAGAGCATTACACATCCTCGCGTTATGACTGATGTTTCTTCCTTACACGTGACGTGAAAGACGGTGGCGTAAACAGAAGTAAAATCCATAGAGATCAATGTAATAAGAAGTGAGTAAACCCGTGTTATCACGGAGAATTTCGACCAACGTCACCCAGACGAGCCAAGTATTACCTACCACGTGGTGGTGAAACATATCGAGAAATTGTGTGAAAATGGATCTGTCACAGACAAACCGAGGCCGGGACGATCGAAAACAGCTGTGGATGAAGCAAGAGCAAACGCTGTACTGGCATCGTTCAGTAAGATTAACTATAAGAAGAATTTTGACTACATATTAACGACATGTTTGTTGAATGCAAATCTTACAACATTCCACCGAAGGCAGTCTCTATCGTTGGGTTCAGTTTGTAGAACTGGTGACAAGCAAGCAGGACGAAAACCATCGTTCCCTGTATGACGTACTGTTTACGGATGAATCTGGTTCCTATAGAACGAGGAGGTAAATACATAGAAGCTACTGATCAGATGTCAGCCTTCACTAGATGGATCAATCGAAGTTAGCTGGCTCATGAAAAGTGGTGGTTTGCAATGTACTGTTGTATTTAGTGACCAAAGGAGTACTTAAAATTATGTGTAATGTTATTATGAAATACTTTAAAAGAGATTATAAATTCAGTGTGCCACATATTGTTTCCGTAAGACAGATTTGATTTCCATATCCCTCTCGTCGGTACATCTACGTACTTAGTGCGTGGTGTGTGGAGGAGGGTAGCTTGTACCACTACTTGTCATGCCCCTTCCTGTTCCACTCGCAAACAAAGCGAGGGGAAAACGGCTCTCTAGGAGTGTATACCTCAGTACAAGCCCCAGATTCTGTTAATTTATTTTCGTAGCCCTTAGGCGAAAAGAACTTTGGTGGCAGTAGGATGCTTTTATAGTCAGCTGCATATGCTGGTTCTTTAAATTTTCTCAATAGCGTTCCTGGAAAAAAACGTTGCCTTTCTTCTAGGGATTTCCTTTTCAGTCCCCGAAGCATCTCCTTAAACACGCTTGTTGATCGAACCTACTGGTCTTCCTTTAATGAAACCTGCTGGGGATCTCAAACACTGAAGCAATGTTCAAGAGTGGGTCGCGCAAGTGCTCCATATGCGATCTTCTTTCAGATGAATCACACTTTCCTAAATCTCTGGCAATAAAGCAAATCTCAACCATTTGCCTTCGCCACTACAATCCTTATATGTTCGTTCAATTTCACATTGCGTCATTTCCGACATGATGCACGTAAACAGATATTTCTTAGACTGGAAGCGTCGGTGTGGACAAATGAGCGGTTAGGAAGAGAATACCATTTCTCAACCAAGTCCCGTTTTTATTTTCAGTGTTCTTACAATCACCAGAAGACGAAAGCACAGTTATCTCTAGCAGTGGTGTAAATATGAATTACTGAGGATCTTTAGATAAAATCGCCGTCACTTCATCTTAGCTGATGTCTGATATCTTGCAAAGAAGACATCTTTTAGTGCCCATTTAAATCGTTATGGCACTCAATGACATTACTTGTCTGGAGTGTTATAGTGGTTCACTTATAACGTTACGAGATCATACTAGTTTCTGTCTCTGTCTCTTTCGCTGCCTGAAGCAAACACGTCGGCGGTGTCACTCTTGCTGGGGTTACAGTTCTCCTTGTTGCTCCTAACATAATGGCCCGTACTATCTCAGTAAGATGTCTTTTTCAGACATTCAGTAAGTCGGTCATGTGCACTACGCTGCTGCCTAAGGCCATATTATAACAAAAGGATTCTTCCTTTCTGTCCTGGATAACATCGAGACTCAACTGCAAAGAGAATGTATGACACTTCGTTGTATTAAATTGTTTTCTAGGATAAACGTACGAAGGAATAGAGCCAAGTAGCATTGTACCTTGATAAGACACAGTATCTGCAACTACACCTATTCGTATGGCGTTATTACAGAGATAAAGTATGTCAAATTAAATAGCTGCTATTTTGCCCGGTATCATGCCGAAACTGTGATCTTATGATTACCTGTTACTGGTGTATGTGACGTTCAAATACTTCTTGATACGCTGCTTAAAAATTCCTAAGGAGCATAGATATTGTTGGACAGGATTAATCATAGGCAATGATGGACGACATGAAACTCAGCACACACGTAATAGAGATGGAATGCTACATTCATAACGAAAGATGGTCCAGATTTCACCCAGTGGGAAAGCAGACCAAGACGCAAATACCGTTCATGCTTGACATAAATCGGACTCCAAAAGTAAATGTTCATATCGGTCTTCCAGTAAGGAACATGTCTTCCTCAGGCACTAATGCACATTTTGCACCTGTTGTGTATTCTGGCTTGAATATAGTTGAGGAGTCCTTGTCCAACTAGTGTCTAGAGGGATTTTCATTTTGTTGCACTTTTCGGGGAGCAGATGTTCGTTGAGAAACAGGTGTGCCATGGGTAACCCAGGCATGTTCTTTAGGGTTTAGGTCATTGGAATACGCGGGCCTTTATACACCTCCGATATCTTCAATTTCTGTTTTTTCCGAAACCTCAGCTGTCCTGTGTGTGTGTGTGTGTGTGTGTGTGTGTGTGTGTGTGTGTGTGTGTGTGTAGGAAGGGGGAGGGGGGCATTGTCGTCCATAAACAGAAATTAGGGACTTAACGCACTCTTGAACATATAGACATAATTCACAGTTATCTCCCTACAGTATCCCTGTGCTGTAATGGTACCTCGCGCAAAGTTACGCAGCAGTGTTCAGCCATTTTCCATAATACCTGCCCATACCATATTGACTAACCGATACTGATGTTCTTGAACATTCTGTGGTATGTAACGTGTTCTCTTCTCTATTCATAGTAACTGGTGGCAGAATCCAATGCCATAGTGAAGCGGGATTCTTTGGAGAACATCACTCTGTTGGTGACATCAGCTAACATGCTCCCTACACCAACGAACTCTTTCTCGACGACGGAGTGGTTGAAGAGGGATGCATTTAACAGGTTTCCGAGCATACAAATCAGACGTATTTAATGGCTGCGAAATTGTTGTGTCAGGGCACGTGTACAGGTAGAGGTTGACACGTTGACCAGGTTTGAGCTGTCCAGCTGCTCTCACGATCGTAAGCACTAGCGATGACATGTTGCGTACCACACTGTACGCCTCACTAATCGTTTCTACAAGAACCTTCGTCAAAAATAGTACTGCATGAGCTGCGCATTGCATACAGAGCGGTCGTGCACAGACTTCGCTGCAACCAACACGTTCCATGCGCTACCTTTTCTTTTACTGTCATTGTTCAGGTATTCCGAACTAATTTTCGGTTGACCATGACATTTGTCAGATATTCGTTAGCAAGTGTAAGTTGTTCCTTCGCAGCTATGAAGCCGTGCCTACTGCACATATAGTCCTGCCTCTCGTAAGAAAGGCTCTCTTACAGATGCTCTTGAATGCTTTTACCGTATAGTTTAGCATCATCGCCAGTGGAAACCTGCAGCTAGTTGCCAGATTGCTGCTGGGTAACACTCTGCAATACAGTAGTCTTCCATAGCAGCGGACTGGGTTTCCACATGCCGTGACACGAAGCCACCTACGTGACCGCAGCCAGAGTACTTTCATAACATAGCTGTCTAGGCCGATTATAAATGCTCGCCTCTCAGCCATCAACAGCACTTGCAGTTGGACAGCATCCTCGACTTACAACTTTGGCTGCCACCATAACAATCTCCACGCCAGCTATCTGTCCAATGTGGGGCTGAGAAGCCTCCACCTCACCAAGCACTGACATCAGATAGCTGCTGGTCTACAAGCTCCTAGCTAGCTCTGATGGTTCTGGGTCTCAAGCCAGTGCTGCCGAGCAGAGGCCACGTCTAGGGTGACACGGCCTGACACTTCATTTGAATCTTAGGGTCCTGGATTCGGTGCCAGGGGTCTGCACGCCTGACCAACTGTTGACACCTGCTGGCTCTCCAGCGTGCACTTTTCACCTGCTGGGCGCCTGTCGGCATCGTTGCATAAATATGGCCGCTTACTAGTTACTACTTCTCCGCTACACCCAATACATGCACTCGCTGTCTGGTATGCACATCCGCTGCCGTGGAGACACGCACGCCGTCAGCGAGTTATGCTGAGGTAGCATACCATTTGCTTCGACATCACACGCGCCGCTGGGACGCCAACCCCTTGTAGCGAAGTCTTGCTGAATAAAGTATGTTCATACTCAATGAGCTCTCTGGAGTCTTCTCTCGCCAGGATACTGGTAGAACGCAGCCCACAGTTCCTGAACACGCCGATCTGGTGCTAAAGCGATTTTCCTGGCTAGTATTGGTGTCCACATGGCCGACACCAGTATACTATCGCTTTATTTGTAAACACCGTCCTGTCACAGTGATTTGACGTCGAAGATACTAATACATACGGGGTATGAGGTGTTGGATGGCGATCCTAATGGCAAAAAGTAATATAGGTACCTAGTACACACTACCTGAAACAGGAATAGAAGACTCAGTTGTACCCTGTTAACAGCTGCTTCAGAGACCAAACGCTATCTGAACAATATCGATATTCAAATGATTACGTAAGCTGCTACATCAGTTTGAACCAGAAATTAAATTATCTTCTTGCGTCTAGATCTTCCTCTGTGACACACGTCGAAGAGTAATGAGAAGAAAACTACTGATAGACAGATAGCTAAGACAAATTTCTTTAGAAAGTGAACTTGCTGTCCAGTTGAATAGTATCTCTCACCCCTTAAACCGTCTACAGCAAAATAATAAGAGTTTAATATTAACGCTTGGTGAGAATATCTCATTAAGAAAGTTGTTCTGTTTGTTAGGAATTCTTCAGTCCAGTCACATATCTCATCGAATATTAAGTCTCCATCTTAGTCATTTACTTGCAGCACTTGGCAGCTCTTAGTTCTGCAACACATTGACCTCGCTGAAATAGATCTATAGTTCTACGTAGACGTCTTGAGACTATTCTTATACTAGCAGAGTGTAACGACCTACAACTTCCTTCGGCTAGGCGGCACACTGCGTAACCTACGATAAACATTTCCTTGAAGTGGGGCCTCTTCTTCACTATATTCGATATAGGATATAACGGGCTTACCATCATGTCCAGTAATGACACTCCCTAGCGGATTAAAACTGTGTGTCTCATCGGGACTCCAACCCGGAACCTCTACCATCCATGGACAGATATTCTACAGTTGAGTTGTCGAGGCACAACCCGCCTCCTGGCGTCCACAACTTTTCTTCAACCGACCTTGTTCCGCGTAGTGTATCGAACTAGCACTCCTGGTACAAAGGATGCTTCGGAGAAAGGTCTTAGTCACTATCTAGATATTTTTTCTAGAGTAAATTGTCACTCCGAAGCAGAATCTCCGCTGACATCAAAATCTGTTGCAGATTAAAACCCTGTGTCGAACAAGGACTTGAACCCAGAAGCTTTTCATTGCAAGTTGTTACTGCTTAAGGAGAAATGAAATTCTTTGATTCTTCTTGATCCTAAGGTTATATACTTTATGTATAGTACCTCACTATTTCGTTTTTAATGCTTTGCCTCTCTAAAACAGACGCGGCGCGTGAATGCCTTTTTTTCCTACTACTGCCCAATACAAATTCTTGTCTACAATGTCTCGTTATGACATTTTGGGTTCGCTACTTCCATAGCAATTTCTTTGTATAATATCTTTGAAGAACGAATCGACTGTATTATAAGCAGGAATGTATTGCAATCGATTCCTCTGTCGATACAAGTAGATCACTCGTGTTTACTTATGTTTACTGCGTGCGTCAGAGTTGTAAATTTGTTGCTATGATTGAATATTTCAACCATTTTATGTCGAAAAATGGTAAAAATAAGAATTTTAATTTTAGTCGTAAGTTTTACTGTTATGAACTCTAGCGTGCTGTGATAAATCGTAATACAGAAATTGATGAGTCCTCAAAGTTCGTTGGTAGTGCTTCAAAACGAAAGTTGAAATTTTAATAAACATTTTGGAATAGTGATCAAATAACTTTTAAAAATTTTTCTTTCAATTATTCAGTCTTGATCACACCACGTATGCTTCAAGAACATAGGTGACCGATTTCGGTCATATCACATGACCATCATTAGACCTGTAATTTAATTTAGAAAGTAATAGATACCTTACTAGATTGAAAATAAAGTATGACAAAATGCTTATAAGGATAAAATACAATAAGACTTGTTATACCCATGACAGCCATCCAAGATGGTAGGTGGAGCACTCTTCTCAGCTGCTGTGATGTTAACTGGTGCCAGCAAGTGACGGGCATACGCTTAAGTACGAAGATGCTCTGTCTACCTCTTCTCTCTCTACCTCACGTCAACCAATCAGTGTAAAACGGGTTCACATAATCGTCAAAACGTAAAATAAGTACAATAATAACATAAAAATAGTTATGTACAAAATATCTCTTTACAACCATGGAACTACTTAAATATTGTAAATATTGTATTTGACGATTTTGTGAACCCGTTTTACACTGATTGGTTGACGTGAGGTAGATGTAGGAGAGGTAGGCGGAGCATCTTCGTATTTAAGCGTATGCCCGTCACTTGCTGGCACCAGTTGACATCACAGAAGCTGAGAAGAGTGATCCATCTACCATCCTCGAAGGTTGCCATGGGTATAACAAGTCTTATTGTATTTTATCCTTATAAGCATTTTAGAACATTTTATTGTCAATCTGGAAAGGTTTCTATTACTTTCCAAATTAAATTGCAGGTCTAATGATGGTCATGTGATATGACCGAAACCGGTCACCTATGTTCTTGAAGCATACGTGGTGTGTTCAAGACTGAATTTTTTACAGAAATTTTTTTAGAAAGCTGAAATGTCTTATTGAAAATTAACTGTTGTAAATACTGGAAATAATGGTTATATTTCAATTAGTAGATGCAAGCTTTCATAATTCAGTTTGTCTGTTGCTAAATGTAAACACTATAAAAGTGAAAAATTCATTACGTTTAGTGGCGACATAAGTTAGAGAAGAGGCGTATCCGTGAAAATTTTAGTGGAATGACAAGTGTTTAAAGTGTAGAAATGTAGAATGACATCTCCTGTGACATGCATAAAATATAATGAAGCGAATACCCTTGTTTATCCCTTAGGAAGGAAAGAAAAGTAGCCCATTTATTCTGTGCTATGGTAAATTTCCCACCGCCACCCGTCAAATTTGAGAAGTATTATAAAAGTTTTCATAACAGCCTAACAGAAGTCAGTGAAGCATCTGTGCAGAAGACAGCAAAAAAACTGTAGGTACTCGTCAATCTGCTAGTATTGTTTTCGCATTGGACGTTTCCTGACAGAAGATAGGCCATACATAGCCGAATTGAGTTACAACAGTTACCTCTGTAGATACAGCAACGTGCTGGAATATGAATGCGTGACAAAACACCTACAATGTTGTGTCATGAACGAAAATAAACAGAAATGCGACAAAACTTTTCATTCGTGGTATGAAAATAAAGAAGGCAGTCTGTATTTTTAGTAGGTCGTTGTGTGCGATACATTCACTAGCTTGGTGATGGTGACTCTAAAGGCTTCAATAGTGTTGCGGCTGCGAAAACATGTGGCAAAACTAAAATGTAAAAAATGGAATGTATAGGACATGTGCAGACGTGAATGGGGCAAGACTGCAGGGACATGACAGGAAACGCTCCATGTTGGCAAAGCAATTGGTGCACAAGGCAGACTCATGAAATCAGAGACACAAAACCTCACCGAATATTATAGTCTAGTCATCAGGAGAAACAGCGAAAATGTCAGTGAGGTGAAGAAAACAATATAGGAAACTCTGTTTCCCAGAATATCTATTGATAAACATCCACAGCGTAGTCTCTGGCCAAATGGAAACAATTTATCCTGCAGGTCACGTGGCAAATCACAGAATCCGAATAAAACCTTCAGTGTTTGCATTTAGTAACGCTTACCAAAAACGGTTTTTGTTGACGTGACACCTTTTCAGATTGGTGTGATGGACGCCATGGGGACAACGTGAAAATCTACTGCTATAAGTGGAAAAGCGACGTGTCGCTGAACCTGAAAAAACTGCTAAGACATGAGAAAGGAGTTATAAAAAAGAAAAGAAACAAAACCAAGGAAGATTAAAAGGGCAGTCGGAATCCCCACAAGATTGCGGAACTGGAAGGTTTCGGCATGTTATCATTGAGAAGAAAATGACATGCAAATCTTTAGTATCAGTTTCCAGTAACCAAAGTCTTTGCGTACTTAGATATCGGTAGTCCATCCAGTAGAGTGAACCAGATTATTCAAGAACATATTAAATATTTTAAGCTGCAGCATATCATATGTAATTAAATTACTAGGAGAAAAAATTACTTCTAAAACCATTCTTTTTAAATACACAAAACGACAAACTAGTAAAAATTCCTGATTTAATGTTTCATCAAGTTAGTTATTAAAAGAATATAATTAGTTTTGACCTTTTATTTTGAATAGTGTGGAAGTACAGTGTCAGTAATATAAATATTACATATCACGTAGTACATAAGATAAAGATACATTGTAAGATAAAATCGGTGCCTTGACTTGTGATGAAAGGAGTTTTCTTTGCTATGGCGACAGGACACGAGTTCCTTATGAGCCAGTTTTATGACTGTGCGCGGGTGCGTTCCGGAAAGGCTTTCAAAGTACATTGACCACGTAGTCACCTGTCAGCGGTGAGCATGGCAACATAGCCCAAGTACAGGGACAATGCTACCTTCGCGTAGCGGCTGACTTTTCACTTTGGAGCTGTGTCTGTGACTGGTAGGCACATATAAACTGAAGCGTCAGAGAAACTGGAATATGTATGCGTATTGAAATACAGAGCTCTGTAAACAGGCAGAATACGGCGTTGCCACTGACAACGCCTATATAAGACAATAAGCGTCTGGCGCAGTTACTAGATCGGTTACTGTTCTACTGCTGCAACAATGGCAGTTTATCAAGATTTAAGTGAGACTGAATGTGGTGTTACAGTCTGGGCACAAGAAATGGGACACAGTATTTCCGAGGTAGCGATGGAGTGGAGACTTTCCCGTGCTACCATTTCACGAGTGTACTGTGAATATTAGGAATCCGGTAAAACATCAAATCTCCGATATCGCTGTGGCCGGAAATATTGTTCAGGAACGGAATTAACGACTACTGAAGCTAATTTTTCAACGTGATAGAAGTGCAACTCTTTCGGCAAATTGCCGCAGGTTTCAGTGCTGGGAAATCAACAAGTGTCAGCGCGCGAACCATTCCACGAAACATGATCGGTATGGACTTTCGGAGCCAAAGGCCCACTCGTGTACCCTTGCTGAACGCACGACACAAAGCGCTTCTCTTGGCGGTGGGCCTGTCAACACCGACATTGGACTGTTGATGACTGAAAACATGTTTCCTGGTCGGACGAGTCTCGTTTCAAATTGTATCGAGCGGAAGGACGTGTACGGGTATGGACACAATCTCATGAATCCATGGACCTTGCATATCAGCAGAGGACTGTTCAAGCTTGTGGAGGCTCTTCAATGTTATGGGGTGCGTGCAGCTGGAATGACATGGCACCCCTGATACGTCCAGATAGTACTCTTATTGCTTACACGTTTGTAAGCATCCTGTGTGATCACATTCATCCATTTGTGTGCATTGTGCATTCTGTGGACTTGGGCAATTCCAGAAGGACAATGCGCCACCCCAAACGTCCAGAGGTGCTACAGAGAGGCTTCAGGAACGCTCTTCTGAGTTTAAGCACTTCCGCTGGCCACCAAACTACTCAGACATGAACATTATGGACCATATCTGGGAGGCCTTGCAACGTCCTGTTTAGAAGAGATCTATTCCCTCTCGTGCAACGCAAGATAGTGATGCGCTTGCGACGGCTGAGTTATCTCTTAACGGGGCTTAGTTATACTAAAGAGAATGAACATACTACTTGTGTTGGTAAGTCTTGATAGTTCTCGTTCGTAATGTGCTGCCCCATGATCTACGAGTCGACGAAAATTTTGTATGCAATGTTTAGAATGCTGACACAATATGTTAAATTTATGTGACCCTTTCATTTAAAATTCCACATTGATGACAAGCGGTACTCGTGGGCTTCTGTTATTTAATTTCATCTATTAATAGCAGACCCAGAGAGGGATATTGCAGCAGACATAACTTCGTTTTGAACTGGTTAAGACATCTGTAGACTGTGGTAAAATTATTTATTATGGTGTCTTTTGTGGATATAGGTGCTCACTGGGATTGAATTTATTTGACAACAGTTAAGAGTAAATTCTCAGGTTTGGTTCCCTAGGTACTAGCTGGTAGTCGGTTTAAGTGTGTGCGACTGGGCCATAGATGCCCTGTAGTCAACTGAGTTACTGAAACACAAGTATGATATACTGACTTACGCTGCTGATTTTGGGGAAAAGACGGAACTCTGATGCCATCGTTTAAATTATATGTATTATATGTAATTGTTTGAAAGCATTATCACCAGTGTGTTAATATTGTTCTTTTGTGTTTTAGAGTTTTAAAATATAATTTTTTCATTGTACCTGCCTAAATGTGTTGGGGAGCGCTGTTGAGTCCTGTGCCGAATGTAAATGATTCTTGTACCAGCTTCTGAACAAGGCCCATAATGAGAGTTTTTGGTATTTACGAAGGTTATTCGGAAAGTAAGGAACGATCGGTCGCGAAATGGAAAATACAGTGAAAATCTGATGAAGATTTCCACAGATGTGTTGGGCACTGTGTCTAGTACGCCCGTAGATCACATCATGTCGCTCTTTTCAGTTCTGAGCTCACTGTGAGAAATTAAAGATGGCTAGAAATTAGCGTCTCCCGCCAAATATGAGGGCCTGAAGCTATGCAGTCCACATAACTTAACTGTCATGCGGCACGTTCTACACGACAATTTTCGGCCGCACTCTGCAGGGGCAATGAAACTGCTCCTGCAGCGTTTTCGATAGGTGTTTGATAACCCACAATACAGCTCGTAATTTGCTACCATGACGTTCATCTCTGCCCAAATGAACCGCTGGCTATCAAGACAATATTTTTACACAGACAACGAGCTGCAGTCCAGAGTAGAAAATTGCCACTGTGGTTTCCATTTCGCGACCCATCGTTCCTTACTTTCCAAATAACCCTCGTATTATTCATTTATTTACAACATTCTCCAATACAATTTTTAGTACTACACGTGTTTGTGTTTGCGTTTGCGTTTGTGTATGTTTGTATGTGTGTATGTGTGTGTGTGTGTGTGTGTGTGTGTGTGTGTGTGTGTGTGGAGTGGAGTGTAATGTTTGCATTCTATGATGGTGATGATAACGACGATGATGAAGACGATTAGAAGGTGAAACCAGGTACCAGGACATAGCCTATTCCTAACGAGTAGCACCAAGAGGACCGCCCAGTTTAACGTTACCATCCAATGGACTTACGACAGTCGTTTTTCATCTATCACTGTAGGCATGCTACGTATTTAAATTAGGACATTGGCGCAAAGTGCGTCGATCAGGAGCCTTACATCACCACCTCTCCTGCTTTTCGACCCAAATACTGGCAGAGAAATTTCTTGACATAGACAGAATTGGGACTGACGTGTAGCCAGGTCGATCGCAACAGCACAAACTGCGATACCGAAATCGACTATTGAGGCGGGTGCTGTTATGGTATTGTAACATAGTTGTGTTGTAATTCTGTCAGAGACGGCAAAGGACTTGGAAGAGCAGTTGAACGGAATGGACAGTCTTGAAAGGAGGATATAAGATGAACATCAACAAAAGCAAAACGAGGATAATGGAATGTAGTCAAATTAAATCGGGTGATGCTGAGGGAATTATATTAGGAAATGAGACACTTAAAGTAGTAAAGGAGTTTTGCTATTTAGGAAGTAAAATAACTGATGATGGTCGAAGTAGAGAGGATATAAAATGTAGACTGGCAATGGCAAGGAAAGCGTTTCTGAAGAAGAGAAATTTGTTAACATCGAATATAGATTTATGTATCAGGAAGTCGTTTCTGAAAGTATTTGTTTGGAGTGTAGCCATGTATGGATGTGAAACATGGACGATAACTAGTTTGGACAAGAAGAGAATAGAAGCTTTCGAAATGTGGTGCTACAGAAGAATACTGAAGATAAGGTGGATAGATCACGTAACTAATGAGGAGGTATTGAATAGGATTGGGGAGCAGTGAAGTTTGTGGCACAACTTGACTAGAAGAAGGGATCGGTTGGTAGAACATGTTTTGAGGCATCAAGGGATCACAAATTTAGCATTGGAGGGCAGCGTAGAGGGTAAAAATCGTAGAGGGAGACCGAGAGATGACTACACTAAGCAGATTCAGAAGGATGTAGGTTGCAGTAGGTACTGGGAGATGAAGAAGCTTGCACAGGATAGAGTAGCATGGAGAGCTGCATCAAACCAGTCTCAGGACTGAGGACAACAACAACAACAACAACACAATTGTGGACTGTAATTTAACTCTTCTTATTGGAAATCCTTCCGTTAATAGTTTTGAATTAATTAATCGCTGAGGTACAGAGGTCCTTTTAGGGGAAAGCGTTTTGATGTTAAATAATATCTGATTTATGTTGGTGGTTTCAACCGACTCAGTAATTACCTTACGAGTGTTTTGTCTAATAGTCAAGTATGATGAAGTTAACAGCGTGTGCCTTATATATAACTGCTGGTGTGAAATAAATTGTCGCGTCTGATTTTGCTCAGAGGAAGCTTGGCAGTCTATTAATCTCGAAGCCCCGGATTCTTGCCATTTGACTTCGATTATTTGACCGTTCTATCTACACTTAAATTAGCCTGGAGCATGAAAGGAGATGGGTAAGGCGCGACCTTTTGACTATATGGAGCCACAATTTCATTGGCACCCGTGCATCAACCAAGACCGTACGTCCAGGTATAGTTGCAGTGGGTTGATTCCGTCATGGATTAATCATCGAAAAGGGCAGGTGAGGTTGCGTGTCGGGCAGCCAAAAATACAAAGTGAAGACTAACAGAGGAGTGCCAGTGTACGGCATTTGCTTCCAAAGGTACATTGTTGGCGGTGGGTTTCGACATACCCTAATAATTTCTATCTGAGATAGAGGTGTGTCATACACGAACACATGCTATGAGAACGCAGAGCTAGGGCCATCTCATTCGCATAGATGTAAGTGTGCGGACGGTTTTGCCCACGTTGTTGGCTCGCACCGGAAAACGGCTCTGGTGTGAACGTTCCAACAGTGAGTTTCTATGTTCTGCATAATTGATCAGTGGCACTCATGTTTTGAAGTCGGGTTCTATTGTACGTGAACGACAATGCTGCAGTGTACAACGGTAACACGAAAGCTCTCGCTAACGAGCTGTGTGCAAATGTAGCTTGAAATGAGAACTTCAGTTCTATTTCGACCTGTGCTGGAGTGATGTGCATATTCTGCATTCCTCGTCTCCACGTTCGCCAAACAATCCTCCAGTAGAACATGGTTGCAATAAAGTTAGGAAGCAGCCTGTTCTCCTCGCTTCAATAGCGGTTGGTGTCAATAGATAAAAGATTCGATACAATCAGTGTCGAGGTGAATTCCATTGGAACATAGCCACGTCCACAACGCCATGAATTTAGTTCTCAGTATAGCAAGCGGACGGTTAGTTTTACAATGAACACTAAAAGTCATAAATTTTATATATTTCTACTGCTCAAATCATTTTTATTGCCTTGTATATAATTTGTGGATAAAATTGACCACTGTGCAGGAATATTAGTGGCGTCATCATTACTTTACAGATTACATTACTACAGTGACAAAAAAATTTGTTGTGCCCCATGCCTCCGCATTATTCTTTTTGTATTATGGCAATACCCAGCGAAGGGAAGAATGAGGCAAACTGATCTTTCTCTAGAAAGAAAGAAAGAAAGTAAAGAAATCTTCGCAAAAAATTTCTATGGTCCCCAGCACATAGGGAGACATATTAGTTCGAAGAATTCCAGAAGATGTAATGGACGTTTATTAGTAGCAAATGTATCCAGTGTCATTTGTTGCGATATATCAAAACTGTTTCATTATTTGGTGCTACACTCCTTGCAAATGCAAATGCCAAAGAACTTTTTTTCTAAAAACATCCAGTAGCGTTGCATCCTCAATTTTCGATATGCTAATCTAAATAATGACTAAAAGCATTAGTGTAGGAAATAATCGCTCATACCTGACATTATCTAAATGACAGACAAAGTGGTATATATAAGCGTCATTTAAACTATACCATTTTTCACGTTCCGTTGGGCCTGCACAAATGTAAACGTCATTATAAGAATGGAAACGAAAGCTCCAAAACTGAAACTTTCTGGCAGATTAAAACTGTATGCCGGACTGAGACTCGAACTCGGGACCTTTGCCGTTCGCGGGCAAGTGATCTACCAAGCACGACTCACGCCCCGTCCTCACAGCTTTACTTCTGCCAGGAACCCCGTCGGCTACCTTCCTTCAAGGTTTGCAGGAGGGCGTCTGAAAAGTTTGGAAGGTAGTAGACGAGGTACTGGCCGAAGTAAAGCTGTGAGGATGGGGCGTGAGTCGTGCTTGGCAGAGCACTTGCCCACGTAGGGTAAAGGTCCCGAGTTCGAGTCTCGGTCCGGCAAACAGTTTTAATCTGCCAGGAAGTTTCATATCAGCGCACACTCTGCTGCAGAGTTAAAATATCATTCTAGCTCCAAAACTAGCTGCAGTAAGGTAATATATTTAATACTTTACACGACGGACTTGTTTTCCCTTGGTTGCCATTATCAGACGACCGGTGAATAACATTCGCAAAAGTTGGGTTGGTTTGGGGAAGGAGACCAGACAGCGAGGTCATTGGTCTCATCGGATTATGGAAGGACGGATAAGGAAGTCGGCCGTGCCCTTCGAAAGGAACCATCCCGGCATTTGTCTGGAGCGATTTAGGGAAATAACGGAAAACCTAAATCGGGATGGCCGGACGCGGGATTGAACCGTCGTCCTCCCGAATGAACATTCGTAAGACGATCTGTACGTATATTGTGGCTGTTTTCTCTTTCCACTGTACTTAGAACTGTACTTACACTGTACTTACGAAAATAAGATTGCATCTACAGTGCATTTTTTCTGTCAGATCGTGGTAAGTACAATTTGTTGGTAGCTGAGACTGATTTGATGCAGCTCTCCATGCTACTCTATCCTGTGCAAGATTCTTCATCTCCCAGTACCTAATGAAACCTACGTCCTTCTGAATCTGCTTAGTGAATTCATCTCTTGGTCTCCCTCTACGATTTCTACCCTCCACACTGACCTCCAATACTAAATTTGTGATCCCTTGATGTCTCAGAACATGTCCTACCAACCGATCCCTTCTTCTGGTCAAGTTGTGCCACAAACTTCTCTTCTCCCCAATCCTATTCAATACTTCCTCATTAGTTATGTGATCTACCCATCTAATCTTCAGCATTTTTCAGTAGCACCACATTTCGAAAGCTTCTATTCTCTTCTTGTCCAAACTATTTATCGTCCATGTTTCACTTCCATACATGGCTACAATCCATACAAATACTTTTAGAAATGACTTCCTGACACTTAAATCAATACTCGATGTTAACAAATTTCTCTTTTTCAGAAACGCTTTCCTTCCCAATGCCAATCTACATTTTATATCCTCTCTATTTCGACCATCATCAGTTATTTTGCTCCCCAAATAGCAAAACTCGTTTACTACTTTAAGTGTCTCATTTCCTAATCTAATACCCTCAGCAGCACCCGACTTAATTGGACTACATTCCATTATCCTCGTTTTGCTTTTGTTGATGTTCATCTTATATCCTCCTTTCAAGACACTATCCATTCCAGTCAACTGCTCTTCCAAGTCCTTTGCTGTCTCTGACAGAATTACGATGTCATCGGCGAACCTCAAAGTTTTTATGTCTTCTCCTTGGATTTTAATACCTACCTCGAATTATTCTTTTGTTTCCTTCACTGCTTGCTCAATATACAGATTGAATAACATCGGGGAGAGGCTACCATCCTGTCTTACTTCCTTCCAAACAACTGCTTCCGTTTCATGTCCCCCGACTCTTATAACTGCCATCTGGTTTCTGTACAAATTGTAAATAGTCTTTCGCTCCCTGTATTTTACCCCTGCCACCTTTAGAATTTGAAAGAGAGTATTCCAATCAACATTGTCAAAAGCTTTCTCTAAGTCTACGAATGCTAGAAACGTAGGTTTGCCCTTCCTTAATCTTTCTTCTAAGATAAGTCGTAAGGTCAGTATTGCCTCACGTGTTCCAACATTTCTACGGAATCAAAACTGATCTTCCCCGAGGTCAGCTTCTACTAGTTTTTCCATTCGTCTGTAAAGAATTCTTGTTAGTATTTTGCAGCTGTGGCTTATTAAACTGATTGTTCGGTAATTTTCACATCTTTCAACCCTTGCTTTCTTTGGGATTGGAATTATTATATTCTTCTTGAAGTCTGCGGGTATTTCGCCTGTTTCATACATCTTGTTCACCACATGGTAGAGTTTTGTCAAGACCGGCTCTCCCAAGGCCGTCAGTAGTTCCAATGGAATGTTGTCTACTCCGGGGGCCTTGTTTCGACTCAGGTCTTTCAGTGCTCTGCCAAACTCTTCACGCAGTATCGTATCTCCCATTTCATCTTCATCCACATCCTCTTCCATTTCCATAATATTGTCCGCAAGTACATCGCCCTTGTATAGACCCTCTATATACTTCTTACACCTTTCTGCTTTCCCTTCTTTGCTTAGAACTGGGTTTCCATCTGAGCTCTTGATGTTCATACAAGTGGTTCTCTTATCTCCAAAGGTGTCTTTAATTTTCCTGTGGGCAGTATCTATCGTACCCCTAGTGAGATAAGTCTCTACATCCTTACATTTGTCCTCTAGCCATCCCTGCGTAGCCAATTTGCAGTTCCTGTAGCTCTCATTTTTGAGATGTTTGTATTCCTTTTTGCGTGCTTCATTTACTGCGTTTTTATATTTTCTCCTTTCATCAATTAAATTCAATATTTCTTCTGTTACCCAAGTATTTCTACTAGCCATCGTCTTTTTACCTACTTGATTACCTGCTGCCTTCACTACTTCATCCCTCAAAGCTACCCATTCTTCTTCTACTGTATTTGTTTCCCCCATTCCTGTCAATTGTTCCCTTACGCTCTCCCTGAAACTCTGTACAACCTCTGGTTCGTTCAATTTATTCAGGTCATATCTCCTTAAGTTCCCTCCTTTTTGCAGTTTCTTCAGTTTTAATCTACAGGTAGTAACCAATAGATTGTGGTCAGAGTCCACATCTGCCCATGGAAATGTCTTACAATTTAAAACCTGGTTCCTAAATCTCTGTCTTACCATTATATAATCTATCTGATACCTTTTAGTATCTCCAGGGTTCTTCCATGTATACAACCTTCTTTCATGATTCTTAAACCAAGTATTAACTATGATTAAGTTGTGCTCTGTGCAAAATTCTTTCAGGCGGGTTCCTCTTTCATTTCTTAGCCCCAGTCCATATCCATCTACTACGTTTCCTTCTCTCCCTTTTCCTACTGCCGAATTCCAGTCACCCATGACTATTAAATTTTCATCACCCTTTACTATCTGATTAATTTCTTTTATTTCATCATAAATTTCTTCAATTTCTTCGTCATCTGCAGAGCTAGTTGGCATATAAACTTGTACTACTTTAGTAGGTGTGGGCTTCGTAT
Organism: Schistocerca gregaria; assembly: GCF_023897955.1. NCBI lineage: Eukaryota > Metazoa > Arthropoda > Insecta > Orthoptera > Acrididae > Schistocerca > Schistocerca gregaria. The sequence goes on along the minus strand of NC_064925.1, from coordinate 363,383,242 downwards.
CTATCTTGGCCACAATAATGCGTTCACTATGCTGTTTGTAGTAGCTTACCCGCATTCTTATTTTCCTATTCATTACTAAACCTACTCCTGCATTACCCCTATTTGATTTTGTGTTTATAACCCTGTAGTCACCTGACCAGAAGTCTTGTTGCTCCTGCCACCGAACTTCACTAATTCCCACTATATCTAACTTTAACCTATCCATTTCCCTTTTTAAATTTTCTAACCTACCTGCCTGATTAAGGGATCTGACATTCCACCCTCCGATCCCGTAGAACGCCAGTTTTATTTCTGCTGATAACGACATCCTCTTGAGTAGTCCCCGCCCGGAGATCCGAATGGGGGACTATTTTACCTCCGGAATATTTTACCCAAGAGGACGCCATCATCATTTAATCATACAGTAAAGCTGCATGCCCTCGGGAAAAATTACGGCCGTAGTTTCCCCTTGCTTTCAGCCGTTCGCAGTACCAGCACAGCAAGGCCGTTTTGGTTATTGTTACAAGGCCAGATCAGTCAATCATCCAGACTGTTGCCCTTGCAACTACTGAAAAGGCTGCTGCCCCTCTTCAGGAACCACACGTTTGTCTGGCCTCTCAACAGATACCTCTCCGTTGTGGTTGCACCTACGGTACGGCTATCTGTATCGCTGAGGCACGCAAGCCTCCCCACCAACGGCAAGGTCCATGCTTCATGGAGGGAGGTTGTTGGTAGTTACAAAATGTAAAATATATGGTTTGACAGATATTTTGAAAGTTTATTATTTTCACGGTTCTACACTACTATATGTTAAAATTTATAGAGATTATCAAAAACGATTTTACATTTGATAGTTTTTATTTTCCTTTGAATTTAACCGATGGTCTGTGTCTGATTTGTTTTGCATATGACTATATCTTTTCGTATTGTATTATGTGAGTGAATTTTTCGTGATAGTATTTATGTTTAAAGTCTGTGTGCACTTAGAAGTCTGTGTTCATATTTACTTGTGCGAATACATATTTCCAGTTCTTCGAGAATGTCCTTTCGGTATTCTGTGTAATATTTCTAATGTAGCTTCAATTTTCTCGGATTTGTAGCGTTGAGTTCTCAGATGTAAACAGAAGGTTGACATGCCACAGTCACTCTTTCTAGTGTGTTTTCTAAGTCTGGTGTTAAAAGTTAAAATTTCGTCCGGTTTTGCCAATACAGAAATTGTTGGAAAAGAAAATACACGGAAACCACAAATAAAATTAAAGGAAAATGAAAACAGCGATACGTAAGGTAATCTCTAGTAAACTGTATATACTTTGTAAACAAGTACTAAAGAACTGTAAAAGAAACTGTAAAAATATATTTATGACGACGTGACATAAAAAATTTACTATAGGTGCAATATGATCGTCACTTCGTCACTTCCAACTAGAGGTAAGTACTTATGCAAGTGTAAACATAAAATAGCCACGATTTACCTGAAGATAATCCTAGCAATATCATTTTCGCAGGTCACGTGATAAAAGCAATTAAGCCGAAGCAAGCGTGACGGGAAAAGTATTATAAACATAACCTTATTGCAGTTAGTTTAGGAGCTTTCATTTTCGTTATACCGTCTTTGTTAAATACACTTCACGTAGTAGCTCTTACAATAAAGTGGTATCGTTAGCATCCTTGATGACTAAGAAATACCGTTTTAAGGTTTACTTTAAAAGAAATTGTGCCATGTTCTCTCCACACATCCTGAAACCATGAAATTAATAGCATGACATGTACCCTCATACTTGACAGAATACGTTAGAATATGTGTTGGGACGATCTAGCGCTTTGAAGTCTAGGAATCACACTCAAGCAGAGTTTGGCAATGATGGATGGGCTGTGGTACTCTTGTTCCATGGCCACTTCCGTCACCAGGCATGACGCTAATGGACTTCTTCTCATACGGTCGGTTTCAAACACTCTGCAGTATTGACGTCGTTCCTTCGATTGTTGTAAGCATCTTGCAGTGCATTGAACGGTACGTTAAAGCAGGTTATCCCGTGTTTCCGTGATGCATCACTGTACAAAGTCCTCATCATGGCCGCTGACAGGTTGAACACGCTAATTAAAGAAACTTTTTTGATGTGTACTCTTCTATAACGTGTTGAGAAACTGTCGGCGTTCACTACATGCGTACGTCTTAGTATTACCAATACGGGAAAGTTCTGATATTTGTGTAAAACTGACCCGTGTACTCGGAAGAAATGAGAGGAAGGAAACAATCATCTAGTAGTACATACCTCAGTTATAGGATAATAGTATGTATTCGATCTCCATATATTTAGTATAGACAGTCATCTGAATCGCTTCTGTTCTGTTGAATCTTCAAAGGATGCTCTAAATTCAGTAGAAAGAAGAAAAGTGGTATGACGTGTTTAAGAAAATATTAACAGAAGTATTTAAACGAAATCAGAGGCTAATCTCTTATCCTCTTTTTGAAAAACGTCTAAAGAAAATTTCATTTGGATTGTTCAGTAATTACGAAGTGTCTTCATTCGATATTTCCCCTTTTTGGTGCTCTCCCTTCAATGTCTGAAAGAAAAAAAAGTGGTTCAAATGGCTCAGAGCACTATGGGACTTACCATCTAAGGTCATCAGTCCCCTAGACTTAGAAGTACTTAAACCAAACTGACCTAAGGACATCACAGACATCCATGCCCGAGGCAGGATTCGAATCTGCGATCATAACAGCAGCGGAGTTGCGGACTGAATAGCCTAGAACCGCTCGGCCACAACGGCCGGCAAAGTCTGAAAGACTCCTACTGACAATATAGATACGATATGACAGTTACACGGCGTTGGTGCATGGTCTCTACGGTCTTAACTGTGCCGGCCGCGGTGGTCTCGCGGTTCTAGGCGCGCAGTCCGGAACCGTGAGACTGCTACGGTCGCAGGTTCGAATCCTGCCTCGGGCATGGATGTGTGTGATGTCTTTAGGTTAGTTAGGTTTAAATAGTTCTAAGTTCTAGGGGACTGATGACCACAGCAGTTGAGTCCCATAGTGCTCAGAGGCATTTGAACCATTTTTTTTGTCTTAACTGTAACTCTCAACTGTTCGCTGTTCTTCTACCAGCTTAGTACTTGCTTATTTTATCTGCGGGTTCGGGCACATAATTAATCATCTAGAGCCCTGTTACTGTAGGGCCATTTGATTATACATGAGTTCTGTCTGTATTTTTGATGGTGGCATAAAAGTTAATTGGAATGGAAATTCTTGTCGCTGAAACAACTTGTGACGTTGGACATTTAGAAAAGACTTACTTCATTACCTGGTGTTGTCAGCGACTGTCGTGACATCTGTGTTATCTGGTTAATGTTTACCTGAAACTTCGTTTAAGATTAAAACCACATTCCACACCACGTTCCGAGCAAGGAAACTTCATTGCGCGAGCTGTGCTGGGATACTCTGGTATGACTCACGAACCACTCCACAAATTTCCACCTGTCAGTACTTTTCTCCTACTATCAAAACTTCAAAGTTCTGCGGCATACGTTTCAGGACTGCCTCTCCTAGAAGAAAAAACATTACTGAGAGACGTGTTAAGCACAGCCCAGTCTGTGCAGTCCCACAATGTATGCAGGAGAACTTCTTTGAAGTGTGGAGAGGTCCTGGCAGGTTCGTTAGGAGAAACTGGGCAGCTTAATTGGTAGGGCCACTGGCAAGGTTCCGTGTTCTATTCCTGGCCCGACGCACAGTTTTTATAAACTAGGAAGTCCAGTGACAGCGCACTTTCCGCTGCAGACTGAAAGATTCATTTTGGAATGTTTACTTCCCAATCTGGGACCACGTTATCAGGTCAGTACTGCTAATGACTCTCCAACGTCAGTTTCGTCATTGGTTCTAACGAACTAAGTTCTACAGCTTTCTGTTTGGGAGAATTCATTTTACATCTTTAGACATTTAAATGCTGGTAGTTTACAATCACAGGATAGCCAGGTAGCCAGTAATATACTATCAGAAACGTTTATATCGATAGTGCAAATATGGTATCATGTGTTAAAGTAACTTGGGCCTTGTTTTTAAAAGCACTAGTAAGATTGAGGATCCGTTACCAATTTATCCCATGAACCTGTAATTGTCCAAGTTAAGAAACCAGAAGATAAATCCTCAGAAACAGGTAGCATTTAATAAAGAAATAGTGGCAGTGGTGGAAATTTATTTACTGTAACTATAAATTGCCAAAGAAGACAAAACTGAGTCACTGGTTATTTTCAGCCATAATGTCTATGTTTGTGCACCGTGACTGTGTGGGATAATTATTTATTTCAAGTTTCTGCTTCCAGTCACTTTTTATTTTATGCTTAATCTAACGTAATGCAGCGCGTTTCGAACATGTTCTGTTCACCTTCAGGCGTTTTCTACATACATACATACATACATACACATAGAGAAATGTTACTTATCATTAAAATGTCTTAAACTAGATTAATCTAGAGCTCTTTGTCCATTGTTTTTTACTGTAGCTGCTGGTGTGGTATTTGGAGGGGGGAGGAGGAGGGGGCAGTGTATGGCTAGAAATCAGTGTTGTCTTCTGCTGGTTTTCTTCCTTGTGGTTGACTATGTATATCACAGCAATTTAATCATCTTGATGCTTCACTTGCACCACTGGTGTAATGGTTGAGCTGATCAAATTGGCTCTGAACACTATGGGACTTAACGTCTGAGGTCATGAGTCCCCTAGAACTTAGAACTACTTAAACCTAACTAACCTACGGACATCACACACATCCATGCCCGCGGCAGGATTCGAAGCTGCGGTTGCGCGGTTCCAGACTATAGCGCATAGAACCGCTCGGCCATGAAGCAAGTGAAGCAACAAGATGATGAAATTGCTTTGATATACATAGTCAACCACAAGGAAGAAAGCCAGCGGAAGACATCATTTATTTCGATTTCTATCCATACACTGCCCCACTCCTTCTCCTCCCCCCCCTCCCCAAATGCCACACGAGTAGCTACAGTAAAAAATAATGGACAAAGAGCTCTAGATTAATCTAGTGTAAACTTTTTAATTTTAAGTAACATTTCTCTATATGTATGTATGTATGTATAAACGCCTAAAGATGAGCAGAACGTGTTCGAAACGCGTTGCATTATGTTATATTAAGCATAATACAAAAAGTGACTGATAGCAGAAACTTGAAATAAATAATTATCCCGCACAGTCACGGTGCACAAACATAGCCATTATGGCTGAATATAACCAGTGACCAGTTGTGTCTATTTACTCTGCCATTCACCTTACAAGTTGCTTCGCCACTCCAGTAATGCTTTTGTAAAACTTGAGGTAGGCTTCTTGTCGGTTTTTTGTACAACTTGCAGAATTCCCTACGCCTGTCCAGATCATAAGCTAAGTAGGTCTGTTTGAACGATTCAGTCAGCAACCGATCCTACCTATTTAAATCTTACATTTAATTTGTGAATTCCTTGTCGAGACAGAGGATGGGTGTTTATAAAGTTCCAGAAACAGAACAAAAACTCCACTATCATTATGAAATTTTCTGGTAGATTAAAACTGTGTGCCGGACCGGGACTCGAACTCGGGACCTTTGCCTTTCGGAGGCAAGTGCTCTATGAAATGAGCTACCCAAGCACGACTCACGCCGTATCATCAAAGCTTTACTTCTGCCAGTATCTCGCCTCCTACCTTCCAAACTTTGCAGAAGCTCTCCTGCGAACCTTGCAGAACTAGCACTCCTGAAAGAAAGGATATTGCGGAGACATGGCTTAGCCACAGCCTGGGGGATGTTTACAGAATGAGATTTTCACCCTGCAGCGGAGTGTGCGCTGATATGAAACTTCCTGGCAGATTAAAACTGTGTGCCCGACCGAGACTCGAACTCGCGACCTTTGCCTTTCGCGGGCAAGTGCTCTACCATATGAGCTACCGAAGCACGACTGACGCCCGGTACTCACAGCTTTACTTCTGCCAGTATCCGTCTCCTACCTTCCAAACTTTACAGAAGCTCTCCTGTGAAACATGCAGAAGTAGCACTCCTGGCAGATTAAAACTGTGTGCCCGCAATATCCTTTCTTTCAGGAGTGCTAGTTCTGCATGTTTCGCAGGAGAGTTTCTGTAAAGTTTGGAAGGTAGGAGACGGATACTGGCAGAAGTACAGCTGTGAGCACCGGGCCTGAGACGTGCTTCGGTAGCTCAGATGGTAGAGCACTTGCCCGCTAAAGGCAAAGGTCCCGAGTTCGAGTCTCGGTCGAGCACACAGTTTTAATTTGCCAGGAATTTTCATTTTTGAACTTCTTCACTGAGTTGCTCTGACCTATTATGAAGTAGGCAAAAATGAATACTTGTTAAATGATAGACGAAACTATTAATAAAAATTCGTTCACTGTGAAACTATGCTTTTTTCCCTCAGTACAATAAAAATACCCCATTTCCTAAAGTACCTACAAATGATTAAAAGATAAACACCGGTTTTGAAAGGGCCTATATATGGGCAAAAACCAGTAACAGGTCACTGACTTTTAGTGCATAGCACTCATATTTGAAGACACGGAACCGAGTTCTTAACTCAGTAAATTTAATATTTACAAAGTAGCACGCAAGTTTGAACCCTACGTTTCTACATCCGTGTAACTTTACACATCAGTTTTCTGTTATATGATTTACTTACTGTTCCGTTCACTCTGTACATGCAGTACCTCAAATTTTTTTAAGAAATATCGTGAAAAGTTACGTGAATAATTTAACCACGCGCTAGGTAAACCTTGCCGAGCCGTAGAGTAGGAGAAAACATGGCGGGCGATTCAGCCTGTTATATGAGAATTGTGATGGAACCAATGAGTTCATCAACTCAACCTGTAATATTGATTCTTTTTTCAGGTAGTTCTTCGTTAGAGCTTTCTATTTTTATTTTTTTGTCTTGTTACGGATTTCTACACAAATCCACTATTGGCAGTAGTTGTTTCAGAGAGTATTACTACACGCTCTTCTATATTTGTGTCGTACGATGCAGAAGGTAATGTAGGTGGAAGGTCGCGTCCAACTATAGTGATATGCGTGGTAACCCACGGAGTACTGAGTGAGAACTGACACCCTGCAGCGCAGTGTGCGCTGATATGAAACTTCGTGCTTGGGTATCTCAGTTGGTAGAGCACTTGCCCGCGAAAGGCAAAGGTCTCGAGTTCGAGTCTCGGTCCGGCACACAGTTTTAATCTGCCAAGAAAGTTTCATGTCAGCGCACACTCCACAGCAGAGTGAAAATCCCATTCTGGACGCCTATCGTTATGTTTCCACCGTGATGGAAAAAAAAAAAAAATTATGTTGGTGGTAAACTTTCTGTTCACTTTTTATCAAGTAACAACCAAGAAACATAACCTCAAAATGGCATATCGGCTGACATCTGGGTATCACACTGTAGTCAGGTTTGTCTATGGCTGTATAGACAGCTAGAACTCCTCATCAGTCTGCTATAGCTTTCTGGTAGCGTTGATAGTCATCCTACTTAACCAACAGCCACTCTTTCGTTCGTATTTCATCTGATGTGATCGAACTACCGCACAGGTACGAACGCAGAGGTCGGCTCCGTCGTTTTCCGCGTGCATTCCTGTCGGCTGCGAGGCAGGCGGAGAAGCGGCCGCGCGTCGGCCACGCCCCGTTGGACATGAAAGGAGGCGCGGCGGGCCGTCCTTTCGCCGGCGGCCGCCTCCACTGCCCAGAAAACATCCGGTTCGCTGTGCGGCCGGACGTGCGTCGGCTAAGGAAGGAGATACCACCGGCGCCTCCTGTACGGTCCTCACCCCCGAGCCGGCCCGGTAGTTGGAGGACCTGTTGCCCGGGAAGGCGCCTCTGCCAACAAGGGCGGCGCTCTCCCGACTGGAAAACGTGACAGACGTGTTGCATCATCTGTCCCGCGAGGCGCTGAAGTCCATTCAGATCCCGTGTAGGCAGCAGTGGCCTTTTGCCAGAGCGAAAGGTCAGCGTATAAACGGAAAACCGACGCTTCCAAGTTTTCACTGCCAGCGTGACGGAAACGTGACCATAGAAGTGCTAGTAGCAGCTATTCTTCATGACAATGATAACCATGTCCTCGTCGGTACCATTCTATACAACTCCACCTTCTAAGACGTGTATATTTCTATTGTCTATTGTGAAACCACAATTTATGAAAGATGTTTATATTTTATTAAGGGGATTAAGCAGGAATAATTAATGTTTGTCATGTTGGAAATAATTGTGGTAGTAGGGAATGTCTACACGTAGGTACTGTTCGCTAGAGAGACCGCACGTTGATATAATTTTAAAAAAGGAGTGACAGACAGCGTATGGATACATTTTAATAAAAGAGCGGGAACGACCGCGCATTGATACATTTTGTAATGGTAGCAGGGATTGTCTGTACCAGAAAGCATTGTTGGCAGGACAGATCGCACTTTAACATTCGTAGGGAGTCAGCAGTAAGCGAGAACTGAAGCGAGTCAGTAGCAGGTCTGAAGCGAGAGGTTGAGAGGAGCGGTGTGCCTGCCAGCCACCAGCTATGATTTACAAAAGGTTATAAACGGATGTACAGAGACATCAACTAACTATTATCATAAGAGGAACTAATATTATTGAATTATTTTCTTTGCCAAACTCAAGATAACTGAAGGTATGTTTGCGCAATGCTAGTTGTAAGATTATTGTAAAAAACTAAGTCCCAGTTGAACGTTTGTAAAATCATTTCATTACCAACAGTAAATATTTGGAGCGTTTTCACAATATAATAAATGTTTGCCAGCAATGTTGCATTACTGATTATAATCCATCCCAAAAACCATCAACATAAAACTTTCAAAAATTTTATTGTTGTCAAGAAAAAGTGTAAGTATGAATTACGTAACTTCAGTCAAATTAATTAAAGAATAACGTCAGCATTGCTATTAAAGAATAACGTCAGCTTTGGTAATAAATACAGTCACTTATTATGACAGCCTACCAGCAGTTAATAGAGTATAGTAAACCAGAGTAAGTATATTCATGTCACAGTTCGATGTAGCAGTCTGATGGCGATCCAGTAACAGTAAAAAAGGTAAGGAACAGTTTTGGGTTATTGCAGATAATGACTGAGGGCCACGACGACGACACATTCTATGTTTCGTCGAAATAATGAGAAAATCACTTTTAATAAGCAGCAATTAAATTTGTATGCGAAGACTGAGAAAGAGATTAAATTTCAAAGGGAAGATTTCATTTGTTATTATTAAGCAAGAGAGAAACCCTAAGGAAAGGTTTCATAGGATATTGTAAAAGTGAAGGTTGCGAAAAAAAGGAGAACAGAGGAGACGGGAAGGTTTCAACCTTATGAACGGCAGTTTTAGTACTACACGAAATTGTGAAACGTTCCATATGACTGTATCACTAGCGTCCTGGACCCACGGCAGGAAAAGGAGAAGTAACACGTATAACTGCTCTGGGTAACCCACTGTTCGTCAACAAAGTTTTACAGCTAACAGAGTCAACTAGTTATATTCTAGGAATAAAAAGAGAAAAAAGTAACTATCCTTTTTGCACTGTCTTTCTTTTACGGGCTGCCGTTTTGACATGTACAGAAAACAAATGACATACAAACATTGCTGCATCTCTGGAAGTCACAAACGACACATTGAACTAAACTAACACGAAACTAGTTTATAGCTTAAAGAGTCAGGACACCGAAGCTTCATGGTGCTTCGTCCAAACGAAGAATATTGGCAACAAACTATATCTAATGTTTGAGCAGTTATCAAAGCGAAAGGACTTAAACCCACCAGGCTTTACCTATAGTGTGCTTCAGTGAACGCGATATTCGTATTCCTGTGTTTATCGCCAAAGCGATTCACAGATAAGGCATTAGTAGGTACTAAACAGGTCATGTGACTAGGTACAGCCGAATTGTAGTCTCGCGTGTAGCTGCCTCGCAGAGCAAACAAGGAAAGTCATCGCGGAAAATGCCTTCCCGGGCAGTTGCGGCGGAATGCTGCACCGTAATTAAATTTACTGCAGATTCCGAGGAGTTAGAAATAATAGAGCAGACGCTAAAGGTGATGGAAAATGCAAGAAAAATGCTAAAGTTTAATAAGTGGATGGTGTGCATATCACCGTATAATGGACACGATACTGAGATCGGAACTGATGCATCTACGGCGAATAAGAAGCAGCAAACTTCACGCAATGTCTGTCTTATTGGTCGTCTAGCTACATCTATTAATGCGAAAAAATTTCTGCGATATTATGAATAATATTAGGAGAACACGAATTTTACGAATAATTCCTAGTTTTTGTCGCACAGAAGAGGTATACGAAGCTAGAAAAGAAACACTGAGTAAAGTAGTTATGTCTATGGAATTTAGTTTCAAAAGATGCCAGTAGAAAGAAGTTATCATGCGCGGACGAAACGACATCGTTTAAAAAGAGGCACATTACTAAACCTCTTTTTACCAAAAATTGAAGCAATAGAATTAAAGCGACCGGCGGAATTAGACATTCTCTATGAATGAGTGCTAACAAAACGATAATGTCTGCGAAACCTCGACAGACGAAAGTGTCATAAAAATTTTGGTTCATGTGTTAAATAGTATATTGGCGTATGGACATATAACGTGTGACAGCAGAACACTTGAACGTGTGCGGAGTCCCATGAGGCTAGAAGGGTTGCAGGTGATCACACAGGATGCTTACGCACGTGTAACCTGTCAGTAGTATCTAGATCTATCTGGGATATCAAGCCAACTGCACACGCCCACATTACAGAATGTCCACCAGCTTCAACAACCCTATACTGACATGCAGGATCAATGGATTTGTGAGCTTTTTTCCATACTGGTACACGTCCATGAGCTCGATAAAATTTGAAACGAGACTCATCCGACCAGGCAATATGTTTCAGGTCATCTACAGTCTAATGTCGGTGTTGACTGGCCCAGACAGGCGTAAGGTTTTGTGTGGTGCAGACGAGTAGGCCTTTGTCTCCGAAAGTCTATATCGATGATGATTCGTTTAATCGTTCGCACGCTGACACATGTTGATGGTTCAGCACTGTAATCTCTAGCAATCTGCGGATGGGTTGCACTTGTGTCACGCTGAATGATTGTCTTCAGTAGTCATTGGTCCCGTTCTTGCAGGATCTTCTCCGGCAGCACGGATGTGCGAGATTTGATGTTCTAGCAGATTCCTGATATTTACGTTACACCGTGAAATGGTCGTACGGGAAGATCCCCACATCATCGCTATCTCGGAGATGCTGTGTCCCGTCGCTCGTGCGCCAACTATAACACCACGTTCAAGCTCACTTAAATCTTGATAACCTGCCACTGTAGCAGCAGGAACCTATCTAACAACTGCGCCAGACACATTTTGTCTTATACAGGCATTGTCGACCGCAGTGTCGTATTCTGCCTGTTCACATATCTCTGTATTTGAATAGGCACGAATATACCAGTTTCTTTGGCGCTCTAGTGCAATACACTTCGTTTGGCCGGGAATGCTCTCTTTCCCTTTGTTAGTATACTTTTTATGTTCTTGTTTCGTCCGTCATGGGTTACTGTGATTCCAGGGTAGCAGAATTTCTTAATCGTTTACCTAGCATCGGACCTCAGAGACCAGTCCGTGATGTTTAAAGGCTCAAATGGCTCTAAACACTATGGGACTTAACATCTCAGGTTATCAGTCCCCTAGAACTTAGAACTAATTAAACCTAACTAACCTAAGGACATCACACACATCCATGGCCGAGGCAGGATTCGAACCTGCAACCATAGCAGTAGCGGTTGTACCGGACTGAAGAGCCTAGAATCGATCGTTCACAGCTGCCGGATGATGTTTAATATCTGCTCTGTTAGTAACAATATGTTTTATTCTATTGAAGTTATGTCTGTTCGTAATTTGTCATTTAGTCTTGATTTTTTACAAAAATTATAAAAATTTACCTATGTATTTGCGTTAAAGTGTTGGTGCCCTGTCCCTCCCTAACGAGCCGCGTATCGGAGAGGTTAGAAACAATTTTTCAGCAAATAGTCTGTCTCCGCTGCGTCTGTTACGTCATTTGCCGTTGCTGACGTGCGCTGTTATTCTTTCAGTGTTCAATGGCCCTCCACGTGATCAGAAAACATATTTATATTGGTCCAAAGTTTCATAACAGTTGTCTGTTATACAAAGAGAAAATGTTGCGGAGGGAGGGCTACAGATGATGAGATCAGGGAACTTTTGGGGCAGTCTTCTGATTCTGAAAACTACCTATTGAATGTGAGTCTTACAGTGTTGATGATGGTGAGATACATACCTATAGTCCTACAAAAAGATGGGTATCATGAAGAATCCCTTTGCGAAGATAGAGAAGAGCAATTTAGTGCAAACTCTATTCAGTGGGACTTATTGTTTTCTTGTAATGGGAATGAAAAACGGCTACAACTCTTGAAGATGAAATTTCTGGTAAGCAGAGTAAAAAGGACACATTGAAAGAACACCAGGAACCTATGAGTTACTCGATTATAAACTGTGATAATGAAGAACCTTAGTTTATATTGGTCTTTCGTGTATCCCTTACTGACAAACTTTATGTGTGGACCAACGAGAAAAATCGAATCATTTACGAGAACTAAGTGGATATAGAGATGCATAACATGGGGTGTTCTGATCCTGACAGGAGTTTACGTGTCAAGAAATAAAGATATCATATAGCTTTGGAGTGTTGGAAGTGGCCTACCACTATTCAATGAAATTATGTCTCGCAACCCCTTCAGTATTGTTCTGAGGGCATTGCTCGTTGAAAATGGAGCAACGGGAAGTGAACATAGACCAAGACAAATTGGAACCAATCAGATAAGTTTTTCAGGTGTAGGAAATTATCGTTAAGGATGCCTACATTCCAAGATCGTACGTGACAGTGGATGAGCAGTTGGTCATATTTAGAGGTCGCTGCCCATTTCGACAGAACATCTCGTCAAAACCCGCTAGATACATGATAAAGTTCTGGGTAATTTGTGACAGTGTAACAGGCTACTGCTGGAAGATGAAAGTGTTTTTAGCGGCCGGAGTGGCAGAGCGGTTCTAGGCGCTTCAGTCCGAAACCGCACTGCTGCTGCGGTCGCACGTTCGAATCCTGCCTCGGCGTGAATGTGTGTGATGTCCTTAGGTTAGTTAGGTTTAATTCGTTCTAAGTTCTAGGGGACTGATGACCTCAGATGTTAAGTCCCATAGTGCTCAGAGCCATTTGAACCATTTTGAAAGTGTTTTTGGGGAAGGAGGAAGTAACCAGAGCCGTGCGACTTGAGCATAATGTGGGAAAACCCTGGTGACTGAACTTGAAAAGTCTGGTCGTAATATCACCTGTGATAATTTTTTTACATCTCTCGATTTAGCTCATTATTTGTTGTCAAGAGATCTGACACTAGACGGTACTATATTAAAAAAAAACCGACGGTGAACTTCCTGCCGATTTTATTATACCTACAAGACATGAATCATACTCCGCATTATTTGGTTTTCAACCAGATGTGATGATAGCCTCTTATGTTCCTAAGAAAAACGATGTTGTTACCATACTTAGCTCTCTTAATGACAAAGCAAGTAAAGAAGCGTGACGTTAACATGACATACAGTGCTACAAAGGGCGTCTTTAACACCATGGGCTATTCAACGTATAGATTGAGCAAGAAGGAAGAGAAAGGGTCGACAAAACCTTCTATAGTGTATTGATTTATCGTAAATGGTGCTTCAATTGTCAAGCGGTATATCACAACAGCCTCTCTGCTGTCTCTACCTTTCCGAAAGCCGAAGTGGTAGACGTCCACCAGAGCTTCAGTTTTCTTTTCCAATGTTGTGTATATAATCATCGTCAGCAGCTCGAATGCAAGAAACGTTAAGCTGACTGTGAGATGGTTCTCTCATTAATCTACCCTTGCCACTTTCGTGATCAGTATTTTTCGGGAAATACTATGGTATGTCTTCCGTGTCATGTATTCTACGCTCCAGTTTGACTAGACTATTCTTTCCCTCCTTCCACAACGAGTTGAGAAATTCCGAAAGAATATTATGCCTTATTTAACCACAAGGCTTCCAAAGCTCATTTAAACTCTAATATTATTTCCTCCCAATGTCCACTACCATTTCTTCTTGCATCAGGTCACCAGTTAAGTCCACCGCCTCGAACTGGCCTGGATTCGCATTTGAGACGACTGTTCAATTCGGTGTTCGACCATCCTGGTTTAGATGTCTCGCCCTTTCCGTGAATGGCTCCAGACAAATGCCAGGATGATTCCTTTGAATAGAGTACGGCCGATTTCTTTCCCATTCCTTCTCAGTCCGAGCTTCTGCTCCATCTCTAATAACGTCATTGGCGAGGACGCGTTGAACTCAAATCCTCTTTCGTTTTTCTTTCGAAGAGGTCTTCAGTGTACTCTTTCAATCTACCAGCTGTCTCTTCAGCGGTTAACACTGGAACTAGTTTTACACTCTTAATACTGATTGACGTCTTTGCCTTTAATTTCACGGAAGGTTGACTTCTCTATGTAATGAAGCAGCCTATCCGACGACCGTAACCTTCTCGATTTCTAAGAGTTTTTCCGGCATCCATTTCGCTAAAGCATCCTTGCAGTTGCTAAAGATTTCAGTCATCGGCGGCATGTTGGTCTACTCCTGTCTTTCACCCAACCTCTTTCTACTTCCTTCTTTCGTCGAGCAATTGCAGATTTTCTTCTGCTGTCTTAGGTTTCTTCACAATTACTTACTTATGCCTATATCTGTCCGTCCAACTTCTGTAATTGCCCTATTTCTAGACGTTAATTCCTCTCCCACTGACATGTCTACTGTGGTATCCATTATTGTCGCCTTAGAGAACTCCAAGTATCAAATTTCTCTCAACCGTTTTTCTTCTGGGTTACACTCTTACACTTCTCTCTACTCTCCATCGTTACTAAATTGCTAAATTGTAATCTGAGTATATGTTTTTCATATATAACTCCTTCTCCTGAGATTCTTGAAAAGCATATTCACTACTGATACTGACAGTATTTGATACGCCGGGAAAATCTACGTTATCATATATTCACTACTGATTGCTGAAATTTATTGCAAGACTCTAGTTTCTCTCCTCTTTGATAGCTACCACCAAGCCTTTATTACTCCATTACTACCGTTTTCCAATCCATCATGCTCTTTATTTCCCGCTTGTGACGTCGGCATGTGTACGTGAAGTACTTTCGTTAGTGTTCACTCGAGAACAACACTGTCACTGAAATCTTCGTAGTAACTCACTCTCTGCCCTACCTTACTACTCCCCTTCCACAATTTTATGCTACTGTTGTTATTACACTATATTCATTTGACCAGAAATCTTTATTTTCTTTCCAGTTCACTCCACTGATTCCCACTACGTCTAGACTGGGTCTTAGCATTACCATGTTCAGATATTTTATGTTCAAGATTCTGATATTCCACGCTGCGACTCGTAGAATGTTACCCTTTCTTTGGTTGATCATATTCTCATTATCATATCCCGCTTGGTAGTACCTTTCCACAGACCCAAATTGGGACTAACCAGGAACCTTTTGCCAGTGGAGATATCATTGTGACTTTTTCAGTTACAGTCCATATGTTCTATAGATGTAAGTGATTTGTGCTATAAAGTAGTACTTTCCAATGCCTTTGCATCGTCATGCCGCTGATCATTGATAATTCTTCCACCATTTTGTCCGCTCCTCCGACCTTTTTCACCTGGCCCTTGGCGGAATGAATGTAACTCCTTGTACAGGATATCTTCGGCCGCCATTGCTAAAGACTTTTTTTCTTCACATTTTAAACACTGAATGCGATCGAGTCCGATACCCAGAACGGTTCGATTACTTGACACGGTGAGACTATAAAAATTGTTTTGACGTAGTTAATTGACTAATCCTTTGTCCCAAGATAATCATTTCGTTTCCTCCACTTCCACCGTACCTGGGTGTCTCACTTGTTTTCTCAGATAGTATACATGCGTCCCGCGTTCAACCCATCTTCAATCACTGATTTAATATTGGAAAGTTACGTCAGATCAGTTTTGCCGAAATTCCTTTAATGTTGCGCTGTCAATAACAAAAAGCACGTAAGAGTTCCTTTTCAGCAGCACTGACTGTTGTGGATTTCTCGACGAGTGTGTTTTGAGGCTGTGATTGGACTATTTACTAGACATGACGTCAGGGTTTTAAAATTCAGACTTGCTCGTAGTGCATATGGATGTATCACGGAATTACTCAAGCAACTGAGGCAAGAACTGTCTGAAATGATGCAACTGTTATCTATTTTAAAATAATAGTTTAAATTTCTATAAATCGCTATTTCAGATAACCTTCAACGCTTCTGGAGCATTTTCGCTCAAGACCCGTAGGACAATATTAAGGGATATACACTGTGGTACAGGCAATCGCTTATCCCTAACTGCATACGCGTAAAAAAGGAAAAATGCAGATACTAATAAACATGTGACGCAGTTTCAGTTCCATCATAGGATATGATCCACAAAATCATAAATATACTTGTGAGCCCATACACGCTTGACGAGGATTATCAGCGTCTCCCGGTAAAAGAAAGTACATTTGTTTACTCTCGACGTCTTCATCAATATTGGTGTGAATCACTGATTAATGAATGTCACATGTGGACAGACTACTTTCAACCGTCAGACTTACGAGAAGGCACGAGCCTATTTTCCATGAAACTGGTGTTCAATTAACTTATTTGTTTACTGTTTAGGGTGGCAAGAGAGGAAACACGTGGCAATCTCTCCCAACTTCTTTCCATAGTATTCCGAAAGAATATAAGTAGAAATATTGATGTGTCGAATGCATCCGAACTTATCTGAAGTGTACATCACACGTAAGTACGGAATCCTATACCTGGATCTGACCCTCCCGCAGCGAGCGAGGTGGCGCAGTGGTTAGGACGCTGGACTCGCATTCAGGAGTAAGCTGGTTCAAACCCACGTCCAGCCATCCTGATTTAGGTTTTCCGTGATTTTCCTAAATCGCTTCAAGGAAATGCAGCGGTCGTCCCTTTGAAAGTCCATGTTACCCCAAAGTATAGGATATTCGTACTTGTTTACATGTGAGTCACGATGCGAGTGGAAATTTCTAAGTAATTTACTGAAGAATTTGTCGTAAATATAGGTGGCTGCTCAGCTGTTTACTAGACTACCCATTGCAAAAATGATTTTCGTATGTTTAGATTTCCAAGTGACCCATGTCGAAGAAAAATTTTGGCCGTAAATGGCCGCAGAGGCCAATGGGAACCAGAAACAGGCTTTCAGTTGTGTGTTGTAAGTATATATTATTCGCTTACTTGTAATCACATAAAAGGCAGATATACAAAACTGTTTCCTAATACTTCTCTATCACTTCTTCACTGGGCCGGCCGCGGCGGTCTCGCGGTTCTAGGCACGCAATCCGGAACCGCGCGACCGCTACGGCCGCAGGTTCGAATCCTGCCTCGCTCATGGATGTGTGTGGTGTCCTTAGGTTAGTTAGGTTAAAGTAGTACTAAGTTCTAGGGGACAGATGACCACAGCTGTTAAGTCCCATAGTGCTAAGAGCCATTTGAACCATTTTTGAACTGAATGAGATTTTCACTCTGCAGCGGAGTGTGCGCTGATATGAAACTCCCTGGCAGATTAAAACTGTGTGCCCGACCGAGACCCGAACTCAGGACCTTTGCCTTTCGCGGGCAAGTGCTCTACCATCTGAGCTACCGAAGCACGACTCACGACCGGTACTCACAGCTTTACTTCTGCCAGTATCCGTCTCCTACCTTCCAAACTTTACAGAAGCTCTCCTGCGAAACATGCAGAACTAGCACTCCTGAAAGAAAGGATATTGCGGAGACATGGCTTAGCCACAGCCTGGGGGATGTTTCTAGAATGAGATTTTCACTCTGCAGCGGAGCGTGCGCTGATATGAAACTTCCTGGCAGATTAAAACTGTGTGCCCGCAATATCCTTTCTTTCAGGAGTGCTAGTTCTGCATGTTTCGCAGGAGATCTTCTGTAAAGTTTGGAAGGTAGGAGACGGATACTGGCAGAAGTAAAGCTGTGAGTACCGGGCGTGAGTCGTGCTTCGGTAGCTCAGATGGTAGAGCACTTGCACGCGAAAGGCAAAGGTCCCGAGTTCGAGTCTCGGTCGGGCACACAGTTTTAATCTGCCAGGAAGTTTCATATCAGCGCACGCTCCGCTGCAGAGTGAAAATCTCATTCTGGAAATATCCCCCAGGCTGTGGCTAAGCCATGTCTCCGCAATATCCTTTCTTTCAGGAGTGCTAGTTCTGCATGTTTCGCAGGAGAGCTTCTGTAAAGTTTGGAAGGTAGGAGACGGATATTGGCAGAAGTAAAGCTGTGAGTAGCGGGCGTGAGTCGT
Source organism: Schistocerca gregaria (assembly GCF_023897955.1). NCBI lineage: Eukaryota > Metazoa > Arthropoda > Insecta > Orthoptera > Acrididae > Schistocerca > Schistocerca gregaria. The sequence continues at coordinate 363,364,879 of NC_064925.1, read as the reverse complement.
GCTTCGGTAGCTCAGATGGTAGAGCACTTGCCCGCGAAAGGCAAAGGTCCCGAGTTCGAGTCTCGGTCGGGCACACAGTTTTAATCTGCCAGGAAGTTTCATATCAGCGCACGCTCCGCTGCAGAGTGAAAATCTCATTCTGGAAATATCCCCCAGGCTGTGGCTAAGCCATGTCTCCGCAATATCCTTTCTTTCAGGAGTGCTAGTTCTGCATGTTTCGCAGGAGAGCTTCTGTAAAGTTTGGAAGGTAGGAGACGGATATTGGCAGAAGTAAAGCTGTGAGTAGCGGGCGTGAGTCGTGCTTCGGTAGCTCAGATGGTAGAGCACTTGCCCGCGAAAGGCAAAGGTCCCGAGTTCGAGTCTCGGTCGGGCACACAGTTTTAATCTGCCAGGAATTTTCATTTTTGAACTTCTTCACTGAGTTGCTCTGACCTATTATGAAGTAGGCCAAAATGAATACCCCATTTCCTAAAGTACCTACAAATGATTAAAAGATAAACACCGGTTTTGAAAGTGCCTATATATGGGCAAAAACCAGTAACAGGTCACTAATTTTTAGTGCATAGCACTCATATTTGAAGACACGGAACCGAGTTCTTAACTCAGTAAATTTAATATTTACAAAGTAGCACGCAAGTTTGAACCCTACGTTTCTACATCCGTGTAACTTTACACATCAGTTTTCTGTTATTTGATTTACTTACTGTTCCGTTCACTCTGTACATGCAGTACCTCAAATTTTTTTAAGAAATATCGTGAAAAGTTACGTGAATAATTTAACCACGCGCTAGGTAAACCTTCCCGAGCCGTTGAGTAGGAGAAAACATGGCGGGCGATTCAGCCTGTTATATGAGAATTGTGATGGAACCAATGAGTTCATCAACTCAACCTGTAATATTGATTCTTTTTTCAGGTAGTTCTTCGTTAGAGCTTTCTATTTTTTTTGTCTTGTTACGGATTTCTACACAAATCCACTATTGGCAGTAGTTGTTTCAGAGAGTATTACTACACGCTTTTCTATATTTGTGTCGTACGATGCAGAAGGTAATCTAGGTGGAAGGTCGCGTCCAACTATAGTGATATGCGTGGTAACCCACGGAGTACTGAGTGAGAACTGACACCCTAGGATAATTTGATACTGAGTGAGGTCGGACGTCCTGGGATGGTTTGGGAGGGATACTCTAACATTCTGCGTGGTTTCTGCGACTGTTTGTTCTATATCTTGTCTCCCTACCACTTTCGCGCAACGACGGTCTGAGCGTGTTTTTTAGGGAATTGACTAGTTTGAACCTGGGACCTGTTGCTGGTAAGGAGACGCCAGACCGCACACGACATGTAGAATTCAGAAGAGTTCAGTGAGACTAGCGATGATATAACCAAATACTTAATGATTTCAGCGTCAGCTTCACTGCACTCCCTGTAAAAGAATCTTAATACTAACTAAATTTAGTGGGAGGGGTTCAAGGCTTTCCTATTTTTCGTTAGCTGGTAAAATAATGTCTAAAAAGCAGTTAAGTTTACCATTGGAAATTTTATTCTACTTACAAAACATTGTTTATAAATTGCACTATTGATAAAAGGAAATGTTTTAATACAGGATGGTAAAAAGCACTGCGTTCAACAAAAATGTGAACGAATATACCCTGAATGGTTTTCCAAGTTCTACAATGGATCGAAGGGTGACCTATGCCATATCACATCTATAATCTAGGTTTAAATCAAAATGGTCTACAGTGACCTTCAATTATCTTTAATTACTTATCTAACTTGTCGTAAATTACAGTGGCTGATGTGGCTTCTCAATAACTATATAACAGAAAAATCATGGCGTTTCAAATTTTTACTTCAAGTGGCAACTGTGAACACCATGAGTTTTAATTAACGATCCACACTAGTATTACGAATAAAGGGGGTGTAACAGATGAGTCTTCTGCAGTTCTGAGTGCTCTGTTATGCGGCATCGTGTGCGTTCATTACCTTGTCGGTGTTCGTCAGGGGGCAGCACAGCTCCGCTCACCTCGCCGTCTCGGAAGCAACTCTCTCCTAACTTCTCCTTATTACAATTTACCGAAGTTGGTTTAAGAAAATTATCTGGCTGTGTTTTCATCTGAACAATTAGGGTCTCAATGTTAACCTTAAGCTCCGCCTACAAGAATTCTGTCTATCCAATGAGAAACGTTATACTTTTCGTGGTGGGCCAATGTTTTTAAAGTTTGCAACGTAACAGAGAGGCGAAAAAGTCTCACGCTAAACGTGCAGCTGGTGTGGTCCTTTTAGCGTTATCGTAAGATCTATACTGTTCTTCTGGAGGGCTCTATCTTTTAACGTGGGCTTGGGGGTGATCCTGACGTAACAGACACGCGAAAAAGTCTCACCCTAAAACTTGCGGCTGGGGTGTGGTCCTAGGGGTTAGCTGGCGACGTGGGTGTTCGTCCCTTATCGTAGGGCCTTCCAGCTTAACACGGTTCTGCTGTCGGCTTCTGTTCTCGTTTCTCCCCTCGGAACTGCGTCTGTCTCACGGTGGGAAGGTATGACATGCATTTAGGCATTTTTGTGTTAGTCTGTGGTAATCCATTTGCTCACTCGTTACTCGTATTACTTTGGTTAATTTAATGTCACGATTTCTTCTGAGCTATGCGACATACTACTGGATTTGCTTATCACGTCAGGGTTTTCATGGAAGGTGTTGGATTTGCCTGACACCTTACAATGTCACAAGTCTCTAACGTCAAGACGCATGCATGCTGCAGTGACCTAAGTAGTCACTGCGGTCGTATTACCATGCAGGGTACTGGGTGCTTGGCTACCTGTTGCCTGGGGCTGTGGTGGCGTTTGTCGCCTGGCTGGAATGCAATTAGGCCCACACACAGGGGCCGGCCGGCCGTGTGACGCGATGTGTTCGTCCGCTTGTCGCCACTGTGTAGTCAGCTGTGGCGACGCGAGCTCACTTAGTGCAGTTGCCCCAAGCACTACAACAGCATTTACTGACATGTTGAGTGTCATGCTTCATCCAGCACTCTGAAAATTTGTTTTCCTTCGCGTAGTTCAAGATGCACTTGTGCCTTCTTTCACATTATAGGTACGCCGTACACCTCGTGACGTCAGTAACCGTGGTAGAAAACACCCTATCTATAGCACAACCACAGTGTACTATGTTTCACTATTAATTACTCTTTCGCCTCTTACCCATTACCATTGTCTTCTTTTATTTCAGACCGAGCGATGTGGAGCAGTGGTTAGCACACTGGACTCGCATTCGGGAGGACGACGGTTCAATCCCGTCTCCGGCCATCTTGATTTAGGTTTTCCGTGATTTCCCTAAATCGCTTCAGGCAAATGCCGGAATGGTTCCTTTGAAAGGGCACGGCCGATTTCTTCCCCCATCCTTCCCTCACCCGAGCTTGCGCTCCGTCTCTAATGACCTTGTTGTCGACGGGACGTTAAACACTAATCTCCACCTCCTCCTCTTCTGTTTCAGCATAGAAAAGCAGGGAAATTTTTGAAGGTGCTGAGGAAGAGTCAATGAGGCAGCTAGTACCCCACTTTTCAGTCAGTCTGTCAAATAAACGGGTACATGTTCGCATTTCTTGTACTGTGAGAGGACCATCTTTCCTCTGGTTACCTTCATTTCCCTGCTGCAGCAGGACACGTAACTCATATGTAATGAAATGTGCTGATCATCATAAGTTAAACGATTTAGTAATGTGAAACTGAAATATGTAAAACTAATTTGTACCTCAGAGCGGATTTTACGTGGAAAAAAATTTATTTGTGGTTTAACATTACAATATGGGATTCCCAGATGATAATGGATAGACGTTACAACATATTTCTCCGTGCTACGTCACTTTATAAACTACATTGTCGCCTCACAAAGGGTATCACGTGCCTATTTTCGTGTACATGTAGGATAATTTGAGCCTCTCTAACTCGGAAACGGATAAAAATGTGAAGAAACTTTTAGATGCTCTTCGAGATAGGGATATTAGGAACGCATCGAAAACAATACATGTATTTGCTGTGCATAGGGGTCTCGGAGCCCGCGGCTTAAGTTTGCTACCCCAAAAACAAGTTTCTGCAGTGTTTCTTGTTAGTGGACAAAGACTTTTGAAAACGGGGAGATAGTTCCTCTACATAAATGCTTGGAAACAGTACCGATGAATTTTGAGCAGCTTACTGTAGTTTTTTGTTATTTATATTTCGCTTCATACCGATTTTACGTGTAGAAGTATGGTAATTATTTCGTCTCATCCCGATTTTTACGTGTAAATGAAGGATAATTTTGAACCTCTGTATCTTGGAAATGGATAAAGGTATCAAGAGAATTTTCTTTTGTGCTCGGTGTCGGAATCTTAGAAATATATCATAGAAATTTCAGCCATTTTATACACATAGTCATCTTGGACTGCTAGGATAGCCTTTGGTCCGCTGCTAACAGTGAAAATATGATAAAAAAATTGTTGTGGGGTTTTCTGATGAACGGCCCACGAAGTAACAGTGCCTCCGTAAGTCCAATTAAGCCCATCGCAAACCACATCACATGCAAACAGAAACAACGGATTTTCTCCATTTGTCTAAGCAGTAGGAAGTGTGTAATATTCATAGTTTCACCCTGTACTTAGTATACTGAGACGACCTCTTGTAAGGTATGCAAATGTTCCCTAGCCCAAGGGTTATGCAAAACGGTTCTCCAGATCTTTTTACCAACAACAGAAACTGAGATATGAGCACCGGAAAACCACGTTTTCACGCGCGGTGTTTCCGAACTTATTGGATGCGCGTGCTGTCGCATGTATATCGATATCTATAGAGAACTGTTAGCCTCCAGTAAGGTTTAATTAATTAAAGCAATATCACAGAGCGAACACAATTTATTTTAACAGCCAATAGTTAATTTGTGAATAGGTTTGTTAACCATACATGATTGACAAATATCATCAACAATAAAATTAACTTTATAACGATCATTAAACTTCCTACACACAGCACAACTTTTTTCCTTCCTGTTAGGATTTACAGTCCTGCAATAGTCTCACCCGAGTAAAACCAAATCATAACTCTCAAATGTTACTGGTTTTAGGACAGTGTTATCACTCTATTTTGATCCTAAATAAGACGTGATCCTTAAAGTAACTTTGAGATACCAATGCTGTTTCAGTATTTCAGAACTAACGTCATGTCTGAGGACCCATTACATCAGTTGTCATAATGAGTTAACGGCAGTGTAGATCACTGACAAACTGCTGGTGGTGAACTGGAGCCGAGCTCTTGGGCAGCATACTATATGTACCTGGCGCGCCAACGTCCAAAGACTTCTCCATGGTCATTTCCGGTGCGGTTCTCTTGCTACCTACGACGGTCGTTCGCTGCAGCACAGGAGACCAGCATCCGTTTACCTTAAGGCTCTCTTGTGTCTTGTTGAAGCTATTCTCATGTTTATTTACTTCTGTAGGATCTCTGAATAAGCTGGTGTGATAGTTCTCTACAGTCAGAACTTCCGTGTCGGCGAAATGGACTACGTGGTCGGTCGTACACAGCAAAGCGCTCTGCCACAGCCGATTTCTCCACCTGCCCCAACCTGCAATGTCGCTTGTGTACTGTGATTCTGGTGTTGACATCGTCCAGTCAGTGATACACAAACTATACCGCATGTGCATGGTATGCACTGACACTGCAAGTGCGTGCTTTTTCTCCTTTGGCGATCTGAACCACGCTTTGATCTTTTTTATCGTTTTATAATTAGTCATTAAGACGTGTTTGCGCAGTATACGGCCGATTCGGTCCGTCACTCTGAGAATGTATGACAGAAAGACCGTACCCGTCATTTCTTTTTCTGATTGGTTCTGTCGTACTTCTTATATAACTTGCGGAGTAACCATTGCTCCTGAGAACACTTTCCAAGTGCTGTATTTAGCGTCTGAAGTGCTGCGGCTCACACATTCGCCTTGTGCATTATGAGTGTATTAACCATGCCTGTTTTCTGGCTCCGGTGGAGATTTCATAGTTTGTGCAGGTATCTGTCGGTGTATGTCGGTTTTCGATGCACGCTGTGCCCCAAGTTTTCACCATTCCTTGTAACTTGCACATCTAGGACTTGTAGTTTTTTGTCCTTTTCTACTTCCATGTTAAATTTTATGTTGTCATGGAGGCTGCATAAGTGTCTTTGTAAGTCACCGAAACGTCCTTCATCTTGGCTCACACAACGAAGGTATCATCGACATATCTGTACCACACCTTGGGTTTATAAGGTGCCAAGTCCAGTGCCCGTTCTTCGAAATGTTGCGGCAAGAAGTTGGACATGACTGGACGAATAGGACTACCTATGTCGGCCCCTGCCAACTATTCGCAGAAGTTGCAGTTCCACGTGAAATAGCTCGGGGTGAAACATGCATCGAAAAACTTTGTGACGTCTTGCGGGAAGCTGGAACCGATGTGCTCGAGGGGGTCACTGAGTGGCACTTTCGAAAACAAAGAAAGAACATCAAAGCTGACCAGGATGTCGTTTGGTGAAAATTCTAGTTTCTTCAGCATCTCGATGAAATGTCCTCAGTCCTTTAGGTTAGTGTCAGTCCTCCTGACGAGCGGCTGGAGCAGAGGGGCAAATGTTTTGCCAGTTCATACATCGGTGAGCCAGGAGCGCTAAAAATACACTCCTGGACATTGAAATAAGAACACCGTGAATTCATTGTCCCAGGAAGGGGAAACTTTATTGACACATTCCTGGGGTCAGATACATCACATGATCACACTGACAGAACCACAGGCACATAGACACAGGCAACAGAGCATGCACAATGTCGGCACTAGTACAGTGTATATCCACCTTTCGCACCAATGCAGGCTGCTATTCTCCCATGGAGACGATCGTAGAGATGCTGGATGTAGTCCTGTGGAACGGCTTGCCATGTCATTTCCACCTGGCGCCTCAGTTGGACCAGCATTAGTGCTGGACGTGCAGACCGCGTAAGATGACGCTTCATCCAGCCCCAAACATGCTCAATGGGGGACAGATCCAGAGATCTTGCTGGCCAGGGTAGTTGACTTACACCTTCTAGAGCACGTTGGGTGGCACGGGATACATGCGGACGTGCATTGTCCTGTTGGAACAGCAAGTTCCCTTGCCGGTCTAGGAATGGTAGAACGATGTGTTCGATGACGGTTTGGACGTGCCGTGCACTATTCAGTGTCCCCTCGACGATCACCAGAGGTGTACGGCCAGTGTAGGAGATCGCTCCCCACACCATGATGCCGGGTGTTGGCCCTGTGTGCCTCGGTCGTATGCAGTCCTGATTGTGGCGCTCACCTGCACGGCGCCAAACACGCATACGACCATCATTGGCACCAAGGCAGAAGCGACTCTCATCGCTGAGGACGACACGTCTCCATTCGTCCCTCCATTCACGCCTGTCGCGACACCACTGGAGGCGGGCTGCACGATGTTGGGGCGTGAGCGGAAGACGGCCTAACGGTGTGCGGGACCGTAGCCCAGGTTCATGGAGACCGTTGCGAATGGTCCTCGCCGATACCCCAGTAGCAACAGCGTCCCTAATTTGCTGGGAAGTGGCGGTGCGGTCCCCTACGGCACTGCGTAGGATCCTACGGTCTTGGCGTGCATCCGTGCTTCCCTGCGGTCCGGTCCCAGGTCGACGGGCACGTGCACCTTCCGCCGACCACTGGCGACAACATCGATGTACTGTGGAGACCTCACGCCCCACGTGTTGAGCAATTCGGCGGTACGTCCATCCGGCCTCCCGCATGCCCACTATACGCCCTCGCTCAAAGTCCGTCAACTGCACATACGGTTCACGTCCACGCTGTCGCGGCATGCTACCAGTGTTAAAGACTGCGATGGAGATCCGTATGCCACGGCAAACTGGCTGACACTGACGGCGGCGATGCTCAAATGCCGCGCAGCTAGCGCCATTCGACGGCCAACACCGCAGTTCCTGGTGTGTCCGCTGTGCCGTGCGTGTGATCATTGCTTGTACAGCCCTCTCGCAGTGTCCGGAGCAAGTATGGTGGGTCTGACACACCGGTGTCAATGTGTTCTTTTTTCCATTTCCACGAGTGTAGGTCTTAGTGGAACGTTATTCTTAGGGATCTTAGGTAATCTACACAGCCAAGGTTTTAGGGCTTCTGTGTTGCGCAGGTTGCCCTGAATGTCCACCGGGAAAGAAGACGCCCTGATAAACCGATTCCTATTCCGTGCGATACGTCGCGTCGGTTCTGCGCTTAGTCGGATCTAATAGTTCTCGGATCTTCTGCTCATAGTCTTCGGTCTTCATTACGACGGTCGGATTTCCCTTATCGGCAGGCAGTATCAATGTATTCTTGTCGGTACAAGGATCTTAATAGCTTCTACTTCTTCTTTCTCCAGGTTACAAGTTGCTGGTTTTGTTCGACACAGTACCGTAGCTGTTTCAGTGTGTATTTCATCTGCTCTGTCACAAGGAAGGGTACGAATGCAGTGCAGCTCTGTAGTTCGTTCTGCATGCTTCTGCGGAAGATGCCGTCGATCTTTTCCCAGTCGTCTCGGTGCATTCTTCTACACAGTTGATAGAAAATGTCCAAAAGTTCCTCATCCATTCTTGCCAAGTCTCTCCGTATTATACGAATCCGCTCATGAAGAAAACCTCGTTCCATTCTGTCGTAGATGCTGTGTGCTTGGGCAGTGGTGAAAAAGCGGTTACATTTCAAAAACTTCGGTGTAGCACCTTCATCCCGGCACTGCGACAGAAAGGCGAGACAGGACATCAATCGTTCTTTCTTCTTCCGTCGTTGGTCAAGGAGTCGGTACAATCTCCTCCCCATAGAGGCAAAATACAAAATTGTTAAGGCTTTCGTGGCCACTTGTTGACAAACTGCCTATTGGATTCTGTCTCGAATTCTTCGGCTGACGTTCGTCTGATGATTTTTCCGACGGGACCCACTTGCAATGTCGGGAATATACCGTATTTTATGCACAGAACTCTGTGTTGGAATAATTGGACGATCAATCAACACTAGGATTACAGAACATAAGAGACATTGCATGTTGAGGCAGGTGGAGAAATTGGTTGTGGCAGAGCACGAGCTGTGTGAGGCCGACCACGTGGTAAAATTCGCCGACACGGAAGTCCTGACTGTATAGAACTACCACACCCGCTTGTTCAGAGAAACTATAGTAATACATAAACACGAGAATAGCTGCAACAGAAAGAAGAAAGTCTGAGGGTAAACTAATCTTGCTTCTCGTGCTGCAGCGAACAACCGTCACAGGTAGCAAGAGAACCGCACCGGAAATGACCGGTGAGAAGCCCTTGGACAGTGATGCGCCAGATACATATAGTGTGCAGCCGCGAGGTCGGCTCTAGTCCACCACCAACAATGGAGGGTTAAACTTTGACAATGCCAGACATTTGTGCTGGCGAAACGTCAGAAAAATCATCAGATGAACGCCGGCCGAAGAACACCAGACAGAAGCCAACAGGCAGTTCGTGAGGAAGTGGCCACGGAAGCCTTAATAGTCTAGGTCATTACCTCTTTTCTTATGATTACTGGCTTAGATGTGCTCAGCAGAACTCCTTCAGATATGACGGCACAATGCGCAGTTTGTCAGCAGTGGTATGAATGGCATGACTCATGTCATTCTGAACCCTGTTGACGAACTGTAAACTGCGCCACCATATCTGAAGGAGATCTCCTGGATAGAAACCGGAAATCATTAATAAAAACAATACTGATCAAGACGGTGCTTTTTCATTCTTTATTTCAATTGCCTAGTTGTGTTACTTATTGTGAAATTAGGTAACAAACAAGATGTTCATCTAACTGTTCTTCGAACTGAAGACTGCCACAACCTTAGGCGTCGTCAGTTGGTGGCGAGAGGGGACAACTACCCCTTTTGTTCATTACAAATTTCTCACACATTTATAGCAATGATGGACTGCGAATCTACTAAACTACAGATTTAACATCCACAAGTGCGATAGAAGTACAGTGACTTTAGCAGTCATTACATGTCTTGGCTGTTTTTGGTTGTCATTGACCACAGAACATTTTGCAGGTATGTTGATGCGACGGCGGTTTCGGCGGTCTTTTGCAGTCAGATTGGTTGAGAATCTGCACAGAACTGTTTTAAAATAAAGCCAGTCTTTTCTCTGTTACTACGAGTGAAGCATCTAGTCAGCTGGAGAAAGCAATTGGCCCATCATCATGACGGAAGATACGTAGCACAAGGTACAGCGAGGATGCAATTCGTTTTATATGCAGCTGTTCAGATTCAGTTCTTGAGTGACTACACGTTTCTAACAGAATTCACTATAATAAAAGTGTGGATTTTAGAATCTTGCATCCGTTTGTGAAATTTCCTGTTGACTCCAATGACGACAACAACAACAATTAACAACACAGATGCCTGCAAATAAAATCCAACGACATGGTGTTAATGAGTAATACACAAGAACTGTAGTAAATCTTTCTAATACAATTTAATCTCATTTATCTTAGACAGATTATAATGTTAGAAAATACATATAAACCACAACAATAAATGTTCTAAAATTCAGGAGGGAGCTTAGAAGTGATAACAAATTCCCCTCTGGTGACCACAAGGGTCATTGTCGTACAAATTTCTTTTCCTGAAGAACCGACACACTAAACGTTCATCTGAAAACGGGTGTTACGGTTCCTCCTCACATGCCAAAGAGTACAAGTTCGAACAGGGAAGAATTACCTGAATCCGGCTTGCACGTGCCTTGAGGGTAATAAACGATGAGTAAGAACAGCACCACCAAAAGTTATCTAAACATCGGACTCCAACCATTTTGTCTGCATGACTGTGATTGACCATCTGGCGTCCATAGCATACAGAATGTCCAAAAATGATCTATACACTCCGTGAAACAGAATCTTGCTTTAATAAAGCAGAAGGAAATATTTTTGTGGCTAATAATTCAGAAGACAGTGAAAAACCTAGCGTCTTCCATTTGTTAGTTGAACTGGAAATAAAGATGCCGTATCCGCTTGAAGAGCGACAGTGGGTACCACGTGAAAACAAAATATTAGTGAAGTACGACAACAATGGCGATTTCAGTCTGGAAGACGCTAAACAATTATAAGAATCTGAGACAAATTTTAAGTCGGTGGAACTGAGCACGATGTGAAGAATGCACGTAGCCGAAGGAGATATTCGGCAGTCAGTGAAAGTGTTAATGCAGTGACTCAGGCGTCCTCGAGTAAGTCTGTGGGACAACCATCGCATGAAACTGGGATTATCAAAATCACCGTTCGTAGAATTTTGAAGACTCAGAGACAGAAGCCTTACACTCCGACACTTCTACGTGCTCTGAACAAGGAAGCTCCTGAGTTTTGTGAGTGGCTCATACGGGTGTTTGAAGAAGATCAACCTTTGCAGGAGCTAATTCTTTGGCCGCATGAAGCGATCTTTAAACGTTACGGGAAAATTAACCACCACAACTGTGTGCGCTGGGCTAAATAAAACCCATACGTAACTGAAAGAAGATGTGTTAAATTTAATCAGGATTATCCGCCTGGTGTGGGGTGTCGTCTATAGGGCCGTACTTCTTTGAAGAGAATTTCACAGGTGGGATCTAGAGTTTTGGCAAGTGATAACTCCACGTCTTAAAGACATTGTTGACAATGAAGTACATTGCTTTCAACAGGTTGAGGCTCCACCTCACTTTCAACTTTATGTGAGGGAATTCCTTAGTCGCACGTTCCTTTCGAGATGGGGAGGACGTACAGAAAGTGCAGTGGAGAATCCAGGTTAGTCAGCGGTGTAATCCCATTTGGACTTCTTTTGGGCTCAAAAAACACTGGATGATGTAAAAGAGGAAATTGGATAAGTGTAGGAAGCTTTACCATTTGAAACCATGCTGTAGGTATTTCGCTCCGTTCTAAGTTTTTGTCAACGATGAATTGTGGCGGAGAGTGGTCATTTTGAGCATATGTCATCTTAAGTCATACATTAATGTATGTTACGCCAAAAATTTTCATTTCCATATGCTTCAATTAAAGTGATATTCAGTTTCAAAGAGTGTACATCTTATGTTGAGACAGCCTTATGTCTTTCGTTGGAGCTCTATAACATTCGTGTACTTGTAAATGTCAACAACTGGAAACAGTTTGGTCTGCTAGCGTACACGTTTTGCAGTTTGATACTTTATACAGAGTCCGCCTCCGGCAGCTGAATGGTCAGCGCGATAGAATGTCAATCCTAAGGGCCCGGGTTCGACGGAGATTTTCTCCGCTCAGTGACTGGGTGTTGTGTTGTCCTAGTAATCATCATTTCATCCATATCAACGCGCAAGTCGCCGAAGTGGCGTCAAATCGAAAGACTTGCACTCGACGAACGGTCTACCCGATGTGACGCCCTAGTCACACGAATTTTTTCTTACTTCATACAGAAACCAGAAGCTCGTAGAGTTTAAAGAGATGGACTGGAACGCCATGGTACACAACATGTTGTAGATCGTTCTGAACAGCAGCCACTGCATCAGGCGTGATTTAGGGTCGAGTAACTGCTTATCCTATATGCAAAAAACCAAGTTTCATACCTAACCAGGTTAAAGATCAACGGCGTGAGGAGGAATCTGCAAATGGCCTTCGAAGAGTGACTGGTGCCACATTGTACCAGATCTATGTGTTCCCCTGATACGTCATCCAATGAAATATCTGGGATGTTGGTGAACCGTAGATTATACGTCTGAGTCCTGCGGTAACCACTGCTGTCGACTTCTGGAGTTGCATACAAACCATTGGGCCAAATTCACTGAGAACATATCAGTGTTCCTCAAATTCTATATCATATCTCTAACAGATCCTGGTCGCAGCACGTGAAGGTTTCACACAATAACGAAAAGATATCAAATCTAATATGTTAACGTAATTTCTGACACATGCATTATAGACAGTGTTGAAACTTTATCATACGTCAGTAGAGCTAAAAATAGCTTTTAATCATAAAACTCGGAAAATGCTGAGGAAGCAGAGATTGTTACACTCTCGGTTCTAAAAAGAACGTGCAAGTGACGCCAGGCCAAAGGTGGTAGAAATTCGTGCGACTACAAAGAGATCCATGCGCGAAACATACAGCGACTTCCATCATCATACACTCCTGGAAATTGAAATAAGAACACCGTGAATTCATTGTCCCAGAAAGGGGAAACTTTATTGACACATTCCTGGGGTCAGATACATCACATGATCACACTGACAGAACCACAGGCACATAGACACAGGCAACAGAGCATGCACAATGTCGGCACTAGTACAGTGTATATCCACCTTTCGCAGCAATGCAGGCTGCTATTCTCCCATGGAGACGATCGTAGAGATGCTGGATGTAGTCCTGTGGAACGGCTTGCCATGCCATTTCCACCTGGCGCCTCAGTTGGACCAGCGTTCGTGCTGGACGTGCAGACCGCGTGAGACGACGCTTCATCCAGTCCCAAACATGCTCAATGGGGGATAGATCCGGAGATCTTGCTGGCCAGGGTAGTTGACTTACACCTGTTGGCCCTGTGTGCCTCGGTCGTATGCAGTCCTGATTGTAGCGCTCACCTGCACGGTGCCAAACACGCATACGACCATCATTGGCACCAAGGCAGAAGCGACTCTCATCGCTGAAGACGACACGTCTCCATTCGTCCCTCCATTCACGCCTGTCGCGACACCACTGGAGGCGGGCTGCACGATGTTGGGGCGTGAGCGGAAGACGGCCTAACGGTGTGCGGGACCGTAGCCCAGCTTCATGGAGACGGTTGCGAATGGTCCTCGCCGATACCCCAGGAGCAACAGTGTCGCTAATTTGCTGGGAAGTGGCGGTGCGGTCCCCTACGGCACTGCGTAGGATCCTACGGTCTTGGCGTGCATCCGTGCGTCGCTACGGTCCGGTCCCAGGTCGACGGGCACGTGCACCTTCCGCCGACCACTGGCGACAACATCGATGTACTGTGGAGACCTCACGCCCCACGTGTTGAGCAATTCGGCGGTACGTCCACCCGGCCTCCCGCATGCCCACTATACGCCCTCGCTCAAAGTTCGTCAACTGCACATACGGTTCACGTCCACGCTGTCGCGGCATGCTACCAGTGTTAAAGACTGCGATGGAGCTCCGTATGCTACGGCAAACTGGCTGACACTGACGGCGGCGGTGCACAAATGCTGCGCAGCTAGCGCCATTCGACGGCCAACACCGCGGTTCCTGGTGTGTCCGCTGTGCCGTGCGTGTGATCATTGCTTGTACAGCCCTCTCGCAGTGTCCGGAGCAAGTATGGTGGGTCTGACACACCGGTGTCAATGTGTTCTTTTTTCCATTTCCAGGAGTGTATATTACCAAAGATCTTTTTTAGAACCCGTGTAATTTCTGGTGCTACGTAATTTCACTAAGCAAGTAGAAGGCTTCTATCCAACAATTGTTGTCAAGTCTATTGTGGAAGCAGATAATATCGAAAATAAAGCTGAAGTTCTTAAATTTCGCATTTAAGAAATCATCACACAAGAGGTCGTCCAAATTCTCGTATACCGTAGTTTGACTGTTGCGCCCACTTCCATGTGGAGGAGAACGTAAAAGGCATACCGGGCGGGCAGAAGCAACAGAAAGGGGTGAAAACAAGACAATTCTCATTTCCGGAGGGAATCCCAGTTTGGTTTTACAGAGAGTATTCCATGGCATTTATCGCGAATCTCTCCCCAAGTGCAGAGACCAACAAGGCTGGAAAAAAGCTCAGGTGACTCGTGTATATAAGAAGGGTATAAGAACGGACCCTCAAAATTACAGACCAGTATCATTGACAGTGGTGTGTTACAGAATTCTTGAACATATTCGCAGTTGTTAGATACCCTCGACGAAATCGAAACTTATGCTCGCCATAAGTACTAGCCCACAAATTTGCTGCATGAAGAAATTTGAGAAGGAAATACATTTATTTCCCCTTTACCGACTCATTTAGAACAATACAGCTTTTTTGTTTCTTGTTTGTTCTTTTGTTGTTTTACTGAAACAGAAAAAAGTCTCATGATGATGTATTCATATAGCATTTGGGGCACTTACTATATTTTAATGTATTTTGATTTTTTATTCTCTAAACTAGTACATTTTTTACCACACACATTTTTCTTATTGTTGTACTCCTTGACACTGAAGAATCTGACATTAGACAATTAAGTTTTAAATTTTATTTTCTTGTCAGGTTACTGCCAGTTTATTGTAAGATGTCACTCCCTGATAACTGGATGTAAGACATGTCGTTCTGGTTGAAATGGAACTGTGTTATGACGCTAAGTTAATTACTGCTATTTACGTTACCTTCTGTACCCTTGGTGACTGATGGCGTCTTGTGGCGACATATCGTTGAATGGACAACATCAGAACCACACAGCACATACATGTTTGAGTATCAGGCAAGCTATTTCTATGGAAACTGAAGCTATGTCGGCCTGCTTGGATGCTTTCATCTCCACAGCGATTGACAGCGTCGATTGTCGGTACGTTTTTGGGCGGACGTCTCTCCTGGCGCGTCCTTCGCTAATGATCTCTAGGCCGCTGGCGTACATGGCGCCTGATGGCGTCGTTTGTATACGCCGTTGCATTGACTAGTTTCCTCCACTCTTTTACTAAGCTTTTACGATCTGTTACTTTCACGAATTGCCTGCAGGACGTACTTCAGGTTACCGTAACTAATTGCTTTTCATCGTCCTTCTTATTCTTTTTCAGTTTTTTTTTATAAATGTGTTTAATGTGTTTGACGAGTAATACGATATACCACCAAGGATTAATCCGAATGGGATAGAAATTGTTATATGTGGTGTACATATACAGACAAATAAATTTTTACAATTTTAGAGAAATTGAGTTATTTATTCCAGAGAAAGAGCTTCACAAATTGAGCAAGTCAATAGCGGTTTGGTCCACTTCTGGCCCTTGTGCAAGCAGTTATTGGGCTTAGCTTTGAATGACAGAGTTTCTGGATGTCGTCCTGAGGGATATCGTACCAAACTCTGCTCTACCGACACGTTTGGTCGTCAGAATTCCGAGCTGCTCGCAGGTACCTGCCCACAGCGCTCCAAAAGTTCTCAATTGGGGACAGATCCAGCGATTTTGTTGGGCAAGGTAGGGTTTGAGAAGGACGAAGGCAACCAGTAGAAACTATCACCGGGTGCGGGCAGTCTTTACCTTGCTGAAATGAAAACCCATCATTTCTTGCCATGAAGGGCAACAAAACTGGGTGTAGAATGTCGTCAACGTACCGCTGAGATGTAACGATATCGATGACAACCAAAGAAGTCCATTTCGGAAAATAAATCACACGCCAGGCTGAAAAGTTATGATCGTATGCCATTGTTGGCCGGGAGGCCCCATGCGAGGGAGTTCGGCCGCCGTATTGCAAGTCCTCCCTAGCTGACGCCACATCGGCGGGAATCGAACCCGAGCCCCCTGCGCGGTAAACACTAACGCTGCGGCTACGCAGCGGAGGCGGACACCCCAGACTGTCACTGGGTGGTTGTCGGGCCACATGGCGGGTGACAGGCAGGTTGGTGTCCCACCACTATTCGGGTTGTTTCCAGACGCAATGTCATCGGGTCAGTTCGCAGCGGTATTCAGCACTGAAGAGTAGTCTACTCCACACAACGAGATTTCAGGGCCAAAACGAGTTTGGAGGCGCCTGGCACAGTGGTGGGATACCAACCAGTGTCGCCTGCCACAAGGCTCGACAACCAGGGATGATGGTGTGGGGTGCCATGTCTTTTCATGGCAGGAAGGTTTTTTTTGCATCTGCGGCACCCTTGCAGCATAGCGGTACGTTGAAGTCATTCTGGGCACCGTTTCGATGTCCTTGGGCTCACATTTTAGCAGGATAATCCCTGGTCGCACATAGCTAGAGTTTCTACTGCTTGTCTTCGTGTTTCCCAAATCTTACCTTTGACATCAAGATGTGCCTCCCAGATAGAGAACATTAAGCACCTTCATTTCCATCTCGGAATTTTATGGCTTTACGTGTCAGTTGAACAGAATTTGGTACGATATCCTTTACGACATCCAGAAACTCTACCAATCAGTGCCAAATCGAATGATTGATTGCATAAGTGTAGGGGGTGGACCAATGTATATTACTGACTTTCTCAATTTCTGAAGTGCTTCCTGTTGAATAAATCATCCAATTTCTCTGAAATTATAGTCTTCTCTTTGTCTGTATATGTATATCGATCTACCAATTTATGTCCCATTCGGATACTTTCTTCGTGATGCATCGTTTTTGTCTTGGGTTGCATTTTAACCCGCTTATTTACATGACTTTTTTTGATGCATTTGCATATATTAACAATGTATGCTTCTTATTGGAGCCTTCCGCGATCATGCGACAGACAATGGGCGAAGCTTCACCATAATATGTGGTAGCTCTTTTACGGTAGTTGGCAGTCTATCAATTTTGTACCATGTTTGGCCCCGCTCGCCGACTTTGGAGATCACTAAAGGGTGTAAATCTCTTGTAGTCTGTGATAACTTTTGTTATCTACTAGCTGAGTACCTGGCGTTTCCTTGGCATGTATTTATTTCAATTCTACTGGTCTATCTTCTCTTTGCCTCTCTCCATCTCCTCTGTCCCCCCTTCTCAGTCCATCTCCTCCCACTTCTCTCTGACCACCTCCCCCTCATTCTGTCCATCCGATATTCCTCCTTCTCTCTGCCATTCCCCCCTCTCTCTGTCCATCTGCTATTGCCCCCTTTCTCTGTCAATCTACTATTCCACCCTTTCTCTGTGTATCCGCTATTTCCCTCTCTCTCTGTCCATCTCTTCTTCTCCCAATCTCGGTCAGTTTCTTCCTCGCCCTCTCTCTGTCCATCTCCTCCTTCCTCCCTGCCTCCTGAACTATGAGTCATTCAGTGACATAATGTTGTAGGTACACTCAGCAGCATATGTGGATGCTGTCTACGACGTATGTTGCGAATAGAGTTAGCAGCAAAGAAGCAGTAAATTTAAACGTTATAACATCATGCTGGATGCAACAGTTATACTGCATGAACGGCGAAAATGTAGTATAGGATAAACCTTTTTCTTTTCAACATTTAGCGGTGAGTGTTATCGAGAGAAAGCTTCAAACAAGTTTGAAATTATGTGTAAATTTAGACTAAGTCATTAAGTTCTCTCATTCTCAAAGACTGGGTAGTACTGGTAATAGCTATACATTGCGCGACGTATACATTATGTGACAAACAGTGTAGAAGTATGGAATAAACACCTTAAAGTACGTGTAAGCATTGCATTCATCTCTTTAAATCGTATCATGTCACACATATCAACCCAAAAAAAAAGCATTTTCACAAATATAATGTAGTTCAAAAGTCAGAGGGTACATAGTTTTTCTAATGGGCGTAACACTTTTGATGTAGACTACGTTCTTCTTCATGGTTCAAACTATCACCGTACAAAAGTTTATGGAAATTGGTTCAGCATGTCAGTAATAATAAAAGTAAAAGTCACAAATGATGCGTCAATTTTTCACGAAATTAAGTGTATATGAAGTCATATTTCTTGAACTTTGATTCGCATATAGATGTAATATTTCAGGTACATTCAGTGGTATATGTAAATACCGTCCGCAAACAGTGTCGCGAATAGAGTTAGTAGTGTATGAGTAGTAAATTAAAACGTCATGCCTGATGTAGGAGTGAAAATCGAAAATGTAGTAAGCGGCAAACCGGTTTCCTTTCATCATTATATGGCGGGTGTCAGCGAGAAAAAATCCCGTAAACGTTTGAAATTATCTGTAAAGTATATTGCAAATAACAAAGTGCTCTCCTTTTCAAAAACTGAAGAATAAAATGTGGGTATTCGTGTGTCGCGCCCTACAATTATTTTTGAACCTCTTCCAACACCTCTTAGATAATTAGGTTGTTCTTACCCCCACAACGACTCTCTCTCGACAATACGTAACCCGTGTGGCAAATTTGGTTGAAGTCGGTTCAGTGGCCTAGGAGGATACATACATACATTTTTATGGTATGTATAAATTCTTTTTCGTGACTCTACTTTGATGAAATGTGACATCTACTATGCCCCGAGTTACGCTGGAGTTGCCAGTGAAAAACCACACGAAAACCTATCTAGTGGCCTTGAAAATCAGCGTGTTCAGACAGACAGACAAGAACGTTATAGTATAACTTTAAAAAACAATATATTTTTACCGTGATCCGATGTTGATGAACTGAAGAATGTAGGCTTGCAGTGTCCCAAACTATGCTCACGTTAGCACGAAAACCCCATGAAAGTACGTCCAGTAGGTTTGGAGATTACCGTGTTCAGCGACAAACAAAAACGACGGTTTTACATTTTTATTATTGCAGATAGCATCGTTTTAGTACATTAATTATGTGTTTAAATGTTCCTGATGTCCCCTTGAAGAAAATTTATGTTAAATTTTCAACGTGACTTCATGATCTGGTGACGATCTTCATAAACTGAAACCAGTTACCATGAATTAAATAATCCGCGATCAAGAGTGATTACATCATGGAATTGAATTGAGGTCGCTGTTTTCCAACCATGTTATCAAAAATCATCGAATATACTAAATTTCCTTGAGAAGGAGAAGCTTCTGTCCACAAATCAGCATTGATTGCGAAAGAATTTCTAGTGCCAAACTGTACCTGCTCTTTGCTCACGTGATACCCTGTGAACTATTCCATATTCCTAGAATTCAGGAAAGCATTTGACAAGGTGCTCCACGACGGACTGTTAAAGGAAGGCTCTGAGCACTATGGGACTCAACATCTGAAGTCACCAGTCCGTTAGAAATCAGAACTACTTAAACCTAACTAACCTAAGGACATCACACACATCCATGCCCGAGGCAGGATTCGAACCTGCGACTGTAGCGGTCACGCGGTTCCAAACTGAAGCGCCTAGAACGGCACGACCACAATGGCCGGCTTTTAAAGGAAGTCCGAGCGTTCAGCGTCCATAGGGTATCTACCCAAGAGCCCTTCTCCTAGCTTCCAGAAATAACAAAAAAATGGTTCAAATGGCTCTGAGCACTATGGGACTCAACATCTTAGGTCATAAGTCCCCTAGAACTTAGAACTACTTAAATCTAACTAACCTAAGGACAGCACACACACCCATGCCCGAGGCAGGATTCGAACCTGCGACCGTAGCAGCCCCGCGGTTCCGGACTGCAGCGCCAGAACCGCACGGCCACCGCGACCGGCCAGAAATAACAGATTCGATATAGGCGACGCAGTAAAAGCCTCTTGCTTCTGGCCAACTGGATTGCCTTAGGTTTATAACATAAATTTAAGTAATATTTCCATTTATTTTTATAGATAAGAGGTCTGGCAGCGAGACCAATTTCCTTGTGAGTCTCTGCTTTGTTTGATGCGAGAATCATTAAACAATTTTACCAATGTTGGCATATGTGAGTGCATCAGTCATATACACTTATTTCTTCATGTACTGTACACGCAAGACTGATGTATAAGTTTAGGAATAGGCTAATTCATATTAATAAAATTGACTATATGTAGTATATTCGATGATTTTCGATAACATGGTTGGAAAACAGCGACCTCAATTCAATTCTATGATGTAATCAGTCTTGATCACGGATTATTTAATTCATGGTAACTGGTTTCAGTTTATGAAGATCGTCATCATACCACGAAGTACAGCAGCAAGTGAGGGGGAGAAAACCAATGTTCACTCCGTGTGCATACCGGGGGGAGTCATTCCAGATGTGGAAAGGGTCCTTTCGGATGCCATGAAGGGTACAGGGTGCACCCATCTGCAGGTGGTCGCTCATGTCCGTACCAATGATGTGTGTCGCTATGGATCGGAGGAAATCCTCTCTGGCTTCCGGCGGCTATCTGATTTGGTGAAGTCTGCCAGTCTCGCTAGCGGAATGAAAGCAGAGCTCACCATCTGCGGCATCGTCGACAGGACTGACTGCGGACCTTTGGTACAGAGCCGAGTGGAGGGTCTGAATCAGAGGCTGAGACGGTTCTGCGACAGTGTGGGCTGCAGATTCCTCGACTTGCGCCATAGGGAGGTGGGGTTTCGGGTTCCGCTGGATAGGTCAGGAGTCTACTACACGCAGTAAGCGGCTACACGGGTAGCAGGGGTTGTGTGGCGTGGACTGGGCGGTTTTTTAGGTTAGATGGCCTCGGGCAAGTACACAAAGGGCAACAGCCTCAAAGGGTGTGGGGCAAAGTCAGGACATGCGAGGGCCAAGGAGCAATCGTTATTTTAATTTTAAACTGCCGAAGCTGCATTGGTAAAGTACCGGAACTTCAAGCGCTGATAGAAAGCACCGAAGCTGAAATCGTTATAGGTACAGAAAGCTGGCTGAAGCCAGAGATAAATTCTGCCGAAGTTTTTACAAAGGCACAGACGGTGTATAGAAAGGATAGATTGCATGCCACCGGTGTTGGCGTGTTTGTCGCTGTTAGTAGTAGTTTATCCTGTAGTGAAGTATAAGTGGATAGCTCCTGTGAATTATTATGGGTGGAGGTTACACTCAACAACCGAGCTAGGTTAATAATTGGCTCCTTTTACCGACCTCCAGACTAAGCAGCATCAGTGGCAGTACAACTGAGAGAAAATTTGGAGTACATTTCACATAAATTTTCTCAGAATGTTATAGTCTTAGGTGGAGATTTCAATTTACCAGATATAGACTGGGACACTCACATGTTTAGGACGGGTGGTAGGGACAGAGGATCGAGTGACATTATACTGAGTGCACTGTCCGGAAATTACCTCGAGCAAATTAAACAGAGAACCGACTCGTGGAGATAACATCTTTGACCTACTGATAACAAACATACCCTAACTTTTCGACTCTGTAATTGCTGAACAGGGAATCAGTGATCATAAGGCCGTTGCAGCATCCCTGAATATGGAAGTTAATAGGAATATAAAAAAAGGGACGAAGGTTTATCTGTTCAGCAAGAGTAGTAGAAGGCAGATTTGAGACTAACTAACAGATCAAAACGAAAATTTCTGTTCTGACACTGACAATGTTGAGTGCTCATGGAAAAAGTGCAAGGCAATCGTAAAATGCGTTTTAGACAGGTACGTGCCGAGTAAAACTGTGAGGGACGGGAAAAACCCACCGTGGTTCAACAACAAAGTTAGGAAACTATTGCGGAAGCAGAGACAGCTTTACTCCAAGGTTAAACGCAGACAAAACCTCTCAGATAAACAGAAGCTAAACGATGTCACAGTTAGCGTAAGGAGGGCTATGAGTAAAGCGTTCAGTGAATTCGAAAGTAAAATTCTATGTACCGACTTGGCAGAAAATCCTAGGAAGTTCTGGTCTTACGTTAAATCAGTAAGTGGCTCTAAACAGCATATCCGGACACTCCGGGATGATGGCATGAAAACAGAGGATGACACGCGTAAAGCTGAAATACTAAACACCTTTTTTCAAAGCTATTTCACAGAGGAAGACCGCACTGCAGTTCCTTCTCTAAATCCTCGCACAAACGAAAAAATGTCTGACATCGAAATAAGTATCAAGGAATAGAAAAGCAACTGGAATCACTCAACAGAGGAAAGTCCACTGGACCTGACGAGATACCAATTCGTTTGTACACAGAGTACACGAAAGAACTTGCCCCCCTTCAAACAACCGTGTACCGAAAGTCTCTAGAGGAACGGAAGGTTCCAAATGATTGGAAAAGAGCACAGGTAGTCCCAGTCTTCAAGAAGTGTCATCGAGCAGATGCGCAAAACTATAGACTTATATCTCTGACGTCGACCTGTTGTAGAATTTTATAACATGTTTTTTTGCTCGCGTATCATGTCGTTTTTGGAAACCCAGAATCTACTCTGTAGGAATCAACATGGATTCCGGAATCAGCGATCGTGTGAGACCCAACTCTCTTTATTTGTTCATGAGACCCAGAAAATATTAGATACAGGCTCCCAGGTAGATGCTATTTTCCTTGACTTCCGGAAGGCGTTCGATACAGTTCCGTACTGTCGCCTGATAAACAAAGTAGGAGCCTACGAAATATCAGACCAGCTGTGTGGCTGGATGGAAGAGTTTTTAGCAAACAGAACACAGCATGTTGTTATCAATGGAGAGACCTCTACAGACGTTAAAGTAACATCTGGCGTGCCACAGGGGAGTGTTATGGGACATTGCTTTTCACAATATATATAAATGACCTAGTAGATCGTGTCGGAAGTCCCATGCGGCTTTTCGCGGATGATGCTGTAGTATACAGAGAAGTTGCAGCATTGGAAAATTGTAGCGAAATGCAGGAGGATCTGCAGCGGATAGGCACTTGGTGCAGGGAGTGGCTACTTACCCCTAACATAGACAAATGTAATGTATTGCGAATACTTAGAAAGACGGATCCTTTATTGTATTATTATATGATAGTGGAACAAACACTGGTAGCAGTTACTTCTGTAAAATATCTGGGAGTATGCGTGCGGAATGATTTGAAGTGGAATGGTCTTATAAAATTAATTTTTTGGTAAGGCGGGTACCAGGTTGAGAGTCATTGGGAGAGTCCTTAGAAAATGTAGTCCGTCAACATAGGAGGTGGATTACAAAACGCTCGTTCGACCTATACTTGAGTATTGCTCATCAGTGTGGGATCCGTACCAGATCGGGTTGACGGAGGAGATAGAGAAGATCGAAAGAAGAGCTGCGCGTTTCGTCACAGGGTTATTTGGTAACCGTGATAGCGTTACGGAGACGTTTAGCAAACTGAAGTGACAGACTCTGCAAGAGAGGCGCTCTGCATCGCGGTGTAGCTTGCTCGCCAGGTTTCGAGAGGGTACGTTTCTGGATGAGGTATCGAATATATTGCTTCCGCCTACTTACACCTCCAGAGGAGATCACGAATATAAAACTAGAGAGATTCGAGCGCGCACGGAGGCTTTCAGACAGTCGTCCTTCCCGCGAACCATACGTGGCTGGAACAGAAAAGGTAGGTAATGACAGTGGCACGTAAAGTGCCCCCCGCCACCCACCGTTGGGTGGCTTGCGGAGTATAAATGTGGATGTAGATGTAGCTGTAGACTATGTTGGGGATTACTCTATTAAACTGCTCAGTCACAGCTGATGATTCGTGATTTGCTTAGGCTGTGCTGCATCATTTAAAATACGTTGTATATCACAAAGATGCTGTTGCAAAGACGACTTAGGATGTAGACTACATCGTTACAGGCAATTTTAGTTAATAAGAAATAATTTCATATAATCATACCTTATCACTTATCAAATGAATATTAAAATCATAAACATATCCTTTACACACAAAATGCATTGTAATTTTATATTTAGGTAAAATATAGTCTTCTTAGGGTTCTCTAACGTAGTCGGTAAAAACGTAACCTTTGAAAGATCATTTTGTAGTCCGTATATCTGTCTGTCTCACCGACCGTTAAAGACGCTTTTTCGCGGGAACTAACAGAGGTATCAAGTTGAAATTTACTTCGCATACTAATGTATACTGTTCCTTCGTCTAATAAATGTAAGCTTCTAAGTTAATGCAGTCTAAAGATACAGCGATTTATGTTACACATTTTGATAATCGCAAATTCACTCATGGTAACCTGTAGAGTGCTCCATGTTGACAGAGAGTCATGAAAGTTGCTAAGAAGCAAGGTTTCACAGTACATAATAAGGGAAAAAATCTGATAATTGTTAATTTGTGATTATATCACAAGAAAAATTATTTATTTTGTCATTTTCATCCGACTCTAAACTTATAAAAAAAGAGGTCGAAAATCTTCGAATTATTGGAACCGATATCTTGGCTATATCAATGTCGATAACAGGCGAAAATCATCCGGATTCTCGACTCCCTTGATGAATGAACACACTATATACATAATTAACATGATACGGAGCCCTCAAACCGAGAGTCCTATTCGCATGAGGCCAATTTCTTTTTATTTTTGTCACATTTCAGTTAAGAAAGATTTATGTACCTGACCCCTACTTCCAAACCAGGCAACTGGCATTTCTTAGTGGCACCCTGAAAAACTGCGCTCCATCTATATTTGATTCTGGATAATATCTGGCAGTAGTTTCAACACGCAAGACACGAAGAAACGCAAATATTGAACAATAAAGATCCAACGATCACAAAAATGAGGTGTGACATTCAAGAGAAGGTAACGACAGAAACATCTGGAGAGGAAAATACAGTACATCAACAAATGCCAAAAGTGGGAAGCAGGAGATGTCAACGTCAAAAATGTACACAAAGACAACAACGATTATTAATAAAGAAAAAAACATCATCAAACTCGCAAGAAAAGTAGCAAAATAAGATGTTAAAATTGAAACAGATTTTATGAGAAAGTTATAACAGAAAACAAGAAGAAAATGAAATATACCTCAGAATATGGCAGCAGGAAAGGAAGACTAAAATAATGTAAGTAGCCCGCATTTTAACAACACAGATATTCAGAAACTCATGACAGTTCAATCAATCCCAGGTGTCGACATTTAGCCGGCCAGTGTGGCCGTGCGGTTCTAGGCGCTTCAGTCCGGAACCGCGTGACCGCTATGGTCGCAGGTTCGAATCCTGCCTCGGGCACGCACGTGAGTGATGTCCTTAGGTTAGTTAGGTTTAAGTAGTTCTAAGTTCTAGGGGACTTATGACCTCAGCAGTTGAGTCCCATAGTGCTCAGAGCCATTTGAACCATTTTGTATCGACAAATAGGACTAAGTAAATATAAGCGAGGAAAGCGAAGAAATGTAAGAAATGCCGTTAATTTCCTCATATAACAATAATAAAAATGTTAATAATTACTATGGATAACAAGACGATAACCAATAATCTGAACAGAAGTAGCGGTGATGTTGAAATTTAATGCATCAGTCTTTCAGAAAGCGCCTCCGTGTTTTAACAAGCGCAGGCAGGTAAGAGCTATTAGTTGATGCAATTGAGTTATCAACATCATAGACCAGTTAGGAAACGCAATTCTTTTAATGGAGGGTACAAAGGATCATATCTCGCCAACTATGCAAAACAGGAGAGGTATCAGGTGTAATGTATGTCGATGGTGCAGCAATAACAAGCAACTGTGTCTCACCAGGCTGAAATGATAATATGTTAGGCAAACCTCCTTTGGACAAGAACTGACTGCAGTTATATACGAATAATCCTCACTGGAAAAGTTCTTTGCGTATTAAATAAAAATGATAAAAGGCAGAACTGAAGGGGTTGGCAAAAGGAAGTGCTAGCCCACAAGAAAGTTTCTTAAATTACTATATGCCGTATGTTACGTTAAATTCAAAGACAACATAAATACAAGAAGACAAATGAATTGATGTAGTAGACACTGCTTTGTAACTTTACATATGAAAGTAGCTAGTCCCAACATGTGGTGTATTCGAGAAAACAAGGGGTAGTGTGAGCACATTAATCCTTACTAAACTGAGATTAGGACGTTCTTCCTCTGACCGCTTCATTTATACTAAGTGTCCGGAACTTAGCAGACAGATGGACTTACAAGCTACATGACGCCCAGAAATACATACGTCAGCAGTAATGCATAAAGCGATTAGACATGAAAACAGTGAAAAATAAATGCTTGGAAAATCAAACATTCAACTCAAAAAGTAAGCCAGTCAGTCTTCTTTCTTTTTTTATCAAGCACTGTTTCTGAAATTGGAAAACTCGTCGAAAAAGGAAATACTCAGCGAAAGAGAAGTAAGAGACTAAATCTTGAAGGAATAAAACCAATGGCAGTAGAACCGTAGAACGAAAGCAATAAAAAGTGACAAGTACTGGTGTTCAATGATTGGTGGACAATTTGTGTGAAAAATAAAATACAAAAAGTACTTTTGAAATATTCAAGAAATGAAGATAGAAAGCCTGTTGCATTAAAAAAAATCCTTTAGGTTGTCTCATATACTTGTATAAACGTACATAAAACATTCTGCGATATCATAGAAGGTTAGGACAGCCAAAATGAAGGAAAGAATGGAGGAAATATAACGAGACCTACCGTAAGAAAACTGGAAAGAAAAAGAAAAGTCTGCTTTGCTTCTTATGGTAGATGAAGAGATCTTTCAACAATGTTAACACTAAAAAAAGAGCAGCTTGACACAAATGAGTGTGTGTTAACAGTCTTATTTTTTGAAATTTACTGAGGTTACAAAGCCTTAATGGAATTACTATAGGAGTGCAAAATAAACAGCATAGACACGTAAGAAATATACCACCAGCATCTGGTGAAGAGACAGTAAAACTCGTTGAAACAATTACGAAGGGAGGAATCTGGAGTACAGGTAAAAAAAATTCCAAGAACGTATCCCATGGACAGGACTGTACATCGATTGAACTTTACTCAAGATATTAGCGTATGATTAGAAATGAAGTACTTCAAATGATAAATGAGATAACAAGGGAAGACAATATGCTATGTATGGAGAAAAAATAATCAGTATATAAGAAACAGAAAATAATAGAAATCTATTCTCAACACAGGATATATAAAGCCGCTACCTGTAGGATAAAAAACAGGTTGGATATCACACTTCCGAAGTTCCCGGAAGATCGGTCTCACACATATCAGCTGATTATTGAGAATTAATCCTTCTGGTAGTTTCCATTTTATCAACATTGTAAATCATCTCCCTGGATCTTGACAAATTATCTGATTGAATAACTAAATTTCTTTTATTAGCCTCAATGTTGTAGACGTGCATTCGACAAGAAGCCATTAGGACAGTGTAGGGATATGTTCAGATATATTTGTAAACTGTAAATTAAATTTATTTTCAAAGTAAAGTTTCAGTTTTAGATGGATAAAGTGCGCTGACGTATGAAATGTAATGCTATTTATAATATTTTTCAAGGCGGTTAGCGACATTTTCTTGTGACTTGTGGGCTGATTCTTTGAACTGGTACTTTTCACGTTTTATACGAATGTCATACATTGTATGGACCTATTCTCCCATGCTGCAGGAAATAAGGAAATTGAGATCACATAAAAATACATAAGAAAGTTTTTAAATCAATATAATCTGTTGTTATTATGTCAAAACTCCTGCAAATCATAAAAATGAGGACTGTCAATAGCCACTCTGATTTGTGTAACTTGTTTGTTTTAGCGTCAACGTTGACAAGTTGGACGCGTTAACGATGGACAGTTGCTAATAGATAGTAATTGGGGAAAGTTCATGGACTCTGTGTCAAAATGTTGAAAATGTGTAAAATATGATTTTGTTCAGTTAGTAGTGGTAATAATGTTGTGAAATATATCAGTAAAATCGAGCTTGAAGAAACGGTATCTAGTGATAAAATGTGACAATTATTCACGTTGATCCAACCACATTATGTACCTGAATTTAAAGAAGAGTAGTGGACCTAAATTCGTCCTATAAGAACAGCTACAACAAGGACGATTCAACTGCAGCCAAGAAACAGAATATATAATTTTCTGTGCCACCTGTTCTCGGTCGTTCTGTAACTAAGTTCGTAAGAAATTTGTTTCAGTTTGAATGCAAATCTCAAAACAACTTTTTTTTTCTTTAGAGCATAGGAAAGTTATAATAAGCGTATAACAGTGCCTCTACGCCACAGTAAGGGACTCCTAGAAATTCTCCGCCTCCTGTTGTCGCCAGGACTCAAAAATCGCACTTTTGTAGAATAACAACTTTACATCGAAGTCTCAAATGTCTCCTGCGGTCTTCTTGAAAATGCTGGCGCTGATTCATATACGACCGTAACTTACGGGTAACTACTCTTCTTAGGAGTAGAAACAACCATTGTTGTCAGTTCTGTTATACGTTGTCGTATTATCACCGCTACTCATCTTATGGATCTCATCACTGCAACATTATATTTTCACAGAGAAGCAATGTCAGTAATTGTGTTCGTTCTGGGGCGTACGGTACTCAGAGAATTTTCGTAAGTTTACTTCGCACCATAATAGCAGGGTTTCTAGGTTTACAATACCCTTTTGTCCAAATACTCATTTCAACTTCATGTACTCTTTGCCTACGAGAAAAATACTAAAACTGCAATAAAGAGGTGAAGTACCCACAGACTAAAAAAAAAATTAAATAAATTTAGGTTTCTCACTTAGAAAACTCTATTTTATGGCGATCGACACTGCAAGGCGACAATGGAGCTAAACTACTCATTTTATCCCCAAAATAAAACACTGTAATTTAATCTGTGAATTACAGCGTGAAGTTATTTTAGGCGCAAAAACGCTGTAAAATATGAAAAATAACCATATTATTTTAACCCTGATGGAAACTGCATATTCTTTAAGTGTGCAGTAATGATGGTGCAGTGCGGTGAGTGTTATGCGCTTCTGTCGTTTGTGGGTACTCATGCACCTTAACGTTCGGTTGAAGAAACTACAGCCCAAGTTGACTGGCTGGCTACAAAGTTATCCGAGATACCAAATAACCGAAACTCTGGATACAAGAGTGTCAAGTGAAATTAAACGCAGCGAAATGGAAAGGTTTAAATTCGTGCTAAATAGAGTAAATCCAAATTTAGGCTAAGACAAACTCGGCCAAACCTTTTCTGTAGTGTATAACTAGTTGAATCACGTAGACCTGTAGAATAAACTCAAAAGCTATAACACTGCCGGCTACTACTAAAATTAGTGATACACCTATAACGCTATTCCCGTGAAAGGATTTTTATTTCGTGACTGTGACCTTGTGTAATGGCGGGGATTCGGACCAATTTTGTTTCTCTAACGATTTCTATTGAAAGATATCCGTTGCAAGATAAACGGAAACCCAAGCAAATTTATATTAAAAATCAAATAAACTGTGATTACGTAAATGGTCGCCAGCCTAACTGGGCAAAGATGTACCCAGTACTAGTATGGTTCAGTTAACTATTTGGGTACTCAGTTTCTGTTTTGTTGATAAGATAGAAGGCAGTAGCATAGTTTAGCAAGTAACGAGCCAGTGATTTGAATTGAATTACACGGGAGTATTAACACGTTTAGGTAACAACTGTCTCTCAGTAACACTTACTATCTGTAGATTTCAATGGGAAGGTAATAATTATAGGTAAATGATTAATAATGGTGGAATACTACTGGCTTATACATGAGGTTCTTTGGTGAGTTTAATTGTAAGAAATTATTACTATTGAAGTAGTTATGAGGTAATATCCTTTGTACATATTATTATTTTTATTCTCAAGGAACCTTCACTTCCTTATATTATTTCGCTGGATCTAGTATAGTTTGAATATTGTAGCCAGTTCTTTATTCTTGATTGCTGTTACTGTAATATGGTGTTTGAAACAGGCTCAACTATTAGCATGGGGGCCCAGAAACGTATCTCTCGGTAGACTCAGATCGAGGCTGAACACTTTCGTCCTAACACAATACAGGAAACACTGTTAAGTACATAACACAGGAAACCGTAAACACTATTATTTCAATAAGAAAAATCATTGAGCTAAATATTTTATGTCTTCTACTTAATAATTGTATTTTGATGAAACTTTAACCATTCATTTATTGAAACTACATGAAGTATTTTGAAAGCTATGCCCACCAAATAATTAGGTACTTTACCACTCCACAAGGTTTATAAATTTTTGTTAAGGAAGATAATTCCTTTTCAGTTCAGTAATATAGTATACTCGGATGCATCGTAGTACTTGGGATAGTACTCTTTCTCTAAGGATATAATAAGGAGGCTCAACAAAAAGTTTACAGGACACAAACTTGTTATTGACAACGGAAACACATAACTGGTTCATGCGATTATAAGTACTCTGCTGATTATTTGCGATGAAGGTGATGGCAGTATCGATTTTCCATGGTATTAAAAACAGGAAGACAAAGCATCCATGGCTCTTTCTGTGCAACAAGCTGTGAAAATTCCCTTCTTAGCGTCGGGTTTTCATTGTAAAGAGCTGATCAAAGTATGGCATGAATAATAAGCTGAATTACTTGTGCATACGAGTCTGCATTATATAATCTTTAAGTTCTTCTCGCCTCTTTCCGTTCACAAGGTGCTCACCCTTTTCCTGCTAGCCACGACTGACTCATGTCACACAGGAACTGTGTAGTTCGGCTGCAAGATCCAACTCTTTTGTTTCTGCGTAGCCAGTTCTGTCGCAGAGGAACTTCCCTCCAAGTGTTACATGATTACAACCTACTTTCCCTATGCGTGTACGAGTATTAGAATTAAATTTTTCATTCCCTTTCAGCGCATTAGTTTGGAAATTACATCAGTAGATTACTTACGATTGCATAAATCAGCAAAAATACAGAATAAAACATGGACATCCATGTTACATCACAGCGTATAGTTACATAGAAGTTATATTAATTAAAACCAGACAAGAAGTTAGACGTAGGTACATCAAAGTAGGAGTATAACGTTGTCTGTAACTAGCGTGGAAGTTAGAGAGAGAAATACAAAGAAATAAAAACATCAACGAAATACATCGTGGACGTATAGGAAACCATCCATCTTTCGAATTTCAGCGATTCATAGGCGATTACCGGTTCAGCATACATTATCATCAATCTTTGTATGTCCATTATTGTAGTAGTTGGTTACAGGAACTTCGGCTGGCTAGTTTGAAACGAAAACTGTAGCATGTGCAGTCACCTCATTTGCATTTAATCAATTTAAGCAACCAGTTTCGATGCTCCATTAAACCATCTTCACGCTATTTTACCATCCTAAATTTGGAGGAATCCAGTCTCGTGTACAGTCATAACAGAAGCAAATATTAAATAAAGGCAACTGACCGTCGTCGCTTGACGAAGGAAACGATTGTGTAGTGTAAACCAGACACCTACGGAAGTCGGGTTATTTAATATTGGCTGCCTTTATGACTGCACACAAGATTGGAGTCCTTCCAGTTTACGTTGGTCATGGGGGTCTGGTGATGGTTTAATAGAACAAAGACGCTTGTTGAATAAATAATGGCTGTTCGTGTTTTAGTCATAAAAACTGTTCGAAAACATTTCTTGCTTATTCAGATCTGTTGTCGAAGCTTCCTTTCACACACGTCAAACAATCTTGTATATACAGGCGTTCGTACAGCGTTCTTAAGAATTTTTTCGCTTGCCTTCGGAAACCATTCACATGTGTCTATTTTTCAAAATCAAACTAAGGTGAGGCGATAAGTCCAGCTTCTCTTTATGGCGGCCAGCATCATTTAATAATATCCGTAGACGACGTGGTTAAATGAAACAGGAAGCATCCGTCCCCGAGACTCGTAAGACTTCAAATCTTGGAATCATACTGAGAGGAATAAAGGAGGGAAGATTTTATTTAACGCACAGTCGACATGGAGGAAATTACAGATGGAGCACAAGCTCGGATTGGGTCAAGGATGACGAAGGAAATCGGCTATGCCCTTTCAAAGAAAACATCCCTGCATTTTCCTCGAGCGATCTAGGGAAATCACGGAAAACCAAAATCTGGATGGCCGGACGCGGGTCTGAACTGTTATCCGCCCGAATGCGAGTTCAGTATGCTAATGACTGCTCCACCTCGCTCGGCATACTGAGGACGGATATTGGATGTGACAGTTGGTTTTTTGTATGGTTGTTGACAGGATTTGAAGGGAAAGGGAAAGGGAAATAGTCGGCTGGTCTAAGTGAGAGAGAGTCTTGGCAAGACTTTGTTGTTAAAACTACAAGAGGTAAGCATCAGAATTAGTGCTAAATGATGAACACTGAGTGTTCTACAACTTCTGACTTCATTCAGTGAATACCCTCAAACTAATACATGAGGGCTATTCAGAGAGTAAGGTCCGATCGGTTGTGAAATGTAAACCACATTGAGAACCAAAAATATTTATTTGCCACTGTTTACTATATCTTCCAGCTACTTCACTACATAGTTACCGCTCCAACATTCACATTTGTCTTAGCATTGTACCAATTTTCCAATACCTTCGTCATAGAAGGCAGCGCATGTGCTTTTCGCCACTTTTGTGCGTTGGTCTGCAGTTCGTTGTCTGTGCCAAAGTGTAGTATTCATAGCCAGCGGTTCATTCGAGTGGAGATGAACATCAGACAAAGCTGTATGGTGGGTGATCAGGCACTTCCCATCGAAAACGTGCAAGAGCGCCGTAATAACCCCTGCAGTTTGCAGCTGAGAATTGTTATGAAGAAGGCAATGAATGAGAGGTACGTTATGTGGAGTTGCATTAAATCAGACGAAACCTCGATGGACTGGCATGGTAGACACTGCCCAACACATCTGTGCGAAGCTTTATCTCACTCTCACTGTCGTTTCCATTTCGCACCATATCTGTCTTTAGTTTCCAAATATACGCCGTACATTTGCTCTATATGAGTTGCATGCATGAAAGACCCAGTCTTTACACACACTGTGCGATTAACTAGCACGATTCCGTCTATTAAAAAAAGCTGTCATTAGTAACTGTGTCTGCACCCACGACACGCAGAAGTACTCAGCAACCCATCTACAAATCCATTTGCTGTCCTGAACTACTGCAGATAACTGTGTTCAGCTTTGCTCGGCTAATAACTTTGGCTGTTGCTGCCAATACTGCTAACTCACCACTTCCACTAGGACCTCCCTGTCCTGTCTGTTCTCTATTCCTATATGCACTAACCGCCTTCATTCTCCCTTCGGAAGGTTTGTTTCCCACTTTTAATCAGTTTCCCCTTTGGCCCCGTCAGTCCCTGATTTGGCGTAATGTTGAAGGACGCTCTCCATCTCATTACCTCTAACTATGGACTGTTTCTGAGAATCTGAGTGGAGGGAGGGAGAGGTCTGTTGTAAATTCATGTCTTGGATCTGCTATGTGCTCTTCATGCCGTATATAGGCCCCACTCAGATATTCTCTCCCTTATCCCTCTCTTATTCTCGCTCTGGAATGATATTTACAGCTGGCAGTGTTGTTTCGTAAGCATGGTAGGCGACCCTGTGGCGCAACCGCCTAGAACTATTCCTCCTACCTGACTTGAAGCATCTGAACATTTTATGTAAGCCTGTTGTTATGCTCTGGCGCTGTCTGCCTACCTCGTAACGTTTCCCTTGTTATGCTCATGAAGCTTTCCCTGTTATTAACTCTTAACACTTGGTTGTCGCTTCCGTTGACACAAGATGTAGTACTTACAAAAAATATTAAACAAAGTTTCTTGTAGTTTTCCCAGTGGACAGAATACTCCAGCGACTTTCAGGTGTGCATCCAGGATAGTATTATTTCCTCTTTCGATATTTCGACTGATAATCACATAGGATGTACTGTTTGTCCTATCTAACGTTTAATATAATGCTTTTACAAAAGGCGGGTATTTATGAAATTTCTTGTCAGTGTAGTAAACGTTGCATAAGAAAAATAATACGCACTATACATGAACATTGCATCGGACACCAGCGAGATACCCGCCTTCTACAGCCCAACGATTAACCAGTATTGTATTTCTAATGGCCACCCCATGGAGTGAGGGGAAATCAAAGTACTATACACGCAAGAGAAATAAAATTCCTGACTGAGTCTGAAATCACTGTGGACATTTTTCATAATCACAACAGCATGTTAAGGCAAAATATATTAAAGAGTAATGCAGATTTTAAAGCAGCTAACGAAAGTTTGTCATGTTCAGCTGAATCCCACAATAACGTATTGGAGATATGTGAGAAGCTGATGTGACTGTGCGACTGCACTAATTTATAATGTGTTTTTTAATATGCTTTCTAAAAGCCTACTATTTTGAATGTGTAAAAGCATTTATTGAAATCGTCTATAATAATCTGACTTTCAATGATTATAATTTTAAAAAATGATTGTCATTTTATAAATAATAACTGAAGAAAGGAATAACGTTCACACATTTGCGCCACCAATCGGCTGGCACTTGTATCTTTGTAAGAAGATTTTGAGACACCTTGACAGTTTGCGTCCCAATTAGGCATACGGTTTATTATCTGACACTGAACAAACGTTGCTTTACAGGTTATTACTTTTGATAAATGGCGACCGATGTGGCCGTGCGGTTCTAGGCACTTCATTGCGGAACCGCGTGACCGCTACGGTAGCAGGTTCGAATCCTGCCTCGGGCATGGATATGTGTGATGTCCTTAGGTTAGTTAGGTTTAAGTAGTTCTAAGTTCTAGGGGACTGGTGACCACAGCAGTTGAGTCCCATAGTGCTCAGAGCCATTTGAACCATTTTGATTGATGAGGTTGTCTCCACACCCGTACATGTCGATCATCTCGATGAAATTTGAAACGAGTATCGTCCGACCAGGCAACATGTTTCCTGTCATCAACAGTCGGTGATGACAAGCCGAGGTGAGGCATAGGGCTTTGTGTCGTGCGGCCATCAGGGGTGCACGAGTGCGCCTTCGGCTCCGGAAGTCGATATCGATGATGTTTCGTTAAATGATTGGCACGCTGACGCTTGTTGATGGCCCAGCATTGAAACTTGCAGTAAGTTTCGGAAGTATTGCTCTTCTGGCACGTTGAACAATTCGCTTCAGTCAGCGCTGGTTACGTTCTTGCAGGATTTTCTTCCGGCCACATTGATGTCGGAGGTTTGATGATTTACCGGTTTCCTGATATTCACAGTACACTCGTCGTACGGGAAAATCCCCACTTCATGGCTACCTCGGAGATGCTATGTCCCATCGTTCGTTAGCCGACTATAACATCACGTTCAAACTTACGTAAATCTTAGTAACCAGGTATTGTGGAAGCAGTAACCGATCTAACAATTGCGACAGACACTTATTGTCTTATTTAGGCGTTGCCGACCGCAGCATCGTATTCTGCCTGTTTACATATCTTTGTATTTGGATACGCATGTCAATACCAGTATCTTTGGCGCTTCAGAGTATAAACAATTGTTCAATGACAAAAAGATATAACTGTAAAAGACTAAGCGATACTTTAGCCGCGTGCTAAACATATTGTGAATAACTGTTGAGAAACCACAAAAGGAGAGGATGTACCAGGAAACGGCATGCAGACACATTCAGATTTCACCTAGACTGCATTATGTTGTTACAGATATAGTGAAAGCAGAAAGAAATTTTCACTCTGCAGCGGAGTGAAGTAACTTTCTACAAGATTAAAACTGTGCACCGGACCGAGACTCGAACTCGGGACTTGGCTTTTCGTGGATAAATGATTAATATTTTATTTTATTTCTATTTCGATCGTCGTTGTTCTCGTGGTTTGGTCTCAGCAGGCGTCGTGTGACGTTCCTTACAAACTGCAGTCAGCCCTCTGGTCGAGCGAACTGAACTACCGTTCCGGCTGTGAACCATACAACCACGATTCACGACCCGTCCTCACAGCTCTACTTAAGCCAGTACTTCGTCTCATATCTTCGAAACTTCACAGAAGAGCAATTACCCGCGAAAGGCAGAGGTCACGACTTACAGTCTCGGTCCTGCACGGCAAGTTTCATAGTTAAATCAGATTATGCATTGTAAGGTCTACCAACGAGCAGTTATACACTCCTGGAAATGGAAAAAAGAACACATTGACACCGGTGTGTCAGACCCACCATACTTGCTCCGGACACTGCGAGAGGGCTGTACAAGCAATGATCACACGCACGGCACAGCGGACACACCAGGAACCGCGGTGGTGGCCGTCGAATGGCGCTAGCTGCGCAGTACTTGTGCACCGCCGCCGTCAGTGTCAGCCAGTTTGCCGTGGCATACGGAGCTCCATCGCAGTCTTTAACACTGGTAGCATGCCGCGACAACGTCGACGTGAACCGTATGTGCAGCTGACGGACTTTGAGCGAGGGCGTATAATGGGCATGCGGGAGGCCGGGTGGACGTACCGCCGAATTGCTCAACACGTGGGGCGTGAGGTCTCCACAGTACATCGATGTTGTCGCCAGTGGTCGGCGGAAGGTGCACGTGCCCGTCGACCTGGGACCGGACCGCAGCGACGCACGGATGCACGCCAAGAACGTAGGGTCCTACGCAGTGCCGTAGGGGACCGCACCGCCACTTCCCAGCAAATTAGGGACACTGTTGCTCCTGGGGTATCGGCGAGGACCATTCGCAACCGTCTCCATGAAGCTGGGCTACGGTCCCCCACACCGTTAGGCCGTCTTCCGCTCACGCCCCAACATCGTGCAGCCCGCCTCCAGTGGTGTCGCGACAGGCGTGAATGGAGAGACGAATGGAGACGTGTCGTCTTCAGCGATGAGAGTCGCTTCTGCCTTGGTGCCAATGATGGTCGTATGCGTGTTTGGCGCCGTGCAGGTGAGCGCCACAATCAGGACTGCATACGACCGAGGCACACAGGGCCAACACCCGGCATCATGGTGTGGGGAGCGATCTCCTACACTGGCCGTACACCTCTGGTGATCGTCAAGGTGACACTGAATAGCGCAGGGTACATCCAAACCGTCATCGTACCCATCGTTTTACCATTCCTAGACCGGCAAGGGAACTTGCTGTTCCAACAGGACAATGCACGTTCGCATGTATCCCGTGCCACCCAACGTGCTCTAGAAGGTGTAAGTCAACTACCCTGGCTAGCAAGATCTCCGGATCTGTCCCCCGTTGAGCATGTTTGGGACTGGATGAAGCGTCGTCTCACGCGGTCTGCACGTCCAGCACGAAGAATAGCAGCCTGCATTGCTGCGAAAGGTGGATATACACTGTACTAGTGCCGACATTGTGCATGCTCTGTTGCCTGTGTCTATGTGCCTGTGATTCTGTCAGTGTGATCATGTGATGTATCTGACCCCGGGAATGTGTCAATAAAGTTCCCCCTTCCTGGGACAACGAATTCAAGGTGTTCTTATTTCAATTTCCAGGAGTGTAGATTCGGACCACAGTTTAGGATTGAGGAAGAGCAGACTCAATTTTAAGAGAGTCGTACAGAAGAACCAATGTGGAAAGAAGTAGGATACTGGACTCCTAAGAAATGGTGATGTTTGTTTTTAACTGGTCTAAGGCTGTAAATCCTGCTATGTGAATACTGACAAGAGGAAGGGACAGGATGATAGCACACAGAATACAGGTGATAACTTCCTTCATAGATAAGGCAACTTTACAGGGTGAAACTGCAGGGGAAGACAGAGATTGGGACACATATATAACTCAGGACATTCGGAGGAAGTGATCGGCGGAGAAGAAAATCTAGGCACCGAAGAGAGATTTGTGGCGGGCCGCATCAATCTATTCATCAGACTGATGACACACAAGTTCCAATAAAAGGGCCATTGGTCTCATGCTGCTTTTAGTGAGAAGGAATTTGTGACACATTTTTAACTTGTAAGCAGTTACTGAGACAAAGACAATGACACCGAAATTGTCTTATTTATCTAATCACATTGAATTTCTACAGATAAACAACAGAATCTCATGATACCTCTGCTGAAATCGTAAATTCTCCGTCGCGTATTGCGTTGTGACTTATGGAATAAATGTGTACAGGGTGTCTAATAGATATTGGTACAAACTTCTAGGGGAGGTAGCGCGCCTCCTAAGGACTGAGTATTGTATAGCTACACATGACCACAAACGTCAGGGCTAAGTGGTAGCAGAGGTCTATGATCGGAGAGGAAACAGGAGAGTGATTTATTTGAAACGTTCACGCCACGTATGCCTGACACCAACGGAGCGTTGAGTACTGGACACTCTCGAAGATACCGGGAGTGTTCTTGATTGTAGCAGCTGCGCTGACGATTAATGTGATGAGATCCATTTCAGATTTGACAAGATCGTGACACATTAGGGATTTCAGCAAGTTTACTCGTTATGTTCAATGAATGTTTCAAATGATTCACTGTCTTTCTTTCCTTTCCGATCCTCGACCTGTACTACGAATTACCCCTGACGTTTCCCGCCATTTTAAATCCTTATGAAGTGCCCCCAGCTCCCATGCAAGTTTGTCGCAATATTTCTGGGACATTCTGTGGATCTAGAGTAAATACTTGAAATGTGCTTATTATTTACGAATGTACACAGTACTCAGTAAGAATTACTATTACATGGAATATATTTCCTGCTACGACTTTCAAACGTGTTGTAGACATTAATAAAATGTTCTCAGGGTTCCAGCCGCTCCAGACGGTTAAAATCCCACGAGCTTTCGACCGAGCGCTCCTAGGCCATTTACAAGTGGAAAATGTTTGCCATGTCGCCGTGGCTTTGTCGTTATATAGCCGCCCTGCTAGCTGTGACGTCATGGTTTTTTCTTCCTCCCAAAATATGGTATTGTGTTCGTCGTCATCATCATTCATCCACATTAAGGTCGGAGTAAGGCAATGGCAAATCATCTCCGCTAGGACCATGCCTAGTATGGCGGTGCGGATCTCCCGCATTGTCCCCTACGCCCTGTCAAGGAGTATGGGAATTCATCATCATTATTTTTTATGAGGCTACCTCAGAATCTTTTTGTTTTTATCAGGATAGATATTTCGTCGAATAGAATTGCGTATCCATTTTCTAAAGCGACTTTTATCACGACTGATTTTCAGGGTAGCGTATGCGTTAAGTACCTCTCGTGTTTCATCCAGCATTGCTCCACAGTCCGTACTGTTTCGGCGACGCAGTAAAAGCAGCACTTGCACGTTATTGTGTACACTCCAAGCGTTGGAAACCCGAGAGCGTCTTTCACAGGCCTCATGTGCTGCCGTATTTTTATTAGTCTCCAAAGCACTAATGGTATGTTGTGTCTCTTCACTAGCCGACTAATCTGTCCTCGTACTGGGCCACAGAAAGGCCAAGATGTTTCTTTTTCTTTTTTCCGTGGTGTTTATCATTCATGACTCACCAACCTGTGGTATCTGGCGGTGATTGTATCCGTTTCCCTGGAAGACGTTTTGGAGGTGGTGTAGCTCTAGTGGCAGATTTTCTGCGTCTGAGATGATTTAAGGACGGTGGATGAAAATATTGCATGTTGCGAGGAAACGAGCACCAGTGAGGTCACAGCCGGCAGGGTAGCTACGTAACGGCGAGGCAGCGGCGACAAGACAGTCATTTACCACTTTACAATGGCCGGTATGAGCTTCGTCGAAAGCTTAAGAGATTTCAACCACCTGAAAGTCCCAGAGGATTTTATTAACTCATGTAGCCGCGAAACTACGCAGCCATGCAAGCAGTGGGTATACTTATATTTTCCTCAACGTAGCGGTGGCTATTACAATCCAATGAACACCGTCCCCTTCGCAGCGCAGGGGTAAAAGAATGTGAGACATAACCTAGTCATCGCTTTACGAGTGCTCAGCAAACGACCCGCATCCAAGTTCGAGTTACCGTTCCTATCTCGTGTGACGACGGCTTTTCTCCTGACGCTCTGAGAGGTTAACCCACCTTGCCACTGAACATGCTCACAAGTAATTCTCAACTGCAAGCGGTTCCCTCTAATGAGGCATGGCGGATATACTGCTGAATATACTCCGCTTCAAATACCTCTTACCTAAAATCGGTTCCACCTAATGAGGCGATACGGCAAGACTGCTGAGCGTTCCCCTCTCCAAGCTTCTTGCCATTTAGATTTACGACGTGGCGCTTTAGTGCCCCACTCTCCCTGTCGCTAAATGCAGGTGTTGGAGGCTAGACAGGAAACGTTACGCCGCCGGCACGGCTGAAGATGGCGCTCGCTAGGTGACAAGTAATTACGGGCCCCGAGGCAGACTCTGATCGGCCGCGCTCGAAAACTGTCACTCCAGGGGAGAGGAGGGGGGGGGGGGGAGGGGGCGCCTGCTCTCCGCGGCGCTCACGTGGAAAATCAAATAACAGACGCCGACTACTCGCCAGATAATCCCGGCGTAATCAACTGAGGAGGTCGTTAGGCACAATGGATTTGGAGTGGAGCTGTCTGCCGGCCGCCGACAATGCATTTTAATTCTGCAATTACTCCATAAAGGGAAGCTTCCCGTCCTTGTGTAAACTTTTTGTGCGATCCCTCCATCTGTCTTCTTTGTAGTTCTACGAGTAATAATGGTTGCTTCTCATTTGGGAATCTCTAAGAGGGAAGAACGGGTAATCAGATTTATCAATTAGTGAACTGCGAATCCCGGTTAGCAAAACCTTCTGCTAAAATTCAGATCATCTATTTACGACTGGCAGAGTACTTTTTCTCCTGTGTCTATCTGCTTTTCTATGTGGACTGAGTATGTTCTCTGTATTCATCTGAAAAAATTCTCAGCTGTTACTCATGAAAGTACAAGCTTTTTAAATTTTCGTGGCCTATCTGAAATTGTTTAATGTAGCTTTCCTTTTGCAAACCTTACGGCATTGTTCGTTAACCATCGAGCGAGCGCGCCTCAGTATAAAGTAGCCTTCTTCCATTCCTTCGTTATTGCTTCAAATAACACAGTGATAAGCTGTGTTGTTATACGCCCAATTAAACAGTAGTAATATAAAATAAACAGTGAGCCAGGTGAGAAAAAATTTACGATCCCTGCAAGAAAATTACTCAGATTCTGAGCTAGCAGCACACCCTGCTAATGAGGCAATTGCTTAGGACATAATTAGTAATCGAGTAAGTGTTTGGC
This sequence comes from Schistocerca gregaria, assembly GCF_023897955.1. Lineage (NCBI taxonomy): Eukaryota > Metazoa > Arthropoda > Insecta > Orthoptera > Acrididae > Schistocerca > Schistocerca gregaria. Next base: position 363,323,439 of record NC_064925.1, on the reverse strand, counting down.
GGGGATCTAATGCAACTGCGCTGTTTAATTCTCTGAGTGACTCATTGCTGTGTGGTGAGACTTGAATAAATAAGCAAAATATCTCATGTAATATCTAAGTTTATTTTATCGTTGTTTAAATTAACATTACATTGTGGTTCTGCTCATACCTGTTTCTCCTAGGTAACATAAAGACAGCTAGCCCTTACATGTGTATAAAGTACGTCGCTATCCCGCTCGGCTTAGGAAAGTCGGGGAGCCAACTCAAGGCTTAAGAGACAGAAAATAGGTCCCCAAACAGCCGTAGAGAAATGCTTTCTTCTAATCGGCAAATTGGCACTTGATCTCATCAATGTACAAGTAGCGAATAGAGGACTATGGTGAATGACTTCTACGTTTAGGAAGGAAAGTAAATTAGGATTTAACGTCCCGCCGACATCGACGTGAATTTTAATGAGTTTGATGCGAAGTTCATCTTTTTTAATTGATACCTGTGCCTTTTGTTGAGGCTCTTGTGTTCACACTACTTTTGTAAGCATGATTGTTATCGAGTTTTGTGGATGCACTGCTATGATTTGGCAAAGCGTGCTGGTAGGAAAGCAGAGAGCAGTCTGGTGACCAGTAGTGGCAACATTTTAGAGCCAACTCTTGACAGCCGTGGGCGACAGCGGGAAAGCCATCATTGTGGGACCATCCATGACACACCCACCAGTCCACCTAGTTCGTTATTAGCCTGGTTAACCTAGGGGTTGTCGGAGAGAGCGCAGCTCGATGTTATTGGAGAAGTAGTGGCCGCAGGCGTCATCAGCTACGTGGAATATTGGCTCAGAAGGAAAGTTTGGAACATCCAGGAAATGAGAGTACTACTTATTGGCAACTGAGAGTATGAAAGCATGCATCGGAGAGACAACGCAGAAAGTGTGGGACAGAGCAGCGAGGCAACACAGTTTGATGGAAGACCGAGGCTAGTGGTGGCTTGCTGTAAACACGAGGCATCGTTCCAGTCGGACCAGTGTATGGTGCTGGACGCAGTGGATCCAGGAAAAACAGCGCACTCAGGAGAGAAGAATTGGTCGCTGCGCAGTGTTTTGGTATACGACAGTAATGGGAGGTGGTGTCGGGTGTGATGAACTCTAGCTTATAGGGCATACGACAGAGTCAGGGCTGGCCTGCTTAAGTGACACGCAATGAGGCAGCTGTTCAGCATCGTGTGTTTATTCACAACTGCTTCGACGAAACGTATCTAGTGTGATTATATTTTCTACTGCTGATAAAACTGTTTACTGTTATTAAATTCCGCCTCCACCACGGTGTGCGTATGATTGGTTTTATTGTGGATTTTGTATCTCTTGAACTGCCTGTCTAATATTAAGCAAGGTGGTGGCTGTCAATGGGTACATTTTACGACTTTTTCCGGGGTAATATCCTTTATTTTAACGTTCTCGATTTTTCCTCTTTATGTGTATTGCTGTTTGTCTAAATTAATTCTTGTCACTTTTACTAAAAGGCGGAAGAAATGCAGAAGGGATGATTGAATGCGGCTTGGTTCGGTTGTATTACGTATCACTGTGTTGTTGTTTTGGTATATTTAGATGGTAAGCTCTAGTTCATCAATAGAATAGCTAAATTCTTGTTGCACTCTTAGTCGTACTAATGAATCGATTTATATGAGGAAGAGTTGGTGCTTAGACAACCTCCACCTTCCACTCCCATCGATTCCTTAGCCACACCATAATTTCCACCTATCTGCAACGATAAATACAATTCCACAAGAAAATACTCGCAGGAATTATTTTTGCATCTGAAAGGTGCATATCCGACCATTGATTCGTTCCCTGAAATTACTGTAACCAGGGTATAATTCTGACCATCAGGGTTTGAGGTATGGTGGTATGACGCAGTAATAACGTCAGACCTCCATGTCATTTCCGGTGGCAATCGTCAAGGTCTTCCTACCACCCTACTCTCCCATTCTCTCCAGTACATTTTCGCACTCGCACAACATTACCACTGTGGATGATAAGGAGAAGCAACATAGGACGTTGCTGATGAAAGATTTGGAATGCAGGAGATATTATTTATACATGTGTAGTAACGTATCTGTCCTCGAGCAACGGGGTGATCATTGGTCTATAATTTTGAATAAACTGAGTCAGGCAGACAAGGGGGAGCTCCGAAGAGTCTTCAAAGTAGTTGATAATGTTTTTTTTTTTTCTACAGGTCTTATACTTCAAATAAGTGGTGTGTATGTATACCAGAAGATTACGTGGCAAAGCTCATACTGTGCACTCACTATGTTTGGGGACATTTTGGCGTACTTAAATGTACAAGCAAGACAGGTAGCTATTGTTACTTTCCGAATATCAGAAGAAGATTTCAGCAGGTTTTGCAGAAATTCTAATATTGCCAGCTGACTAAGCCTTGTAACAAAGGAACACAAGATGAGATGTAAGCCATCATTCCACGTAAGCCCTTAGATTTAATCTCTGTGGACGTCTGTGAGCAAGTTCCGAGGGCAAGAGGAGGTAGTAAATATATAGTAGAATTTTTGGATAGGTTTTCTAAGTATGTAACGTTGTACCCAATTTGATCAGCCACCAGCAAATCCGTTATCAAGAAATACTTTTCTGATTTTATTCCATCTGTGGGGAAGCCAAGAACGATTCAAACAGACATTGCAACGATTTTCATGTGTTACACTTCGAAAAAGGCTTTACGGAAATCAAATATTACACATGTCAAAACGTCATGTTACAACCCCGGAGCGAGCCCCATCGCACGTGTATTTAGAGAGTTAAATCGTTTTATGAGAACCTGCTGATCAACAAAGCAAGCATCGTTGATTGATCTGTTGGAAGACTTCACTACAATCGTAACCTAATGCATACAACTACTGGTTATACTCCAGTATAATTTCTCCTAAATACCGAAAAAAAATGAGTGGGTGCAAGCATTACGGAAGATACCCTGAAATAGGATGTCATGGGAAGAAAAAAATCGTGATGCTTACCTCAACAAGAAAGAGAAAGCTTTTATCAGAAAGAAGAGGCAAGACAAGGGATTAAAGAGAATACAATATATAATGTTGGAGATTTGGTGCTATTGAGATCTCATTCAAGATCTTCGCTTCTGGAGAAGAGGACCAAGAAGTGGCAAAGAATATACTATGGACCACATGTTATTATAAATCTGCCACATCCAGGTTCATACGTGCTTGCATATCAAAAGACATTGGAAATAAAGGGTGTGTATCTTCATAAGGATTTGAAAATGTTCTGTAAATAATTCTGTGTAGTTTTTATATGTATGTATTGTTGGTGTAAGTATATGAGCTGTAAATAATAGTTACTTAAGTTATGTAATTTGTTTCCTATGATATGTGTTGATAATATGTCACTACTGTGTGCCATGACTGGCGTTCTAAAATGAGCTAAACTTCAATCCAGATATAGGGATATGACTATGTGATTTATTTAGTGTTTTATCTATGGTTACCTTCACCATGCTTGGTTTTCTTGTCGATTGTCAGTACTTGTAGGATAATCAGCATATTGTTTTGTTGATTCTGTAGGTTATTCCATTTTTTGTAAGTTTCTGATTTTGTGTCTTAGCGTTAAGTGAGTTTCGTGGAGTTTCTGGTCTGAATAGGGCAGTAGGGTATCCTGTCGCTTTTCCAGATCTTTTGTCCTTTATTAGTCTACTGCTCTAGTTTTTTTTTTCAAGCTTTAGGTCATTACACAATTTTTTTCCGTGCTGCTCAGGTTAATTGTTCTGTAACATTATGTGCTGTATTTTGGCACGATTACTGTGTCTCATGCTAACTATTGACTGTTCTGGACAGTATTCCTCGGAATTGTGTGAAATCGCCTTTAGCGATATTAAGAGAGTCAATTTTGTTCCTCTGAGTTGTTTTAGGCTGTGCCCTGTCTGAAAATGAAACTTCAGTGGAAGTGTTGTCGTTTGACAGTGATGTTGTTTTTGTGGTTTTAGGCAGACTAGTGTTACTGTGCAAAGACAGTGCCCCATCCTGCTCACTCGCTAGTACCCATGTGACTGCTTGCACCAACCTTCCCTGAAGAGTTCTAGTGTCTATTTTGAATGCAACTGTGGACACTCTGGACAACGAATCTGGTGTTGCAAAGGTATCTCAGGGTACATTGTTTTCTCCGTTGGGACTGTTTTTTTGTTTGCTGGACACTCTGGAGTGCAAGTACAAACACGAACCGAAGTGGTCCGTTGATACACAGGAACGAGTTGGGTAGAGTTGAGCGCTAACCAGTTTTATTTCAGATAGGCGCTGTAGTAAGCCAATTTGTCCTTGCTCATTTTTTTGTACCTTGTTGTTTGTCGCGAGAACATCCATCTTGCACTGTGAGGCCTTAGTAGTTCCATCCCTCCCTTCAGTTCTTCATTAACAGCTTCGCATCTAACCACCTGACCAGCCACCACCACCGACCACCATTCCATCCTGATGTGTTGCAGCTTCTCACCACCGTCGACATCGTACCATATCACTACATCATTGACATAATATACACAACATGATTATCTGTTAAATGAATATTGTATTGTGTGAATAACTCCGGTTTCATAGACTCTAAATATTTCTGCGAACATTTACACGATTTTCTCCTTTTTTTCTTCCATGCAAAATGAGTAACATTTTTTTTCAGTATTCACGCTGAAAACCAATATGTTTGACTCAAAGTTCTGGTGTTTTTGCTAAATTTGATAATTACAACCGGTCTGACAAGGCACATTGGGGAGTTTTGATCTAAGGTTTCCTCCACCAACCGCGCCCGAATGGGTGGGCCTTATTTGTATTGTAAAATCCATTCCCGAGAAATATAGTATGATTATTTATGCCAGCTCGTAAGGAGTGTGACTATGAAGATAGGTACAGCACAGTGATTTAATTTGTAATTTTATTATTCATGAACGAACCATTTAGTTAGATACTTTGGTTGCATAACTATTTACATTGTAAATGCCTCTACATAATGTAATATTATCGTAGTATTCCGGAGGCGAGTACCAGTGATGATGCGATATCTTAGTTCAGACGACAACGCTCTTTGCTGTGAAAAAAAAAGCGTGTAGCCTTTTTTTGCGATTGTTGGAGATAAGGAATTGCTATTGGAGGTTGTTCCTTTTTTGGATCTAATAAGTTTTCATATAGACGAAGTTTGGATTGCAGAGGAGATACAACTTGTAATCGTAATTATCAAGAGTAAAAAAAGTTTCTCTTACGGAGAAGAAGGTAAATATCGACTTCGAATTTTAATCGATGTGGGATCCCCAAACCTTTATAAAAACTATTAGTTTGGTTAGAAATACAGTGCATAGTGATTTCTTCGCAAATTAACAATAATGGGCGAATCTGCTATTATCACGGTCCGAACGACGCGCAATATTTCGTCGTCAGTTTGTGTGTTCAAGACCAGTTTGTGTTAGAAGATACCACACTGCCACTGTTGTTCAACTTTCTCATTCTGAAAGTGTTTCCACAGAATATTACGGCGACTATGATTACTGTAGCAGCCAAGAGTGTGTGCATCGCAAGTTGTAGCCGTGTTCTGTGGCTTTGCCTGGCGTTCTCTGAGAACCGGAAACCTTCGACCGTCGACTCATACTGTAAGTAACCCGATCTCTCATTACAGCAGCCACGAAGAAAATCATATACAGTCAAATTTGTTTTCACAGATTTTTATCTTAGACAGGTAAATTTTTTTTAAATGTTTGCATCTAGGCAAAAAAATCAAGAGAGCAGTTCCTGCCATATATGTCACTAAATCAAACGTCAAGTTAGTTATTGAATTAATTATTTTTTTTACTTCGTAGCAGTTCATTTTATCGGTGTTCTTCAATTATTTACTTCAGCTCTGCCAAACTGACCTATGCGTTTTCTACGCTTCAGCTGTGTTGCACATTCCATTATAAATTAATTGTTTAGTACAATGTTTTAGTATGCTGCTTACTGCGTAACATATTTTATAGACTTTGTCTACATCTCATCACACCGAACACGTAATGTATTGATGTATTCTCAAATTGTGCTAACCATTGCAAGCAAATGTCGAATACTTGGACTCTTTGCTTGACATTACTGCATTAGCACCACTTTTGTACAGAAAAATATAAATTGTCCCATTATTTAATAACAACAGTACAAACACTCGACCTTGATTGGGAACATAAAATTTTATTATGAGAGAGCACCTCATTATTTCTAGACTGTAATGTAACTTTTAAGCTCTGAGAAAAAATGTTGTATATGACCAATGTAATTGTATGGCTCCGAAATCTGGACTCTAAAAGTATGCCAACTTTTGAATATCTCTTGCACAAATGAATGTTAATAACATTCAGCTCAGGCTCAGTAACGAACGATGATGCTGTCATGACCGAATGGGCAGAAAAGTATCAAACAGGTCGTAAAAAGTAGTATGCAGAAGAGTAAAAAGTATAACTTTGGCACAAATCGATGGCAAGTGACGAAAGAAAGCAACTAAGAGTTCATGGTCCAGTCGACGAGGACAGATGTTAAAGATCAGATGAATAATTCACTAAGAGTAGAACATCAAAGAGTAGATGGGTACGCTCTTCAAACAGCAGAGGACACAGTGGAGAGTCCTCCCAGAAAAATGTCGGTTTCGTAAATCAAGGAGTGGTGAAAAAAGAAAAGACCTGAGCCTGGTAAAGATGTAATCAGTGTCAATTCCCAAAGCAAGACTTAAGCATTCAAGAGAAGTCTGTACATAGCCATCGGCAAAGAGAGAATCTCAAGTATTTGGTGCAACAATATAAGCAAGCACGTAACATGGAAGCAATTTGTGCGGAAGTGGACGGCATCTGTTGGACACGCTATGGTTGGCAGCAACTTGTCGCCATTGGAATTTGTAATATCCCCAACTCCCCTGTTCGACTTAACTATACGAATTGCTCTTGTATCATACTTAAATACAAAACGTTATAGGAGGATGGCGCCAGGTACAGGTTTAGAGAAGCACTACGCTTCTATATCTGCGACCACCTTAGGGTATGTTGTGGACAGTACCTCATGCACTACTGTCACTTTCCTTCTTTTCACACACACACACATACACACACATTATAGATACTGCAATAGGCCCAAAATCCTCCTTTCGGTGTTCTATAATATTTGCTAGAAACCTTTAATCCTATCACGAACTTGATCTTATATTCTGTGCACTCGTCTATTGCTGAATGAAGAAAAATTAAATAAGGAAAGGATAGGTTCTCAAATTAGGCTGCCGTAAAAATACATAAGATATAGGTTAGTAACAATCTGTAGGAAAGAGGTAAGAAATTCCCCTCATGTAACAGCTCTAGACACAAAACTTAGGGGAACGCAAAAAGCCTTCAATTCAGAGATAACGAACACAGAAATATGTATTCTGTTTTGAAAGAAAGAAAAACCTGAAACCAAAGAACTTGCTGGAAGAATGCCGGTTATTGCTGTGGTCTTCAGTCGGCAGACTGCATTGACAGCCAGTTACTTTGTGTAGATGGCTAGTTAGAGTCTGAGTCAGCGAAAATTAAATGTCAGAAACAACTACAAATGTAGGCAATTATAAATTAGAGCTACACAAATTAACATACACTGAAGCGAAAAAGAAACTGCCACAGGCATACGTATTCAGATACAGAGATACGCAAACAGGTAGAATACGGGGTTGCGGACGGCAACCCCTATATAAGAAAACGATTGTCTGGCGCAGTTGTTAGATCGGTTACTGCTGCTACAGTGGCAGGTTATCGAGATCTGAGTTTGAACGTGGTGTTATAGTCTTCGTACGAGCGACCGGACACACCATCGCCGAGGTAACGATGAAGTGGGCATTTTCCCGTACGCCTATTTCACCAATGTACCGTAAATATTAGGAATCCGGTAAAACATCAAATCTCCGATATCTCTGCGACCGGAAAAAAAAACATGCGTGAACGGGGCCAACGACGACTGAAGAGAATAGTTCAACGTGACAGACCTGCAACCCTTCTCCAGATTGCTGCTGATTTCAATACTGGGCCATCAAAAAGTGTCACCACGTGAACCATTCAATGAAACATCATCGATATGGGCTTTCGGGGCCTAGGGCCCAGTCTTATATCCTTGATGACTGCACGACGTTAAGCTTTACTCCTCTCCTGCGCCCATCAACAGCGATATTGGACTGTTGATAACTGGAAACATGTTGCCTGGTCGGACGAGTCTCGTTTCGCATTGTATCGAGCGAATGGACGTGTACGGGTATGGAGACAACCTCATGAATCCATGAATTCTGCATGTCAGCGGGGGACTGTTCAAGCTGGCGGAGGCTCAGTAATAGTACGGGCCTTGTGCAGCTGGAGTGATATGGGGCACCTGATACATTTCGATACTACTCTGACAAGTGATACGTATGTAAGCATCCTGTCCGATCACCTGCATCCATTCATCTTCGTTGTGCATTTCGACGGACTTGGGCAACTCTAGCAGGACAGTGCCAAACCCCACATGTGCAGAACACTTCCGCTGGAACATTAACAAGAAAAATACTCTTCGACCTCAGTTTTCAGTCTTTAGTGCTGACAATGCGTAATGCCCAGATAGTGGTACGACCCTCGGTTACAGCAATCAGTAGGAGAATACCGCTGATTTTTTTGTGGAGCTCAACCTAACTACTTTTCGAGAAAAGCAGCGAACGGTGGTCGGACTAAGTTCTCTTTTATTTGCCTATTTAACTTAATATTTAGACTCTATCTATCTTGTGATCGGGAGGGTCAAAATTTTTCAGCCTTTGTTCGGTTTTTAAGTGTATTACAGGAAATAATAGGAATAAAAAACCGAAAATCGGTTGTTTCCTAAACCGTTTACTCTGAGCGGTTTTAATATTCGGGTCAAAGTAGACTGAAAACAGAAAATCGATACCACCGAAAACATGTTGTTTTACCAGTAACCGCCTATCCGATAAGCGATCTGAACCGTAATTCAGTCTACTAGGTCAGCTGGTCCCATTCGTGGTGAATCAGAAACCCATCCGCCAGCTTTCAGAGGCTGTTCAGTCTTCTGGTGCAAGAGCCCCATTGCCATCGGTGGCACGTCACATAGTATTAATGTAATTACGATTTGTTGGATTTGTTACTGCATTATCGCTGTTTCTGTGCAAATATGTTCACGACAGTGAAGAAAACCTGTAATACGCAATCTCTGAAACGTACTATACATTATAGGGAGTAATTCAGCAACCCTCAGACGCAACAGTACTGTGTTGGTGCGCTCGCTGCAGCGTAGCGTTGCGGATCCGTTCTTCCATTGCATTCAATAAAGCCTGTAACGCCCGTTATATGCGACCTGGACAGAGAAAACGTACGGAAAATCTTTCGAAATAACATGTAATATCGAACCGATTTATTATTGAACTGTTGTATCAGATCAGATAAAACGCATGGTACGTCTGTGACGAGAGGACTACGTTAGAACTGTTCATTATGGATGTCTTACGACAAAATTGTAAACTGAACACGAAGTACTTTCTTTTCTATTATTTACTTTGATTAAAGAAAACTGAATCACCATGACATTTAAAAATCATAAATAAAACGAAGGAGGGCAGTTTGTATCTAATGTACGACGGTAATTTCACAAGTCATGGCAGGTATGGTATGTATCTCAGGCTAATGCGACAACATAGGAATTTAACGATGTGCATTGAACTGGTAAGGCCGTGTGTATATGAATACCAACATATACCAGGGATCCGGTACAGAAGGTTACGTCAGAGATTGAAATGGGACACACCCATTGGAACTCCCTGTAAAGGTATTGTGCACGAGTACGAGTGGAACGAAAATGAACTACTGTCCCCCAAAGCAGTTCCCAGTGCGTACACACAGCGTTGCCAACGATGGAAAGGCGTTGGATTCCTTTGGCATTGCCATCACTGTGTGCCACACTCCAGTACACCGTGATTATCGTACGCCAGCATGACCATGGTTGGTTGGTTGGTTGGCTGACTCGGGGTAGTAGACCAAATATGGATCTTATCGGTCCCATCGGATTAGGGAAGGATGGATAAAAAGTCGCCACTGCCCTGTCAGAAGAACCATTACGGCATTTGCCTAAAGCTGTTTAGGTAAATCAAGGAAACCCTATATGAGGATGGCCATACGCGCTTTTGAACCGTCGTCCTCCCGAATTCGAGTCCAATGTGCTACCCACTAAGCCACCTCGGTCAATGAATGAGTATGACTTTCTTGGGTGATGCCCTATCACCCACACTTCGCTAGTAATCCGCTTGACACTGAGTACCATTTCTACCAGCGAGAAAGGTATCCCTGCTCTTCGACTCTGGTTCCATACATGTTGTAGCCTGGTCAGTCTCACACTGAATATTTCAGACGCTTGTACCGAGTCGTCCACGCATGTGGCCGCAGTCTATCGGTTGATTTCCGTACTGTTTCCTGTGGCCTTTCAAATGTGTTTGGTGCGATTACGGTGATGGCACATGTTCCTCCGATATGACCTATAGTTTCCATGACTTACGGAGTGTCCCTCGTACGTAAGATTCATCTTAATGAAATGACCACAATGGCTCCTACACAAACGGCGACAAAACTGGCCGGTTGTGCTTTGAAGTGAACCATTAAAATGTAACGTTATGATTAAAATAAGAAACCCTAATGCAATAGATTCTTTTTCTCTTAACTTATTACTCAATAAGTAAACTTACATGGACCATTTATAAGAAAGCATAAGAAAAGATAAAAAAGAGAAGAGTGTAAAAGCAAATGACACAAATATCACAAAGACTTCCTTCTTTATCTTAGCCCCGAAGATGGAAATTAAATAGGCGTTATTGAAAGTCCAAATAGCATGTAATTCCTTTTGTCGTAATAATAGTATCATTCCCCATTCGATAAAACATCAGTTTCCTTTCAAATTAGCTTGTGCAGCCTAATAAAGGAAAGAAAAATATCACTATGTCATTTTAACTTTTACATGAGGTACATATCGGCCAACTCGTCACCAGCTATTCATATTCTGCTGTGTATCAGTGTTAATGCACAGTTAATACTACCGGAAAACAAAACAGAATCGATCAGTACTGAAGGTAAACTTGAGGGCAACGACGAGAGGAGGGCATTTGTGTGGTCAATAGCAAGTAAAGTCAGCGAATGGAAAGGCCGCACACAGCACATATCATCGACTTTTCACTGCTGTGCACTATTTTTGTGCAATACACATGCAAAGCTGATTGAAACAAGAAACCGAACGAAATTCAATAACTCTGTAACAAGCCGACGTATACTGGGTATCCTTTACTCACAAAATACTCACGAGCTATCCCAGAACAACTTTTGAAAGTTTGTCGGTGGAGTTCTGGGTATACAAGGTTTGGCGTCAGGTTCTGTTCTTGTACTGAAACTCTCGTCTTGACCACAAACTCTATATTTACTATTTCTTTACGCGCTGTTAGTTGAAAAAAAAGTTTCGAGCTATGCAACGTCTGATGGATGTTGTGCTCACTGCTGATTGCCTAATTATACAAACGGTAACACAGGATTTTTTGCTGATTCATCAGATCAATGGATGTAGCCTAATTATTACGAGAAAGAAGTGCCAATTTCTTTTCAGCACAAAATTTCCTTGTATTCTTTTTACTACAGTCTTAGTTTCACAAAGCTGAGTGAGCCGACGCGTTTGATGCGTAAGCCATTTCTGGATGAAGTAGACTGTTAAGAAGAACTTCTATGATCAAATGAGAACATGTTTTCATCAGGCAGAGCAGTTTAATAGGAGCCCACCTAACACCCTGATTTTCATTTACTAGCAAACTCAACTTTAATACGAACTGTTGTTCATCGCATTATTCGTTTTTCATATATGAATAAAACTGCAGTGTAATAATGGCGTTAATATAACATTGAAACACTGAGAATGAGTGGTGCTCAAATTCATCTTCACCCACCTTTATTAATTTATAGCTTCTGAAAATTCCTTCAGGAAACTGTACATATGTTACCTAGCGGGGAAAATGTATGCGGTGTCTACACACACGTTGACAGCTTAGGTCTATTCACTGTACTGTATCGTCCCAGTCAGTGTGAATGTTACGTGTAAAATTTTTCATCTTCATAGTTCTATCTCAAGAATTGTGCTCGTGAAACTCGTGTCCTGCGAACTACGGCGACTAACACTACGAACCGATGCCACAGGCAACCTGTAGTCTGTTAAGTTTTACCTTTCTTAATCAGCTCTCCTCATGTAGCATTCCAGTTTAACGGTGTCCACTATAATATAACGCACATTTCACTTGGGGACAACAGTCTATAATAAACACAAAGAATGAGGAGCTCCACGGGGATTAAAAGTGGTTTTGAGAGGGATTCCAAAACAAATGTTGTAAAATATTCTTGAAGTACTTGCAATTAGAGAGATAATGTTCTGATTGGTAAGATGTTGTATCCCGCTATTTTTCACCTGTTTTCTCTCCAAACCTGAACTCATGACCTGTCTGTTTGCCTCCAAATCTTTCTCACACCCGCTTTATCGGTTACGTTCTAATGTCTCTCATATTCACGCGCCTTTGTTGCCACGATCGCTAACTAGGAGGTACGCTGGCCTGAAACCGGTTAATGGATGAAGTTTTCACTGCCATTGGTTAGCGAGCTAGGGGAGGAGAGGTTACTGACCACCAAGGTTACTGATCGCCAATGCCCTGGACAAAATTTCGAACCTCCCCGCAGTGTATCATGAAGTGTGGGTATGTGACACTATTGACGATGACCCGTCCATCGGGTGGGGACATGAAGCTCAGGGTTGTCTGGTGCTCTTCAAGAGCAGTAAACTATCTGCCGGCACCTGATTTCATCCGTTTCCTTCTCTCATCATCATTACACAACTTAAACGCAACAGTACACCATACATGCACCCCTAACACTCAGCTACATCCGACCAAGAATATTTGCAAGAAAAGGGGCCACTGTATGGGAGGAGGCATTTTTTAGTATTAGTTAGTTAGATCTTCCATGGATCACCTTGTATCACAGACCGTAGCGCTGTGGAACGAGTCATTTTACACACACATCATAAATTAATCTGAACATATGCTAACATTCTGAAAATTTCTAATTTTTTTAAATTTCAAAAGCAAAACAAAAGATATATAGATGTGATTAGCACTGTGCGGTTGGTCCCGGCGGAGGTTCGAGTCCTCCATCCGGCATGGGTGTGTGTCTTTGTCCTTAGGATAATTTAGGTTAAGTAGTGTGTAAGCTTAGGGAATGATGACCTTAGCAGTTAAGTCCCATAAGATTTCACACACATTTGAACATTTTTTGTGATTTAGCAACTACTACCTACTTTCTTTAAGACATTACAGAAACAGAAATTCTTCACGGAGCTCGATTTGTCAAGGAGAAACTTTCTCAGTTTGTTTTCAAAATGTACTTTGCTGTCTCATAGATATTTTGCATCTTTGTGTAAGTGATCAAAAATTTATGTTGCGACATTGTGCACCCCGTTTTTAGTTAAATACTGGCTTAAGATGGAATAACGAAAGTCATTTCTCCTTCTAGTATCGTAATTTTGTACATCATCGCTCCTTTTGAATTGTAGGGGATTGTTTACGTAAAACTATATATGGAAATATATATTCTGTGAAGTTGTAGTGAGAATGCCTAAGTTCTTAAACGACAGTGTAAAAGATGATCGTAGATGATCAGGACATATTATTCTTACAATACGTTTTTGTGCAATGAGGACTTTCTCTCCTAAAGATGAATTATCCTAGAACATTATTCCATATGACATTACTGAGTGAAAATGTGCAAAATATGTCAGCTTACTGATTTTCCTCTCATCAAAATTTGCAATGGCTCTAAGCGCAAATGTGGCTGAACTCAGTTGTTTAGGAATTCCCAAATTAGATTTTTCCTACTTACTGGTAAATTCTCATCAATATGGACCCCAAAGAATTTTGAAGTTTCCACCCTATTTATACTTATCATTGCTGCAGTATCCGTACATACACAGAATTGAATATATTGCGTCTTTTTAAACTGATGGTGAGACCATTTGCAGAAAACCAATCAATGATACGTTTAAGAACGTTGTTTACCATTGCCTTTGCTTCTGTACCTATGTTTGAATTGATTACACTACTAGTGTCATACACGAAAGGAACTAATTCTGCTTTTTGTATCCTGGACGGACGATCGTTTACAAATGTGAAGAACAAGAGTGGATCTAAGACTGAACCTTGGGAAACCCCATACGTGATTTCTTCCCAGTCCCTGGACTACATTGCTTGAAGTACTACGTCAGATTTTTTGCATTCTTTTGGTTAGATATGACCTTGTCCACCGGATGGCTACACAAAATATTCTGTAAAACGTGAGTCAATCTGGGAAAATACTCTGGTTCAAATGCCACAGAGAATTTCCTGTTTGTAGCAAGAGCTTCTGACAACCCGTAAGAAAAATATTGCAGTGTATATTATTGTTCAAATGAGAATAGCGCTAACTGTTAACAGTCATACTGTCTGTGCTGATCATTCATTATTATTATTATTTGCACATGGCCACTGCGCTAGCTGAGGGCAGTAATCATCATTCGCACCATTGATTATGTTTGATTTCGATTTATTCGTATAAACATAGATTCTTTTTTCACTTTCTTTATGTATGGTCTGGAAACTGATAGTGAGTGTTGAAGCTCCGCACTGTTCAGACGAAGTATTATTCAAAGATGTACAAGTTTCAGTTTAGCTGCTTAACTCAGTAGTTACCAAACATAGATCGCATTTCAAAGAGCTGGATCAAAATCTACAAGTATCCCATACGGGGCGCATCACTAATTTACTGTTTACTGTGCTGGGATAATCTCTATTAGATAAATCCCCTTCTCTCTGCCGTGCATCTGGAGGAAATTCATAAATACAAAAACAGCTAGACACGTTAATAATTACATTAATTAGATTTTATAAGCAGCAACTTCTTCTTATGGCTGAAACGAGTCTTTCGTGGTGTATAGTATAGAAACACTAAACTAACCGCACGCAACTTCAATCTGGAGCATAATTTCTACTCCGTCTGTGGTTTTCCGGAACTGTTTACTGTAATACGAGTACGACGTGAATATTTACATTAAATTACAAACATATTAACAGCTGGTGTAATGCATATTATAAAGGCACTTAGTGCAAACAACATAGTCCATATCCCTACTCCATTTGCAAGTGATCCGTTGAAAATCCCGCGGGGCGAGGGAGTGCGCTGACCTTTATCTGGAGTTTGCATATGTGGCGTATTATGTTTTGAAACAATGTTATCTGGTTTTAGCCCCCCAGGCAACAGTATCTCAGAGAAATCACTGACTGTTGAGTTATAACTACGCTGATGCAATATGCTAATGTGCTGTGTGTCCCTTTATATTTACGCAGTTTTGCAGTACTTTATGGCGTTCAGAAAGTTTTCTGAAACACACATAAATTGGGTACCATCTGAGAGTCAACCTGCGTATATCTTTGAGTGGCAGCGAAATTATCTGTACAGTTTCTTACAACACGTGTTTCTTAAAAGTGTCCGAAATTCTTACAGCAGACAGCTCTGATAGAAACAATACAACGTAACAAAGAAAGCGAAGCTCCGAGGAGAAAAGCAGGAAACAGAACAAAACTTCAACGGTGGAGAGAGTGTGTAATGATATTTCAGTGATTACAGTATCGACGCACGTTTACAAAGAACTTGCCGCTATGACGTTGCGCCACCTCTGCCTCGGTACAGAGGGTGTCATAAAGTCTCTCCTGAGACAAGCCAGCTCACAGCTGCCGTAGCTAGCCGGCAGATGTGGCCGACCGGTTCTAGGCGATTCAGTCCGGAACCGCGTTGTTGCTACGGTCTTAGGTTCAAATCCTGCCTCGGGCATGGATGTGTGTGATGTCCTTAGGTGAGTTGGGTTTAAGTAGTTCTACGTCCAGGGGACTGATGACCTCAGATGTTAAGTCCCATAGTGCCTAGAACCATTTGAACTACTTTTTTGCTGTAACTAGTTCTTGATGTCTTGTATACTGGCATAGGGACGGAGATGACAAGTTCTATTTGGACAGATGTGGTGATGGTGCTGGTTACTTTATTACCTCAACTTCACGCAGACAGGTCATTGAGATGCGCGTCATGTATGAAGAGCATTGTCCTATTAAAGAATGGCACCACGAGATTGTCGCATGTGAGGTAACACATGAGTGTGCAATATGTTCGTGATGTGCCGTTATGCCTTCAGGGTTCCCTCAATCACAAACAGTTGTTACTTGAAGTCATACCCGATGCCTTCCATACTATGACACCAATGACATCAGGAGTAACACAGCTGTACCTCTCCAAAACATTGGCTGAATGGACCTTGTCCCCAGGTAGCCTCCCTACTCTCCGACTTTGGTCATCTGGGATAGAGCAGAGCCGCAACTCATCGCTCAGCACAATGTGACGCCCTTAATCTACAGTCCATACTTCCCCGTCATAGCACAACTCAAACGAAGCCGTTCGCGTCGAGGTGTTAACGGCAGCCTACGCATAAAACGGTAGTTCCCTAGTTCGACGGCACTTAGTCTCCGACCAATGGCGTGAGATGGCACAGAATGTTGCATGGAGTCTATTACTTGTACTAGGATGGCAGATACTAAGAGGTTACGACTGCTTTGTGTACATTACAGCGATCGTATCTTGCGGTTGTGAGACTTGGTTGACCGGAAGCTTGAGTACGATAATTCTGCCGTCACAAACACATGCGCTCCAACACAGGCCCCTTCCTTATAGGCATGACCAAAAATCAGGGTATTGTGCCATTTAACCGGCCAGCCAAATTGAGACCCTTTCAAATTCTGACAGGTGATGGTAATGTTGTCCCACACAAGAACGCGGCATCTACGAGTCTTCGCTGTGATCATGCAATATCTAACGTTGTTTACGTCCGTTATATACCCTAACAGGCCTGGTAACAACAATAAACTCGAATAAAACCAGCGTATTGTGGAGTTCTCTTCACATGTTACAGAGAATTGCAGCTCTAATCATTTATATACCTGTCGACGGAATGTACGTGTATGAAATTAGGTAGACATTCGCCATGTCTTCTGGCTGCTTTACTTTTGTTGTGACTCAATTTATGTACATAAAACGCTGTAAAGCACCCTGACAAGAAATGTGACACAAGTCGAGAGATTGTAGTTTCAGTTTATGTCACTGAAAACTAAGTGTGAAGAGCCCCAAAAGCTCTAAAATGGAATTTACTGCCAACACTATTTACTTGAAAGCTGAAAGAAGCTCTTACTATTCCAATATATGTTTCATAGAATTTATTCTTTAAATCGAATTTCCTCGAGTATTGCATTCTTTATTTGTGTCTGTTCTTGCCAGGGTGCCATATGTTAATAATAACAAATATTTATGATTTTGGGTGTTTAATTGTGTCGAAAACGGTTAGTAGATGATAGTGTCTTCCTGTTAGCCCTCATTCTTCATTTGTCGTTTCTTATTAGCTCTGTTTATACTTTACCCTATTAGAGATGATATTATCAGACATGGCAGTTTCAGATGTCTGAGAATACTATTCCATGAGGAAAACAGCAGATATAGGATTCTATCATAGTTCAGCCAATGGCGTTAAATAACAACCTCGACGTCACATCGAATGTAATTGAATTAAGAAGTCTGTTTTGGTAGTTACTTTCCAAGGGTATAGTCTCACATGGAAGTGAAAGCTGATGATAGTTTACACTAAAAGAGAACACAGAAGATCTTGAAATGTGTTGCGACACCAAAACGTTAAATATTACGTGAAAAGATTGGATTATCTTCACCAACGAACTGAGTGGAATTAGTGAAAAAAGAAATTTATGGGACAATTTGAGTAAAAGAAAGCGTAGATTAGTATGACTTATCCTGAGGCAATTAGGAATAGTTCATTTGGTAATGGAAGGAACTTCTGAGGTAAATTTTGGAGACAGAGGCGTGAATAAAACTAAGCTTAACATGGACGCAGAGGTGAAGGGCCCTTCACAGGATGGACTAACGTGGAAAGTTACGTAATACCAGTCTTCGGGCTGCAGACCATAATAGCAAGAAAAATAACGACACTGGAATAGTGTGTTCTGTTACGAGCTCGGCTTATTGTGTAGTCATGAATGAGTAAACTGTTTCACTGAAATTTATGGACCGTTGGTTCTGTAATGGCCAATGTTGGGTACTGCCCATAGGATTCTACTTTGCAACTATTTTGATACTATGGTAATATCCATTGATTACCGCTCACCTTAAGGAAATAATTTCACTGCGAGTTAATTTACTAGGAAAATTAATTGTGCCAAAATACTTTCGAAATACTTGGTCTAACGGTGCTCACTGTGTCACTGTGAATAATAATTGTAGTTCAAGCAGTTTTGGTAACATTACTGTGCTCTTTATATAAGAAAAATTGATATCGGAGGCAATCACGAAGGAGCGATAATTGCCCTTATCAGTGGATGCGACAACTCGAACTGTATTACGTTCATGAACTTAGCATATCATTGCCGTAGAAGTACTTCTGTCACGTTATTAAGCTAAAACTTCAGTTTGAAGCAGGAATTCATGAAGAATGTACTGTTGCTAGACAATTTCACAATGATTTCTCTGGACAGTTTAGTTTTTAGGTCACAAATAAATCAGTAGTTGAAGATTTGTTTGAGTACTATAATTAAATGTGCTCTTTATGTAACACTGTTTACGGTAACAGTAGATCCTTTCTTCACCCCACATAGACAAATTTGTTACTGATGAAGGGCTTATACTGCAGAATGAAGTAGTTCATAGTACTACATTAAATGTTAAAATACACAGTGCAGTTTTGTCAGTTCTGGATAAATTGCTGTTGTTTTTTAGAACAGTGATATAGGAGAGAACATAAATCAGTCACAAACCTTATTCGGCAATTGTCCGGGGAGTAAATGGACAAAAAGACAATATGAACAGTAAACAAAAATACTAGTAGAGCTCATTGCAAAAATATGTTCAAAACAATCGGGATTCGTCAACAACACGTGTGTACATTTATCAATCAATTGTGCACTTCAAAATAACCTATATAGTTAAGGCATAAACAGTTCTCTCGCTGACTGTAGACCAAAATCTAGTCTAAACGTACATTCCACAACAAAGAAGAAATATAAAACTGAAAACTGTGTTTACTTCCAAGGACGAAATCCGTACAACAAATTGTCCAAGGACATAAAAATTGGAACCCAATTAAATAGGCAATTAAAAAGTATGGATTAAGCAATGTATTCCATATAGTGAAATATTTAAATATTAATAAAAAGTCTTTGTCATTTTACACCACACGGTAGCACGTTAGTGGTTTTGTTTTCTTTTCTGGAAAACCACACTTCAATATTTTGCAATGTATAATGTTAACATCTACAGTCTGATCGTGACAGCGCACGAAGGGATGTTGAATGAGTTGTTTAGGCAGCAAACGATAAGTTGCGGCACAGAATATGGAAATCAGACTTTGTCTTCATGATCCTGATGTCAACTCAGAGTGTATTTAATGCTATCTCATGAAATGTTGTATGAACAGTGTGTGTAATATGTGTGGTGATGTGTATTGAAAAAGAAATGGAGAGTGTCCACTTGCTTTTCACATTATGAAATAACTTCTTTTCAAAACAATATTTCACGCTAAGGATAAACCGAACGAGGTTGTGCTGTTTTAAACAGAATGGCTTTGATTTCACGATGACGTAGACTCTGGTCTCTAACCAGCCATCCTTTTGTAGGAGCTCCGTGATTTTCTTAAATAACATCAGCCATTATCGGGATGGTTCCTGTTGTAAAACAGCCGACAATTAAGTGCCCCAGAGTTTTCAAACTGGACTGGTACATAAACGGTGAAGTATAAGAGTTACGTTTATACTTTCCACCACTGCGAGAATACAGTGGTATGACACTATGAGAGTAAGAATGAATGTATCTCAGAATTCAATTAAGTGATCTTCAATACTTTCTTGTAACATGCTCGATTTTGAGGATATTCTACATCTACATCTACATCCATTAGTCCCATCTACAGATATACGTCTTCACATTAAAATACTACAATAACCCATGGGATACATAATATAATTGCATTAATTGTTGTTCTATTGTGATCATGAGATTAATTAATGCCATTATGTATAAGTCAAAATAGATCTAAAATTACAGTTACACGTAGTCATAGATCAAATATTTATACAATGATATTGTGCAATTTAACTATCATGTCTTTTTTCCCTTTTATCTGATACAAAACTTCGCGAGAACGCTACAGAGTGACACACACACACTCATTGTAAGTGTTTTTAAAACAGAGGTGTAAACAAATTTTCCAGTCTATCAGATAATAGGAAACATACTTAAATGCATCAATATCACTGTATAAATATTTCTTGGCAGTGACTCTTTGATATTGTAATTTTGTGTACGTTTCAACTGGAACGTAAGGGTATTAATTATTCTCACGACAGGAAGAACTGAAGCTATTTTTAACACACAACCTGTAAATAATGCAACTGTATTGTGTATGCACTGGCTTATTATACGCCTAGAGTGTGTGAAGGTACATCTGAAGACGAGTCTAGTTCCCTCGAAACTGATCATGTTATATTGAACTGCATATTAAGGAAAATTTATTCTTACTCGAAATGGAACAACCTTTTTCATGACCTTGTAAATATGATCCGCAGATGAATAAAATTATTACTACTACTGTTATTACTACTAATTCTACTGCTACTGGTATTTTCTGTGGAACTAACTTCTATACACAAATATATAGTTGACTACACTACTACTTATGGAGTGTATAGTTCAGAATGGAGATTAGTTTGATTTGTGTTTTGTTTCTCCTAGTATTTTACCGCCCCTCCCTCCTTTTCATTCTGTTTTAAACAGATTATATGATAATGAGTTAGAAACAAACTGAAAGACATAATGAATCATTTGTGTGATTAGAGGCTGAAAGAGACAATTAAAACTGTTATATGATGGTGTTTTAATAAGTTAGCTTGACTAATCTGAGTAAACACTCGATTTCTCGTACGTTCAGATAGTCGCGGACACATTTCGCATATCGATATGGTAGTTGCACTCAAGTCACGCTTCCAGGCAGACCCACTCTCACACACTATGCATGTGTCGGGGTTTCTACAGAGCGACTCCTCAGCAGTAGCAGCAGCAGGCTGTTGCTATTGGCGGGTGGCGCGGGTTGCGGTCAGGGAGCCAGCGGGCAGCGGGCAGCGTGCAGCGGGCAGCGACCACTGACCGGCGCGAGGCGAGCAGCGGCTCCGGCGGGGGCGGAACGTCCGGGGGCGGCGTCGGCGTCGGCGTCGGCGGTCGGCAGCCAACTGAGGCCGGCCGGACGCGGCCGACGCCGGGACGGGACGGCGGCGCGCAGCCCCACCGCGCATGCGCGACTCTGCGTCAATACGCCCGCCCCCGGCCCCAGCGGCGGCGGTGTCCCTGTCAAAATTCGCGCGCCGCCACCCCCGCCGACGCCGCCACCGCCGCCGCCTCTGGAGAGAGTTCTACAAGGTCGCCGGCTGCGGAGATCGCGAATCGGTGCTCGCGGCTCCACGAACGCGTCTTTCTGTTTACGATCTGCACGACAGATAGCTGTGCCGGCCGCTGTGGCCGAGCGGTTCTAGGCGCTACAGTCTGGAATTGCGTTACCACTAGTGTCGCAGGTTCGAATCCTGCCTCGAGCATGGATGTGTGTGATGTCCTCAGGTTAGTTAGGTTAAAGTAGTTCTAAGTTCTAGGAGACTGATGACCTCAGAAGTTAAGTCCTATAGTGCTCAGAGCCACAGATAGCTGTGAGTTTGATAAAAAGGAAAGGGAGACATTAGCTGCCACCAGGCACTCAAATAATTCAGTCTGGAAATTTGAAAATTTCTGCCGTGTCGGAACTCGAATCAGACATTTCCGTGTCTTGAGAACAGTCGCGTTGACAGCCTCGGTCACAGGTGGACGGTTCCTGACCGACACAGTTTTCCAACTTATCCACACGCTATTGATGTAGTGTCCCTTCCAGTAGCACATGGATGCATTGGAAAGTAGAGTCAGTCAGCGTCCGTATCCGGATCGCCAAAGCTGTCAAAGCGACTGTTCGCGAGAAACGGAAAAAGTGAAGTTCGGCTCTCTGCCCAGCCCAAATTTTCAACCTTCCCTATAGATATATTCCAGTACCCAATGGAAACTAACGTCTTCCCCTCCTTTCTATCATATTCAAGTATCATTCCATGATCAAAAATGGCGACTTCTTCTGGACGTGTCTAGATGAACAGACACACCTTATACTTAGCTGTGTGTTTCTTTCTTTCTTTCTTTCTTTTTTCTTTTTTTTTATGTGTGTGAAATCTTATTGGACTTAACTGCTAAAGTCATCAGTCCCTAAGCTCAAACACTACTTAACCTAAGTTATCCTATGGACAAACACACACACCCATGCCCGAGGGAGGACTCGAACCTCCGCCGGGACTAGCCGCACAGTCCATGACTGCAGCGCCTTAGACCGCTCGGGTAATCACGTGCGGCTGCTGTCTGTTTCTCCTGTATTGTTCCATCATAATACACTTCACTGTTCTAAACCTCTCTTATCAACCTCTCAAGTCTGGGAGTGCTAACAAAAGCAGGAAATTGCACTTACAATGTCTTAGGCATGTTAATAATTACCTTCTGACCAGAACCTACCCTCTTGGCGATGATTACTGCTTCGGGCTGCTGTACACCACCGGCCCAAGTGGCCGAACTGTTCTAGGCGTTTTAGTCTGGAACCGTGTGACCTCTACGGTCGCAGGTTCAAATCCTGTCCTTAGGTCAGTTAGATTTAAGTAGTTCTAAGTTCTAGGGGACTGATAACCTCAGATGTTAAGTCCCATAGTGCTCAGAGCCATTTTAACCATTTTTGTTGTACACATTGAATTACACCGCTGGCCATTAAAATTGTAACAAAATGAAGGCAGAATGTGAAAAACGTCAAATTTGCATGACCTGTTGAAAGTTGGCTACACTGAGTCACAGCAGGGATTGCGCCAAAGATTATTATTCCGTCGCCTCCACTGGTGCAGTAGTAGTTCAGAGGATGTCGAGAGAAGTACTTGTTGAGAGCATGTCGTGTACAGTTGTTCTGTTGGGCGAGACAGCACATGCTGTTCGGTTGGTGTAATGTATAGATGGAAGATGTTGCAATGATCACAGTGTATTTTTCGTCAATATATATGGAGGTAAAGAAAAAAGAAATTACACATTTGCTTAATGACAATGCCTCTTGGTCACAGGTTCAATCAACGTATCATCTGGCTCGTGTTCATGTATTAGACTTGTAATTCTGGTTTCTGTGTGCAGTTATAGTATTTCTGGTTTTTCAATTAGTTCATTGCAAATTGTGTTTAAAATATGTTGTCGTATTGAGGAAGAACCGTGCCAGATACATGTACGGTGAATCACACTTCCACACACAGAACAGTTACACTTGTGCTTTCTTGTTTCGTAGCTTTTATAGTTGCAGAGGACTAATCAATTGTGTTAACGGAAATTTCCCTTCATTCTTTATTGTTATTTTATGCAGTCAGATTGCGTACTAATACTACTCAGGGCCAACCGGTTACGAGACTTCGGCATGAGCATCGCCATACACTTTCTCCACACAAGGAAACATTATTGTGTCTGTCTCCCATTCATTGGGTATCATGTTAAATTAAGTGTAAGAAGGGGAAACTTATACCGGCAGTTCTCAGTATATGGCAGCGCCAGGATTGTGGCCCATCCAGATAGTGGTTTATAATTGCTGCTCCCTTTAGTCGGCGTCTAAAGATTACCACGAGAATATGAAATGCAGTCAATCAGGAGTGTGATGGTCAACGCCATACGGAATGTCAAATGAGGACACTTGAGCACAAACATGGTCTCTGGAAATTTTACTTACAAACATCTAGGACTTTTGGAAGGGAATTTTATATAATGTTTTGACTAGGAACCCATGTTAGGAAACGTCATCCAACGACGCTACACAGCGTCGAAGATTGTATATACAAGATGATTCTGTGATGATATTATAAGCTTTCTAGGATGACAACGGATAAATGTATCAGTCTGAGGTGAGGGTCCCTGAACCGGGAACGAACGAACCGAAATTTATAAGCGAAAAACCGTTCCGGAAGCTCAGATAGTAAAATACACGTAAAAGACTGTTGTTGCTAATTTTGTAGTTTAGGCAACTTTCAGAGTTGGTAGTACGGAACAAAATAAGTATAGTAAACGTCGCTCTAAAATATAAACCTTAAGAGCCGAGCCCCCCCCCCCCCCCCATGAACCATGGACCTTGGCGTTGGTGGGGAGGCTTGCGTGCCCCAACAATACAGATAGCCGCACCGTAGGTGCAACCACAACGGAGGGGTATCTGTTGAGAGGCCAGACAAACGTGTGGTTACCGAAGAGGGGCAGCAGCATTTTCAGAAGTTGCAGGGGCAACAGTCTGGATGATTGACTGATCTGGCTCTGTAACACTAAACAAAACGGCGTTGCTGTTTTGGTACTGCGAACGGCTGAAAGCAAGCGGAAACTACAGCCGTAATTTGTCCCGAGGACATGCAGCTTTACTATATGATTAAATGATGATGGCTTCCTCTTGGGTAAAATATTCCGGAGGTAAAATAGTTCCACATTCGGATCTCCGGGCAGCTACTACTCAAGAGGACATCGTTATCAGCAGAAAGAAAACTGGCGTTCTACGGATCGGAGCGTGGAATATCAGATCCCTTAACCGGGCAGGTAGGTTAAATGGATAGGATAAAGTTAGATATAGTGGAAATTAGTGAAGTTCGGTGGCAGGAGGATCAAGACGTTTAGTCAGGTGAATACCGGGTTATTAATACAAAATAAAAAAACGGGTACTGCAGGAGTAGGTTTCGTAATGAATACAAAAATAGGAGTGCGGGTAAGCTACTACAAACAGCATAGTGAACGCGTTGTTGTGGTCAAGATAGAGACGAAGCCCACGCTTACTACACTCGTACAAGTTTATATGCCAACTACCTCTGCAGATGATGAAGAAATTGTTGAAATGTATGATGAGATAAAAGAAATTATTCAGGTAGTGAAGGGAGATGAAAATTTAATAATCATGGGTGACTGAAATTCGACATTAGGAAAAGGAAGAGAAGAAAAGGTAGTAGGTGAATATGGATTGGGGCTAAGAAATGAAAGAGGAAGCCGCCTGGTAGAATTTTGCACAGAGCATAACTTAATCATAGCTAAAACTTGGTTCAGGAATCATGAAAGAAAATTGTATACATGGAAGAACCCTGGAGATACTAAAAGGTTTCAGACAAATTATATAATGGTAAGACAGAGGTTTAGGAACCAGGTTTCAAATCGTAAGACATTTCCAGAGGCAGATGTGGACTCTGACCGCAATCTATTGGTTATGAACTGCAGATTAAAACTGAAGAAACTGCAAAAAGGTGGGAATTTACGGGGATGGGACCTGGATAAACTGACTATACCAGAGGTTGTACAGAGTTTCAGGGAGAACATAGGGAAATAATTGACAGGAATGGGGGAAAGAAATACAGTAGAAGAAGAATGGATAGCTTTGAGGAATGGAATAATGTAGGCGGTAGAGAATCAAGTAAGTAAAAAGTCGAGGGCTAGCAGAAATCCTTGGGTAACAGAAGAAATATAGAATTCAATTGATGAAATCAGAAAATATAAAAATGCAGTAAATTAGGCAGGCAAAATGGAATACAAACGTCTCAAAAATGAGATCGACAGGAAGTGCAAAATGGCTAAGCAGTGATGGCTAGAGGAAAACTGTAAAGATGTAGAGGCTTATCTCACTTGGGGTAAGATAGATACGGCCTACAGGAAAATTAAAGAGACCTTTGGAGAAAAGAGAACCACTTGTATGTATATCAAGAGCTCATATGGAAACCCAGTTCTAAGCAAAGAAGGGAAAGCAGAAAGGTGGAAGGAGTATATAGAGGGTCTATACAGGGGCGATGTTCTAGAGGACAATATTTTGAAAATGGAAAAGGATGTAGATGAAATGGAGATATGATACTGCGTGAAGAGTTTGACAGAGCACTGAAAGATCTGAGTCGAAACAAGGCCCCGGGAGTAGACAACATTCCATTGGAACTACTGACGGCCTTTGGTGAGCCAGTCCTGACAAAACTCTACCATCTGGTGAGTAAGATGTATGAGACAGGCGAAATTCCCTCAGACTTCAAGAAGAATATAATAATTGCAATCCCAAAGAAACCAGGTGTTGACAGATGTGAAAATTACCGAACTATTAGTTTAATAAGTCACGGCTGCAAAATACTAACGCGAATTCTTTACAGACGAATGGAAATACTGGTAGAAGCCGACCTCGGGGTGGATCAGTTTGGATTCCGTAGCGACACTGGAACACGTGAGGCAATACTGACCCTACGACTTATCTTAGAAGAAAGATTAAGGAAAGGCAACCCTACGTTTCTAGCATTTGTAGACTTAGAGAAAGCTTTTGACAATGTTGACTGGAACACTCTCTTTCAAATTCTGAAGGTGGCATGGGTAAAATACAGTTAGTGAAAGGCTATTTACAATTTGTACAGAAACCAGGTGGCAGTTATAAGAGTCGAGGGACATGAAAGGGAAGCAGTGGTTGGGAAGGGAGAGAGACAAGTTTCTAGCCTCTCCCCGATGATATTCAATCTGTATATTGAGCAAGCAGTAAAGGAAACAAAAGAAAAGTTCGGAGTAGGTATTAATATCCATGGAGAAGAAATAAAATCTTTGAGGTTCGCCGATGACATTGTACTTCTGTCAGAGACAGCAAAGAACTTGGAAGAGCAGTTGAACGGAATGGACAGTGTCTTAAAAGGAAGGCATAAGATGAACATCAACAAAAGCAAAACGAGGATAATGGCACGTGATCGAATTAAGTCGGTTGATGCTGAGGGAATTAGGTTAGGAAATGAGACACTTAAATTAGTAAAGGAGTTTTGGTATTTGGGTAGCAAAATAACTGATGATGGTCGAAGTAGAGAGGATATAAAATGTAGACTGGCAATGGCAAGGAAAGCCTTTCTGAAGAAGAGAAATTTGTTAACATCGAGTATTTATTTAAGTGTCAGGAAGACGTTTCTGAAAGTATTTGTATCGAGAGTAGCCATGTATGTAAGTAAAACATGGACGATAAATAGTTTAGACAAAAAGAGAATAGAAGCTTTTGAAATGTGGTGCTACCGAAGAATGCTGGAGATTAGATGGGTTGATCACATAACTAATGAGGACGTATTGAATAGAATTGAGGAGAAGAGGAGTTTGTCGCACAACGTGACTAGAAGAAGGGATCGGTTGGTAGGACATGTTCTGAGGCATCGAGGAATCACCAATTTAGTTTTGGAAGGCAGCATGGAGGGTAAAAATCGTAGAGGGAGACTGAGAGGTGAATACACTAAGCAGATTCAGAAGGTTGTAGGCTGCAGTAGGTACTGGGAGATGAAGAGGCTTGCACAGGAGAGCTAAGAACATTTGTTCAATAGCGGACATGTGTTTCACAGTGTCGTAGATGAACGAGTGCTTACAGCTTCTCAGGAATGCATTTTGGGGTCCATGTTTACGAGAAAATTTTTCTTGTCTTGATCCATAATGCATCCTTTGAAAGTTGCATACCTTACATTCTTAGCAACAACAATACATGTATTCCACCATCAGATGTATCGACTGATTCGTATCTGATATAGGTAACTTTAAATCAAAATGATATATTTATCCTACTCCATCATCCAAGAAAGTGTGTAACATCGTCACGGACTCATTCTGTATGTACGTATATTTACTGGCGCCCGAACTTGAAACTTCAACGCTCTGTAGTGTCGATGGATGACGTTTCTGTCTATGGGTTCCTGTTCAAAATGTTATGTAGTCACTCGCCTTTACAAGTTCTAGGCGTTTGTAACAGTAATTTCCGAACATTCTTCAAGATAATACAGCCATGTCACGCACATTGAGTTAGGAAACGGCAATATCTGGAGCATGGCAATATCCATGCGGAGAGCCCGACGACGTTTGGAACAAGCCCGACGACGTTTGGAACACTCTGGACTGGCAACCAGACGATGACTGTCACGCCTTCCATTGACTGGACAGCAGAAAGTGAAGCGCGAAAAGTTGGTTCAAATGGCTCTGAGCACTATGAGACTTAACTTCTGAGGTCATCAGTCCCCTAGAACGTTGAACTACTTAAACCTAACTAACCTAAGGACATCACACACATCCATGCCCGAGGCAGGATTCGAACCTGTGACCGTAGCGGTCGCTCGGTTCCAGACTGTAGCGCCTAGAAGATTGCGTTCTTCATCGCAATATGACGTTATGGCACTATCTTCGATTCACATAGCCAATATTTTGTGACTTTCTTATATGTTAAGGCCATTGACTGTGCAGCACACTCAAGGACTTCACTAAAGTTCATGTCATAGAGATGAAGCAGCATGGAATGATGTACGTATCTGTCATTCAAGCTACGTTTGACGCCGTGCCCAGCCGGATTAGAACAACTAGATCGGCACTAAATGTAATACGCGGTATACCCTCATATTATCTACGGATTTGCTCATGTATTCTTCATATTATATTGCATGCACACAATAACTAATATATCGTTATTTACTGTCTGTCACGATCAACAGACCGAATACATACTTGAATGGCACCTGCGTTGAATGTGCTTGTGCATGGAGAGGGAATAAATTTTAGGATTTAACGTCCCGATTGTAGTCGCTGTTTGTTGCATAGTAGATGATGTGAATAAAACTAGGAAAATCACTGGCTCTCTCCATTTCCCTATCAGACATTCAGCAGCAAGCCCGCTGTTCCTCGATCGTCGAGACTTCTTCACTTGGTCTAACTGATCGTTTTAAAGACCAGTGTCAGTGGAAAAGCTATAAAACAATGATGACGTGTAAAGCCGATTAAATTTGAATATATGCAGTGCTAAAATAATTTTTGAACATGTTTTTGGGGATTTAACACAGTCCACTGAGCAATAATTGAGGACTGGTTATGTTATCAAATTATACCTTTATCTTTCACATATCAAGTACGCAACAAAACATCACTACATCCTTCAGTAACGTGTAGGCCTCCGTGAGCGCTTATCACTGCCTGATGCCAAGGTGGTATGACCCTTATAAGCCTACAGATTTCACCCTGTGGTATACATTCCCAGTTTTCAGTGAGAACCCATGAGACTTCCTGGAGAGTCTTTGGTGAAACAAGACAACAAAGAATGTGTCTATCAGGCATTTCGGACATATGCACGACGGCTCGTAGGTCGGAACTCAACTCCAAACATTCCATTTCTTTAGCGTCCAGCCTTCGCAAGACATTCCTATTCACCTTGCTTGCCATGTAAGCTCCGGCACGAAAAGGAATTCAGGGCTGCTACCGTAAACAGCAGCTTCAACATGGTGCAGCAGCATGTGATCGAAATACTGCCTGGCGGGAAGCCGACCATGGACAACGACAAGATCCGTAAGGCTCTCAAGATTGAAGCTTCCCCACATTCTCACAGAACCTTGGATATCAGACGATTTCCTGGACAACGTTCGACAGGTACCAGTCACCACGTCTCCGCCCACGAACATGACCATCGTCTTGCGTCATTTGATGTCTGCATTCGCCTATGAATCACAAGTTTTGTCATTGGCGAAGTTGCCACTTGGTAAGGGGACGACAGAATTGAAGGCTAGTTGTATTATGTTGTTGTGCGAAGCGGGGTAATCGAGCAGGACGTCTCAGTCATAACGTCCTTTCTCGTAATCTGTTCATTACTGTCTGATCGGTCAAGCGACTCCAGCGGCCATTTTGAGATCGCGTTGTAGTTCTCTGGTGGTAACCGTACGACACCGCGACGCAGAGGAGGTCAGATAGCGGTCTTCTCGTAGGGCTATAATGCGTCGACGACTTTGTACATCTCGCCTTGTGTACTCAGATGTCTCCCTGTTGCGTGTCGACAATCTATAAAAGACGCACGGACAATCATTTTGCGTCCACCTCAACACAACCTAAAATCCATCCTGCTTGTATCAAAAACACTGCTCTAGTTTCAAGCATTGCATTGAACTGTCGCAGTCCATGTACTTCGTTGAATACAACGTCCACAACGGGCAAAAGCCTCTGTCTACCTGAAGAGGAAACACTTCCTTCTGAGGCTACATCTGATACTGTAATGTACAACACAGCCAACAGATGGCAAATGATTTGAATTGCCTCCTATTCTGAAAACGAAGATCTCAAGCGATACAATAAGACCATAGGTTACTTTTGAATACATTATGGGAGTGGCAGTGTTCAATGTGTTACAAATACACTCCTGGAAATTGAAATAAGACCACCGTGAATTCATTGTCCCAGGAAAGGGGAAACTTTATTGACACATTCCTGGGGTCAGATACATCACATGATCACACTGACAGACCCACAGGCACATAGACACAGGCAACAGAGCATGCACAATGTCGGCACTAGTACAGTGTATATCCACCTTTCGCAGCAATGCAGACTGCTATTCTCCCATGGAGACGATCGTAGAGATGCTGGATGTAGTCCTGTGGAACGGCTTGCCATGCCATTTCCACCTGGCGCCTCAGTTGGACCAGCGTTCGTGCTGGACGTGCAGACCGCGTGAGACGACGCTTCATCCAGTCCCAAACATGCTCAATGGGGGACAGATCCGGAGATCTTGCTGGCCAGGGTAGTTGACTTACACATTCTAGAGCACGTTGGGTGGCACTGGATATATGCCGACGTGCATAGGAGATCGCTCCCCACACCATGATGCCGGGTGTTGGCCCTGTGTGCCTCGGTCGTATGCAGTCCTGATTGTGGCGCTCACCTGCACGGCGC
Source organism: Schistocerca gregaria (assembly GCF_023897955.1). NCBI lineage: Eukaryota > Metazoa > Arthropoda > Insecta > Orthoptera > Acrididae > Schistocerca > Schistocerca gregaria. The sequence goes on along the minus strand of NC_064925.1, from coordinate 363,292,482 downwards.
CAAACACGCATACGACCATCATTGGCACCAAGGCAGAAGCGACTCTCATCGCTGAAGACGACACGTCTCCATTCGTCCCTCCATTCACGCCTGTCGCGACACCACTGGAGGCGGGCTGCACGATGTTGGGGCGTGAGCGAAAGACGGCCTAACTGTGTGCGGGACCGTAGCCCAGCTTCACGGAGACGCTTGCGAATGGTCCTCGCCGATACCCCAGGAGCAACAGTGTCCCTAATTTGCTGGGAAGTGGCGGTGCGGTCCCCTACGGCACTGCGTAGGATCCTACGGTCTTGGCGTGCATCCGTGCGTCGCTGCGGTCCGGTCCCAGGTCGACGGGCACGTGCACCTTCCGCCGACCACTGGCGACAACATCGATGTACTGTGGAGACCTCACGCCCCACGTGTTGAGCAATTCGGCGGTACGTCCACCCGGCCTCCCGCATGCCCACTATACGCCCTCGCTCAAAGTCCGTCAACTGCACATACGGTTCACGTCCACGCTGTCGCGGCATGCTACCAGTGTTAAAGACTGCGATGGAGCTCTGTATGCCACGGCAAACTGGCTGACAATGACGGCGGCGGTGCACAAATGCTGCGCAGCTAGCGCCATTCGACGGCCAACACCGCGGTTCCTGGTGTGTCCGCTGTGCCGTGCGTGTGATCATTGCTTGTACAGCCCTCTCGCAGTGTCCGGAGCAAGTATGGTGGGTCAGACACACCTGTGTCAATGTGTTCTTTCTTCCATTTCCAGGAGTGTATTTACTATCACTAGTAGCGATTCTCCAGCTGAAAGAGGTTCCTACTCAATGGTCTGAAGATGACGACCGCAGTGATCGAAACAGGTCACCGTAATAAATATAAATCGTGATGAAGACAGTTTTTAATAGTAAAGACCATACGTGCCACCAGTATCAACACACATTTAACATAACAGACGTTGGTACACGGTTCTCCTAAGTCTTCCGAACAGTGTGTGCTATAAGAAGACGCACAATAGCGAGGGTAACCGTCACAATATTTCATGCGGTCTTAACAGAAGGCTCCACCTATGGGGATGGATAACAACGCTTGCATACCAAAATGGTGGTAACTGCATCATCACTATCTGTCCTGTATTGTATAGTCGTCCCAGAGCAGCAAGCGGATGGGCCTGGAGAGTGCCTCTCCCTGTTATTTGTAAGCTCGGAAGCCGACCACTCGTGTGCGTCAAGGTTAACAAATGCCTTCCCGTAGCTGACATAACACGCAGTGGTGGTGGAATTGCTTCCACCGCCCCGGTAGGACGGGGCGGTACCCTCCTTCGACTCTCAAGATGGGAGACCTATTTGGCTTCCGTCCTCCTAATTAGGTAAAACTTCATCGCAAATGTAACTTTCAGAAATTTTCAAGGAAATTCGCCATCTTGAAGTTTTTTCTAAATTAAACAACTGAGGCACTAACAAGGGAAAGACAGTAAGTCAACAGAAATAATTTTACAGATTGTCTATCGAAAAGGTTGTTACTTGAAACTTCCTGGCAGATTAAAACTGTGTGCCCGACCGAGACTCGAACTCGGGACCTTTGCCTTTCGCGGGCAAGTGCTCTACCAACTGAGCTGCAAGGTTCGCAGAAGAGCTTCTGTTAAGTTTGGAAGGTAGGAGAGGGATACTGGCAGAAGTAAAGCTGTGAGTACCGGACGTGAGTCGTGCTTCGGTAGCTCAGTTGGTAGAGCACTTGCCCGCGAAGGCAAAGGTCCCGAGTTCGAGTCTCGGTCGGGCACACAGTTTCATATCAGCGCACACTCCGCTGCAGAGTGAAAATCTCATTCTGGAAACATCCCCCAGGCTGTGGCTAAGTCATGTCTCCGCAATATCCTTTCTTTCAGGAGTGCTAGTTCTGCAAGGTTCGCAGGAGAGCTTCTGTAAAGTTTGGAAGGTAGGAGACGGATACTGGCAGAAGTAAAGCTCTGAGTACCGGACGTGGGTCGTGCTTCGGTAGCTCAGTTGGTAGAGCACTTGCCTGCGAAAGGCAAAGGTCCCGAGTTCGAGTCTCGGTCGGGCACACAGTTTTAATCTGCCAGGAAGTTTCATATAAGCGCACACTCCGCTGCAGAGTGAAAATCTCATTCAGGTTGTTACTTATAGTAACATCACGTGAGTAGGCATGGATATGGGAGTAAGTCAAGAAGACACCGAACTACCAGCTTTTACTCTGTGACTAACACTTGATTACTGTGCTATTGATACGGTAATAATGTTACTACGGTTCTCGTCGCGACAAAATTCCGTCGATACCTATTCCATACAAACTGGCAAGTTATATTTTCCGGCTGCAATGAAAAACATTTTATTATTTTCAGTGGTAACTCCTCGTTTTGTGTTTTATTGTGATCTAATCGACTTATACACTTTAAAAAAAAGGTTCAAATGGCTCTGAGCACTATGGGACTCAACTGCTGTGGTCATTAGTCACCTAGAACTTAGAACTACTTAAACCTAACTAACCTAAGGACATCACACACATCCATGCCCGAGGCAGGATTCGAACCTGCGACCGTAGCAGTCGCACGGTTACTTATACACTTCCGCTGTGCATTATACTTGTAAATGCAAGTATAACTGCCGCAGTTTTGAAGAGTTTTGGAACAAATATTGGATAAATCAAAGTAATTTACAAATTCGTTTAATCAACATACCACAGATAAAACAAGGAACGTTGCGAAATAAAGACTATCTTGCTGTGAGCAGAAGCCAACATCTCTCACTGACTGACTGTGTAGTGTGACAATTTCACCAACCGAACAAAAAATCGGATATTGTTGAAAGCATTTATCTAAGCATTCGTAAACAATGTGATACGTAATGTCAATTTGCTGTTCCTAGTGTCGGGAAATTCATGTGTGTCTTGTAACGAAAATATTGGCGTATAGAGAAGAGAAATTTTGTCCCAACCAATGGCTCCTGACGTAATAGCTGATATGATTAGACAAGCAAATAACGTATAACCATTTAATGTTGTAAAGATGGCATGGGAAGATTTCTATGATTTCACCTCGGTATGCGGCACATTACTGTAAACAGCACCACGGAAGATCAGCTGTGCTTCTTGGATTAGAATGTGTGAGGGATACGCTGCCATCATGATAGTAGGAACTTCGTTCAGTGAAATGGAAACGTCGTGAGAACACGATTTTTGAAAAAGAGTAAATGAGAACTGAGTCAAGGACATGCCTGCAGTTAGTTCTATATCATCAGTTGGATGAAGGCTCATCATTAATTGTGGTTAAATAAACTACTAAATAAACCTCTTGACGATGCTGGACTACATGGACATCAAATATCATGAATTTTACTGCAGTCTTTGTACCCTCTAATGGTATTTCTTATTCCAGTGTGTCAGCAGTTCCTTAACCATCCTGTAAATACGGATTGGTTTTCGTAGTGTCAAAACCGAATATTTGCTTCTCCTGTCCAATTTGCTTCCTCATGTGAACGCCTCAGTTGGAGGATATGGAAAATGGATTAATCGATGGCACTCATCAAATGGAGAACATTAACCTTGTAAGTAGGCTGTTTACGTTTTTATGTTCGCAATGCCACGTAGCGTTCTGTATGGAAATCACTGACTGTGCTGTATGCAATCTGTGGCTGGTTGGCATTGTTGGAATATTCGCTATTGTAGCGTTGAGCAGTTGGATGTGCACAGCGCGTAGCGTTGTGCAGTTGGAGGTGAGCCGCCAGCAGTGGTGGATGTGGGCAGAGAGATGGCAAAATTTTGAGAGCGGACGATCTGGACTTGGGCCTGTCAGCAAAGGAAGTTTGTAAGACCAGATGTCATGAACTGATACTTTTGAACGCTATTAAGGTAAATACATTGTTTGTTCTGCATCAAAATCTTTCATTTGCTAGCTATGCCTGTCAGTAGTTAGTGCCTTCAGTAGTTAGAATATTCTATTTACCTGCCAGTATTGGCGCACGCTGTATTGTAGTAGTTTTTGTGACGAAGATTTCTTTGAGGAACGTGATTCATGAAAGGTATAGGTTATTGTTAGTCAGGTATTATTGGAAGTCAGATAGCGTTGTTCTAAAAAAAGGTATTTTGTGTCAGTTTAGTGTTGATCAGAATAAGTAAAGAGAGAAATGCCTGACTACGTTCAGTTTTGCTCAGCTGTTTGAAAATCAAATAACGTAGTGGTTTGCCAGCACAGTCATTTATAATTTTCCAGAGGGGACGTTTCAACCTAACTGCATGAATCGTTCGATTAAGTTTCAAGACTTTTCGATTAACAATCCGTCCGGTCTAAGTTTTTTATCTGTAATCTCGAAAGTTTGTAGGTATTCAGCATCAACGGTGGAATTTATGGAATAAATTTTATTTATCTGTATTTATTTGTAATAGGGTCAGGCTTAGACAGCCGTTGTGGCTGCGACTCTCACGTTATTCGCCTTCAAATAGTCTCCTGATTGAACATAGAAGATAAGGTAATTAGAGTTCGGGCACACGTCAGTATTGGGACAGGAGGGGTGTCGGAAATCGCCCACAGCTCTCACATAGGAAACAAAAGAGCTAAATCTGGATGGTCGGACGTACATTTGAGCCAGCTTTCTCTTGAATGTGTTCCCAGCAGCTTAACCACGGCGCCAGCTAGCATGGCAGTACAAGAGAGGGGAGATCGACGGTTTAAAGAGCTATACACGCAAGGTTTTAAGCATGTTGTTTAGTCGCTGATCTGACTGGATATTCGTCTTCTAGTTGTCCAAGGTTTGTGCAGGGATTTCCGCCCAGTTATGGTCTTCGCATGTTGATTCATATTTTTCCGATGGATTGCTTGTATGAACCGGAGACACCGAGTGCAGATATCCCCAGAACTGGAAACCACGTGGAAAGCCTCCTAAATGATGCGCAACTTCACTTCCGACGTCCATGGTGAGGTCCATCTTTACAACCACGACACTACGCCGCGCGGTACAGATGGGCCCAACAACATGCCGAATGGGTTGCTGAGGATTGACATCACGTTCTCTTCATCGATGAGTGTCACATATACATTCAACCAGACAATCGTCGAAAACGTGTTTGAAGGCAACCCTGTCTCGCTGAACGCCTTAGACAAACTGTACAGCGAGTGCAGCAAGGTGGAGGTTCCCTGTCGTTATGGGGCGGCATTATGTGGGGCCGACGTACGCCGCTGGTGGTCATAGAAGGCGCCCTTACGGCTGTACGATACGCGAATGTAATCCTCCGACCGCTAGTGCAACCATATCGTCAGCATTTTGGCAAGGCATTCGTCTTCGTGGACGAAAATTCGCACGCACATCGTACACATCTTGTGAATGATTTCCTTCAGGATACCGACATCGCTCAACTAGAGTGGCCAGTATGTTCTCCAGACATGAACTCTATCGAACACACCTAAGATAGAATGAAAAGGGCTGTTTATAGACGACGTGACCCACCAAGCACTCTGATGGGCCTACGCCGAATCACTGTTGAGGAGTGGGAAAATCTGGACCAACAGTGCTTTGCTGCACTTGCGGATTGTATGCCACGACGAATACAGGTATACGTCAATGAAAGAGGGCGTACTACCGCGTATTAGAGGTACCGATGTCTACCGATGTCTCAACCACCACAACATGCAAGGTGTGGTTTCCACGAGCAATAAGAAGGGAGGCAATGATGTTTATGTTTACCTCTATTCCAAATTTCTGTAGAAACTCCAGAACTCTAGGAACTGAGGTGATTCAAAACTTTTTTTGATGTGTGTATTAGGTACAATCTGTGATATTCAAGATTTGTGAATCTTGTTTGTTCAAAAGCTCGTAGGCAGCTTAAAAACTGTTTCGAATTGTCAGGCATATATTAGAAGATCCAGATCTGATGTTTGAGCCTTAATAATTGCTCGAACTACGTATTCATTTGAAGAGAGCTTAACGTATACAGGATGGTCAGGAAGAGTCTCAAAAACTTATAACTCTTTTGCAGAATAGGTTGTGCTGAAAAATAATTGTTAAGAAAAAAGTTCTATATGTTGTCTCATTTCCGACTTAATTAACATTGGAGTTACCCAATCAGGCCGTTGCGCGCACAAGAGACTGATTCAAAAACTGATAATGCGACGATAGTAGGGATCGCACCCGATCCAGAGGCTGAAAAGTCTCGTAGCTCTACGCTATGAAAACAACTGACACCAATTTTATCTGGCGCAGACCTTGAAATTCGCGCGCAACGGGCCGATTGCCATAACTTCAATGTTAATTAACTCGGAAACGGCGCAACGTATCAAAATTTTTGTTAACAGTTATGTCTCAGCACTCTAGAGTACGAGTTGAGGCCCTTTCTGACCACCCTTGAGAATTCTTAATTTTTTTTACTTGTTTATGTTCACTACGAATTTTTTTGAGATTTTTAGGGCCTTTTTACATTTATATATCAACTTCTCTTTTGACGGGAGGAAATGAAAGTAACGTCATTTTAATTGAAGTTAATAGGACTAAATTTCATGCATGGCGCCTGTATAAATGAGTTTTAATTGACATCGAGATCATCATAAAATTCCAAATTTGTTGTTCAAAATCCGATGTGTGAACCGTACACACACACAAATTCTGGCGCCAGTGCTACAACCGAAATATTATCGGCGGCTTCTATATCATTTGGTTGGAATGTAGTATGCATTTTCAGACATAATTATATTCGTACCAATAAATAGTTGCGGCTCATTTTACGTCTTGTTGCCCTACATATCTGTAATCAAACACATATTGCGTGCTTAAATTAATCGTGAAGGACCTAAATGAAACCGCATCACTCTGATGCAACATTCCGTATCTACAGGCAGCACGCGTTATGGACGCCACTGTAGAGGATGTGGCGGAGAGTGCTTTAGTCTCGCGTTCCCTACATGACGTCACATTTAGAAGAAACTGTTACCCAATGTGTCTGGAATAACCTTTCTACTAATCTGCCCGACAGGTTTCGTAAAAGCAATGGGACCTATTACCTGAAGATTACCATTTCGACTCCCAGATAATTTTACCTACAATAGCTCTCCGATCTCTTCGATCTTAGAAGCGCGGTCCTGAATTTCATCGAAGTCTGTTGTCAAACCTATCTGATGATGACAGGAAGTAGTCAACTCGTACTCCAGAGTGTGTTGAAGTATAGGGTGTACACAAAATCGAGGGACACTTGCAAATTATTTATTGCAGAAGACCTAAACATTCTACAGATACACTCCTGGAAATTGAAATAAGAACACTGTGAATTCATTGTCCCTGGAAGGGAAAACTTTATTGACACATTCCTGGGGTCAGATACATCACATGATCACACTGACAGAACCACAGGCACATAGACACAGGCAACAGAGCATGCACAATGTCGGCACTAGTACAGTGTATATCCACCTTTCGCAGCAATGCAGGCTGCTATTCTCCCATGGAAACGATCGTAGAGATGCTGGATGTAGTCCTGTGGAACGGCTTGCCATGCCATTTCCACCTGGCGCCTCAGTTGGACCAGCGTTCGTGCTGGACGTGCAGACCGCGTGAGACGACGCTTCATCCAGTCCCAAACATGCTCAATGGGGGACAGATCCGGAGTTCTTGCTGGCCAGGGTAGTTGACTTACACCTTCTAGAGCACGTTGGGTGGCACGGTATACATGCGGATGTGCATTGTCCTGTTGGAACAGCAAGTTCCCTTGCCGGTCTAGGAATGGTAGAACGATGGGTTCGATGACGGTTTGGATGTACCGTGCACTATTCAGTGTCCCCTCGACGATCACCAGAGTTGTACGGCCAGTGTAGGAGATCGCTCCCCACACCATGATGCCGGGTGTTGGCCCTGTGTGCCTCAGTCGTATGCAGTCCTGATTGTGGCGCTCACCTGCACGGCGCCAAACACGCATACGACCATCATTGGCACCAAGGCAGAAGCGACTCTCATCGCTGAAGACGACACGTCTCCATTCGTCCCTCCATTCACGCCTGTCGCGACACCACTGGAGGCGGGCTGCACGATGTTGGGGCGAGAGCGGAAGACGGCCTAACGGTGTGCGGGACCGTAGCCCAGCTTCATGGAGACGGTTGCGAATGGTCCTCGCCGATACCCCATGAGCAACAGTGTCCCTAATTTGCTGGGAAGTGGCGGTGCGGTCCCCTACGGCACTGCGTAGGATCCTACGGTCTTGGCGTGCATCCGTGCGTCGCTGCGGTCCGGCCCCAGGTCGACGGGCACGTGCACCTTCCGCCTACCACTGGCGACAACATCGATGTACTGTGGAGACCTCACGCCCCACGTGTTGAGCAATTCGGCGGTACGTCCATCCGGCCTCCCGCATGCCCACTATACGCCCTCGCTCAAAGTCCGTCAACTGCACATACGGTTCCCTTCCACGCTGTCGCGGCATGCTACCAGTGTTAAAGAGTGCGATGGAGCTCCGTATGCCACGGCAAACTGGCTGACACTGACGGCGGCGGTGCTCAAATGCTGCGCAGCTAGCGCCATTCGACGGCCAACACCGCGGTTCCTGGTGTGTCCGCTGTGCCGTGCGTGTGATCATTGCTTGTACAGCCCTCTCGCAGTGTCCGGAGCAAGTATGGTGGGTCTGACACACCGATGTCAATGTGTTCTTTTTTCCATTTCCAGGAGTGTATCTACATACAGTATTTTAAAGAGAAAATCTGAAAGTTTTTTTTTTTTTTTTTTTTTTTTTTTTACAAACAGTCGATATGAGAACCATGAGTGACCCGGCAGACGTCAGTATGGTAATGCAATTCTTGCCATACCCGCCAAAGCTTAGCATCGTCGACTGTGGCAGTCGCTTCCCGCATTCTCTCCCGGAGCTCTGCTACATCACGTGGTAGAGGCGGTAGATACACCAGATCTTTAATGTGTCCCCACAGAATAAAGTCACACGGAGTGAGATCTGGTGGTCAGTGAGACAATTTCATGAAACAGGTGTCCTCTTCCGTAGCACGGCCGATCCATCGATGTGGCAGCTCCGTGTTCAGGTATACACAAACGTCACGATGAAAATGGATTAGAGTCCCATCCTGCTAAAAGATTAACGGAAAGTCCATTTGAATTGGAGGCATGAGCCATTGCTGAAATATGTCCAAGTAGGAATATCCGCCGATCGGAGGCAGCTTCGAATCCTGCCTCGGGCATGGATATATCTGATGTCCTTGGGTTAGTTAGGTTTAAGTAGTTCAGAGTTCTAGGGGACTGATGACCTCAGATGTTACGTCGCATAGTTCTGAGAGCCATTTGAACCATTTCTTAGGAATATCCAGTGACAGTGCTCTCGGCGAAGAAGAATGGCCCGTACAGTTTTCGATGTGACAAGGCACAAAAAACTTTTACCGTTGGGAAATCACGCTCAGATCCAGTGCATTCGTGTGGATGCTTTGTACCCCAGATTCGAGAGTTATTCCTGATCGCTTTCTCATTAATGTGAACAGTGGCTTCGTCGCTAAAAATTAAGCGGTCAATAGTGCCATCCGCATCCTCATTCAACTGTTGCACTAAAACAAAACTCAAAACGCTTGTCTTTGCCGTCATAATTGAGCTTCTACACTAGCTCCAATTTGAATGGTTTAATAGACAGCTTCTGTCGCAGGACTTTCCCACAAACACTGGAGCCATTTCGAGATCGCTGGATGCACGACGCACCGATTTCTTTGGACTCCCTATGAATGTCTGTCGTACACGCTCCACATTCACTTCACTCACACTGGTTCGTCCGCTTCTCTTTGCTTGGCACAAGCAAACCGTCGTAACGAATTTGTTGTGCCAATGGTTAATGGTCTTTCTTGTTGGTGGCTTCTTACCGTACTTGGTTCTAAACATCCGCTGAACAGCTGCAGCACACTTGTTAACTCCAACACACAGAAAGCTCGCTCCGCACCTGAGCTCGCCATGTTGTTGCGACTAGCGCTGACTACTGGCGAATTACCAAACTACGCTGTGGCGGTATATATGAAAAAAAAAAAAAAAAACCTTTCAGTGTTTCTCTTCAAAGTGACACATGTATGATATCTGTACAATGTTTGGTTCTAAACTGCTGAGTGTATCGGTCCTTAACTTACATACTACTTAAACTAACTTACACTAAGAACAATACGCACACCCATGCCCGAAGGAGGACTCTTAATTTCCGGCGGGAGGGGCCGTGCGCTCCGTGACATGGCGCCGAAAACAGCGCGGCCACTACGCGCGGCCGTGGAATATGGCCTTCTTAACAAATACACAGCACTTTTACAGACTCCTAACAAATCTGAGGTTTTCTTTCGACTTGCATACACGTTATTTTCAGCCCCTATATCTTCGTAGCATCGACCCTAGGTTTTTATAGAATAGGACAGCCTGCAAAGATTTAGCGCTATTATTGTCAGTAAATATGATCGAGATTTTCACCATTTCCACGGGCGTTGCTTGACGTCACGTGCTACCCAGTAAATCAGGTGTAAATGCTGGGGAGCGTACGCCGTGCTACTCATGCCCCCTGGGTTGTATCGGCGTGCATGGCGAAGTACACTGTCTGGGTCGGCAACGTGTTTAATGCTTCTGTGATACGTAGCGACTACAGAACGGAAGTTAGGTCCCACATAAAGACCACTGCGGAATAGGAGTGGCGCATTGTCAGACAAGAGTACATGTTCTGGGTTTCCTGTACACTCAGGTCCGGTTTGTGACGGATAACAGGTGAATCATAGTATGGGAATGAAATGATGTGGCAACTGGAAACGCACATCGGAGATTAAGTACACGAGACTCTACGTCTAAACTGCACGCACATTTAGTGTGAAATTCTGGCGGTATATGGACGAAACTGGTTGTCGCGACTACCCTTAGTGAAATGGTGACAACAGTTTGACCAAGGCCGCACAGACGTGGGTGATACTGACAGAAAATGAAAGCAACGACATCGACCACAGAGATAAATGTACAGGAAATACAGGAAGACCCCTGTGTTGGGAAAGAGATTTTCCATCGATAAGGACGTTTACACAGCGGTTCTCGAATGGCTCCGTGACCTTGGAGGGAATTTCTATCGCCGAGAAATTGGACTATTGGAAGAACGGTCCGACTTTTGTTGACAGGGCCGTGGGGACGTTGCTGATAAGCAGTGTCATGTATCTATGTCACTATGGAGCGCTGTGCGGCATTCAATAAAAGGTGCTTGACTTTCGACAGTAGCCGGCCGGGGTGAACGCGCCGTTCTGTTCGCTACAGTCTGAAACCGCGAGACCGCTACGGTCGCAGGTTCGAAGCCTGCCTCGGGCATGGATGTGTGTGACGACCTTAGGTTAGTTAGGTTTAACTAGTTCTAGGGGACTGATGACCTCAGAAGTTACGTCCCATAGTGATCAGAGCCATTTGTACCATTTTTGACTTTCGACAGTAATGTGTAACTTACTTTTTGAAGTCCCCTAACACAGTAGCTGAGCACCTAGTAACACTACTCCCCACATTTCAGCGCTATGATCGTACAAGGTTTCTTTCAGGATGTGGGACTCATTTGTGAAGCACCTCAATAGACAGAGAAGGAGAGCGAGAGAGACTCACCGAAGAGATAAGAATATATTTGCCTGAGAAACACTTTAAAGATTTTCGTGTCCCTAAGCGGGAGCAGCTGTGTATGTAAATGATTCAAGCCACTAATCTCTCGTTATAACAAATCTACAAATAGTTACTATCATGGTGTTCGCTTCATGCACAGGTAGCGTAAGTTCTTTCTATCCCACTCCCAGAGAATGCTCCAGACTCTTTGACACAACAAATTTTCTCAGTCCATTCCTCCTCTGCTTGCTCTATAATGAATACAACGTGCTGTGGTATTCCTTAATCTTCTTTTGTCAGTGGTCATATTGTTTTCCCTGCGCTGCGTTGGACAGTTCCTTGCTAGCGATCTTTCGAAAATAGTCCGATTGGTGCACATGGCCCAGTGGGAAGTTTTCTAGTGACGACACTCTGAGCTTCATATAACTACCGGGGCAACAGAACCAAAACGAAAGTCTTCAAGTTCGATACTCAGCTAGATGAACCTTTCTCTGAACAGACAACTGGCTACTTTAGAACATTGTAAGCCTATAGCAGTAGACGAATTACAGTGTCAGTACAATACATCTTTGTCTTTGTCTTTGGAAGTATCCATAATCGCCAATGAAATTCATCTCGATGTTTTTGTATTAAGTCATCAGAGAAAGGGAAGTTCTCGACACACACAAAAAGAAATATTCTAATTTCCATTGTCAAACCTAGGAAGAATCAAAGACGATCAAGTAACTACGGCAGCGTTATTCTACCAGTTGCATACGAAAGGCTTTGGAAACAATAGTCAACCACCGCATCGTCACATCATAGATTCCCAGAAGCTGTTTCGTAGCTCTCAGAGTCGCTTCAGGACAGACCACTCTTCCAGTGATAGCCTTCCCCGGTCAGCGATGGCTATACATCAAGCTTTTCTGAAGAGGCGTCACCAGCGGATACTTTTTCGACCTGAAAAAGCCGACATTACTACCCGGAAGCGTTGGAAATATTATATACAAGTTAACCTACTGGACGCTCCTGGCCCAAATATAGAGATACTCGCTGCCTTAAGCTTCTTCCTTCTTCTTGTAGTCAAATCTAGTCTGCGTCGTATTATCACATTATTTCGTATAATTACTGGCATTCAAGGTGAAGCATCAACTGTGGTTGAGGACGAAGGAGCTACAGATCGCATCCACAGTAGCAATAAACACTGTTCGAGGACGACTTTCTAAGCCAGTTCGTTTTTCACCCTAACCGTTCAGGTGGAGATTTTCTCTTCAGTCTTCTTAATGGTTAGATGCGACCCGCCACAGCTATCTTTTGATATCTCTTTCACACAATGTCCTTAACTGTCTGTTGAATATATTCAAGCCTCCTTCTTCCACCACAGTACTTGGCCTCTACAGCTCTCTGTAATGCCACGGAATTTATTCCCTGACATCCTAAAACATACCCAATCATCTTGTAACGTCTTGTAATCAGAATATTTACTATGCTCATTTCCTTGCGCATTCTGTGGGAACAGTCACTTCATTTCGTATCTGTTCAATACACGCAGTTGTTAGCATACGTCTTTAGCACCGTGTTACCATCTTCAAAATTTTTCCCGCAGTCCTCGATACACTCCCATGCAATGCTGTGCTCCAAACGTTTGTTTTCAGAAATTTATTTCCGAAGTTCAAGCCATTCACTTCTATTGCCGAGGAATGCACTCTCTGCGTATGTTAATTGGGATCAGTTCTTGTCATCAGAGACCGGCAGTACCGCCACAACGCTCGGCGACGAGACAGCTGGGCACAATCAGCAGTAGCCACAGATTCGGAATGGGGCAGCATCTGCCGCCTGCGTTAAGTTCTTGCCGTGACTACCTGCCACGTGCGCCTGGCACTGCTGCTGGTGGATTACTAGTGGGACATGGCGCCTCAGCGCCGGCTGCCATCTGACTCCTTCCAGTGGGATGGAAGTCAAGTCGCACCCCACACACAGCCGTCTCTGCACAACGCGTCTCTGTGACGCGTACAGAACGAGAGACTGCCGGGGCCCCACGCCCCTGTGGGAGATAGCAAGGCCCTGACGGAAATGGCCGCTGCCTCTAAAAGCTGTTGGTCTACCACGGGTCTGCGCCAGCTCGGAATCCCGATGAAAGTCGCTGCCCATACGTCATTTGACAGGGACAACAGATATCGGCGTGTTTGCCTTGCTCAGTTGCAACACTTCATGTTCAATTAACTCATTCTTTACCCCTCAACAGAGTTTCCACAGGTACCTTCTTGGCACCCCTCACGCTACCGGCCCTTCAATGTGAACGTTTTGGTAACATCTGAATATCCTAATTGTTTCCTTTAGATGTACTTCTACTCACCTATTATTACATGACAAACACATAGCTACAATTTGTAAGTAGGCTGTTTAGGTTTTTGTGTTGGCAACGCCACATAGGACTCAGTATGAAAATCACTGATTGTGCTGTGTGCAGTCTGTGGCTGGTTGGATTCATTGTTGGAACATTCGTTTGTGTAATATTGGGCAGTTGGATGTGAACAGCGCGTAGCGTTGTGCAGTTGGAGGTGAGTCGCCAGCAGTGGTGGATGTGGAGAGAGAGAGAGATACCGGAGTTTCTAGAGGTTACTATAAGCGAACGACCTGGACGTGTGTCCCCCAGAAAAAGAAAATTTGTAAAGATGGATGTCATGAATGGATAGATACATATATGATGTCTTTTGAACATTATTAAGGTAAACACATTGTTTGTTCTCTATCAAAATTTTTCATTTGGTAACAATGTACACTCCTCGAAATAGAAAAAAGAACACATTGACACCGGTGTGTCAGACCCACCGTACTTGCTCCGGACACTGCGAGAGGACTGTACAAGCAATGATCACACGCACGGCACAGCGGACACACCAGGAACCGCGGTGTTGGCCGTCGAATGGCGCTAGCTGCGCAGCATTTGTGCACCGCCGCCGTCAGTGTCAGCCAGTTTGCCGTGGGATACGGAGCTCCATCGCAGTCTTTAACACTGGTAGCATGACGCGACAGCGTGGACGTGAACCGTATGTGCAGTTGACGGACTTTGAGCGAGGGCGTATAGTGGGCATGAGGGAGGCCGGGTGGACGTACCGCCGAATTGCTCAACACGTGGGGCGTGAGGTCTCCACAGTACATCGATGTTGTCGCCAGTGGTCGGCGGAAGGTGCACGTGCCCTTCGACCTAGGACCGGACCGCAGCGACGCACGGATGCACGCCAAGACCGTAGGATCCTACGCAGTGCCGTAGGGGACCGCACCGCCACTTCCCAGCAAATGAGGGACACTGTTGCTCCTGGGGTATCGGTGAGGACCTTCGCAACCGTCTCCATGAAGCTGGGCTACGGTCCCGCACACCGTTAGGCCGTCTTCCGCTCACGCCCCAACATCGTGCAGCCCGCCTCCAGTGGTGTCGCGACAGGCGTGAATGGAGGGACGAATGGAGACGTGTCGTCTTCAGCGATGAGAGTCGCTTCTGCCTTGGTGCCAATGATGGTCGTATGCGTGTTTGGCGCCATGCAGGTGAGCGCCACAATCAGGACTGCATACTACCGAGGCACACAGGGCCAACACCCGGCATGATGGTGTGGGGAGCGATCTCCTAAACTGGCCGTACACCTCTGGTGATCGTCGAGGGGACACTGAATAGTGCACGGTACATCCAAACCGTCATCTTACCCATCGTTCTACCATTCCTAGACCGGCAAGGGAACTTGCTGTTCCAACAGGACAATGCACGTCCGCATGTATCCCGTGCCACCAAACGTGCTGTAGAAGCTGTAAGTCAACTACCCTGGCCAGCAAGATCTCCGGATCTGTCCCCCATTGAGCATGTTTGGGACTGGATGAAGCGTCGTCTCACGCGGTCTGCACGTCCAGCACGAACGCTGATCCAACTGAGGCGCCAGGTGGAAATGGCATGGCAAAACCGTTCCACAGGACTACATCCAGCATCTCTACGATCGTCTCCATGGGAGAATAGCAGCCTGCATTGCTGCGAAAGGTGGATATACACTGTACTAGTGCCGACATTGTGCATGCTCTGTTGCCTGTGGTTCTGTCAGTGTGATCATGTGATATATCTGACCCCAGGAATGTGTCAATAAAGTTTCCCCTTCCTGGGACAATGAATTCACGGTGTTCTTATTTCAATTTCCAGGAGTGTATATCAGTAGTTAGTGCCGTCAGTAGTTAGAATCGTTTATTTAGCTGGCAGTATTGGCGCTCGCTGTATTGCAGTACTTCGAGTAACGAAGATTTCTGTGAGGTAAGTGATTCATAAAAGGTATAGGTTATTGTTAGTCAGGGCCATTCTTTTGCAGGGATTATTGAGTCAGACTGCGTTGCTCTAAAAATATTGTATGTCAGTTTAGCGATGATCAGAATAAGTAAAGAGAAAACTGTTTGAGTACGTTGAGTTTTGCTCATGTGTGTGAAAATCAAAAACGTAGTAGTTTACCAGCACAGTGATTCATAATTTTTCTAAGGGGACGTTTCACATTTTACAATTTGCCTAAGGGGATGTTTCAAATTAAATGCCTGTCCGGAATTTTAGTTAAAACATTGCACGAACTACCGCTGTATGTTCCTTACCAGTTTTTCAATCGGATCGATATTTCAGGCTGCCATCTGTCAGCGATTTCTTGAAAGTGAAATAATGACACACCTGAATTCTAAAGAAACAAATGCCGTTTCTCTCTTATGCTCTGGCCTTTGACATTTGAAAGCTGTGAGTTAGTACTGCAATGATATTTGATAAGTAGAAAAACAAACAAAAAATTAAACGCAAAGATGAAGCAGGTACAAAAGTAACTGATGAAGTTGGATGGAGAGTGTATTTCAGATAGCAAAGGTTGTAGACGAGAAGGTAACGGAAATGTGCAAACTTATGTCAGTATTAGTGTTGAACGTCAAGAGTTTTGGTCCTTTAAAAAATTCTCGAGTATAAGCGAAACTTTAAGTACAGTTACAACACAATGGAAAGAACCCCTGTCTTAAGATATCTGACGTAATTTTGTGACATAATTACAGACTATTAAGCCTCCCGAATAAGGTTCAGAAATTATATACCAAAATGAAAAAAAGTTGATGATATCCCACTGCATTTTATTGAAGCATTAAAAAGGATTCAGGAATGTGCTTTCTGGCTTTTTGGATAATATGGGAGATTTTACACTGCAAAATCTACCATTGGCAAATGACACGGATATATTTAGTAAACTTGCATTACAATTTAAGCGTAGATAATAGTCTCAGAGAATTTGCAAGACAGTGAAGTTAACATGCCAGACAGGGAGGTAAGTTTACAGCAAAGGCTGTACCAGTTTTTCCATTTGGCTTTTCTTTTTTTAGTGTCTGCTGAAATTTCTGTTCTGTAGCTATGTGGCCCAAACGCATTAAGCTGATCAGCACCTGTCTTCGACATGAACATGCAATAACCACTCGTAAATAGCAGGTAGCATCGCTATTAGTGGAGCATAAGTAAATCATGTTTGGATGACGTGGCAAACAATACAGATGTTGTCATAATGCAGAAATTGAGCGATTCATCTGAGGTCTAAAACGACGTGATCATTATCATTCGGTTCAGGGTGGAAGTATATCGGAAACGCCGGCACCGAGGCAACTGTATTGCACCACGGACCATAGATACCAAGGGTGAATGACAGCTGTAAAGATGTGTGCTGGCGAATATAAATACAACTGTTAAGCAACTGGCCACCCAGATAAACCGAGGAGCTGCTAACAGTCTCTCCTCACGACTGTTCAGCGAACCTTGTTGCATATGGGCCTACGCATCAGGTGGTGCGTCTCTGATGCACTCATGCCGGCTCCTGTTCAACCGCAACGAAGGCTGGTATTCGTATGCTAGTACCACACCTCGACGTCATTTGAGTGCGACAATTGATCTTTTCAGGTGAATCACGTTTGCTGCATCCGACAGATGACCATTGGGTGTATAGCTTGAAAACTCTGAAATGTCCGGGTCCAGACCGTAGAAGGGAGTCTTATGATCTGCATATTTTCGTGGCGTTCTCTGGAAGTCACAATGGCCCAACTTAAGTACGTATCTATTCTAGGGGATCATGTCCACTGATACATGCGGTTTGTTTCTCCTCGCTACAATGGTATCTACAAGCATGACTATGCAAAGTGTCATTCAGCTCGCAGCTTATGTACGTGGTTTTAAGAGCGTCATTATGAGCTTGCCGCGTGCTCCTAGCCAGCAAATGTGTCGAATGTAAGCAGAAATGCGAATATATGGACCATCTTGCTTTGGTTGTATGTGCCATATATACTTAACTGAGAAACCTGCCTTAGCCAGCTAGCTCCCCTAGAGTCGGTATGCCTCCATAGCCCTGTCGGTACCTTCCAGATCTGTTCCACACTGCAAAACGTGGTTATTCAGAATTTTGACAGGTGGTCACATTGATGTGACTAGACAGTGTATTATCAAGTGATTGGGCAAGCATCATATTCAACTTAAATTATAAGAAAATTGCAATGGGACATAAATTCTTGAGTTCGTGTCCACCATTTAGGGATGGGTTCCTAAATGAAATGCTGAACGGGTCCTTGAATATGCATAAATGGGATTCAGTATGAATGACACCCCTCTCACTGACTCAGATGTGGTTCTAATAACTGTATGAAATGGAAACTGAACTGAATTACTGGGTGAACCAAACAGATGAGTCGCAGTGTTATTGAACAAACTTGAACCAGGATCCTGGAACTGCTGTTAAATTGAAGATGGATTTATGAATCAGAATTTATTATAACAAGGCAAATAAATAAAAAATAGCCAAGTTGATTGCCACTCTCCCCTCTGAGATTATATGCCATTCATGTAAGAAGCAGCAAATTATGCCTGCAACAACGAGACTGACCAAATAAAGATCAGTGTTGGGATGGAAATATGGACTAGGACCACTATAAAAATATGAAACACATTGAACCTACGATACCTTCATAAAGTTACAAGATGCTTGGTGATGTCGTAATGTGGGAATTACGTATGATTAATGTCTGACCCGCATGATCCTCAACACACAAGAGTTCTTAAGAAACATACACTATAATCTGTGCACAAAGGACTGCATAAATGACAATTAACAAAGTGTCTGCACCTAGTACTGAATTCTAAATTGGCGAACATGTGACAAAACGATAAATAACATTTAATATCCGACAGAAAGTCCAAAATTTGTTAAATAACTAAGATAACCTAATTTGTTTGAAATAAAATGTCTCTCATCTTGACAATGCACCTATTCAATAAATCGTGGATGTAATTTAACATTTAAACACGGGAACAATGAAAAGTAAGAATGGGGTTGAAACACATATATATCAGAATCATGTAAGTGTTAATGAGGTTGACTAAATTGGCATGATGTGGTAAACTCCATGCATGTATTCCCTTCCTTGAATATCAACATTAATACTGACTGATTCTGCATTGAGTGATGGTTGAAATGGCTCTGAGCACTATGGGACTTAACGGCTGTGGTCAAAAGTCCCCTAGAACTTAGAACTACTTAAACCTAACTAACCTAAGGACATCACACACATCCATGCCCGAGGCAGGATTCGAACCTGCGACCGTAGCAGGCGCACGGTTCCGGATTGAGCGCCTAGAACCGCGAGACCACCGCGGCCGGCTGCATTAAGTGACGGTGAGAGTGAACAACTAAGATGTATGAGTATGATACATTCATTAGCAGTTGCTGCTGCAATTCGGAAGAATATGCTGTGGATGGCGGCAGCACACCTGTAAAGTTCTTAATTTTTCGCGCTGCAGAAATGTTGACCATACGCTGATGCCTCTCATGAGAAGCCCTGTACACGCTGCTGCAAATCTGCAAATGTGCGACTAGCGTGCACCTGTACAGACTCAGACGATGGATTCCACCCCTATCGCCGCACCCCGGGTCATCGGTGACATTTCGATTCTCTCTGCATGCCTTCCTCAGACCAAGTCGTCCCTGAACACACTACAGTCAAAATTCTCTCGAAAAAGCCTATTCCCCCAAAATATGCTCCACGTGAAGTACTACAGGAAATACACAGTACCAACTGACACACGGGAAGATCTCTCTGTGCGGATTACATACACATATTCCGACACACAGCCTGCTTGTATGGAATGGGTGAAATCGCTCTGCACCCCCCACCCCACCCCACCCCCTCCCTCCCCCGCGCCACAGTAGAATGGCACATCTCCAAAAAGTTACAGATGCCGATGGTAGATCCTCTGACGTCATTGCCTGATTTCATATCACAGCGCTTAGTTTTTGTGGGAGCGGGAATTCGCTTGGCGTGGGGCAACTAAAGAGCTCTGAGAATACATCGGCTGTGGTTGCGACACAGTGTCGGTCACCCAGCAGTGCGGGGCTATTTCAGACTTTGCGGAGAAAACGTCAAACCGAATAGATACGCTTCTCTCAAGCAGAGGTCATCTGAAACGCGGTCCGCAAACACTTTGAAATTCCGAAGAAGTTCTTTCTCCTGACAACAATTTTCTGGGTTCCAACAAGTTGCGCGTCAAGGTCTGAAAGTTGTAAGAAAACCCCTGAGGCTAGCTTTTGCAACAGTGCACTGTAGCGCATTAATGGTACGACATTCCTTTGGGGTTAGTCGACTCCCCGTCGACAGAGGTCCTGTGATAACCACCGCCGAAACGTGAAAGCTGAGACCAGTTCCCGCTCTGACCCTGGAAGTGCACCTGCGTCCCTGTGCATCCGCCTTCCCGGAACTGCGGCCCATTAGGGTGTCCCTACGATGACCCTGAGCAGCATATTGTTCTCCACACGGTTATAACACAAATGGTTCTCAAGATCATTCGATAGAAAGACAGACCTGTCACTTCTTGTTACTGAGACCAATTACACTGGTGTCCAAAAGTAAAGCAAAGAACCACTATTTCCCTGTCCTGTGTCTACTTCAGAGTATAATCGTACGAACTGTCAACAGATGTCCGTACGATCGTGTCCTGCATGGTAGATGGCATTCTGGTCAACGGTACTGGTAACCCCAGATGCTCGACCCACCGAAAAACAGGCAACCGCAGGGAAACCGTACTCTACACAGCACGCAAACCAGCCACACACACCCCGTACGCTATCTGTGAGCCGATCTACGACCGATCGCCCACTAATGTATGACGACCTTGAACTGTTACAGTGACGCAGAAACTGCAGCAAGCCCCCACAACGAGCTTCCGCAACGACAAAGGTAACGATCCGTGATACTTCGCACTAACATAACCACACCTTGCATGCACTGTCGCAGATAGCAAGCCGCTACTGCCCTTACTACCCGTCCTACTGTCGCAGAGGTTTTTTTCCCCTTGGCGCTTGCCTTGACACTTTTTTTCCTCAGCCCTTACAACCGCTACCCTTCGATCGCTTTCGTCCACTTTCTGTCTTTTGATGGACCATGCTAATGCGTAATCTTACCTAGACGCATGGATAACATCACAGCCCGCACCCTGTGACTCCTGATTCAAAAACTACCATGTTATACGGAGGTGACAGTAGAACTTTCGGTTTAGTCACAACGTTGGTGTGGGCGTGGAGGGGCCCCATCCTTTGTGAAAAAAAAAATCTGGTCAACGGACAACCACGCCAACGATGACATCAGAGTACCTATCAAACGGGATAGTGTTTGCCGGGTAGTCCCAAATCCACAGTAGCTGTGTACACAGTCACAGATGGTGCAGTATGGCACAGAGAATACGCCTACCAGGCTCTCTGCGGTGGAGGGCCATCGGAAGACTGGAAGGAGGACAGTCGCAAACTGATGTGACCCATGGCTTAAAGTGAATCTTTCTGTTGTTTTTCAGATGAGGCGACAGTTTATAGAGATCGAAACTGTATTGCGAAGACTAGGGCGGTGCCGACCACGGGTGACATCAGAACGAGAGAACCGTTATCTGGCTGTAAGTGCCCGACGGTACCGCCTTAGTATTGCACGGCAACTGGCATCTGACCTCGCAGCATCCACGGGACGTGTTGAAGCGATGCAAATGGTGTGCAGAATGCTTCGGCAGAGTGGCCTTCATTGTTGGAGACCTGCTTTATATGTACCTCTGACGCGTCTTCACAGAAGGGATTTAGAATGGAGCCATCAACATCGCACCTGGACCGTCGAACAGTGGGCCAATGTTCTTTTCACAGGTGAGTCCCGACTTGGTCTGGAGAGTGATTCTCGACAGATTCGCATCTCGAGGGAACGTGGAACACGATTTCGTGAACCAACCATTGTGAAACTGATATCGAGGTTCATCCCTAATGGTATGGGAAAGGGTTATGTTGATCACTCGCACACCTCTTCGTGAAATTGTACGGTTAAATCGGTAAGGTGTAACTGCTGTCAAGTACCGTGACGAGATCTTGAGGACTCATGTGCGGCTGTTGCAACGCGCTGTGGGCCCAGACTTCGTATTGCTGGACGATAGTGCTTGACTCCGTAGTGCGCGGGTAGCTGACGGTTTTTGGAAACGGAAGATACTGCAAGCAGTGCGTGGCCTTCCCCCAATCCGAATCCCATGGAGGAAGTCTGGGGTGCTCTAGGGAGCCAGGTTGCATAAAGTCAGCATCCACCAACCGCTCTCTAAGACTTGCGAACAGCGCAGCAGGAAGAATTGGCTTTATTGCCTCAACAGAGATTGATGACATCATTCACAGCATGTCCCGTCGTATATCAGGCCTGTCTTGCTGCCAGAGGTGGTCATCCCCCTTACTGAGTGCATTAACTAGTTGTCGGAATGTGTGTACAAATCCGTTTTTGTCTACCGTTGTGCACGATGTAGTTGATTACGTTCTATATTCTTTATATTGTTTTTACTTTATTATCACCTGATTATACTGTTATAAAAGTAATCTTGGAAAATTTCGGTTTGTTGCTTTAATTTTGGACACTAATGTAGCTACCGAGGGAAGCCATCCATGACTATCCACTTTATTACATGTCATAGTGCCTTTCTATTGAGATAATCGTGCATTAAATGTGTACATATTCATGATTTAATTAATTAAAAATGAAAGGAGGAAAGCCTACATGACATACCGTCTTTCAAGATTGATGTACTGTAATGCAACTCTCATGGAAAGGAAATGGAAAAATATGCTGAACCGAAGCCAACAAAAATGAATTGAGTAAAACCTCATTCCCTGAAGTCAGAGGTAAAATGCGCGGAAAGAAAGAAGCAAACACTCCAAGCATTATAGACAAGACAGAGTGCTCTTACCATTCATAATACAAGTTCGCACGCTTCAGCATCGAAGGAAGCAAGACTAGAGATCACATCGAGGTCCTCATCACAGAAGAAAGCCGGTCAGATTCAGAATCCAGTCTGGAATGCCTTCTTACATCTCTCCAGCTCACCTCAAAGCCTTACTACGCTCTCTCTTTCTGAATGTTAAGCTTTTTTTCCTCCAATCGTGAAATTTGACTTAAACACTATGAACAGCCACCTCTCTACAAAGTTTCAACGCCAACTAATGAACGGAAAGCTGCTCTCCCACTAGACAAAATTTTGATATAGCCGCTGCTGAGTTCTCAGTTTCCCACGGCCTGAAGTCAAATTTTCGGACTTGGCAGCAGCAAAACGCATCGGGAAACATCAAATTTCTACTGGCAGCTGTAAACTAATATTCTCACGACATTGCTGAAACGTTTACCTGCAGTTGGTGCAACTTAACTGTGTTTGCTTTGTGCTACATCAGGATGCTTCTCGCAATGCACCCAGAGTAGTCGGCGAAACTGCTGGCTCTGCTCTTAACTGGAATGCTCAGAATCATGCTGTGTCATTCGCTATCGTTCTCCAATGGCAAGAATGCCACCTCCACATACCAAGAGGTGGTCACCGTGAATTGACAGTCCAGGAACAACTAAACAAAAACGAGGCAGGACTGGGCGGGTACATCAGACAATACGGCCAAGTCCTCTGGCCAGCTATGGTTACTATAGTGCGTCCGGCCGCGCCGCCGAACGGGACCCCAGTCGGTCTCGCCCAGCAGAAATTTCTGTGGCTTTAGCCCAGGTCAGACCTGTATACCAGGAGTAACTCTGCAGCAAGATCCAACATTAAGTCGATGCGGCAAGCACCACTCCCATATGTGTTTATAACCTGAATCATTGGGCCGGCCGGCGTGGCCGAGCGGATCTAGTCACTTCAGTCCGGAACCGCGCTACAGCTAGGGTCGAACTAAGATGTTAAGTCCCATTGTGCGCAGAGCCATTCGGAACCACTGAATCATTGGGTAGGGATATGCACATATACTGATCGCAGTAGTATCGCATACACAATATATAAAATGGTAGTGCACTGGCGGAGCTATCACTTGTACTCAGATGTTTAATGTGAAAAGGTTAAGGCGAAAAGGTGATTATGGCCACACGACGGGAATGAATAGACTTTCAACGTGGAACGGTAGCTGAAGCTATTCGCACTGGACATTCCCCTTCGGAAATCGTTGCGGAATTCGATGTCCACAGTGTCAAGAGCGTGCCGAGAACTCGAAATTCAAGGAAATATCTCTTACCGCGGACAACGCTGTGGCCGATGACCTTCACTTAACGACTAAGAGCAACAAATTTTGCATAGAGTTATCGATAACAGACAAGCAGTACTACCTGAAATAGCAGTAGAAATCAATGTGGGACATACGAAGAACGTATCCGTTACGGCAGTCCGTCGAAATTTGGCGTTAATGGGCTGTGGCAGTAGACGACCGATTAGAGTACCTTTGCTAAAAGCACGACATCACCAGCAACGCCTTTCCTGGGCTCGTGACCATATCGGTTGGACGCTAGACGACAGAAGAACCGTGGCCTGGTCAGCTGAGTTCCGATTTCAGTTGGTAAGAGTTGATGGTAGGGTTTGTGTGTGGCACAGATCCCACGAAACCATGGACCCAAGTTGCCATCCAGGCACTGCGCAGGCTGGAGGTGGCTCCATAATGGTTAGTCTGTGTTTACATAGAATGAACTGGGTCCTCTGGTCCAACTGAGCCGATAATTGATAGGAAAAGGTTATGTTCAACTATCTGGAGACCATTTGCAGCCATTCATTGACTCCATTCCCCCACCCCCCACCCAAAAAATAAAACGATGAAATTTTTATGAATGACAACGTGCCTTGTGAACGAGTCACGAATGAGTTGGTTACTCAGATTGTCCCACACGAAACCCATCGAAGATTCATTGGACATAATCAAGAGGCCAGTTCGTGCACAAAATCCTGCACCGGCAACACTTTCTCAATTATAGATGGCTGTAGAGGCAACATGGCTCAGTACTTCTGCAGGTAAATTCCACCACTTTTTGAGTCCACGCCACGTCTAACTGTTGCAGTACTCCGGGTAAACTGAGGTGCAACACGGTATTAGGAGGTATTCCACGACTTTTGTCACCTCAGTGTGAAGCTTAAAAGACAGGATATAACCCTAATTACTCAAGGAGAAAGTCAGGAAGTCCTGAATTAATTTTAATTCACCTATTCAATGATGAAATGGCGATCAGGAGCTATTCTGCCGCATTACAAAAATTACTGAGTAAAATTTCAAGAGTTAACGTACCATTATTAGCCAATGATTATTCGTGAGATTGCACTCCGCAGCATATAATTATTGATTTTAAACTCGAGAATGACATGGGCATGCCTTCGAAGAACATTGGACAAAAGAACAATGAAATTTAAAATCCTCAAGTTCTATAGAAAAGTGACGGCAGCCAGCTGCCAGTTTGGTACTGGGCGATGGGTGCTAAGAGAGGAAAGCAGAAACCACGCTGCGAAATAGAAATGTCACAGGTCAGTCTTCGGTGTCGCAAGAATAGACGATTTGAGAAACGAGGACGGCGATACCTAAATAGCTGAATGTCAGAAGAACTAGTCTTAGGTTACGGAAATGACTGGTGAAGCCCCATCCAGAGGATATCCGAAGAGTTAATATCTAAAATAGTCAAATACCATCTAGGAACAAACAGAAGATGGATCCAACAGATGC
The DNA here is from genome assembly GCF_023897955.1 of Schistocerca gregaria. Lineage (NCBI taxonomy): Eukaryota > Metazoa > Arthropoda > Insecta > Orthoptera > Acrididae > Schistocerca > Schistocerca gregaria. The sequence goes on along the minus strand of NC_064925.1, from coordinate 363,266,918 downwards.
AGTGTAGAGACTACAACTGATAGTAATATATAATTGCGTAGGCTTCCGTGACCAGAGTCAGTCGAAATAAAAGTTTTCTAGGTGTACTACCGGATCATAATGTAAAAACTACTGCTGCTGGTGAAAAACCAACCGTGGCCGAAACGTTGGTTTTTCTCCAGCAGCAGTTGTTTTTACATTATGACGCGGTATTATTCACAGAAAACTTTTCTGTCGACTGATAGTAATATCTGTGGAATGGGAAAAAGAAGAGAAAGAAGAAGAAATAAAGTAACACTCCCTGGCAAACAATATTTTTACACCCAACATCATTCAGTTTTTGTTGGCTGGTCTGGAGGAGGACGAGAGTGTCAAAAGGAAGACATTTATGAGAGATGCACTGCTAGGCTGGTGCTGTCATTGAAAAACGTATATATGCAGTGACACAAGGAAACACGATGTTGAAAATGGTTCAAATGGCTCTGAGCACTATGGCACTTAACTTCTGAGGTCATCAGTCCCTAGAACCTAGAACTACTTAAAACTAACTGACCGAAGGACACCACACATATCCATGCCCGGGGCAAGATTCGAACCTGCCACCGTAGCGGTCGCGCGGTTCCAGACTGTAGCGCCTAGAACCGCTCGGCCACTTCAAACACGATGTTCTTCGAGGTAAGGGTGTGCACTGAAATTAATGATAGGCTGCTGACATCGTGATAAAACAGTTTATAATAGATTAAGATGTATTGTACATGTGCTCTACCGAGCGAGGTGGCACAGTGGTTGGCACATTGGACTTCCATTCGGGTGGACGACGGTTCAAACCGGCATCTTGTCATCCTGTTTTTGGTTTCTCTTGATTTTTCTAAACCACTGCAGGCAAATGTCGGGATGGGTTCTTTCAGTGGGCACGACCGCCATCCTTGCTGACTTCGTTCCTCATACTTCCCAAATCTGATGGGACCGATGATCTCGCTGTTTGGCCCCTTCCTCCGATTTAGTCACCCAGTATTTGTTCTAGATTATGGAAATGTGAGTGTGGTAAATTTATTGTATGTTTTTGAGATCTGTTACACTGATGCGCCAAAATGCTAGAATCACTGCCCAGCTCGAGACTGATTGCCGCCTGGTGGGTCTGAGACGCTGTAAGAAAATTAAGGAACCGGAGCTGAGAT